>NC_060208.1:85280000-86022500 GCF_021130785.1 Homalodisca vitripennis
CGTGCTTGTGTACTTTGTGATTGTGGTCTCTGTGCAATCTCGTTGATAATACCTAGACATTAAATTAGTGACAATGAATACCTGACACTATTTGTCTTTTATACTAAGCACTTTAGCTCTAAACAAAATTCAGATGAACATTTTCACCAGTTTTTGTTGGTTACTCATGTTGTATGAAGTGCATTGAAATCAGTGATTTAAGTCAAAGGCATGTGTTTATGTGTAATTAATGACTATTTCAGAAAAAAATGGTAAAGATTATACAATTACAGCTACTTTTAAACTCCATGTATAATAATGTATAAAAATGCCCTCTATTGAAAAAAAATAAATATAAACCTATACATTTATAGACCTTATATTAAAAAGTACGATGTAAGTTTTAAGTTCATTTCAATCTATTACATCTTAGGCATGGTACAAAAATGCATTACTCAAATTTCAATTGATTTATTGTATACTATTTCGCTTAGTAATAACCCTGAAAAACATACTGTTAATTTAAATAAATTATACATTGAATTAGAACTTACCTAAGTACACATCCTTTCTTACGAAATAAATTACTTATAGCTATCTTCAAGTAGAATAGTAATGTGGTTAGCTTCGAAGTTGTATATCAAACTATTAAAATAATCTGTTAATTTTTGGAACTAATGTTTATTGATTTGACAGTGTATAGTAATGGCCGTGTTTATTTGGCTTGAGAATTGCCAAGGTAAATAGGTAATAGGTATTTTTATTACATTATTGTAATAAAAATCATTCAAGCTTCAAATTCAAAACTATTGTTAGAAATCACTCAATAACTTGAACGCAATCTAAAGTGAAGTGCCAAAAGGGCACTAGAGTGCCAAATTTTTAGAGCTTTATGTGGCAATTGCAAAAATGCTAATGCACTGTCAGCATATTCCACTAATGAGTAAGACTTGCACCCACTAAAAAACCTCCTGGCCCAGGCAACACTTCCTCTTGGAATTGCTTTTTCTGCATTACTTCAAGTGTGCCTACTTAAGCCGTCAGAAGACTCCTACAGTAACAGACCATCGGTTAGTCAACACCAGGGCTGTATTACCTTTCTATTCATTGCTTAGTTTTCAGCACCAGCATTTAATTACGTCAGCAAAGACAGCTCACTTTGGTTTGTTTGAAATATATCTTTGACTTTTGATCTGGAATAAATGATTTTCAGGCAACCTATAGCATATTCTGGTGGTTAACAAAAAAGCAATAAGAGCATTGGCCAGGTTGCAACCAAGAGATAGTTGCCGTACAACATTTGTCAGTCTCTCAAATTGGACAATTGGTTCTGTGTATGAGTTAGAGACAGTAACTTATATCCATGAGAGAGGAGTCTCCTTGGGGTTATAACATATACTCCTATAATACTAGATCTCAAGGTGTACGACAACATAAAGAGCTTTAAAAAAATTGGAAGAAATGGTTGTTAGCTAATTGAAATACTTATCAGTTGCATGTATATCTTACTAATATAAATTCTAACATACCAGTACATCTAAAATAGAAATGCTAGAAACTTAAAATTTTGCACAACTAAGCTTTACTCGTTTTACAATAAAAAAGTTTGAAGATTCAATTTTCTACTTGATAATAATGTCCTGGTCAAGTTAAGCTTCTGATTTAACCTTTGTTACATAATTTTGTAAATTTATTCTCATAGCCCGCCTAATTTCTTCATGTGTACCATTCCCATCATTTGAATAATCAATCTTTGTCTCTTAAACACCCAGTCAGCTTAATCCCTTAAAAAAATCTTCTTTGTTAAAAGTGTCCACTTTGTTGTTTTGTGTACAACTCAACTGTAATCCACAAATAAATTAAATTACCTTTGTACACAACTATTGTACTAAACATGCTATTGTCGACTTACCTTCTGGCTAAACCTAATCTCCGATTGAACCAAGTAATTTATCACTAAATTTTTAATTATCCCGGAACTTGGCCAACACCCCAGTTGGAGTTGGGGGTTTTGTAGCCCCCATCAAGCCTAAGCAAGTCCTTTTTATACAGTGGAAAAGTACTAAACAATAACTGCAATGAGATGGACTGAAATAGCATGAGAGGATTGATCTTGATTTTTACATGCTAAATATAAAAAAAAAATTTAATTTATTTTTCTGATAAGAATCTTATGGTACATTATGCTATCACAGTTCTCTATGAATCTGTAAATAATTAATATTGTGTATGTTCATACACGTATTGAGACAAAATGCATCAAGAAGTTAAAAGAACCAATGTTTAAATATGTGGTAATTTTTGTAACAAATGGTGTACAAATCTTTGTAATAACACTGTTATCCTCAGTATAATACACATAACATAAAACATAAAATTGCAAGCCTGGGTTGTGGCTAATACTTAAGGCTCTTATGCCTTAGATATAGTGTTTAAACTTTGTATGAGTATAGAAGATTAGTTTCTTGCAATAGTACTAGTATTCAAATTATTAATTCAGATCTCTTTATTATTATATTATTAATAAATCCAAAAGTTGAGGCTTCCGATGATGTCTCATAGTGAGTGATGTAATCACGCCTCATTGTCTACAGGTATGAAGAGATCCCAGATGAATGGGAGCCACCGCAGCCCCAGCCATACAAGGAGCAGTCAGACTTGTACAGTTTCCTAATGGATCCTGATGCTTACGACCAGTTCTCTGTAATGTGTAACCGAGGAAGCTCTGTCCAAATCATGCAAAATACAGCTCCTGAGCCCACTAAACTCCAGGAACGATTGGTGAGTCGTTAGACACAATCTTCTAGTGGTACCGATCCTGATGATAAATATTGATTTAATATTTTTGTGTAAATTCTGAATATAATTCATGTTGGTCTCATTAATGATTGTTTAACATGTCTATAGACCATATTTAAACAAATTTTTTATGACTGATACTTCTTTTGTTTTATGCACAGTAAACATTGGCATAGGAATTGATTACCTATATTTGAAAATTTAGAAGGATCTTACAAGAGTTTTCAAGGAATCGATCTAAGAAGTTATTCTTTTTTTTATAAATTTATATTTCTAGGTAACATGTGTAATGAGACCTAATAATTGTTTCAAAATATTTTGTAGCCACATTTGTATTTAAATATATGTAGTGTAGGATGTGTTTTTGAAAAAAATCCATTTTAAAATCTTTTAAAGTTAATTTTTTCTAACAGTTGTTTTTACATTATCTACTTGTTTGTTCTTTTTTCATAATTTAGGCTACTTTTCTACATAATTTTCACTTTTATCATACCAATTATAGTATTGTACAGCTAACAACTTAATTTTGTCACCATAGATAGCTGCGTCTTAATTTGATGACCACTGGAACTTAGCTGTGTTTATTTCATCATTATTGTTAAAACATACTCAGATTCATCCAGATTAAAGAAGCTTATATAGCAGTGGGTGCTATACTATAAGTGTAAAATTCGTGTTCAAGATATTCTCAACTAAATGATTCTATGAAATGTTAAGTTTGATTAGCTGCTTATGGAGTGGTATTGTCAGGAAGCAAAACGTTTCTCTAGTCATTGATCTGTAAATGTTCAGTTACACTGAATAGAGAACACATTGTGATACTTAAGTAAACTCATCAAATAGCAATGAAATAAAGCTACTATCTTTCCAAGTTTGTCACCAAGAAACTTTGTGTACAAATGTAATGACTGTGTCACTTACTGCTGCTTATGATGATTACATTTAAAATCCTCAACTCATTTTTGTGCTATTTTAATCACTCATAATTTCTTTCTATAAAGTTCACCTACTTACAATGAATTATAGCCTCTTTCACTCCTTTGACACCAAAAAAGGAATTACAGCCTGCACATTTCACAATAAGATGACAAAGTGTTTCAATGTAGCTTCATAACAGATGATGGTGCACATCATCCACCCACATATGCCAGCACTGCCAGCGAATTTTAAAATTCTGCTTACTTAAGAATCATACTTCATATTAATTATATGGTATATAATGTTTTACCTTGATTGTGTATTGTTAACAGCGATGGACAGAGACGTTCATACAGTGGTCACCCCTTGGTACATACCTAGCTACTTTCCATGTCAAGGGAATTGCCCTCTGGGGTGGGCCAGCATTTGAGCAGATTATGAGGTTTGGACACACTGGCGTGCAGTATATTGAGTTTTCACCCTGTGAAAGGTAGGCATTATCCAGTAGTTTAGTCTCTCAGGGAATTGCTTTTTATGAAAAATCTCTCATGTACATAAAACAAAAATTTGTATTGGGTGTACAAAATGACAATGAGCAGAAATCTCATCTGTTAAATGCAACAATCAGCCAATTGTTAATCAGCAGTAAACAACATTAATAAATATATTAGTGTATTTTAAGTCAGGGGTGGTTTCCTATATTATTCCTTAAATATATAGTAATTACTATATACCTATGTACTATTATTCCTGTAGTAGTAATATATTATTCCAATTATTTCCTTTTCCTATTATTTTTCAAAGCAAAATTTTCATCCAAAGAAACCCATATTCCACCAATAAAAAAAACTTTTCGTTAAATGTTCCGTTATTAACATTTAAACATTTTCATGGCCGCCATTTTGAAACCTGGTATGATATTTTTCTGTAACTTTTTTCAGAACAGCTTTTGATTGTACTAAACATTCTGCAAAGTTTTAACTTATACGTTTATTCAGTTAATAGATATAATTTTTCCTCTATAATTCAGAAATAGATAGACAAGATAGGTGGTAAACTAAGCAAGCTAGGTCACTATATTTTATGAAATTTCTTACTTATTTTTACCTGAAAAATGAAATGGTGAACTTTGATAGGGTAGTTTATGGACACCTTGTTTATAATTGTTTAAAGAAAAGTATATGATTTCAAATCCAGTAAATATAACAATTTGAAGACCCATTCATTTTGAGGCAGTTAAGGGAAAACTCCACTGAATTAGATGTGTTCAATCATTTTTTGACAAAACCTTTTGGGTTCAGGTATGTAATGAAAATAACAAATAATATGCTAGTGATATCCTAGGCTTGGGAGAAGGAGAGATAATAACAGTTTCTAAATGGAAAGATGTTAATGTGAACTAACTAAAAGTCTATTTTGCCTTAGTTATCCTATTGGCCCAGAATTCTGTCTACAATTTTGGACTATTGGTCTTCTAGAAGAGTTAAATACATGTCCATATTTGGTGAAACTATGTTCAAATTAATCTCACTGTATCTCTATTTTTCATCTCTTCTAAAACGAACAAATAAATTGAGACAAATTAGGCCCTTAGTTGATTATCTATTACTAATTTTCAAAAAGATTTTCACCCTTGATTAAAATATTTGCATTGACGAGAGCTTCATGATGTTTTGGTGTAGTCTTTCTTGGATACAATTCAACCTATGAAAAAGAGCTGGGTTTGAGATACAAATTTACAAAGTATGTGATTTAAAAACTACTTTATTTTCACAATTTTAAGATACTTAATCAAGAGTTCTCAATCAGTTAACAAGTTCTTTTGGACATATGTTCAGATCTTTTGGAACAGGGGCCTGGTACAGTTCACCAAAACATTTTAAGGAGTTGCTGGAAAGACAAACACATGCTGTGAGAACTGTCAGGGCCAAGAGGTAAAATTTACCTGCTGATCTGAAGAAACAAAAATTTAATAAATGAGAGCTTACATTTAGTTCCACCCAAAAAAATGTTGTGTTTTAAGTGGAAGAACAGGAAAGATGTCTTAATGTTGTCAACTACCCAAGAAAAGAAAAAGAAATAGGTCTAACCCAAAATCCACTCTCAAACCAAATGTGACTGATTATAATATATAATCATAAATGTGTAAGGTTGATACACAAGATGAGAGGTTGTCCTCCTTCCCAGTGATGCGAAGAATCTTAAAAGGATAGAAAAAGATTTGTTTCTATCTCTTTCTACAATTGCCTCATAGTGCATATCAAAATGACTGGAAGAAACAACAATCAATCTCAAAATTCAAAATAAATTTGGCAGAGTAAATACTACCAAATGTGCAGCTTCCTGTCAGATCAACAGTTGGTAGGCCTCCCACTTGTGGGGAATCACCACTGCGCCTTCAAGGACGGTTTTGAGGGCATTTTATTATAAAGATACTCTCAACCACCAAGGCCAGGCCCTCAAGAAAATGTCAAGTTTGTGCCTTGCAGGGGAAAAGAAGTGAAACTGTATACCAGTGCAAAAAGTGGTATTCCACTTCAATTGAAAATGCGTTTTGAGGTGTTTCACACACAAGCTAACTTCTGTGAACAAGTATAAGAAATATAAATATACATATATTATTAAAAAGAGAACATTTTGTGTTTATACAACAAGGAATAACTAAGGTATGTTTATAATATTCACAGTATTTTATACAGCAAGTTTTGTGTTAAGTTCGCCTGTTCTTACTTTAAAGCATAAAAATATCCAGTTCTAGAGACTAAAAATATTAGAGAAATTTATTCGTTTACAAATAAGTTAATAGTATGTTAAAACATCCAAAATCTATAAAATTACTTAATAAATTAACTAAATTTATTTAAATAAAACATGTTATTATTTTTATCAATACAATGTTAGATTCCAATGTGTTGACAGTACTGTATACTATTTTTAGGTAATGCAGATAGACATAAAATATAGATTTTAGGGCATAATATATGTTGTTGTAAATATTTGTGCTTTTTAAATGTGAACAATTTGTATAATTTTGTAATACTTTCCCTGAAAACTCTGTTAATTGATTTGTCATTTAGAATTAATTTATTGTTTTAAGCCATGTGTGTTTATTCTGCAAATGAATATCACATGGTTGTATTCAATTTAATCAACATTCCTAAGATAGGACTGAATGAGAACTTAATGCTGATAATAATTAATTGTTATATCACACTTCAGCTTGATGGTTCTTATCAGAAGTAAGCAAATGTCAACCTTTACACTCTCATGCCATTTTTCTTATTAAAAAAAATACCTTTTCTTGTTTAATTATGAGTATTGTTTCTTTATGTTTTTAGTATTGAGGTTTTTGTTCTTGGAATTTTTACACTTAAGTGCTGTTTAATGTTGACTTGATTTTTTAAAACTAAAATATATTCTTAATATAACAACTTGATTTGTTGGGTAGAATTAGCACTAAAGATTACATATTTTGTAATTGAAACAACTGTTAAGAGTAAACAGTGATGGATGTTTTTAGTTCATCCACTTGATTGGTAGCAAAATGGGGATTGCAATTTGAATTTTAAGTTGCACTCTACTTCCTTATAAAAACAAAATGTGCAAAATAAAAATAACTTAAAACAACCTTTACTCATTAGCACTTGGAAAATAACAGAATGGCTAGCAGGTGAAATGGCTACACACACAACCCCCATCATCGCAACTGTGCATGCTGGACACTTTGTTTTAAGGTGAAAACAATACACAAGCTAGGCCCGTACCTGGTAGCGCTACAGCTCTTATGGCCGTGCTCGAAACCCATTGTACTATGTCGCTATTTTTTCAAATATGAAATAAATTCCTTCACCTTTAGGCTTGAAAAGTGCTGCTTTCTATTAGGTAATGTGACAACTTCATAAATCGGTAGTTGACATTTCTTCAGATTTCTTTTGTTTTGTTCTGAAGTCTTTGTAGTACTACGTGCTTCTTCTGCTAGTGACACACCAGTTAAGTTTATTATTTTACAAATGTCATTTTAATATTGAATTTGTCATCATGATAGATTGTTGAGACCTGGGTTCTACAAATAAGACAAATCATTGAAGTACTCAAATTTGACGGTAGTAATGGTGATTTTGATTGTTAAAATGGAAGTTAAGCTGAACAAAACTATTTACTTTATTCAACTGAATTAATTGATTACATTTGTAGATTTAATTTGTTTGCCTTACTTGTTTTTTATACTTTAGTTACAAAAAAGTTATTAATTCACTCAAAGCTATATGATTTAGTTTTAACATTCTTAGATCTAATCACAATACACAACATGAATATTTAACTGAATAAGTATCATATTGATGATTAAATCAAAGTTTGTTTTACATATTTATAATTTGTAAATAATGTTAAATTGAATTATGAAATAACGATTCACCACTAATTTATCATTTTTAATCGTGCCTACAATAAAAATTGTTTTTATAAAGCATCCAATAATGTATATTTTAGTCTGCTTTTTATTTTAGTGTAAGTATATAAACCTTACCATACAACAATATTATAATTTGAAGTTGGGACAAATAAAGCTGTTTTGGAGCTACTCTGAAAAATAAATTTGATCTGTCAGCATTAACCGATAAGCAGAGAATTCTGACTGGGTGGAAAAACATGTAGCGGGCCTGTAGCATGGTCATCCGGGACAGCATATCACATTGAATATCCAAGTGCACTAAAAGACAAGACTGGCCCTTGAGCGTGACCTTCTCAGTGCTAAGGGTTAAGAAGTGTAATGAACATTTCATGAAGTTTAATTTCTTTTATCATAATTTAAAGAAGTTTGGAAATTATAGTTGATTTGATTGTAGAATACATTCAGACAGGAAATTTTCTTTTTCTTTAAATGTCCACAGTTGATCTTGTGATACAGTGTACAATATTTGTACAGTGTAAATTGGTTTTTAACACATGTTTTATCAACACTGACTAGTTGTATATTTTGTTATAGTGATGTCTCTGACTGAAACTGAAAGAATAACACTGCTTATGATGAGTGGATATGATAACCATTTACGAACATTTGATCAAGTTGTGCATTTATTTAATGACAGTCTCTGTCAGACCATCGATATCAAAGTCAGACATTATGTAGAAAAGTCCAACGTTTCAAAGAAACTGGAAGTGTAAAAGACCGTGAAATAAGTTTTAGTCCTAAATGTGCTACAAACGAAGAGAAATCCATTATATATATAAATATAATTTTTTTTAATTATTTTCTTTTTTCTGGCTACAAACAGAATATCTGGAAGTAAATAATTAATTGTTTTTAATCCATTAACTTGCACTTATAATTGTTATCATTGTATTACATTTAGTTGCTGACTGTCATTTTGAAGTTTCCTGCCAAATGATGTTTCAAACAACTTTCGTTCTGCTGAAAATTCATGTAGAGAACATAATGGAACTGATGGCTTGAATGCTATTATTAATATTTCTTCTTTTTATCTGGTTAAAACATGGAATTCTGATGTTAATAATTAATTCTTCTATAAGTCATTAACTTGCACTTGTAATTATATTGTTGTTTTAAGTTTAGTTGGCTGTAATTTTCAAGTTTCCTGCCAAATGATGTTCATACAACTTTCGTTCTGCTGAAAATTTATGAAGTGAACATAATGGAGCTGATGGCTTGAATGCTATTATTAATATTTCTTCTTTTTATCTGGTTAAAACATGGAATTCTGAAGTGAATAGTACATTTTTTAAATCGATTAACTTGTACTTAACTTATACATGTTATTGCTGGTTTGAGTTGAGTTATTGACTGTAATTTTGAAGTTTCTGGTGTGACGTTTCAAATAACTTTCGTTCTGTTCGAAATTTATGTACAGAACATAATGAAGGTGATGACCTGAATACATTTTTTATTATTTCTTTTTTTTTCTACCAACACAATTTACGGAAGTGAATAATTACTTTTTAAAATCTATTAAATTACACTTGTAATTTTTATTGTTGCTTTGCGTTTAGTTGCTGATTGTCATTTTGAAGTTTCCCGCCAAATGATGTTACAAACAACTTTCGTTCTGCTGAAATTTAATGTAGAGAACGTAATGGAACTGATGGCTTAAAAACAATTATTAACCCTTTGACGCCGGCGCTATATGACGTGCGCTGTGCCTGAGTGGCGGTGCGCGCGAGACCTGCCTGCCCTCGCTGGTCAGCGGGATTTCACTCAAATCTCACGTCCCGCGCATTGTTCTAGTTATTTCCCTCTTTCTTATTTTATATTCATTTGGTTCAAAGTAAAGTTTTTATTTTGTAAAACTAAATTACCTTTATTTTGAGTTAATCTTTCGAATTTTCCGACAGTTAATATATGTGTTTTACATTAATTTAGTTTGAAAAACATGTGTTTCATTAGATTTTAAGCGTGGTTTGTGGTAAAATAAAACCTAGAATGAAGCTGTTTTCAATTTCGAACCTATACAGACCTTGTTCAGGGGGGCGTGTATGTTAGTTAGCATAAGCAAGTAGCGCTTGTCAAAATAAAGCGCACAAACAAGGCCATCTGAAGTCTGTCTTACTTCTAGTTGGCTTTTTTCCATGTTTAGAGCCTTCCTATTTTTTTCTGAAATTCCTGTTGCATATACGAGGGGGTACCCAAAAAAAACCGGAATCGTATTGCTGGCAACCGGCAGCGTGTAGTACACATTCCTGCCGCTAGGCGTGTGTCACGCAACCCATTGCGAGCTCAGTGACTCCAGTTCCGTTATCCTAGTGCATTCTGTTCGTTCGTAGTGACTGTTTTCGCTAACCCTGTTTTGTTCTTGTTTCGTTTTTTGTCATGGCAAGTTTAAATGAACAACGTGCAGCTGTGAAATTTTGTTTTTTACTTGGTAAAAATGCTGCAGAAACTATTTTAATGTTGAATACAGCTTACAAAGATGATGCTATGGGGAAAACTCAGGTCTATGAGTGGTTCGCTCGATTTAAAAATGGCGACATGTCGATTGAAGACAAAGCTCGTTCTGGACGTCCATCAACCTGTCGATCGGACGAAAATGTTGAGAAAATTCGTGAACTTGTGCTCACCGACCGTCGACAGACAATTAAGGTACTATCAGAGAGTAGTGGGTTAACTTGGAGCTCGGTTCAGCGAATTTTAAAAGGAGATTTAGGACTGAAAAGGGTTGCATCGAGTTGAAACTTGCCGCCTTCTGAAAGAACATCTCGAAAATGATCCTGATTTTCTGGAAAAGGTAATTACTGGTGATGAGTCATGGTGCTATGGTTATGACCCAGAAACGAAGCAACAGTCAAGCCAATGGAAGTCGCCATCTTCACCTCGTCCAAAAAAATGTCGGCAAGTCAAATCAAACATCAAAACCATGTTGATTTGCTTTTTTGATGCTAAAGGCATTGTTCATTCTGAGTTTGTTCCTCCAGGTCAGACTGTCAACCAAACATTTTATTTGTAGATTTTAAGAAGATTGCGCAACAGTGTTCGCCAGAAAAGACCCGATTTGTGGCAGACTGGAGACTGGTTCTTCCACCATGACAACGCACCGGCACACACAGCCATCTCAGTTAGGCAGTTTTTAGCCAAAAACGGCATGGTTCCGCTGCCCCACGCACCTTACTCGCCTGACCTCGCTCCATGCGACTTATTTTTTATTTCCACACATGAAAAGAGGCTTGAAAGGTCAACGATTTGACAGCGTTGAAGAGGTTAAGAAAAAAACGAAGCTCGAGCTTGCAGCCATTTCTAAAGATGACTACAAAAAATGTTTTGATCAATGGAAATACTGTTGGGACAAGTGTATTAGTTGTAATGGAGATTATTTTGAAGGAGATAAGGTCGTATTGTAAAAAATTTGATAATATATAATTTTTATAAAATAATTCCGGTTTTTTTTTGGGTACCCCCTCGTATAGTCTGTTAGACCTTGCAGTGTCGCAGTAAATTATTTTCTTGTCTTTTAGTTCCCTAACTAGCTGTGGGGAACAAAAAAAGTTGTCCATGTAGAGCTTATCGCTAGACCCTTCAATTGTTGCAAGTTTTTAAGAAATAAACAACAAAATTTGGCATGAAAAGGTTAATTCGTTTAGGAGATACAAAATAAAGAATAAAGCACTACAGCGCGGGACAGCAAGTGTCCCGCTCGCTACTCAGCCACCCAAGTATGCCGGGTCAGACGCTGTCCCGCCCGACCTCAAAGGTTTAATATTTCTTCTTTTCATCTGGTTAAAACATGGAATCCTGAAGTAAATAATTAAATCTTTTGACATTAACTTGCAGTTGTAATTTTATTGTTGTTTTAAGTTGAGTTATAAAATCAAAATATTCTTTATTCATACTGTATTACATGAATACAACTGAATGGTGTCAAATTAAGACCATGTACAATTTATGATCTTTTACTAAATTAAAATATAGTAATGTACAATATCCTCATAGTCCATTGAATGAATAAAGGGTTTTATTTATTAAATACATTTTTAGTTTTGTTTTTAAATTTTGAAAAAGTAGTTTCTAATTTTATATTTTTGGGTATTGGTTTGTAAAAGTTAATTCTAGAATATTGTGGGTTTTTTTTTCAAAAAGTGGCAATTGATGAGAAGGAGTAGTCAAATTCATTTCTCTGTCTTGTATTATACTGGTAATTAGTACCATTAACCCTTTGCGGTCGGTCGTCGACTATAGGTCGACTACGGCAGTTTCGCTGAACGCTCGCATGTCGACAATAGGTCGACCGGATAATGTCACTGCTTGTTTGTCCATTTCTAACCTATTGCTGTTCGGTATTTGAGTTATTCGGTACTTTGGACTTCTATTTTGGTTACGTGAATGCTACATTGATCTTTATTCACGATATAGGAGGCTTTGGAAGTGAAAATAGAAGACCAATACAACTGACGTCTGCACTTGCGCCGTGTTTACAAATATGGCTGGTCCAAGTACAAGTTTTACTGACGATGACGAAATATTAGATGATTATGATAGTATTTTCAGTGAAATTAGTATCCAAAATAAAAAACAGATTATTGAAGAAGACCGTGATAGTGATTGTTAGTTGAATCATAGTGAAAATTCTTCTGAAAACATTGTGGTAAATGACGGTAACCTAGACGATGAAAGTGATGTGTTTAGATTGGAAACTTTAGGTAATGATGGGGAAGAATTTTATCAATTCTTGGATAATGTGATAGAAGTAGGACAAGGAGATGCAAATAATAGAGTTAGGCCTAGGCTACAAACTAGTAGACTAAGAGGAAGAGCTAGACATGTTACCCAAAGTAGGCCTAGGGCTGGACTAAGGCAAAATTATAATATATATAATGTATTATATATAATATTATATAATGAATAACATGTATCTGATGAGATCCTAGTGCCTTTTCACCTGTATTCATGTAATTTTGGTTTATTACATATGTATAAAAAAATAAAAATTATGTTTTTATATTTTTATACTTCTTTTTTTTATTTTTTAAATGTTATTTAAAGTTATAAAAAAATACTATAAAATAATTTAAACATTCTTTTTAGGTTATTTACATTGATATATAAAGAGAAAAAAATAAAAAAGTTGCAGAAAAAGGGATTTAAAACTTGCATTTGTGTATTGTCAAAGAACTGTAAACTAACAGAAATTAAATACGACCTGAGGACAGTCGAAGCAATTTTTATAGAGACCTCAAAGGGTTAAGCATTTGCTCTCCGATTCTTGACCTGACTGACAATATTATTTCATAAACATATAGTCCAAAAATAGTAAGAATTTGTAGTTCCACAAATTTTTCCTTTACTGATGTATGTGACTTTAGGTTCAGTATAATTCTTATTGCCTCAAGTTTTTAGAAGTTGTTGCTCCATATAAAGATATGCCAAAACTAATTATGAAGTGTTTGTGAGGAAAATAAATCATTTTTAAGTTTTATAATCGCACAGATTGCATGTAAACCGAAGGATAATTGTGAAAGAACTTTATCGACATGATTGTCTGAGTTAAGATTTTTGTCCACAATTAATCCCAAAAAATTTACCTCTTCTACTTGGGATATTTTTGACTCGTCTGTGCTAATTGGTGGCTCATTAATTTTGCAGCTTTTTGTTTGGAACATCATACAATTAGTATTTTTAAAATTAAGGAGCAGATTGCTTTCAGTGAAATAATCTGCAAGACTTATTAGATACTATTTATTTAGATTTCAATACTATCCCATTAAGATGCATTAATATTTAGACTTGTGTCGTCTGCATACAAGCATGATTTACTAGAGCAGCATAATTTGCATAGTTCATTTACGTAACAAATAAATAAAATTGGACCCAGAATAGAGCCTTGCAGGATCATATATTTAATTGTTTTTACTGAAGATCTGTAATAATTCCTGATATTTTTACCATCACTGTGTGTTATTTGAACAAATTGTTTCGATTTTCAAGATAAGATTCAACCCAGTCATATTCCTTGCCCCTTATGCCCTTAACTTTTTAAGCGGGAATGGGTGAGATAATAGAGTCAAACACTTAGCTTATGTCCATAAAACCCCCATTACTTTCTTTTTTTCATCTAATAAATTGATTACTGACTCAATAAATTATGTTGCTGCGGTGGTTATTGATTTTCCCTTTCGAAAACCTTGTTGGCAATCTTGGATTAAATTGTTTGTTTCTAAGAAATCAACCAATTGGTTACATAAAGCTCTTTCAAATATTTTGGACATTGCTGGGAGCAATGACACTGGCCTTTAATTTTCAATATAAGTTTTTTCTCCCTTTTTAAAGAACGGCAAGACTTAAAGATTTTAAGCTTCCCCTCTTATAAAGGATGGGTTCATTAAATGTTTTATAGGTTTTTACTAACTGAAATTTAACATTTTTTATTACATTTATTGGTTTTTCAATTAGCCTGAACTTGTTTTGTTTTTTAGACTACTAATTATTTTTAAGTTTCCTTCTCATCGATTGGGTTACATCTAAAGATTTTACAACTCATGGTTAATAAGTTACAATTTACATAATTTTTGCCATTTGTCCTCTTATCATCTACATAAGGTAAAATATCGCCCTCAATAAAATTTATAAAATGATTATGAAGCTTTTAAATATAGTAACAAAAATCATGAACAAGTTTATTATCATGCAGCTTAGTTCTTCCCAACTTCATTATTTATTATTTTCCATGTAGTTTTATATTGGAAAATAAGTTAAGTATTTTGGAGACATTTTTTCCCTTGTAAACTTTTGTATATGACTTCATTTCTCTAACTTTCAGAAACATAGAACTGTTTTGTGTATCTCTAGCTTCTTTACTGAGTTATATGATTTCTTTTTTATCTGACTTAAGGTCCTCAGAGATCCAAGGCTTTTTATTTTTATATCTGTTTAATTTTTTTGGAAAGCAAAAATTATATAAAACATTAAAATATAATGGAATATACCATATTTACAATATATATTAATATTCAATAATTAGGCATCATTGTCGAAAGTTATGTGTTTATTCCAACTATATTGATACTCTTTTTGTCAGTATTTGAGAATATGTTGTCAATAGTGCTTTCTGATGTTTCTATAACCCTGGTTGGAAAATTAACTAAGTATCTTAGACCATTAAGCTACTAAACAAAAGTTATTAAGATTTTTGGATGTGACACTTTGTTCCATCAGTTTGATATTTATATCTCCCAGGACTGTTATATTTGCAAATTTATTTGTTAGAGTTTCAAACATTTTACCTTATCTGTCAACTGATTCCTTTTTATTTTATTTTATTGGATTTCAGTAGAAACCTGCAACCAGTAAATTTGAATTTTTGAGAGGGGGGATATTTTTAAATTAACCAAACAGCATTCAAATATTGTTTTGCTAAGCAGTTGTTCTATTTATTTAAAAACATTTATTTTTTAATTTAAGTGCGGTTCAGCCAAAATAACAACACCTCCTCCACGTGATGTCCCTCTACCAAAACTGCTGGTTACTTTATAATCTAAGATATTTATTCTTTCTAAAGTTGTTTTAAGCATTTTATGTTCTGAAAGTACAAACTTTCTGGATTTAATTCATCAAGAGTAATTTCGAGAGACTCAATTGATGACTCAAGCACTCTTATATTCTGGTGGAACAATGTGCTACAGATAGATTATTATTAATAGTTTTGTGTGACTTTAAATTTGAGGTTGGGTTTGCCATTAACACTTTGTACCCTGAGCCCAAGTATAGGTCAGGCCGCGTCGGCAGCGCCTGCTACCGGCGCCCGAGTATAGCTCGGGTCGTGTATTTAATTTTATTATTTAGCTCAGTCATCTTATTTTTGGATTCAATCACTTTGATTATGTTCATTAAGTTCATCCTCGTCAGGATGGCACGTAGCTTTGTCAAGCAGCAATACTACGTTTCGTGGCAAATTTTTAGATTTCAAAAATTGATCAGTTTGTGGCACTAATTCTTTTAACCATTCTTTAAAAATTGTTGAACTCATCCAAGCATTATTTTATTGTAATATTTCAATGGCAAAGCATTTTTTTAAAACATTATCAATATTTTCAACTTGCTTATCATAGCCAGTTTCATCCTATATTTGCCGTGGCATTACTGCATGCAAGAATTGTCACTCTTTGCTATGGTTGTGCTGCCGTTTCAGCCTTTGACACTAGTGTTTTTGCCAGTAAAAATTTGTAATTAAGACCAGTCTCTTCACAGTTTAATATTTGAACACCTGATAGGCTTTCATTGTCCAATAGCGTATGAAGTTTGTCCCTAAACGATTGAACGGCTTCACAGTTTGCTAAAAGCTTCTCGCCACAGATATTAACCCTTTGACATGGTACTTATAGTATACATGCTAACCCATACGGCGCTACTTTTTCACCAAGGTAGGTCCAATAGGCCTACCTTGGTCAAACTCATTTTAAGTAGGCCTATGCAGTAAAAACTCATGTTCACTAATATTGTCATGGTCAATATCCATAACTTCATTACCTGTAGGCCTAGGTGAAAAGCAGCCAAGAATGTCATCTTCACCACTTTCCTCACAATTTGGTATTCATTGCAACTGAGCATAATCAATATCAACACTAACACTATCATCAGAATCATAACCCACCCAGCGGTCAATTTCACTATCCCGTGCCATCATTTTTGCAACTAATTACACTACTAAAATTACATATTACAATCACAAACACTTTTCTATCAAATAACTTAACCACCCGACGTTAAACATAAGCAAAAACGTCCCGTAAACGAGTCACACCGCTGTTTACTCACAACGCCATTACTGCAGTCAGCTGATGACAACCGCTTGTTGAATATCATAAATAATCAGACTAATAAAATAACGAGAAGAAAAGGACAGCAACACATGTTCTTTGTTGTATCCACAACGTTCTCACATTATTACTTGGTCGAAATATTTCGAAATTTGACCATAAGATGGAACCACATGATGACTGATTGCTTGTGTCATAAGGACGTCAAACAACAGTGAGGTCGTGAGGCACTGCATCCATAGAACGTCAAAGGGTTAAACTGTCAAATTCTGTATCTTTACTTCCATCTATTGATCCAACCTACATTAGCTGTGAAATCAGGTTCATCTTAAGTTCACTTTGAAACATTTAAGGTTTATTGTTGTAATATTGGTGCTGATATCAGTACACGTTATCTCTATGTTGAGTAAACCACAGATACAAAGCTTCACTTACTTTTTCAAACTCACTTTTTTGGTGTTCTTCCAATTTACCAAAGCAGTTGCCATGATTCGCTGAGAACACCATTTTTCAATGTCATTGTGATTCCTCATCCAATCTCTTACTGTTATAATCCCACGTTATAATTTTGCACCACTTTTAATAAAGTTTCACCATTGTCTAGTCTCTTTAAGGCTTTCAGTTTTTCTTTCATTGAAACAACCATCTTTTTATGTTATGAAGCCATCGCCACAACTTTAAGACACGACAAAATCAAAACTAACAGTGTAACCAAATGGCACAAGCGAAACAAGGAAATTATGCATAAGACAACCCCTCGGCAAAAGAGCTGCGTAAGCACTGAGGACTGCAGTGCGCCCAAACAAAGTGAAAGTGAGGTTACCAACCTGTTGCCTGGCGCACAAATATAATTTGTACAGACAGGTAAAAGAAAGGGGCTGTCTCGCCCGACTTATTTTATAAAATCATGTCCATGATTTATTGCCCCGGAAGTTCAGATAACTTGGAAGGTCAGATAACCGAGACTCTACTGTAATTTTGAAGTTTCCTGCCACGTGATGTTTCAAATAACTTTCATTCTGCTCAACATTTATGTCAGAACATAATGAAGATGATGACCTGAATACATTTTATTATTTCTTTTTTACTACAAACAGAACGTCAAGAAGTGAATAATTAATTATTAAAATCCATTATCATGTACTTATTATTTTTCTTGTTGCCTTAAGGAGAGTTGCTAACTGTCATTTTATAGTTTCCTGCTAAATGATGTTTCTAGTAACTTTTTTTCTGCTGACAACTGATGTAGAGAATACAGTTATTAATATTTCACTTTTTTTTACTTAAATCTATCTGGTCATTAACTTGCACTATCCAATTCCTATTTAATGTTATTGTTGTTTTAAGTTGAGTTACTGACTGTAATTTTGAAGTTTCCTGCCATATGATGTTTGAAACTACTTTCGTTCTGCTGAAAATTTATGAAGTGAACCTAATACAGCTGATGGCCGGAATACAATTGTTTTTTTTCCTTTCTTTCTGGCAACAAATTGTGCATTCTGAAGTGAATAATTAATTGTCATAAGTCATTAACTAGTACTTGTAATTTTATTGTTGTTTTGAGTTAAGTTGCTGACTGTCAGTTTATAATTTTGTGTCAAATAATGTTTCAAATAACTCATTCTGTTCAGAATGTATGTGCAGAACATAATAAAGATGATGGTTACAGCACATTTTTTCATTATTTCTTGATTTTTTCTGGCTACAAACAAAATGTCATAAAGTTGATCAATAATATTAAAAAGCGATTAACTTGCACATATTTGTTATTGCTGTTTTGAGTTGAGTTGCTGACTGTAATTTTTAGGTTTCCTGCCAAATGATGTCTCAATTAACTTTCGTTCTACTGAAAATTGATGTAGAGAACATCATAGAGCTGATGGCTAGAATATTATTTTTATTATTTCTTTTTTTATCATTAATAGCAGAGAGTTCTAAAGTGAATAAGTAATCATAATAAACCATTAATGTCAGTTTTTGTTTAATTGTTGTATTGAGTTCAGTTGTTGACTGTTATTTTAATATTTTCTGCCAAATGATATTTCAAACAACTTTTGAACAACTTTCAAAGTTCTGCTTAAAATTGATTTAGGGATCATTATTGATCTCTTGGCCGGATTATAATTATTATTTTTTTTCTACCAACAGGTTGTCCTGAAGTGAATAAGTAATATTAATAAGCAACTAACTTTAACTTTTATTATTTGTGTTGATTTGAATTGGTGTGTCAATTTTTTGGTGTTTCCTGCTATATGATGTTTCAAATAACTTTCGTTCTGCTGAAAATGGTGTAGACAATATGTGTTGCTGATGGCTGGAAATACCTAAATAAAATTATTATAGTAAAAGCAGTTTTTCTATTGTTTCTTTTGAATATAAATATTTTCTTTTTTGCATAGTACAAAGTTTGTTGATAATTCATCAAAGTTTCATAGACAAGTGTTTCAATTGTTTTTATTAATAATGTCATATGACACATTCCAATACAATTTTATGTACAAATAACTGGCCTACAAGTGTTGTAATCTCATAAGTTGAAAACCGAGTGTAAAAGTTGTAAAAAGAATTGTTCCTAAATGTAAGAGACATTATCCCAAAAGAATTGCTAAAACTGTTGTAAAATATAATATAGTTATTTAAAAAATGTTTATTATATTAATTAAAATAATTGTTTCCAATAGTTGAAGAAATTTTCCTGAATTTAATAGAACTGTTCCCTCAGATACTTGGTGACGTACTCTCCCAGCAATGAGAACATTGATCCCAAAAAAATGGTGATCATCTGGGACATCCGGACGGGATTGGAAAAGAGATCATTCAGCATTGACGGCACCATGGTGTGGCCCATCTTCCGTTGGTCCAAGGATGACAAGTACTTTGCGCGTATAGGCACTGACACACTAAGTGTGTATGAGACACCAGTAAGTCAACTTTGGGAATAATTTTTCTATTTTAAAACTTGGCCTTCAGTACCATAATTTATTAATTTTAATGATATTGCATTATTTTTTGCAGGAAGAAAGAACCGCACTCCAAAGTTCTCAAAACTGTTACTGTTTTGTAAAACTTAATGGTTGCAAATCCTTTTAATTCTCTTATCCTATCTGTTCTTGTAAAAACCTAGATTCTTTTGGGATAGCAATAGATATTTATGTAACCACCTATTCTACTCTTTTTTCCGTAACAGCCTCTACTATATTAAAAATCGATAATACCATGCTGGAAGTACAAGGTGTTTATAAATTAATATCGGAGTGATAACGTTTTGTAGTATATATTATATAAAACTCGAAATTATAATTAATACATGAAATTAAAAAGCTACTCAAATAGTTCTACCTACAAGTTTAAAAGTGTTCAATGTGAGCTCCATTCGAAAATGGTACTCATCAAGTCAATAGCCCAGTTTTTACCAAAATTTGATCAATGTGTCTGAAGTGATAGTTATTAAAGTTGCTTCAATCGTTTTCCTAAGTTGGGAAGTTCAGCTGGTAGCAGAGGCACATAGACTTAATCCTTTATATAATAACGGTAGAAATAATATAGCGTGAACGTAGAGGTCATGCAAAACAAGCTCTGTCATTAGGCCCATTGCAACCAGCGGTACAATGACATTCAGCCAATCGCATTCTGAGTTATGCCTGTGAGGCGATGCACCATCTTGCTGCCAAATGAAGTTCTGTGGTTCATCTTCTTCAAATTGAGGAAATAGGTGTAGTTCTACAGCATCAATATAAGAAATACCAGTTACAGTTCCTTCTCCAAAAAAGAAAGACCCATAAACTTTCTGTTTAGATATGGCATACAAAATATTCAATTTAGGGGACTCTCACTACAATTTTACCATCTCGTGAGGGTTTTCTGAGTGTTCCAGTGAGTGTTCACATGTCCACTGAGGTGAAATGTTGATTCGTCACTGAAATGACATGATCCAGAAAATATTCATTGTCTTGCAACATTTTGTCTGCAAAATAGGCATGAAAACCATAGGCTGTAGAGCCTGTAACAACAGCAAACGATACAGATGTAGTTGTAAGTGTTTCCGTAAAACTTTCCAAACAGTCGTCACTAGAATTGCTAATTCACGACTAGCCTTCTGAACTGATTTCTGTGGGCTACACGTGAAAGTCTCTGTCTCATTTGCTCAACGCTCTTCACTAACCATTTGTTGTCCTGTATTCTTCTCTTTGCAAAGTCAGCCAGTATCTTCAAACTGATGACCATCTACTGATGTTATTATCACTTGGAGGATCATAACCAAACTTTATATGGAACGCACATTGTTTAAATATTACAGATTCAATCTTTGCAAACTACAGAACACAAGCCTTCTGTTCACAAATCACCATTTTGCTACTAGTGTTTTCTAACATATGGCGGAGGAAACATTGTCCGCATGCGCACAGGTGACAACAAACAAAACTGTTTTGAGTTGATCTTTGATTTTTTATGTATGAATTATAATTTTTAGTTATTTGTAAAAATAACTAAAATGTGTTAAAACCCTGATATTCATCTATAAATAAACACCCAGTATTATTCTATTGTAAAAAATATAGTAGTGTTGTAGTGTACTGTAGGTTGTATTGTATTGTGTATCTTTGTAGTAAAAATAGAGAGTCTGGTTGGAGTAGCTACAATGGTCAGCATTTCCTTAAAACATATGTAAGAATTATACATATATAAGAATACTTCATTATAATTTTTTTATGTGTATAGTGTGAAATTTCTCAGGTGAGGAAGGTCCTAAAATCTGAAATGTGTAAAAGAACACATCAGAAGTCTTGTAGGCTAAGAACAAGCAGAAATCATTATTATTCCTATGTATCTTATTTTCCAGGAAAAAAAAGTTAAACATTAAACACATATTTTTTACATAGTGACATAATTTCCCTGTATCTATTCTAAACATGGCAATATATATTCATAAGCTTATCAATATATATATATATATATATATATAATTTCAATAAATATTCAATCGCAAAAAGTACTTGCTCCGCCGGGACTCGACCCCGGAACTCTCACTTGCCGAGTATATATATTGTTTCTATTCAAATAGGAATTGACATATTTGTGTACTGTATCAATAAAAAATTAAAATTAAGAAATTAATACCTTGCAAATTATTTTAACATATTTTCTGTGTGAAATGAGACAATGTGTGACCTCAAAATGTGAAAAAAATTATATCATGTTACTCGCCCACAAAGGAGGTCTGAATTCCCAAAATGTCGATTGAAGTTGACAAGGAACCCATGTTGACTCAAATTGATGACTTCATTTCCGGGCCTGGAATAGCAGTACGTTAGCATTAGATTAAAGTTTTATATATATATATATATATATATATATATATATATATATATATACATTCATGATACAATAAACACAACAGAGAAAATGAACCAAGATGGCGATTCAACAAATGTTTTCGCGAAAAGAAACAGTGGAACTAGCATTACAAGCAGCATAACCTTCTCCACGTGTGTTACTAGGCTCACTGAGGCAATGAGTGGATCAAGGTAGAGTAGGGGGATTTTGCAATCCACTGCAAGGGGCGTTAAAAGCAGTACTAAAAATGCAGCCCCATCGTCGCAAATGTGTTGATAATGTGTTTAAGAAGGCGGGAAGACATTGTACGTTATTGAATATGATTATATGATTCAACATGTTTAAAAAGCTATTCAACAAAAAAGATTCTATTATGTGATCTATACTAGATATTATTATGTTAGAGAAGATAACAATAATATACAAGTTTATCGCTGGGGTTGTTTTGTAGTTAATAACAGTAAACGTATTAACCAGCCAAGTTTTATTGCTATTACATAATTTTATTTTTATCTATCCATTTCTAAAATTTATTTAAAAAATCATGAATTCGGCTAATACTAAATGTACATTTCCAGTCATTTGGTCTTTTGGATAAGAAGAGCTTCAAGCTCTTAGGTATCCGGGACTTCAGCTGGTCACCTACGGATAATATCCTGGCCTACTGGGTGGCAGAAGACAAGGATGTGCCAGCCAGAGTAGTTCTTATCGAGATACCAAGGTAAGTACCGACTATCAATGTTATGCAGTTTCACGTTAAATATATGATTTCTTAACAGCCTACTTAGGGTTTAAGCTGTAATCACAAACAAGTCGAGAAAATGTGATGCTATTTCGAAAAGTTCTCGCAAAATTGCTAACATAGTGAAAGAGCAGTCATCTGCAAGAAGTATATAGTTTTTTTTATATATAAGTTGAACTGTAAAAATATTATTTTCCAATGATACAATGATAAGTAATATTTGTCATTAGGCCTACATGTAAAAATAAAATATGAAACCAAGCCTTGTTAGCCAACGAACTGGTTGGAATGTGTCAGTCTAGTGTCCCAAAAACGGCCATGCTTTGTTGCTATGACAATAATGTTATACACCACTGCTGATGCGCATACGAACAATGTATGCTTCTAAACATCTTGTCGACGTCTGTAACTAGTTCTGGAGTTTTTTTAAAGTTATGTTATTGTTACATTTTATTTGGAACAATAGACAATCCGTCTCAATAGAAAGGAAAGGCTGCATATTAATGAGACAGTCTCTTAAGACAGTGTCTAGTTAATTTTCTAAACATAAACTGGTGTTTACCAAAAAATAATTGTTTTACTAACAAATTCAACATGATATTTAATTTCGTTTTGTATTCTATATTGAGAGAAGACTTTCATTTGTGATATTAAAATGTTTTACATATATCTTTACAAAAATGTAAAATTTTATTTTGCAACTAAACTGTTTTTTAATTAAACCTCTTCACAAAATCTTTCATCTTTTAACTATTGAGGCTCTAAATATTTTAACAACAGTATTTTTATTCATGTAAATATTGGTTCTGGCAGGTTTAAGTATTAGATAACTGTAAGTGTTATTATCCGCTCTTCTGAATACTGGTGTGATTAATAAGTGCTATTGGACAAATATTTCTCTTACAAAGTGAGGAAAGCTTGTTGCATTTTTGCCAAGAAAATTTCCATCCCAACTTAGAGCTGAGCCTCTTTAAGTGTGAAAATGCAGTAGATATCCCTCCGGTCTGGTTAAGGTAGCCTGCTCTTTTTATTCTATCTTAATTTCTTAGTTATTATTTATACAAGAATCAATATTGAATTCAGACTCGATACCAAAATTTAGTTATGGTATCAGAATTGGAATAGTTTTAGAAACGGGCTATATTTTAATTTCTTAATAAGAATAGTACAGGAATCTAAATGAAAGTCATAAGAGATCTCAATTTTGGTAATAGAATCAAACTTTTTAGAATCGGTGCATCACTATTTATAATATAAAATATTAGGCCAACATTCATGTATATTAATGTTCACAAGTATCAAAAGTAAGATGACACTGAACTATAGGATATTCTTCTTTTGTCATGAAGACATTATAAAAGAACACTCAATGAAGAAGAAGAGGAATATCCTTTCAATCTGGCAAAGTTACGCATGCTCTTTGTATCTTATCGAACTTCTCATATAATCTGGCTTTTTGCCCTTTTTAGTCATAAATAGTAACTAAGAATGGGCGATAGCTGGTCTGAGCATCCAAAGGTTGGCTTACCTTGCTATCACTGGGACTTTTTCGAGTGTCTCAAGAGGGTTATGGGTCTGATTACAGGACATGGTCACCTGAGGTAGCATCTTCACAGAGTCGGTATCCTTCGGGAAGATCCACTCTGTAGAATATGTGATGATCAACACCTGGTCTTTGACTACCCTAAAATAGCAAGGGAGCAGTATGCCATCTTTAGTAGTTTTAACAAGGGTGGCGAATTTCCCAGGAGGACCTGATCGGTTGTTTTCGGCGGTTTGTAGAACTGCTAAAACCGTAGACTCATGAAGAACTAAAAATTTAGTTACCATTTAAATTTAAACAGTAAAAACTGTTTGATACTAGTTTTGTTATATACTTCTACATTTATTATGTTCACAATTCTTTAAATAAAAGAAATTGGAATGTGTTAATCATAATTACAAAAAATCCTTATTCCGTAATTATTGTTTATAAGTTTAATGATTTATTTAATTTATCAGTTATCTGGGCTTTATACATAAACATCCATATACCTTTTTCAATCCAGATGTGACGTAGCGGGTACCAACAATTAAAAGTTAACGATTTTGAGATTCATGAGTTTGTTTCCCAAATTATTTCCCATAATAAATTAAAGTTTGATCTGATCAAAAGCCTATTTGTGTCAACAGCCGTAATGAGATTAGAGCCAACAACCTGTTCAACGTGGCATCCTGTACGATGCACTGGCAGAAATCTGGGGACTACTTGTGTGTCAAGGTGGATCGGTTCAGTAAGGTCAAGAAGGAGAAAGGAGACCAGCCCAAATACAGTGTGAGTACATAGTGTTGCAAAATTTTGACTAAAAAAAAAATATTAGTGATCTAAAGTTATGGAGTTCAAACTAACTTTATACAACAGTTAATCGTGAGTTTCAAACAACCAAACTGGCTGAGCAGGATAGAATCACTTAGCGGTCATTCATGTAGAGGGCATCCTTATTGATCTCTTTTCTGACGGAATAATGTTGGCTGATCTTGGAAGGACTGCATGATTTAGCATCTACTTATCTAAAGAGAAGCTACATCTAGAAAGAACAGGATTATTTATTAATGACCCATTTAAAGAGCATACATGTCATTCAGAATTTTTCAAAGACAAGAAATAATAACAAAATTGTTGTTTTAGGGAATGTATTACAACTTTGAGATTTTTCACATGAGGGAGAAGAACATCCCAAAGGACAGTGAGGAAGTGAAGGAGCCAATCCATGCTTTTGCTTGGGAACCAGTCGGCAGCAAGTTCGCCATTATACATGGCGAGTCCCCCAACATATGCGTGTCCTTCTATGGAGTTAAGACTGGGCAGACACCTACCATGCTCAGTAAGTTGTGACTATTTTATTTGTTAAATATTAGAACAGCCATTGTTATTATTTTATAGTTTAATGTGTTAGATTGTTTGGTAATATTTTTGTTCTTACTGCTATTGTCAAATCGACCTCTCCCCATAGTCAAATAGAGATTGATCTCTCTTTTTATTCTTATTCCATCCATCCCCATGTGCCACTAATTTGTATTAGGATATCAATTAGATTAAAGAAGAGAGTCTGTACAAAATCTACATAGTAAAAAAATACTTTAGTCACAGTCAGGATTTTGAACCTTTGCTATGATTAACTTGATTCAAAGTGTGACAACTTGCCATACGACAACTGTCTTTCAGGCATCACTATAAAGGCTAAATTTCTGAAATATATCAGAAATAATATCCAAATTAATCTCAGCTTGTCTGATATAACAATTTGCTTGAGCAGTTGCTAGGAAGTAGAATCCATCCAAATTGAATGTTGCCAATTCAGAGCTAGTGTTGCGAAACATTTCCTGGTCCAGGCGTTCTCTATCAAAGGTGATAGTTTTTCAAAGTTAACTTAACAGTTTATCAAACCATATGTTATTTTAATAACAACAAATAGGATAAGAACATTTTTCTGTACCTAATTAAAGCATAAATATAATATAAAGAAGTGTTCACAGCTTGAGATTTCAGACGCTGCTCTAAGTGGAAGGTGAAATGTAGCTGAATTTAACATTCATATTGAATCAACCCTTTCCAACATATCTACGTTATGTGTAGAAAACTCGGTTGCTCTACCATGATTTGAGATTGAGTCTGAAATATCATAGTGCACTTGTGTACCTCATGAGACAATGTGAACACCTCTTCATCTATACTACATTTGTTGTGGTCTAAATGTCTCTGATGTTGAAACAATGCAAAGAGTTTGTTTTGAGCTTTTTTTGGATCTCTTCAGATGGACGTTGACTCCAGATACCAGGATTCAAGTCTGTGGCAGTATCAAATATTGGCTTCACTAAATGAAATGTAAAATGGTGCTGAAATTAACATTTGTATTGAATTAACCCTTCATGCCATATCTACGTTATGTGTCAAACAAAATTATTTAACAAATTAAAAAACACTTTTAAGGCATGTTAGATGAAAGTTTATGGAAGTCACTTCTGTATAGTTAAAAGCCCAGTGTATATTTTACAACATAGTAAAAATTAGAAGAAAGTATGTTGAAATGGCATGGCACTTATCGCACAGAAATTGATAAAAGTACATGGCACTAAAAAGGTTAGTAATATCCATTATAACTTAGATGACCGTCGATTTGATATGCGTAGTGTTAATCATATATGATTGTGTTAATAAAGTTACAGTATACATACAAATCTTACTCTAAAATATATAAATTTTGTTTGTGTCATAAATTGTTATAGCCTTTCAATTGTCATTTAACCCTTTAAGGAGTATGGACGTCATATGACGTCTTCCTTTGATAGTCTAAAATGAGTAATGTATGAAATCCAAAAAAATACCAAAAGGAGTAAAAAATTTAAATCTCTAAAAAAATGTTTATTTACATTTGAAAGCTTAAATAAAAAGGACTACATGTTCTACAAGTCAATATTTCAGTACTTTTTCAAAATCAAATGTCTTATTTCCTCACTATGGCAGACTGAATCAGCATTGTCAACAAAGCAAAGCGCGCGCGACGCGACCTTGAGTTGGTGGCTTCTACCGGATGTCTACTGCGATCTGGTGGTAAAATCAGATTAAAGTGAATGCGAGCACAAACATGGAAGTTAAGTATACTGCCGATAGATGGAACCACTTTACAAACTAATCTACCTAAAAGCAATCAGTAATAGCAATGCATTTACGATAATACAAAAATACAGAGGCTAAACGTCATATGACGTCCGTACTCCTTTGAGCCACTATAAGAATATACGTCATATGATGTCCTTATTCATTATGTAGCGTTTACACACACTCCTTATAGGGTAAACCCTTTTACTAGTACAATAAAATATTTATAGAGTATATTTTCTAGAAAACTGTTATACTGAGTTGTAATCATGATAACCGTATGCAGTATGTTACAAAAGGTATTATTTTATTGGGCTACTACCTTGGTGTTGATGTGTAACAAACAATACTGGTATCTAAATTTAAAATAAAAATAAACTACACCGATACATTTATGATTGTCTGGTGATACTTATTTTACTCTTTAAAGATATGTAAAATTTACCGTAGAATTGGTTGGAATTCTCTGTGCGGTATTTTAGGGCTTGGTAGGAATTTATTTTTTTAAACTATTTAACCCTAAAAAAACCACCTAGTGCTCAAAATGTAACATGATATATAGCAAGTATAAATACTCTTCCAAGTAGTTCAAAGTTAAAATAAAATAGAAAACCCAGTGTTCATGTTTTAATTGTATGTATATATATATATATATATATATATATATATGTAAAATATTTTTTAAAATTTTTTACATATGTGTGTTTTGTAGTCCAGGTATACAAGTGTATTCAGTAATAAAATTAGGTGTGTGTGTCCAAAATACAACCCCATGAGCATCAATACGAAAATGTTAAGTATACACAGATTTTAATATGGTTTACATGCTCGCTTTCTGGAATTCATATAAAATCTTGAATTATATAGGCTATAAAATGGTATGTACGCAGACTGTCAAGAAAATAAAAGATGTTTTGACATGGCATGGGACTTGTTCCTACACTCAGTATGCAACCAGCCATGGTAGATTGTTCATTGTGGCTGTGTTAATTTGTATACAATGTTCATAAAAACGAGATTGGAAAATGCTTACTTTCTAGTTGCTCCTTTATTGCTGCTTTCATTCATAAAAAATTTACATTTAACTAAGACAAAATAGTAATATCATTATGTCAACCAATAGAACGACTGGAGAAAACGAGTGTGCAACAATCTATTCTGGTCACCGATGGGACAGTTTATCGTGTTGGCTGACCTAAGAGCCAATGGCATCCTGGAGTTTGTCGACACCAACGATTTCACTGTAATGAACAACACTGACCACTTCCAGGTGACTGATGTGGAATGGGACCCAACGGGACGCTACGTCGTTACTGCTGTGTCTTATTGGAAAGTCAAGGTACAGAACAGATGTAGTAATAAAAGTTTGAGGTACAGATGAAGAAAAATGTGGTTATTAAGATCACCATAAAGCTACTATCAAAACATTTCCTTTATATTTTTAAATTTTATTTTACAATTTCATTTTATTTTTTCAATTAAGGTTTTGAGGAAAGGAATTTGTATTGTTTTGGGGGTTTTATAACATCTTGGTAACTAATTATTAATGATGTACAACTCTTTAAAAATGTTCTATTCAAAATGATCCTACTTATTTGTTTGTTCCCAATGTCGTTCCTCAAATATTCAATTAGATTTGATTCCTATACAATACTACAAGAAAAGACGTAGTTGACAGTTGGGCAGGAAACAGCTGCCTGGTCTTTATTTGTGCATATTTAACCCATTGGCTTATACATATTTTTACTATCAGCTCAACTGGAGTTACCCTATTAAAAATGCTGAAAACGTAAGAGTTTTGTTATATGTTTATAAAAAATTTATTTTTCAAGTTATTTGGTTATGTTTTATATCTTTTTGGATTAACATGAAATGGGTTTTAATAATAAAAAGATAGTGATATATTTGGTTATAGTTTAAAAATAATAATGCTGTACAAACTAAAAAAGTTTTGGAATTTTTTAAATAAAAAAAAAACGTTTTTTTAGTCAAATAATATAAAATTAAATACCCCATTGTTGCTTTTATTTTATTTGAAATGTATTTCTCTACCTAGCAATACTAGAATATGTGTATATATATGCATAGTTTGCCAGAATAAACGTTTTGTCTAAATACTGAAAATTTCAAGAATATCGATTTTTTTTTCTCTTGTAGTACACTAATATTCTTATAGTAAATTATTATTCATTTAAATTTCAATTAATTGTAGTATTGCAGTTTTTCTTATGTGTTACAACAATGTTAGTCTAATTTATACTAAAATTTGGTTGAAAAAGGAGTTAAAAAAAAAATATTTAGATGGCTCTGTACTTGTCACGGAACGGTTCCGTGATATAAATTTTGAGTCCAGACTAGGTTCCGTGATACAAGGCCAATGGGTTAAATTGCTGCATGGCACTGTAAGATGTATATTGCCATAGTCTGAGTACATAATTGGTTTTTCCATTTAAAATCAATTAGAGACTCAGATTTTTCCAATGTGCCATTTTTCCAAAAATTCCACTGCAGTTGTACTCTACAAGAAATGTAATTCGTACATGTTGGTGCAAATTCTTATCGGGATCTTTAGTAGTTTTGTAACTTTTTACTCAGCAATTTTTCATTAATATACACAGTGTTTATAATACATTAAATCTTATACAGGTGGACACTGGATACTGGATGTGGTCATTCCAAGGGAAAATCATCAAGCGTAACAATGTGGACGGGTTCTGCAACTTCTTGTGGCGTCCAAGACCTCCCACCCTTCTTTCAGCCGAGCAACAGAAAGAGATCAAGAAAAATTTGAAAAAGTACAGCCCACAGTTTGAGAGTAAAGACAGGATGCGAATGACTAAAGCTTCCAAGGTAAGATAGGTTACATTTTTTGATGTTTTAGAAACTATTGTGTTAGCTAATAAGCAAGAATATTTATTACAACTTCTGTGAGAAATGTACACACGTCAAAATTTTTATCCAGATTGGTTGGATTTCAAGTTGTGTTGGTTTCTCTTCTCCAGTTCAGGAATTTATCCACAGAGTAAAATGGTCTTTCGAGAGCCATCTGTTCAGTCATTTTTTAGGTTCTGTTCTTAGAGTGACTTCATTACATCTGGTAGAATGATAAATTCTGCCAATTTGTTCATGATTGATGTTGTTGATCTTCCTTCTATAAAGCCATGTTGGTCAGGATATGGAGTTGGCAGTGGTCCACCAGTCTTTTCAAGACCTCTTTAAATCACCTTGGAAACCGTGATAACCTAAATAAAAAAAACCTAAGTAACCATGAATATGCCGTGAATTTCGTCACTGTGAAAAAAACCTTAAATATGCTGTGAATTTAATCTACAAACCGTAAAAATCTGTACAATTTGCTAATAAATGAATCAACACGCCTCATCGCCGTGACTGTCGTAAGGCCTGGTTCACACATAAGCAAGAATTGCACAAGCCTAATCGCGACGACTCGCGATCGATCTTTACTAGTTTTTACTAGATTAAATGGAGCAGTTTACTTGAACGAGCGTAAGCAGGAGCAATGATCGTAAACACCCACTACTGGATCACTGCAGACAGTGGTTTGTCTCAGTCCTGGCGACGTAGTAGTGTTTGGGGGAGCATTGAACGGTTCACACTGGCTACTAGTTGTCACAGTCGATAGCTGAACCTCGTGGGCGTGCCAATCTTTCTTGAAATAGGGATCTCTGTGGATTCAATTGGAGAGGAGTCCGTAAATGCTCATTTACATTTAAACATTAGCCTACTTTTTTAGCACTTTGATTCAGATATTATGTCATTTTTATTTGCAATATTTCATATTATATCTGTGGACTAACTACTAAATCAAAACTTTGATTTATTTTTATTTGTTTCTTTTTATTACTTATTAATCAGATAGATCACCTCTGAAAAATATATCCAAATTTATGAATAATTGATTACTTGACAATTTATTGTTATTTATTTTACAATTATAGTACTTTATAAGTAGATTTTCTCACCAGTATTAGTAGTTTTGCATGGGAAGAAAAGTACATTTAATAATGATTTGGTTATTTTACTAAGGGGAGTGTGTCAAAATTACACCTAAATTTAGGTACAAATTCCGCATGGTAAAATGTTATTGTGTTTGCTGTTACAAAAATATTACTGAAATACAAACTTCTTGCTTTATTCTAGCTTAATATATAAATAAGTAAATTAATAAAAATCCAGCTATTCTTTTAAATTGGCTAAAAGAGTAAAGTTAATTTCTCTACATTTAATCTAATTTAAATAGTATCTACTAGAAATTTGTAATAATAAGTGTTATTAATATTAAATACTTACTTGGGACATAAGAAAAAAATAATGTACAGCCTACATGAATAGTCAGTCATCATCAACTATGAGTCCTTCTTTTTTGTTTTTTATAAATATTTTAACATTTACTATATCTTTTTTTCTTTTTTATTTTAACATAATTTTAATGGGATTGTGATATTCTACTTGACTCAGTAGTAATTAGTTTACTATTTTCAGTTTTTAAAACATGTTAACTTTTTATTTAGTAGTTCTCTACTTTTTAGTGTTGAGTTTTCAGTTATGATATCTAACATTTAATGTTTATATGAAAACGAATTTTTATTTTAGCGTACCATTAATAAATATAATAATATTTATTTGCTACGAAACATTAATAATTAATTGTCATGTCCAAGATGGTTGGATTGTTCATAATTTCTTCTACAAAAAACTCTACATCGCCATTCATTACACATTAACACATCGGCACTCATATTACATCCGCCGCTTTCGGCAATCAACCGGAAGTCCCTCCGAATCCTTCTGATGCTCCTACATAGCTATTACGTCGCCGCTGTTGGCTGTGATCCCGTAGTAGTGAGCGGTTGTTTGTGACCGTCATTGCAGTCGGCTGCGATCGTTCAGCTCGCTCTTGTAAACTCAATAATGTGATTTAACTCCGCATTTTGCTATCTATCGCTGACTGCTCGCCTGTTGGACTTAGGGAGTTGCAAACAATGTGTGAGCATCGGTGTTTTCACACGGAATGGCCAATTTCAGTGTTTAGCGCAAAAACACGCCATGAGCATATGCAGTGGCCCAACTCAGCTTGAATACTGGTGAGTTTGATTTCAATTTTGATGATATATAACATTGTTTTACTGTTAAAAATGTGCAACTTAAACTTTGAACAGATTATAATGGAAGTAGAGTAATTCTTTTTTGTGGAATCAAGAAACAATTATTAATATGCCACACGTGTTAGTTGAATAATTTTTCAAACTTTTGGTAATAGTTTTAAAAAATTCTGGCATCTTCCCTAAGCTCTGAGTGGAGTAGCATTAGATAAAACTGACTTGATAGAAAACTGAAATTAAAATGGGATAAACTCTAATCCACTCCACTGTCTTGCCATTCTTCAGTCTCTTCTGCGTTGCCTTAAACCACAAAACACGAAGCATTATAAAAAATATTCTTTATTGATGCTGTTTTATCAAGAGACTACTGCTGAATGAGACGAGGAAGGGGAACCTGAATCTCAGTAGAACGTAGAAACTTGTGTTGGTTGTCTAAAAGGCTCCTGCAATTTCACTGCCACAGACAACAGCTTTTATATAGAGATAAGGAAAAGTTTTAAATAGTTTCACCATTTCCCCGCATCTGAAATATGAAATGCACCTGTATTCAAGCTGAGAACTGGTAACAGACGCTATAGTGCCGAGGTCTAGGCCACTGAACACACTCTTGGCACGTTTTAGCGCTAGATATTGAAATCAACCACTCCGTGTGAAAAGCATACGGAGTGTTTTTTTTATTTTGATTTGTATATTTTTAGTTTTTACTGTTTATCAAAACTTATCGATCTTAGTATTACTATTTTTGCATTGTGAAAACTGTGAAAGAGCTGTGAATTTTATGTTGATTTAAGATTAAGTGGGAATCCTCTGCCTTCCTCAGTATGAGATATGTCTTTTAGCTTGGGTTATACCTTGCTTTGTTTTGGATCTAAAGGAAAATATCCTTGTCTTAGGGATGGATTTATATGCTGACTAGAGGCGGTATTAAAGCTTTGCTTCAGTGTTTTAGTACTTTTGCTTAGGCTCCGTCGAGCCCGGCTGAGGTTTTAGGCTTAATGCTGCTTTCTATTATGGCGTTAAGTTCTTGTTCGTTAGTGAGAGGTAGTTATGTTGTCATGGTTTGAGACTGTCAGGTGTGGTGCAGTTCGTTTTTAAAGTCTTAGTGGAGAGTATTTTCTGCTATGTTACGTAATGGTTTAAATGGTTAGAAATTTTATGTGGGTCAGTGGTTAACTGTCCCTCTTGTATTGAGCTGAAGTTGAGCTAGCTCTTGGTTATCATTTTTCCTCTCACTGTTAATAACTCGTCACAGGGCTTTAGACTTACTTTCAACTTCTGCTACATGATCTGCAGATAATTTACAGCCGAGATTTTTCAGTTTTATAGTTTTTCTTGACTTATTTTGATGGCAACATTCTTTTGAGAAGGGGACAGATCAACTTAAGTAAGGCACTTTATTTATTAGAGCTTTTTTTACTTTCAAAATTTTTCTATTTTTTGTAAGGTTTATGAAGTGCTGTATCTATCCATGAGCTTGTCCTATGGAAAGAGACAATCCTTTACCAGAATTTCAAAGCATGTTATTCTCTCATTTTTCAGCTCAATCCAGTCATGCAGACTTCAGCAATCCACAAGCACTCACGTTAATGCGTAGGAAACCCTACAAACAGGGTTACTAATACAAATGCTCATCTAATTAGTGCTTCCTCAGGTGGCAGTGGTCCAACAAGTACTGTCACCTGTAAGTTTCGTTCCAAGTTGGATTTTATCAAACAATATTTGCCAAGAAGAAGAATGAAATAGGAGCTACTTTCATGTAAACCCCATACCAAATAACACCTCCTTGAATGTTAATTTATTTAACATTGGCAGTCTTTGAAAAAAAAAGTTACTTTTAATATTGTAATATCAGCCTATGATGTGAAGAACAGTTATTTAATGTAATCCCTATGGTTTATTTGTACATTTTTGTAAAAAAAATATATTTAAATCAATCCAAAGTGTGACGGAAAACTTTTCGCTGTACTTTTATATTGAAAATGCAAGGGCGTAGGAGAGAAGTCATTGAACATAACTAAACATTTTAAAACTGATCGTTTGATTTTTTTTAATGATATAGTAAAATAAAATAATATAGTGGAAAAGCTGTTTGATAGTTTCAAAAAAACTGCCTGAACAAATAATACACCAGTAATGTGCTGGAATTTCTCATGTAATACCGCAGAGGCTGTGAGCTATGTGGTACTCAAGTTGGCTAAATCCATGGGATGTGGACTTCGCTGTACTTAATGTGTTAAAATTAATTTATTACATTATTTTATGGTAAGATGCGATAACCTTCTAAGCCATTAAAATTAGCTTAACATTTCACCACATTGATAATTTTTAGTTCTTTTATATAATTGATTAGTCCTTTCATTATACATCCATTTCACATTTCATACCCTAGCAAGTTCCTGGTATCTATATAACAAGCAATTAACTTATTATTGATGTTTTTGCTGTCTGATACCTCTCCCAAGACAAAGACCCTCCAACAAAGAACCTTCTATTTCTTGTAAAATACAAAGTAATATCCAAACAATACTTTTATTAATAATGGTTTTGTGTTTATATTTTGCAGTGTCCTTATTTCCTGAACTAGTTTTTTATCATTTTAAATTTTCACTTTTGTTTTATCCCAATTTAGGAATTAATGGAGAAACGAAGCAAGTTAATGAAGGACTTTGAGGAAATCAGAAACCGCCAGCAGGAGATTTGGAAATCTCAAAAGCCCCGCCGTCTTGAGCTTCGTAACAGTGAGTTAAACTCTTTCATAAAGATCAGTTTTGCTAGTCTACATTTTTGCATGGGTAATGTTGTCTAATGTTGTACAAGAATAAAACTTCATGTGGATGTTTAAATGAAGTGAAACATTAGCAATAACGCTGATTGGTGTGTTATTCAGTAATTTGGAAACTGGCCCAATTCAGCTGAAAGTCTGATATGATAATAAAAATTATTTGATTTTCAACATTGTTTTATTGCATTTCAAAATGGCATCTACATGTATCTCATAAGTTTGACATGTAAGACAAGAGATATAAAACTGAATGTCAAACGTAAATTCCTAGGTGTGATTCATTGTGTCTTAAACTACTAAAAAGACTACTAAAAGAGATACTAAAAAGAAATTTGGGGGCTAAGCTTTCATTTAGCACACTTGTGCCAGGACTTTATTTCACTCATAAGAACTTGAGGAAAGTGTTGAGTATGTCTATTGTAACTACAACTGAGTGTATGATTGCACTTTAACAAGTAAGTTAGCCAAAGGGGAGCCAACCGGAGTGAAATATATACGAAACAAAAATGTTACATTAAGCCTAAACTATTTCAATGTATTGATTAATGTTTAATTATATTTACAGCAAACATGCCAATGATCATGAATGTAAATCTTATTTTATGTATATTGAAAAATTTTGTATTCAAAGATACTGCTTTTGATAGCATGCAAGACAAGTTTTACGAGGGAATACCCAAAAGAAACCGGAATAGCATTGCTGTGGGCGAAGCGTGTGTAGTACGCGTTTCTGCCACTACACAAGGTGTTTAAAACACAACTCATAGTCAGTTCAGTGCCACCAGTATTGTCATTCTGGCATGTTCCTTTCATCTGCAGTGATTGTTTTTGCTAGTGCTGTTTTATTCTTAATTAGATTTTTATGATGGAAAATTTTCAAGTGAAAAACATGCAGCTGTTAAATTTTGTTTTCTACTCAATAAAAATGTTGCTGAAACTGTTTTAATGTTGAAAACAGCTTACCAAGTTGTCACTGTGGGGGGAAATTTAAGTGTAAGAGTGGTTTGCTCGATTTAAAAATGGCGACATGTTGAATGATGACAAACCTCGTTCTGGATGTCCATTTAGTGCCCAAACGACAAAAATATTTAAAAAATTCTGCAGCTTGTGCTCACAAACCGTCGATAGACAATATTGATCAACTGTGAGATTAGTGGGTTATCTAGGAGCTCGATTTAGTGAATTTTAATGAAAGATTTGGGAAAGAAAAGGGTTGCTGCCAAGTTTGTTTCCTCAGGTTCTGGCTGACAATCAAAAGGAATATCAGGAAAAGGAAAGTTTTTGGCTAAAAATGGCATGGTTCTGCTGCTCCACGCACCTTACTCACCTGACCTGGCACCTAGCTACTTTTTCTTATTTCTATGCATGAAGGGACACTGATTTGACAATATCGAAGAGGTCAAGAAAAAAAACATGGGAGGAGCTATCAGCCATTTCTAAAGATGACTACAAAAAAATGTTTTGAACAGTGGAAACGCCAGTGGAACAAATAACAAATGCATAGTTGTAATGGAGAGTATTTTGAAGGGAATAAGGTTTTTTTTGTAAAAATGTTTAAAATATATAGCTTTTAAAAAATAATTCCGGTTTCTTTGGGTACCTTCTCGTAAATTATTTTTCCCTAGTAGTAATTTTAGTTAGTTTAGTTTTAGGGATGTGTCAATTTCAATACCCAATAACTGAATACCTTGATACTTGGCGTTATTTATGATTCTCGATGCCACAGTTCTTACCACTTGATTATGATACCAATATTTTCAAAGTATCTTATTACAAAATATACAAAAATTAATAAATCCAACAAAAGTACTTAAGATATGTTTGGAAAATCACAATACTTTTTTATGTCTTGATTGGGTAATAAATAGAATTTAAATTTTAATTATTGAATAAAATTTGTTTTTTAAATGTGTGATCAATTGAGCTGTATTGGTCTGAGTCTTAAGTATCAATCTTTTTCAGATGTGGACACCGATGAGCTCGATTCAGACATTAAAAACGTTGAAGAGGAGGTTGTAGAATTTCTTGTCAAAGAAGAAGTCACTATCGTCGAGTAGTCGCCTGTAGTCTTCTCTATTTGTAGCCTGGGAACCCTTGTTGTGGGTATTTAATGTGATTTGAGCTTGTAAGTCTTGTTTGAACTGGGTTTAAACAAGACATGATTAAAATTTTTAAAATAAATCAATTTTGTATGCAAGCTATTTTAAATCACATTAGGTATTATAAATTTTACCATATAACATACAGAATATGTATGTTATATGGTAACAGGGTTACAAATGTTAATTCTGCAAAAAATAAAAAATTATTGGAGACGGGCTGATGTTAATTACTCCCCTATTGATTTTGTTTGTCTTTGTAATTTGTACTGTTTGTGTAATGTTAATATACGCATAAAAGCGTTGTTATTATATCAAATAAATGTATAGATACATTGATATATTCAGATTAATCATTTTGTTTTTAATAACATCTTTTTACTTTGCTGCTTCTTAATATTTTAAGCATAAAATATATTAAAAACCTTTGTTGCTGCACAAGTTATTGTTGTTTAATATATAATATATATAAAACAATTTAAAACATGTGAATTTGAGAACTGAAAATATAGTGTGTAACAAATTATTAAAATCTATGAAGAGCTAAGAATGCTTATTTTTATTATAACAAGATCAGTTTCATGTTTAAAGCATCAGAATTAAGACTTATATCATAAGTAATGTTGCTCCAACAAAAGTGTTTGATTATATTTTAATAATAAAAATATTTTATAACAAAGTTGCTTTTAACTCGTGTAATTATTTGAAACAGTTGATAGTAAAATTACTTTAGAGATATTTGATTATTTTAATATAATTTAACAATCAAGTCCTTGTCTTATGGCAGACATTTTATTTCATTTTGACTTCTGTATTAAATTTATTTCGCTTGAAATAAAAAAAACCTTCATACTAAGTATGATAACATAATGAAGTCTCAATTATTATTTAAATAAGGCAAATATATTTAAATAACATAGTTATTATTACTGTCATGTCTAATCACTAGATAGTTATTATTTCAAACATCATAGAATCATTCTGTTTGTTTCAATTATACCATCACTAAGACCAGTGGCTTAACTAAGGAGAAGGAATAACGATGTAGGGGATAGAACCTCCCATAAGCCCTAAAATGTAAAAAATATTGTGTAACAGCAATCAAACTTGTTTGAAATGCAGCAGTTAAATGTTTTACTCTGAACTAGACCTATCTAATTTATTTAAATTGATATTAATTTCATACCCCCTGTGTTGTGTGCTCTTCAGTTGGATTTATCCCTGCTCCCTCCAAAAAGCCAAGTCCTAATTACGTCTTCCGATTGGTATCCAATATAGTCTGCATACTTTCTCACGTGAAGTATCCTTTTATGCAATCGCAATATCTAAAAGGGTTACTGCTAAATAGAACACTGTGGACCAGTTGTATAATAGTGTTTATTGTGGATATTTTGCACCAAAATCGTGGTGTGAAGTATCCCCTCACTATTATTATAGGGATTCTTTGTTCCAAAAACCTTGGTGCAAAGAATACCCAAAGAGATTGTAATATCATACTACTAATATTACTTTAAATAAATGGTTAAACTTAATTTGTATTCTGATGATTATAGTTAGAAATAACAAATAACTCAGTATGATATAAATGTGAACTTTAATGATGATAAATTAATTGACGTACAAGTTTGAATTTTGAAACAAGAGGGAGGATACAATAATGGTAAATTTTTAAATACAATTCTTAATTTTTAGGGCAAGGGTGGTCGTGCTGGCTTAATGAAATAGAAATATTAGGTATTGTTTTTAATAAAAGATATTGTAATTTTGAAAAATAATTTTGTTAAATTTTAATTATATTAATTTTGAAGTGTTAGCCAAATCGAATGTTCCTGAGTTTTTATGTTCTTCCAATGGATCACTGTTAAACTTAAAAGGAATTTTCTCACCCAATGTCTGTCTTCTGCTTCTGTGTACTTTAGTGATGATATGAATTTAATAAATTAACCTTTCCTTTGAATCAAATACTGCTTAAATATTATAAAATGTAACCAGTTTCTATATTTAAAATATTAATCTTGCTTCACTTCTTCTATATCCCTCTCTCCTCTAAACCTTTTAAACCTCTGCTCTCTTCATTCTTCAACAATCATCCCTGCACACTGTATCACTGACTTTAGTTCACTTTATAACTTTTGAATTTTATATGTAATAAGGAGAATTTTGATTTTGTATTTATTATTGTTTGTATTAAAATTTGAGACAATTTATAAATAATTATTCCATAATTATTTAATTATTATTACTAATAAATTTCTAAATTAAATTAAGTATTGGAATGAATGTGAGATGGGTGTATGAAATGAGTCATTACAACATGCAAAGTAACCTCAGTTTAAAAAATGTATTTTATCATGAAAAACATCCCAAAATATAAGCTAAGAACTAATTTTTAGTTACAAACTGTGGGAGTAATTAATTATGACTTACTCTTTTTTTAGACTTAGTACCTACAAACTTAGTAAACCTGCAATGAACAACGAAACTCACAAACCAGAGCCCTGAAAATGACAGGAAAGCACAAGATTCTTTACCTTCAGACACAATAAAGTTTGATTAGCATCGTCATAAAGACGGCATTTACAGTATACTAAATACCATTTAGGTCTTTTAAACATATTCCTCCCTAAAGGACCTAGTTAAATACCTAAGTGAACAGCTACCTGTACAATGTTTTAAGTTAACCCATTGAAGAAGTAGTTGAGGCCTCTGCCGACCGACAATAGCAATTAAATTGGACAAAAATGCAAGGCTTTCTAAAAGAGGCATTCTAAAAAAGCCATAAAAGATTGGGCATTCAATTTTGTACTATTGTCTTCACTAAATAAAGCTTCATTGAATATACTAAATAACATATATGAAAAAAAGTTATTTATTTTCAAAACTTGTTATTTTTGTGTGTATTTAATTTATATTTGTAATCAAATTACTTTCTAACTAGCTTTCATAAGATGTGCATGAAATATGATAATGTTTTAACAAATAAAAATTGTCTGGCACATATCTCAAATAATAGGCCTTAATATTAAATAATGGAAAATAATACCGTTTCCTAGGAAATTATTCTGTTTTTGATTCCCTATACACAAATTACTTTAACCCTAGATTACAAATCCTTCGTAAAATTTACGACACGGCCTATCGAAAACAATAGAATTTGGGTAGTGTGGCTTCGGAGCGCCACCCCCCTCCCTCTACCTTCCTAAAGATGCCAGTCAAGGTCAGTGTCTGTCTGTCAGTCGCCTGCGGCACGTTGTTCTATGCGTTTCTAGCATTGCGTCGTCATTTTTACGAAGGTTTTGTGAATGCGTGACTTTTTTTTGCTGAGGCAACTTTTAGTTTTTATGTGAATATTTTACTATAGGCGCTCATATACCAGTGAATTATTACCGGAAGTGTATATAATAGTTATATCTGATACTTAGTGTGTGTGTGTGAAAGTGTAAATTTTAGCAATTATTATTTTGTGAGAATGAATGACGACGAGGGAGCCAGGATTAGACAATTACTGGACGAGACTTTGTCAGAGGATGATATAGTTCACGAAAATAGTGAGGATGAAGAGGACCAGTTAGAAATAGATGTATTTGAGGATACAGACGATACAGATGCTGACCCAAATTTTGAAGTAGACGAGCAGAGTGATGTTTCGGATGATGATGAAGATGATGACTTTTCTCATAGGAGGCAACGACTTGACTACAATATACTACCATGTACATCAACACCACGAACTGTCACACAACTAGCCTCCACACCACGACCTGCCTCAGCACCAGCCGCCACACCACAAGCTTTCACGCCACCAGCCGCCACACCACAAGCTTTCTCGCCACCAGCCGCCACACCACAAGCTTTCACGCCACCAGCCGCCACACCACGAGCTGTTACACCACAAGGCACCACACCACGAGCTGTTACACCACAGGACACTACATCACAAGCTGTCACGCCACCAGCAGCCACACCACCGGCTAGAGGTACAGATGAACCTGACACTTACCTTTACAAACTTAGAACTAATGTAGTTCGAGCAAAAAATGGCCATGTTTGGAGTACTAAACCAAGACAGGGGAGTATTCGAAATCCAGCAAGAAATATTGTTCTTTCCAGGAGAGGAGTAGTTGGTACAGCACGGGATGCTATCACTGCTCGTGAATGTTTCGAACTTATTATAAATGAAGCTATTCTAAATAAGATTATTCTTCACACAAATAACCAAATAACTCGTGTAAGAGTAAATTATGCAAATCTGACCGCTACACATTCTCTCTTGACAATTGATGAATTGTGGGCGTTTTTAGGAATTTTAGTAAACTCTGCAGCATGCAAAGATAACCACTTAACAACAAGAGAACTTTTTGATAATGAATGGAGTGGTTGTCGATACAAGTGTGTGATGAACAGTGAACGTTTTGAGTTCATTTTGAATTGCCTTCGTTTCGACGATAGAGAAACTCGTTTGGAGCGTCAACGAGGTGATCCGTTTGCGCCCATACGAGAGTTATGGGATGATTTTGTTCTAAACTGTAAGACGAAATATAGACCAGGCTCGTACGTAACTGTTGACGAACAGTTATTGGGATTCAGGGGAAAATGTCCCTTTAGAATGTACATCCCAAACAAACCTTCCAAGTCATCATCATCATCATCAGACGTTTCCGTTCTCACGGGTCGTCGTACACAGCCTCCTCCACTTTAGTCTATCGTTCCAGGTCTCCTCTTCATCCACCTGTATCTTCTGTAGTCCCCTTCTCTCTATGTCTTTCCACACTTGGTCCTCCCATCTTCCTCTCGGTCTTCCTCTTGGTCTTCTTCCTCCTTCTCCAGTGCTATTCTAGGCATTCTATTATCTCCCATCCTCTTCACATGCCCCATCCACTGTATTCTTCTTCCTTCCATTGTCTCTTGCAGTGAAACTACCTTCAATCTTTCTCTAGTTATTTCGTTCCTTATTCTATCTCTTCTTGTAGTCTTCTCTATCCCTCTTAAAAATCTCATTTCTGCAGCTTGCAATCTGCTTAAATCATTTTTAGTCCACGTCCATGTCTCTGCTCCATATAATAAAATTGGTTGGAAATAAGATTTATACATCAATACTTTTGATTCTTTCCCAATGTTCCAACTCCACACAATCTTCTTTACCATATTGAAAAACTTTCCACTCTTCCATATTCTGTTTCCTATCTCTTCTCTTATTGTGCCCCTATCTGTTATGATACTTCCTAAATAACAGAATTCCTTCACCTTTTCAAGTCTTTTTCCTTCAACTAACACGTCTTTGTTATTTCCATCCCTTCTCTCTACTTTCATTACTTTACATTTTTGTATGTTCATCTCTAAACCATATTTCTTCGCCACTTTTGCCCATTTGTTTAACTCTCGTTCTAACTCTTCTTCCCTATTTTCCCATATCATTATGTCATCCGCATATGCTATTGTCTTAAGTTCTTCTGCTCCTCTGTTTCCTTGTACTTCTAGAATAATTTCATCCATTATAATATTGAAAAGGAAAGGTGACAATATGCTTCCCTGCCTTACTCCTCTCTCTGTTTTAAAAGTATCTGTATATTTTTCTTCAATTCTTACCCTGTTTTTACATATGCCGTACAGGTTCTTTATTCTTTCTACTATTCCCTCACGCAATCCTCTCTTTCTCATACTCTCCCATATCCTTTCTCTCAGTACCTTATCATATGCCTTCGTCCTCGTCGTGAGGGACGGGCAACGGCTCAAAGAGACGGCTAACGGGGCTCTGGTGAAGCTACGTCAGGTCTAGCAAGCCGGTAGTGGATAAAACTTGCTTTCAAAAATAAGAACAGCCTCGGAAACCTTCCAAGTATGGAATAAAAATAGTTATGGCGTGTGATACAACCACTAAATACATGATCAATGGAATTCCCTATGTTGGTAAAAAAACTCAAACCGGAGGGCAACCACTTGCAGAATTCTTTGTAAAAGAAATTACGAGACCAATTCATGGTACAAACAGAAGTGTCACTATGGACAATTGGTTCACTAGTGTCAGCCTGGCCGAAGATTTGCTAAGAGACCCATACAACTTGACCTTAGTCGGTACCATACGTGCAAACAGAAAAGGTGTCCCTTCCGAACTGATGAACAAAAAGGAAAGACCTGTGAACACTTCGCTATTTTTGTTTGATAGGGAAAAAACACTTGTGTCGTACAAACCAAAAAAGAACAAAGTCGTTCTCCTCCTCTCAACCATGCATGAAGGTAACCATATCAACGACGATACACATAAGCCAGATATAATTCATACTTACAATGAAACGAAAGGAGGAGTCGATGCCATGGACCAATTGTGTAACAACATGTCATGCAGTAGGAAGACCCAACGCTGGCCATTAGCTGTGTTCTTTGGCATTATGAACATTAGCTTTGTAAATTCATATGTGATATATTGCACAAACAATCTTGAAAAAGGAAATCAACCTGCCAATAGAAGAACCTTCATGAAAGAACTATTTATGGACCTTAGTAGACCTCACATGCAGAACCGCCTCCAGATACCGAGCCTTAGACGAGGACTGCGCACGATGATTTGTGGCGTTCTAGGAATCCCTGACAATCCCGGCGCTGCCCCACCTCCAGGTACAAGGAAAGTGTGTTTCTATTGTCCTTCTAACCTAAGGCGAATGACAACAACGTATTGTAAGCATTGCCGCCACCCTATCTGTGCCCAACACAAAGCTACAACTTGTATTTCATGTGATGAAGGACAATGAACTATTGTACGGCCTCGTAGAGTACAGTAACTTTGTGGTTCTACCTAATGATGATTTTTTTACCCAATATTGATTGTATTATCTTTTTTTATAAGTATTTATAGTAAACTTTTGTATTTACGTAATTTTTTGAACAAATAAAATATTTATCTCACATTTTTATTTTATTTTCAAAACCCTCATTTTTCTTGTTCAAATTTAACACATATTCCAAATATGTGAATAGGAATACTATATAAGATTTATTAAGCACAAATATTAATCAATTCGTCTCATATAATACACAGAGAATGTAATACGTACCTTTAAAACTACTTAATTAGTGTAACAGTATGAGAAAAATAATAACAAAGCTAGTCGTAAATTTTACGAAGGTTTTGTGAACATGTGACTCCAAAACAGGTTATGTAATCTAGGGTTAAAATAACAACAGAATATTGTAATATTTACTTACGTTATTGACACTTATCATAACACAAAGCTTGTTAATCAGTAAACTGCTTTTGGGCATGTTACAGTGTTGTTTTGAAAAGTTAATAGTTCTTATTATTTTATGTTTGTTTATAAGAGATTAATAAATAACTATAGGAGTTTATACCACATATGTACACACACACAGGAATTCATACAAGAAGAAGAAAATACGCCCATACAATTTTGATAACTTACAATAAACATAAATTAATAGATTTTAAAATTAAGAAAAACTAGCAACTTATTTTACACTTAAAATTAACTTAAAACAAATTATCATACGTATAAGATAGAAATACATAAACTATTGTAAAATTGAATCATCAGATAAAATAAAGTAATTTCTTTAGACAAAATACCACAGAATACATTAAAGCTTAATATCAAGGAGATTGTTATGCAAAGTAAATTTACAACACCTGGAGTTATAAAGTGAATTTAGATCAGCTGGTGACTTTACAATAATGAAATTTTATTCTCTTGAAAAATGGCTTAATATGAGACTTAGAAGAAGCTTTTCTCATCAAAGTTAATCAACATTTGAGTTATTAATTAAATACAGTAATACTTTTTATTATTTGTATTAAATTCGTGAATCTCGATTTTTTTTTTTAATCCAAGAACAGGAAAGACATTTACTAGATGATGAACACTTGAATATTGGATGGCAACCAGAACTCTCAGATCTGCAAGGATTACTACTACCAGTATTAAATCTACACTAAACCAATAAGGATGATTGGAAGATGAATAAGTGTCAATGGAACATACAAAGTAAAACTGGATTTGAACTCAAGTAAGATCTACCCAATTTATGATTCCAAATCTTTCAAAATTCCAACCTATTTTTTTATAAATTCAAATTTAACATGCACCACAATTTTTTCTACGTTGGATATATATTTTTTTTATGTGTCCATGGCAGTATAATCCACGAAACCTTGTACTATACATGTGACAAACTCAATAATAATTGTAAATCAAATGTTTATTTATATCAATAGCTAGTTAAGCAAGGGCAAAGAACGGGTTAATAAGTAAATAAAGAAAAAGATAATTTAATAAGCATGGGAAATAATTTCCATACCTTCATCAACCTACCTGTCACTGACATTAAAATTTTATTCGTAATCACTGTCTATTAATAAAGTAATGTCAGATTAACACAGTTTTTTTTTTTTATTATTTTATTTAGATCAACTCAACTAAACCAAAAGAAACAACACATCTAACCTTGCACGTATTAACTAACAATTTAAAACAATGGCAAAGCATTCAAACAAACAGGTGAACAATTCAGTGATCTCGGTAACAAAATGAAATTAAATGCATTTTCCACTTAGTTACTTAATCAGTGAAGACCATAGCAACAATACCTAGTGAGATTTTCAGAACTTTAACTTATGTTATCATACTTTTAGTTGTGATGACTAGTTAGCATAACTAAAAGCCTCATAATTATGATAACTACTAATTATCATAATTATGAGGCCTTATACTTAAGGCTCTAGTTATACTCATGCAATCACATCTAAGACGAATTGACAGTAAAAAAATTAAACACAAACATTAAAAATGTCATAACCATTGACTAACTGCCTTATTTGTATATTAAAATAAACTTATAACTAAGCTAAAAAGTTCAAATAAATACAAGGCTTTATTACATTTATGATTTAGAGAAGAATGGTTAGACAAGATACACTTTACCCCCAGTAGCCCTCTGAGAAAGCTCCTGCATACATTGGATGTAAAGTGAAGAATCTGCTGCCAAATAATCTCCAAGGCCTGACTGGGAAAATCCTAAAGAAATAACTCCAAAAGTATTTACAGGACAATCCAGTGTACCTTGGACGAGTTCTGGGACTACTATACTGAAGCAATGCAGTTTTTGACATGAACTCATTTCTTAATGTTATTAGATTTGTAATTGTCTTGGGAGTGAGCGGGTCTAAGTCATTGGACTTTGGGTCTGAGTTAGAGATAGCGCAGGTTCAAATCCTGTCTGTGGCCGTTGCACTTTTTATCAGTACCATCAACCTCGTACTGTATCAACTCTCCCCCCTTATTCTGTTTGATAAGATACTGGCACAGGCCAGTGGCCCATGAGGACGGATAGAATAAGGCTTAGAAGGGGATCGGTCTCTCCTTCTATAACAAAAATGTATAAAATTAAAAAAATGTCATTATGACCAATCTCTAGGACTTTGCCATTTCTACACTTGTCAGTATTGTACACATGTAACTCAATTAATATCGATTCAATAAGCATTTAAATTCATGGTGATTTAATTCTTTTACTTAACATGACAGAATATTGTGTAGTTTTTTATGAAGCTCAATGAAAGCAATTGTTTTCCTGATATTTAACAGTTTTTACCATCAAGCTGAGATGTAATTAATAGGTTTTTTCAGTCGATGTCCAGCCATATTAATGGTTGACTATTATCACTGTTACTGATGATCAGCTTTGTTTATGCGGTATATAGCATGTCATAAAAAACGTATGTATATGTGCTATGTTTGGAAGATGCAGAAACATTTTGCAAGGAGTGTGCCCCAAAAATGTCTACAAGAAGACATATCTGACGAGTAAATGTAATAATACTATGTGTTGCTAGAACAATATTTGCTATAATTTGACTAAAATTATAGCTCTAATTATTTTTTAAAATAATTTGATAGTTAACTTTTATTTTAAGATAAGGAAATTTGTTCACAATTTTTTTATTTCAATTAATTCCTTTTTTATTTTTAATTATATAGACAATATAATACTTATTTAGACTATAACTTTTTGTAAACTACGTATGTAATGTAAATTGCCAAAACAAGAACATCATAGTAAATTATTGTATAGTAATAATATATATATATATATATATATATATATATATATATATATATATATATATATATAATAATAATAAGTGTACCCAACATAGTATCTAACAGACACAGTGTGACCATTACCGTCAGCTCTTTTTTCTTTCAAAATGTGCGTTTATAAATATATATTTTGATTTAGCCATGTGTATTTTATAAGAACCAAATACCGGTATATGAAGGTAAGGAATTACAGTTTTGCTATTGATATTTAACATAAGCATACATCACTGCGTAAAACCATGAAAGCTGTTTGGAGAAAAATGTATCTATCAGATGCAGTGCGACCACTTCAGGGTTAAGAGAAAAAGTTGTCATGACTTCTACTTTGCGATTCTCAGTGGGAAATTAATGTAAAATTTATCTTAATCAACAAGGTTATGGCTACAATGGGATAGAATAGCCTATATATATATATATATATATATATATATATATATATATATATATATATATATATATATATATATATATATATATATATATTGTATTGGTAATATACAGAATGCCCCAGAACTCTCAATGAAATTCCGGTATTATTCAAATACAAGCCAAAATTTTGTATTAAAACTTTAAATAATTACCCGAATAGCCACCATTTAGTTTTTTACACTTAACTATTTTTTATTTGAGACCGGCTTGTGATTATATATCTTTATAAACTAAAGGCCTTACAGAAATACATTTACACATTATTACAGAATTAATTTAAAGTTTTATTTTCAAGTAGCGGGTTTGATCAAACCCACCTGGGAAAATTTGACACCCTTGTCCAAACTAGCAAATGTAGCATACCGCTCCCTTGCTATTGCAGGTATTCAAAGAGCAAGTGTTCAGCAGTTTCCTCATGCTTGTCACATTGTACAAAGCGGATCTTCCTGAAGGTTACAGACTCTGTGAAGATGCTTCCTCAGATACGCATGTCCCATAATTTGACCCATATCCCAAGAAGACACCGATCGACTTAGAGAAGTTAAAACTATTCTGCTCATTCTCAGACCTATTTGCAGCCTCCACCTTCTCATGTTCAGCATGAACCCATTCCGAAATAATCCCAAAGGATTCACGCCTAGAAATGCCATAGAATGGTTGAGTTCCTATCATATTTGACACTGAGCCCAAGTTAGCCATCGTTCCCGGAGATCACCTCACGAACCCAACAAAGTTATTGATTTTGGCAAGGGAAGAAACTACTATAGCAATTCAAGTCAACACACAAGAGTCGAACTCCTTCAGTGCTGCATGGCTATCAGTGAAAATGTTAATTGCCTTACTCCTATACCACAGACGAAGATTCTCATGAATTCCCTCCATAATATCTGTGACTTCTGCCTGAAAGACTGTGGGATAAGACACACCACCATAAGGACCACCAGCTCACTTCATGGTCTCACCCCACAATCCCGGCGCCTGTGCCACTTTCTTGTTGAGCCGTCTGTAAACCATTCAAGCTCTGCTGGTAGAAGAGGTTTCCTTCCGACCAAGCTTCCCTAGAAGTTCCTGAAAATCCTGAATGGTTTGTTGAAGGGAAATCTGTGGCATCTGATCCGATATAATATGCAGAGCATTTCCCTGAGTCAGGATGTTAATTCTGCATTGCCCTTGCTGCAGCTCGAGGCCGACCAAAGTCCCGCTTGCTGAAGACAGTGGGCACTCCTCCTGGTCACAGCCCGAATAACAATGTCCAGGGGGGTCAGGTTGTGGCAACAATCTAGTGCTGCACCCAGCGAACTTGGAAAAGCCCCAGTGATAGCAAGGCAAGCCAACCTTTGGCCTTCGTTTTTGGCTACCAGACAACAACCCCAAACATAAGTACATGTTTACCGCGGAGATAAAGTCAATACAAAAGGCTTGGTTTTTTTAAGTCCTCAAGATCCAACTGTCACACGTCTATATTGCATCAAGCACCATTTCCCTCTGGATATAGCTCTTTTCAGATGGAGTCCCCAGTTCAGGAATCTGTCAAGGATTACGCCCAGGTACTTGGCCTCGGGCATTAACTCAATGAAAGAGGTAACTACGGCAGCATTGGTCAGTTCTGTGACTGTTTTGTTGAACTTGTCGCTCACAAGAATCATAGTGTCATCCGCGTACCCCTGTATAAAGACAAGCAGGTTGTCCGCAACTAGGTTCCACAGAAGGGTGAAAGAATACCACCCTGGGGACAGCCCCTCATAGTCTTCGAACTGATTCTTGCTCCTTTAAGAGTGGTGATACCCACCCTGTCAGTGAGTAAGGCCCTTATCCAGTTACATATTTGACCATCAATACCACGTTTCTAGACCGCATCCATTGACAATCGCCTGAGAGTCTGTTCTGTCAAAAGCTCCTTCAATATCCAGAAATACACGTATGGTTACTTTCGCTGCTAGCTCCTTCTCAATTCTACATACCAGTTGATGCAGGGCTGAGTCGCAGAATCTCCCTAAAGTGTGGGCATGCTGATTTGGATGCAGAGGGCGGTCCAAGAGAGATCTCTCCCAAATAAACCTAGCAACCATATTCTCCGTGGTTTTGATAAGGACAGACAAGTCGATCCATACTATTCCTCCTCTGCTTCGATATAAACACTACTCTGAATACCCTCTATGACAGAGGAATGTATTTGAGGATCACAGAGGCCCTGCACAACAGGGGAAGGAAATTATTCAACCCCCGCTGCAAATAAGCCGGTCTTCTCCAGAAACGTTATATGGACTAAACGCGTTAATCTCCCACTATATCCTTACGAGCTCCTCGTGGGCCACCTACATTGGCTGATAATAAACCTCGGAGAGAAAGAGTGGGGATGGAGGGGCCCCTCCTGCCAACTACAGATAAATAGTGAAATGAGCAGTCCCACACGTTCTCACTCCATACTATTCTGGATTTAATTTAGTTCAGTACCTGGGAAAAATATAAAAATGAACCACTGTGTTTTCAGCTTATACTCTGAGTTAAACACCTTTCATTAGTTTGGTACAGCATAAATATATTTAACTTACATTTTCAAGCTGGGTGTTTCGGTATTGTAATGTTTTTAAAGCTACAATGGTTTATTTTTTTAATTAAAACTTATATTAAATTGAAATTTTTGGAAAGAAATATTGGGATTTAAGTTTAAATTATATTGTGAGAAGGTAGGATAAAAACGAATATGTAATCCTTTGGCAAGTTAGTACTAGTAGTTTTAAATTATTAGGAAGGCGGTTCACTGCAACTATTCTGATCAGAACTTGTCTTGTCGTTAGATCTGAGAAGGCTATTGTTCTCCTAGTTGGATACGGCTGGGCCAATGAGAGAACACCGCGGATGTCCATCAAAAGGGAAGGAAGGGGAAGTATATAACCGCCAGCTCATAATTTTCGCCCTTCTTTTGGTAATTTTCCTGAATTAAGTTGATTACAGTGCGCTGTGTTTCTAACTTTTTTTCCGCGAGGGATTTTGAGGTAAGCACCACATTTATTGTACGTTGTATTGAAATAGTCTTCCAGATCTGATATTAAATTAATTTTGTTGTCTTTTTTATGGGAAAATTTAAATTCATAGAAACTACAGAGCAATCTGCATAACTGATTCTCGATGAACAATAGAGCACAATAGAATCATACAAGTTACATTTGGTTCAAACTTGCAAGAAAGGTTAATTAAAAATGAACTTTGTTAATAACTTTAATTGAAATTTAGTAATTTATTAATATTTAATTGGAACTGTTTTATTGTGAATTATTAATTGGAAATTAATTGAACATTAATTATTGTTTGAGAGAGTTGTATCTGAATTGCAAAGACTTAGTGTAAAGTTAAGATAAAACTAGTGGAAAGAGAAGTATTTTTTTATTTTGAATTTTGAGTGAACTTAGAAATGAACATTTTTATTTTAGTTATTTCCAAGTGGTATTTTATTTTTATTTGAAAACTTAATTATTTTATTTCAGAAGAGAGCTTTGATTTTTAGTTTGATATATTTGATTAATATTTTTATTTTATGCCAAAGGACCTTTTAAAATTACTAAACGGTTTGTCAATTCTTTGTGGAAAATAGAGTGATAAAAATTATGAAACATTGAACTTATTAATTTGCCAGTTTAAAATAAATCCATTATTTTAATTTAGAACTGTGATTTTTATTTAAGACAAACCAGATAATATTTAATAGTTTTAAAATCTAGTAATAAATTTTTCTGAATATTCACTCGGAGCTTACTAACAAAAAATATTTTATATCGTCTTGGATTTCTACAATCCAAGTCATTATAGGTATCCATCACAATTACATTTATTTCATTAAACACGTTTTATTAAGTTTTACAACGTAATTAATAACAGGCAATTAATCTGGCAAACCTCTTAAAATATATCACTGTGTTTTTTTAGCTTATACTCTTGAGTTAAACATAGTTCAGTTTTATATTTTATTCATGTAATTTATATATATATATTGGCATCGAAATTTTCTGGTTTAAAATATCAGTTTTTTGGAAACTGATAATACATTATAATATAATGTAATATCAATAATATGATAATGTATTAGTGACGTGTCAAAGACGAATCTCGAATACAACGAATCTTCAACAAAGTTTGGGGTTGGAAATCGATCGGCGGGATTAGATAATCGAATCTGCGGAGACTCCCCGCTTCACTAATTATCGGCTAGTCGGCCGCATATAAATTACCGATCATAAAAAGTTTTTGTCGTAATTTGTGTTTGAAGCAGATAATCATAATAACGGATTGTCTGAGTTTAAAATAATGTTTTACTTGCTGTTGGTATTTCTTAAATTTACGTTCGAAAATCGCTGCAAGTCTGCTGTGTATATTCCCGCACGACAGCTGATTGGCATTACGCTAATTACCAATAGCAAAAACATGTACGAATAATAGAACAAATATATAATAAAACAATAGAAAAAACTTTGTGTACGATAATTAACTAATTGTCCTAGTTCAGCAAAGCATATTTTGCTTGCAGTTCTGTATTTATGTAAATGGATCGCCGTTAATCTGCTGCGTATATTCGCGAACTGCAGCTGATTAGCAGTACACCGATCGTTAAAATAAGTATGTTGCGTATAAAAAATCGCAGATAGATTAATAATTTTAAATTCTTTTGTCAATAATATTTTGTTTTCAGTTTGTATTTGTCTTGATTTTCCAAGTCAAAATTGTTTTCATTTTGTTGCAAGTATTAAAATGCTATGTATTAATATTGCTTGGGCTGCTGAATAGTGGTAACAGTTTTGTGTGTGTGTCTAAGTTCACTGAAAACCACCAAAAACATCACCTCAACAGTAAACACTGTTTTGCAATCGTCCAATTTTTACATAGCATTCCAGCACTCCCTTGACAAGTCAGTATTCAGAAGATGCAATATAAATTTTGCAGCCCTTCTCTCGAACTATCTGGGCTCGGGTACGGCACATACACGTATCATTATTTTAACTTTAGTTGATGTATAAGTGAGGAGCGTGCAAGCAAAACCAAACAAATGCAAAAATTTAAAAATATCAGGTAAACAGTGGCTACCACTAATTTTTAATATTGGAATCCACTTTTAAACTTCAATTTGAGCAAAACCAAACATTTCCTATTAATTTTGTATAAACAAAATCACAAACCCATGCAAAAGCAAACTTGTGTCTCTGTGTAACTCCAGCAGAAACAAACATGTCATTTCAGCCAATCAGGACCTCTTATTTTGGTCACGTGACAACGTCATCATTCAGACTTCACTAGTAGTTTTGAGGTTAGTGTTGTTTCTTCCCTTGTTTGTTATGGTGCGATATCCTCAGTTTATTTTGTTTAGTTAAAGTAAATAAAAAGTTTACCAAAATGGATTTTGATGGAGAAGGCTTTACAACAGTTAAAGAAGGTTCTAAAGGCAGCCGGAAGAGACAGAAAAGTGAAAATCTTAGGGAAAAGTTAAAACAGAAACTTCACAGTGCACCTTTAGGCTCTAATGTGTTTGTGGGTTGTAAACATAATAATACACGATTTTCATGCTGCAGAATTTGTCCTCCTGATGCACTTCATATTCGTGAGTTGTTGTTTTCCTCTAAAAATAAGATAATTCAAGATAACAAAATTGCTGGATGGGTACACATATTAGACGTTAAACAGAGACGAAAACGTCATGTACAAGAAGGTAGCAAGGCGGAGCCTCATACATTTCAAGTAAAATATACAGTACCGACTAAGGTTGGGCAGACAGTGTATGTATGTTAAAAGTTTTTTTATGCATTTAACTTGTTTGAAAAACAATCGGTTAAACAATATCTGCAAGATTGTAAAATCGGGAAAAGATATAAAAGAGAGGAGAGGAGGCGATTGTATCAGTAATAAGTCAGCAGCCAAGAAAGAAGTGTGCTGGAATTCATAGGGAACTTGAAGGGCAGTGAATCACATTATAACAGGAAAAAATCTACCCGAATCTACTTGCACAGTGATTTAACACAGAATAAACCGTAAGATTTACAACAGCACAGTTTCTTCTGAACTACAAGTTTCTAGATCAATGTTTCAACGCATTTTCTCAGAGTTTAATGTGGGTTTGAAATCTCCGCATCTGACACCTGTAGCTATTGCACCCGACTCACATTTCAAATAAGAAATGAGAACAATGCAGTGAAACGATCTCAGTTAATGTTACAAAAGAGAGTTCACAAAATGAGAGCAAAGGGTTTTTACGACCTATTTCGTACAGAAGATGATGGTAAGACAACGACTATATGTTTTGACCTTCAACAGGTTCATCCACTCCCCAAACCCCCAATTCAGCAAGCCTATTATGCTTGACAAATAGGTTTTTATAATCTGTGTTGTGTTGACCCAGCGACTAAGAAGTCTTTTTTTTACTGTTGGACAGAGGATCAAGCAGGCAGAGGGTCTCTCGAGATCTCTTCAGCTCTAGTAGACTTTTTAGAGAAGAATATTAATGAAGACGGAAAAGAAAACGTTAGACTTTTCTGTGATGGGTGTGGGGGACAAAATAAGAACAACATTGAACATTGTTGTTCATGCTCTAATGAACTTTTTGGAAAAAAGATCACACACTACCCACATCCAAAACATTACTTTGTATTTTCCAGTCCGTGGGCACACCTTCTTGCCCGCAGACAGAGTTTTTGGAAGGGTGGAGAGAGAATTAAAGAAGCATGCGACAATCCAGTCGAAAGAGGAGTACTTGAATGTCTACAGAATGTTTGGTACGGTAAGAGTGTTAGGCCAAGATTGGTTTATAAAAGATACAAAATCCCTTGCAACAGTATACAAAAACCTAACTAACATTAGTTCCTTCAAACGCATTGAGATTTGTAATAAAAGTACTGATACGCCCAATCAAACCAGAATTCTTGTGAAAGGACAGACATTTCTTAGATTTAATGAGGAAGTCACAGCTGTTACTTTTCTGAAAAGGGGTTTCCCCATCAAAGAATGCCAGGGAATTCATTTTACAAGTTGTCCCGTTGCAGCATAGTATTTCACAACCAAAAAAGAAGGATGTTGATTCTCTTCTGAAGGAACTGTTTGGCGAGGCATGGAGAGAATGCGAGGCATTTCCTCAGCGACAGTGGTATGTGGACATCATAGATTCCAGAACCAACGACAAGCTGTGAAGAACTATGTGATTGCTTGGAAGACGATGAAGGTGTTCATATCTGAATTACTAATTATTGCTTTAATGGCGATGAAAGTGTTCATATTTGACTTACTAATAATTAAATACTTGGACGTGTTTATGTTAGACTTACTAATTATTTTTAAAACAAAGTAGACGATGATACTGATTACAGATAATTTCATCATTGATAAAGTAAGTAAGTACATGTCAATAAATAATTTTTTCTTTAAACTAAACCTGTTTTATTTCTTTATTGGATAAAAAATTCAAACAAATATAAGTCAATCTTTTCCAACCAAAGAGATAGGCTATGTCACTACCCTACTCAATGACTCAGTCAAAACCAAACATGTCAACATAATACGCAACCAAAATCAAACATATCACTAAGATTCAATCAAAAGCAAACATGTCAATAATTAAAATTGTAATAACTCATTTAAATGGTTACTTAGATTTGAACAGCTTATGTAGCTCATATTCTTAGTCACATATGGTACTAAAATACAGTTTACATGGTTTAATCAGGTTATATATTAAGCAAAACAGGTTTTTCTCATTTACTGTACATTTGCATTTGACTGACATGTTTGTTTTTGCGTGCGCACTCCTCAAGTAACTTTGTCCAAGCAAATATTTACTGTTATTTGCTAATTTTTTAAAGTTCTTTTTGCATTCTAATCAATATTTGTGGCCATATTTTTACACTAAAACTATTTATAAACCAAAGTAAGTTTTAAATAACGTTTATCGTTGATTTGATCGGTAATAGGACATGAAAATTATAATTTTTGAAATGGAAAAGTCATAGAATTTATTCAACTCACTTTGCTACACATCCTGATAACTGAACGATGACAAATGACCGGAAACACACTGTTTTCTGCACAATCCTTTCATCGTCAAAACCATCTCAATTATATCATATAAATATTATGAACATGTAATAGTGTGAACCTCTTTGGTATGTTTTTCCCGTCTGGGATAGCTGGCTATAGACTGAAATAGTGATGAGTGATTGCAAGATGTTAAAGTTTTCGAATTGTCATTGTTCAAGATTTTATTAATTTCGGATAAAACCATTCGAATGAATTCAGTCATTTTGTTAGACAAGCTGATGCTGAACAAATCGTAATTGAAAATCAACTGTTTGATATCAGGAGTAATCTTGGCCCTAGAATCATCCCTTCGTATCTCAAAGAAAACACACTTTAATTTAGGATAGAACATTATTCTATCAATTTACCATAAAAAAAATACAATTTCTGTTTTTAAATAATCTTTCAAATATAGTTAGTGTATTTTCGTTTCAACAAATCAAATCTTCTTATTAAATGGGTTAATTACAAAGGACTTACAGAAGAGATTATAAATTGAAACGTCTTTCTCCTTACACTACTGATTATAGTATCGGCTCTCTGAGGGGTCACTGGAAAGTCTCGAGAGGTTCCAACATGAATTAAAATGATAAGTAGTGTACTTCGAAACTGACAAACTGAACGCAGAGGGTTAAAAAAGAAAAAAATTTTATTAAAAATTGTTTAAAATATCTGTTTATTTTTTTAACTATAACTTTTATAATTTTAGTAAACTACTACGTTATAATTAGGTCTACGTTTTTATACACGTGCAGAATTTCGTTAAGTAACGATACATAACAATATATTTTTAACTTAAATAAATATTCCAAGAATATTATGTACATTACTAACCTATAAAACACTATTCTATGTATATTCTCTTAAAAATCAAATTGTGTTTTTTAAATTGTGTAAAAGTATTTATGTCATTGTTTAGTATTACATTTCTTACTTTTATTATTAAATTACTATGTTCAATTTGCATCTAAATGTATTAATTCATTAAATGCGTTAAACAAATTAGTTTGTAGGCGATGAATAAATAACGAGAATTCTTTTAAACTTTTCGAATGCGATTGAACATCTGAATTGCATTCAATTCGCTTGTACAATTGAAACGTTTCGATTGTAATCTCTCGCAATCGCTTTGCTTCAGTCAAATGAGACATTCTGTAATCAGTAGCTAGTAGTAGTGACAAAAACAATATAGTCAAACGAAATAACAGAGCGGAGTGTGTGGTGATTGACTTTGTCGCATTGCAATTTCACGGAAAATTACTATTAATTTTGATGTTTAAAGATTGCAGTGTTGTATCAGATATTGAAATAATCTCGCTCATGATTTCAGCCTTACATTGCATACTCAAATTATGTGTTATAGACATTTTATCAGTAAGTATACTGCAAGTCAACTGCTTAGAAGATGGAAACAAATATTTTTTGGATAGTTTTTCTGACAACTATATACAGCATTAGCCATGGAATTAATTGTAATGCCACAAACCACTCAAGCCCTCAAGAGGTAAGCTTTCCTAATTTGGTAAATGTTTACTTTAGCCAATTTACAGTAGCCTATTTTATGTTTTTACAAATGAAAGATTCTTTTAAAGGAAATGTGTTAAAACAATTTTAGATTTTATAAAGGCAGAAATGTTTGCTTTAAGTCTCGTAAGGGGAATTAATAGTTGAATGGGCTGATAGTAATACCTGTGGCTGTGAACATTGGCTAAGGCAGCAGGCAGAGTATGATAAGCGGACCTGGTTTTTATATCGCTTATTAAATCGTCAATACTTTATATATCGAATAACAGAACTATTACTCGATATCAACATATCTAAAATATTACATTTGTAGGTATCAATTTACAATACCGTGACCATGGAAAGGTATGTTCATTTTTTTTCCTGAAAAGTACAATTTTTCCTGAAAACAATAGTGAGGAAAAAATTTGTAGGCAACAAAAATCAAAGGAGTTACGATTTTTTGAAATTCTCTGAAAACTCTGTTTTTGACAGTACCTCTGGCAACACTATCCATATTTGACAGTTTGGTATTACTCCGCGGCTCTCTAAATTAAAGAAGGGACGCCATTTTGAACTATTTTGTTCCTCCGTGTCTATTCTTAACCTAATTATTGGACAGTCTCGTATAACTGCACGGCTCTCTCAAATAAAGAAGGGACGCCATTTTGAACTATTTTGTTCCTCCGTGTCTATTCTTAACCTCCTAGTTCAGTAATGGTAATGGCACACCTTTGTGTTGGATGTTTGTTATCTTACGTGGAAGCAATTCGTAAAGACGAGTATGGAGTTTTGCAATTTTATGTAAACTACGGGGCTTATATCCGGACTAGGCGTTGTGGTGAATACCTTTTTAAGGTGAATACCCAAACCTCAATGAGCGGATCCACCATTTCTGGGTTGCGGCTGCAAAACTTTACCCACCTGAACATTAAGGTAAGTGATAAGTTACTGAAATGATAGTGACTAGTACGTTAATCCTGTCAACGATGCCTGCCCGCTGCGCAGTGCTGCGCACTGCTTGCTCTTTTAGAAAAAAAATTAACTCGAGCTTGCAAAAGTCAAATCCCAGATCACGTGATGCCCCTGCTCCTTAACACAATAATGCCCGAAAGGCATCAATATAATACAATAATATTCTTTCCCCCCAGTTTATATGCACCTGTGATAATAATACTAGGCTATAAATGCCCAACCCATGAAAAAAAGTCCATTTTCCATGGTCACGGTATTGTAAATAAACACCCATTTGGTACATGTTTCAAATTACTAGAAATTGTTTAAACATGTCATAAATATTAAAGGAACCATAATCATTTATAAAATGAAGACAGGTAACAGGAAGGGTATATATTATTGAAATTGGAAAATTATATTACTTAATCATAACCATCGATATAATCAATCGATACTGATTAATTATTTTGGAACATGTTTCTAATTACTAGAAATTGTTTAAACATGTCATAAATATTAAAGGAACCATAATCATTTATAAAATGAAGACAGGTAACAGGAAGGGTATATATTGAAATTGGAAAATTATATTACTTAATCATAACCATCGATATAATCAATCGATACTGATTAATTATTTTGAACTATTAACTTAAATAATGTATCATCAGTTGTAAACACTCAAGTAATACACGTAGGTTAATATTTCAATTTTTACATAAGTAATTTTGATTATTAAAAATAGGAGTCAATTTTAGAAAACTACATGACATTGCCTTGAAAGATGATAAGACATGTTTTTCGTGGCTTCAACATGTTGGACTCGTACAGAAAAACCCATTATGTGAAATTTGTGGGAAAGAAACGTAACTGTAACTGTGATAGGATCAAATATGGTCTCTTCAGTTTTCCTAAATTTGGTTATAATAATTTTTTTAAGGGTAAAGTGCCTCCTGAAGGTGCTAAGAGGATGAGCATAATACGTTGATAACGTCAAATTTGTGATTTACCAGGTTGACTTTTAACCTTATAATTGCCTCTTTTTTTATTAAAAGAAGTTACTTATAGATCAAATTGTGTTTAGAATATGGAAAGGTGTATAAGTTGGTACAGATGATTTAGTTATTGTTCAAATCAATTAGTATTGGTTGATTATATGGGTACGGTCCAATAAGCGGACCCGGTTTTTTATATCGAAGAATATAATCATCGATACCTAATATTCGCATATCGAATCATAGACTATCAATCGATATAAAAGTAATAACAATCATATGTTTAAATTAAAATGTGAATGATAACAATAAATGAACATAACCAAAATCAGGGAAACTCATAACTTTAACTAAATGAAACAGAACGAAAACGTTTTTACTAAAGTTGTGTCCACCATTACCTTCTTTTTTTGCATCTGAAGACGACCATGTTAGCTCCTCTGACAGTTACATTTGTTACCTTTCCACAAATATCACATAATGGATTCTTAGGTACTAACCCAACATCCTGAAGCCATAAAAAAACATATTTTATCGTCTTTTAAAGCAATTTCGTGAAGCTTCCTAAGATTGACGGCCATTTTAATACACAATGTTACGTGAAATTTAAAATATTACCTTAATTGTATTATTTGAAAGTGTTTACAGCTGTTCATATAGATTATTTAAGTTGTTAAAAATAATTCATCAGTATCGATTGATTATATCGATGGTTATGATTAAGTAATATCGTTTGCAATTTCGATATAAAAAACCGGGTCCGCTTATTGGACCCTACCCGATTATATTGATGTGTAGGCCTATAATAATTAAATATCATTTAATAATTTCGATATAAAAAACTTGGTCCGCTTATTGTAGTGTACCCAAGGCATCTGTCCTGCACCGACGTCGATAAACAAAAAATACCCCTTGAGTTAGTACTGATAGGCTTAGAAGTAAAATATAAAATTCCAAAAGGTTGTCACTAATGCATGAGAAGGAGGAAAATTATAAACTTTTCTAACTATGTATATTCTATGTCACTATGCCTCTCTGTCTCTACACCAAAATCTTATGGCATAGATAAGCATTATCCCTTAATTTAAACAATAATTTATTTTCTTCAGAGTATAACCCTCCCATCACAAAAAACTAGGTCAAAGTACATGAAGTACCTTTAGCCTACAATTTATCTTTTTTGACGAAAATCAATTTTTCCTAATGGCTGGTTTAAAGTAGTAGAATAATCTTAAGCCATGTTTACTCACCATGCCTTAGAAAAAATGTTTAGATCTACACTAGTTTATAAGAAGTACAATTGTTTGAAATAAAAACTATTCTGAAAAGTGAAGTATAAAAATATGTTGCTTGAGAAGGATGTAGCCTAGTTGCTAGGGGAGGATTGGAAGGTTGGAAGATGAAAGAAACAGGGGAACATTTGTTTGGGTAAGAGATTGGAATTACTTATCGTACATCTGCAATGTTATTAACTGAACTAGAGTCATAGTGCACTAAAGAAACATTTGCCATGAAAAAAGATTTTATTCCACAACAAAAACAAAATTCATTAGAGATTGGTACAAATCAAATAGTATAAAACCATCAACATGGACTATTTACAAACTCATAAATAAATTAATAATTATATTACCTTCAAACAAACAAAATGTAATCTTAAAAATAAAAATAAGAATTTAGGAACACAACAAAACTCAATAATAGTGAAATAAATTGGAACATTCAATAGGCAAAAGACTGATGAAGGATGCACTTTACATAAAACTGGCACAGTAGAAGAAACTAAAAGAAAAAAAATATGTTTGAAGACAATTAAATTAGTCTTTGGGATGCTTTACAATTTTTCCATAAGAATGTAAAAATGAAATATATGTTAACTGACGGATAATATTTACTCTACCCACATAACCCAAAATGTTCTAAAACCACTTTTTCCATACGATAGTAGACAAGTCCTTTGTTTGAAGTTTGTTTTTGATGATGGAAGCATTGTGAAGAAACAGGATTTTTCCGGACATTTGCCATTGTTCAGTGATACAAAATATCATTAAATCAGTCTTGAAGAAGATATCAGGTTGCAGATCATGAAACTTAGTGTTACCGATTTTTTGGTATCACTAAACGATGGTAAATAGAAAAGTTTTGTTTCCTCAATGAATTATTTGGTCAGTTTCAATTTTGTTCCCTATTGTAGTATGATCAGACTGTCCTTAGAAAGTAAGAAATATTAAATTAAGTGTTGGAAAGCCACTTAATAAAACAATTTTGAACTTTGAAAATATAAGAAGGTTGGTTATATTCATGTTGTTATTTTTTTGGAAAATATAGTTTGCAAATTTAGTAATTTTTTAAATAATGTAATATCTAAACTTTTTATTGATATATAATACAAAATGGAAATTTCCTTCGGTATAATGCTCGGTTAGAAGTATAGGTAGTTTGTATACCCTTCAACTAGGGTTGTAGGTGTTGTATAACTTTGCGCCTGGCATTAGATGACAAAACAATTCAAAATTAGTTGTTGGCCATTACAGAGTGAATTTAGTGGAACTAAAAATAAATCGCTGCATAGTAGGAGAGTTATACGAGGAGGACCTGTAACGTGGCCTATGCTTGAAGTTAGGTACTATCTCGTCAAATTTTTTTTTTGTACCTGTCTGGTACTGGAGACAATACTGAAGCTGCATTGATTTCTTGGACCGTTTATCAGTATTTTCTCATGCCAAGTCATTCAACATAATCTAATAACTGGAAAGATCAATCATAAATTCCCCTGGCCATCAATGTGCCTGTCAGAGCTTTTGGTGCCACTCCTCACTGCTGGCATGAAAACAAGAAATATCCCACATCATAGTACCTAAGAATCAAGATCAGATTGTGCCTCAACCCCTCTTCAAGTAGAGTGGGATAAGGAGACGTGGTGCATGTATAATAAACCTCCTTTTCGTTTGTCAACATCAACAATTGCTTTCTGACACTTCACGTTTATGTTTCTTTTTTTCTAATGGCCGCCTGATTATATACTGATATATGAAAGTAATTTGAAGTTGCTCCAATTATTGCTCAGAACTATTGAATATTAGGTTAATATTAACATTAGTCACTTCATATTATTTGTTGTTGTTTCAACTGGAAAATGCTTGAAAAGTGATTTTAAAAACCAACAAAAAACATCTTAAGTTTTGAAATGCCAAAACTTAAAAAAAATTTTGTAAGAAGAACTTGCAGTGAAGGAGCTGACAGTAATGCCTATGACCATCAATGTGGATGGTGGTGCTGTCCCATGTTTATAGCAGTGTATGAAAAAACATCTCTCAATTTAATATTGATCATTAAAGTATATAAAATTCTAGTGTATCTAATCATGAATGCTTTAGCGAGCTAAAAATATTACAGACTCACCCAACCATAACCTATGTAACAAGAGGACACGTAAAACAAAATCCAACATTGTTTAAAAATAGAAAATCTTATCCTTGAGAAATAACGTAAATTGAAAATTGGAGTTATACAAATTCAATTCAAAGTGTTTTTTTTTGTCAAGAATCTGTTTGTTTGGTTAAGTGATCTTTAGACATAGACATATTTTCAAAAACATCTATTTTTTGACAGTTCAAAAATATTTTACAGATTAATACAATTCGGTTTCTGAATCATTACAGTACTTTATCCAGTGCTGTGAATGGAGAGAAATCAGAAAGAAAAATAATGCCTGTTAGTTGTTAAATTCCTAAATATTTGAATTGCCATAAGAATATATTGAGCCTGAAACTGTGGTGATCAGTGAAGGAGGTGTTAGATTTTTTCATGAAAACATTATCTGAAAATTGAAATAAGGCTGCAGTTCTTTGTGTATGTTAAGTCACCTGTGAAGCTTCCACAAATTTGTTGTCATTGTTTACAATTCAACACTGGAGAGCAAACTAACGATTTCAACACCTACTTGACATTATCACATGAACAAGACAGATTGTCTGAGTACTGTACCGAACCAGGCTGATAATATGATAGTTTGTGGTAATGGGAATTGTAGATTAGTTTGTCTTATTTTACAGGGTTGTTGTAATTCACTGTTTTTGTTTCATTTGATTGTACATAATGTTTATGAATGCAATAAACTAAACAATACCATGAGAAACTAACTGAAACTGTAAAGTATTTAGAATAAAATGGAAACATAATTAATTAGATATATTTTTGTAATTTTATAATACAAAATTATTCAATCATAGAATTTTTGAATAAAAAATTTTTTTGTAGGTATAACAAATTATTGAAATAAAGAATATAATCCTGTAAATTTAGTTTTGATATGAGTTCGGTTTATGATTTGGATATTAAATTATAGAAACTTAAGTTAAATCTTACATTGAAGAGATTAAAGTTTTACATGTAGTTTTAATTTTTTAATATAAACCGCTTCTGAATATAGAATTAAGACAGAGCCTTATCCACTTATTATTTAGTGCGTTCCCAAGTTAACAAAAGATTTACAATTTGCATTTTAATGTTAAAGTTGTATTTTTGAATTGTTATTAATTTTAGTTCAAAGCAAAAACGTGCTAAAATCACCTTTTACCCAATTTAATACTTGTGCTAAAGTTAATGACAATTTATCACTTGTCCTTTTATTAACTATTCTCATCAACCGGGGATGAAGACATCTGTCAATAAATTACATTATTATTTAAAATATCTGAATAAATTGAGAAAATGTTTCAACTTCTCTTTATATTTGTGTTATAATTAGATTTGATGTTTCTTATTAGATTTCCTTTCAATACAACTGTAGAATATACTGAAACATCTATTTTTAAGTTTATTTTTTAACTTAGTTCAATAACGGTTATTTAAATCATATAATAAAAAGAATAGTGTAAATAAAAATATACATGAGTGAACAATGGTTTGGGGGATCAGCCGAAGATTGGTATAGTTAGCATTCCATTTAGATAGGAACAGATGACTTATCTGTGCAACTGATAAATAGATTACAAGGATAAAGGAAGCTAACCAATAGACATTATTTTTCTCAGTTTTGTAAGAGGTAGTCTTCCAGTAAAGACTCCCCCATTTTACACATTTGTTGACTAAATATTTTGTGAATTTAATAAAAAGTTTAGTTTTTTTAATGAATTAATTTAATGCTTTTAGATATAACTAGCCTAAACCCGCGGCTCCGCTCGCGTGGCAGTAGAGAGGGCTACATCAATCAAGCATCGAAAAGAAATACTAATTTTATTATACGTTTTTCCAATTAATTTATTGCTCTACTAATACATCGTAGCATATCATAAAATCTATTATAAAAGTTTTTTGTTTATTTTAATGCGTTTTGGTAAACAACGTTATTAGTTGTATTATTTGGAGCATAAATATAAAGGTTCTTCGGGTTTCCGACTCTTGAGCAAGCGACGTATAATTGACCGTGCGAGAAACATGAGGGTTCCAGATGGATTCCTGCGACGTTAAGTGATTGTCCTTGTGCCTTATTAATCGTCATTGCGAACGCAAGTCGAACGGGGAACTGAAGTCTCTTAAATTCAAATGGCAAGTCGGATGGAATTAAGGGGATGCGAGGGATGAAGACATCTTCCCCGGCAGATGTTCCCGACAAAATCGTTGCTTCAATGATATTTGGATGTAAATTTTTACATTTAACTACTCAACTATCATTGTTATGTACATTTAAGTCTTGCGACAGCATCATTCTTGATGCTGATGTTCGTATTCGATTCAATTCGTTTACCTTTGCGCGCTGGTCGTTGCTTTTATTATTACGAATTCGTTTTGTTGCTATCGCACGTGCGCTGTGACGGCTTAAAGCACTTTTTTTTCTTGGCGGCATTATGTTATTTTCCAATAAAATTCGTCAAAAAACTGCTCAAAGGAATTCTGTAAAAAAAAATGTTGAGAAAAACATTCTTCAAAGAATATTTACATGAGAAAACAAAAATACTTGCCTATTTTTTTAAACCTTTTACTGATGGAAAATAACACTGTTCTTGGAAATTGTAAAAAAGATATATCAAATCACGTTTATCAAAAATTTGACATTTGTGACACGTTGTAAATGTCAAAAAATGTTTGTTTACATAGAAACGTCAAAAATATTTATGTTTACTTAGTTACTGTCAAAAATAACAACAATTTTTTGTCGCATTATATATGTTTACAAAGAACAGCTGATTAAAAATTTGAAAAGACTCTTTCACTTAATAACATATGTTTGCTGCAATGCATTTCTTACGGGTATTTCTGTAACCAGTGGGGCGGAATCCTGAATCGGGAAAGGGATAAAAAGTATCCTATAACCTTCTACAGATCAAGACGAACAAATTAAAAAAAAATTAGGCGAATCCGTCCAGCCGTTTGTGAGTGATGCTGTTACACACGAACAGTTTCATTTTTATATATATAGATTGAAAATATTTATTTGTACAATATATAAAATTGTATATACCAACGAGCGTCAAAGCGATGAACAATGATAAAGTAATTTTATTACATAATTTATTATTTACAAAATTTATTATTATGTATGTATGTACTGGTAGCAATATTGAACAATTAATTAAAGTGTTTATGTCACAGCACAATACTCCTCACCTATTAGTTAGTAAGGCATGTATAATGCCTTTCCTATTAGTTATAGTTTTACATTTTTATTAAATTTATTCATATTTTGCTCTTTTTCTAATTGGGAGGTAAGTGTTTATAAAATTTCAAACCTATAAAGTTGGAATTTTTTGTATAAAACTTTTTTGTATGATTGGACTATTGGGATATCTTTTTCTCTTGTATTATAATTATGGATTTCTTTTGGTTTGTTAAAAATCTAAGTTGTTTTTAAAATTTAGAATGGTTTTCTATACAAACATGGAGTAAATACATAAAAATCCTAGTTTAGTAAAATGTATGGTTGGGAATTATAGAATTTTATATATATCACATACGTCATTTGAAATTTGTATTACGCTTAACATGGTATCATTTGAAATAAATGTTCCATTTTTGGGATTTCTTTTCTCTTACCATGATGTCATATTAAAAAAATGTTATGATTGGTTTAGTGGATTAAGCGTTTGGATGTTAACTTTAGGTATTGATGGTTATTGCATCGGTAATACTTGGGTAATACTGCCAAACAACCCCAGAAATATGTAAGACTAACAGTAATGATGAATTTATAATTCACCAGGAACTGTTTGCAGGAAGGTAATAGTGAATAAGAACTGTCTCTAAGTAGCTATATCAGAGTGCTACACTTATTGCCTCCTATGATTTGGTTATGCTCTAACAAATTTTACAGGATGTGAAGTTCAGACCTACTAGCCTCACACGGGATCATGATTCCCTGCTGGTATTGTCCACCCTGGATGGCTCTTTGGTGGGAGTTGACCAGCGCACAGGTCAAATGCGCTGGAAGCTGGCAAATGGTGAGTCTGAATGAAGTACATGGCGTGTTGAATAAATATAGGTGTTCTGTATGTCTTGTAACTGAATTTGACAGGTGGAGCGGGAAACATAAGCTATAAACTTGCAATTTAATTAAGGCACTCTTGAGAAAAATGAGGTTGGTGAAGGGAACACTAACCTTTAAAAGATACTTAGTGAACTATATTTGAAATGTTGAGGTTGCTGGATCATTCTATTTGTGTTCCAGTTCATTGATTTTTACACTTGTGCTAAACTGTATAAGTAATCATATCTGGTTACTTGTGCAGTTTCCCATTCCAAACTTGTTGAGTTGCTAATTGCTTTTACTGCAGGAATACATTTACAATTAACCCTAACATTCAGCCTTGCTAAATCTCCACAGCCCCATCTTATATAGGGTGCGGTTTTTGTGCATGTAAGTCTTTTTTAAACAATCCGTAAAAAAATACTATACCTGTTTAAAGTATATGTTGTATCACATAATTGTTTTCCTCATGAAATGTACTTTTAGAAACAGTTACTATAATTTATAAATGTTATATTTTACTATATGTTGTCTTGAGAAGCTGTTGATGAAAACCAGGAAAATTCTTTTTTCCAGTATAAATTAAAATTGTAATATTTCTGTAATATGTTAAAAAAAACTTATAAGTTACAAAATTGTAAAAAGTATGTTTGGTATTTTTTAGTAGCCTATACCTTAGTGTAAGTGTAAAATTAAAAAAAATAGTTTTATATCGTGAAAGTATACCCTATTAGAAAATAACAATATATGTATTAAAGCGTAACAAATATAATTTTAGAGGCAGAAAATAAAATAAAATACCATAGAAACTCAAATTTTTAGTGAAAACTCCGAAAACAAGCTATAAATTAGGCTCCATAGTGAATTTATATATTCTTATTGAAAATATATTTCATATATGAAACTAATTTGACAATGGAAAATAAGTAGAAAATCAAAATTCTTTGAGTAAAAAATAATTATATATATAACATTATATGGTCGTTGACATTTTTGTCATAAAGTATTTTTTGAAGATAAATTATAAACAAATATTGTTTATTTTTTTCTATGGCATATTCTATTAGAAATCATATCTATGATTAAATACATATGAAATATGTTGTGATATGGCTAAAAATGAAAAAAAGATTCATGTCATTTGAAATCAAAACATAGTCTTTTTTTGGAGAGATAAAAAAGAAGTTTATAACTAATGAAATAAAAACTATTGCTATTCTACAAATAATTTTGAAAAAAGTATAAAATATAATCCAAATTGTAAGGAATGTTTGTGCCTACTTGATATTCATAAATATATATAGCAACATTAATATTATCAAGACCTTGTGCGTACAATAGTCCAGATGATACCTTTGATATTTTACAGATAATTTTGAAAAACCACAAAATATTATTCAAATTACAAGAAACAATGAAGTAATGCATTATAAAATTACGTTTTCATCTAAAGAAATAAAATAAATGAATGTTGTATTTTGAGAGAGATAGGCAGAGAGCCCATAAAGAAATATAAACTTTGTTGTTCAAGTAAATGGTATTAAATGGCTCTAACACTAAAAATCCACTTTCATTATCTATTTATGTATAAAACACTTCACAACATTACTCAAAGTAATCCTTAGTACTATGTTTAAAAAAAGGACCTACTGCAATTCACAAAGGTTAAAACTCATGTTATCAAGTAGGGCAGATCGGTAAACTGATAAGACGCCATTTTGTGAGAAAGAAATTACTTCCAGCTTCATTTTGAAACTGTTGCCCCAGAGCATAAAATACCTTCTTGACAATTCTTTTGATGCATTAGTTCTTCGTCTTCAAGGAAAGTTTTTTTATTACTTAGACCCAAATAATTTTTGGAGTTTATTACGTGTTTCGGAACAATGTATTTTATGCAATTTACCGGGCCTGATGTAAAGGTTAGAATAACGTTAATTGTAAATAAAGTAGGACACGGAATTAGGTGGCAGTCACGTTGCTGAAAACACTATTGATTTCTGCATTTGGTTACATTTAGCCATGATGTGTCAGTCATGTCATATCATTCCTTTGATGGGTTAAACATTACAAATTGGGTAAATTCTTCAGACTACTGGTGCAAGCTTTTGAAATTGAATTTTTTGAACTTTTTACATTACAAGTAAAGACCTATAATATATATATATATATATATATATATATATATATATATATATATATATATATATCTGTAGTTTAGAACTTTCTGAATACATTGGTATAAATATCATCCAGATGTCCTTTCAATAAATAATTCTTGACAGTTTATTCCTGTTAGATTCAACTGCTAAGGACCAGGAAAACGTATGAACTGCGAAGGTATACATTGTTGAAGATGGTAATATTGGCTACTTGTTGAACACAATCACTTGTTGCAGGATATGTTGCAATGGATGGAATAGTTTGTGAATCTGCCTCCTTGGCTGCTTAATAGTCATAATGAATGAGTGAATTTTGCTCTTGAAGTTTTGACCATTAAGTCCTTTTTACAATTTTACAATCTGCATGATTACACAATTATGGTTTTCTGATTTAACCTCATGAACTTTAATAGTTACAATCCAACAGAGCTGTGTCTAGTTCACCAGAAGGTCAAGTCATCCATCCATTTATTCCTATATGGGAGTTAAGTCAATTAAAACGTATCAATATTATAGGTATCAGTAACCCCTTCCTGTAATTACTTTTTATCATATTTTCAGCCTTTTCCATGTTTGTTTAAGTTTTTGTTTCAGGCAGTATGTAAGTACTTTAAATATACAAATGGAATATTAATATGCTTGGAATTACTTTCTGGTTATATTGAATAATTGACAGTACAACTGCCATTCATGCCTGTGCAGTCATTTAGTTATTTATTATTTGAGTGAGTTACACAACACATAATGTTTATCACCCCAATCCTCTGTTACTATTCATGTTGACCGAAAAATACATGGTTATCCAGTAAAGAAAATGTTAAAAGTACTGAAGTTAATCCTTTAACCCATTGGGGAAGACACCTGTTCTGGTTATGTGCTGAGTGGTCCCGGACTGCTACATGCTTATTACGTGGTCTATGTTTAGCTACTCTTTATTGTTATGTTAGTTCTGTAAATATCTGACAGATATTGTTACCATGGTCTTTACTGGTTTTTGTACCAAGAAGATAATACATTTCATTTTGTTTTGTTACTTGCCAGCAGTGAATTGACTGCCTGTTTGTTCGATGTTTTCATCATTGTTTTTATTTGTGAACTGCTAAATGTGAGGTTAGATGTTGTAATTGTTTTTGCATAGTTGTGAGATTAATTGTACTAGATGTAAAAAACTGCAGGATTCTGTTGTTGCTTTGTTATTAGACAGTGATTACAAGTAAAATATCAGTAGTGATGGAAGTGTGGAAGAATGATTTTTTGTGTTTAAAAACAGTTTGTTGATTCACGGTTTGTTTGTTTCAAGGCCTTTCAAATGCAATGCTACTTGAAATGCAATGCCTAAAATTGTGCAGTATGTTTTAGTAATTGTAGAGTAATTTTGTTTATAGTAAATAAAAAAATTTGAATTTTTTAGAAAACGAATTTTGAGTTAATGCCTAACAAAATGATAAAAGATATTATTCATAATATTTTCCATTATTTTACTTTTGAGCTTATTATTTTAGGTACATGCATGAAAGTATTTATTTATTTAAAATCTGTCATATCTTCGGAGCCAATTATATGATAACGTTGAGGCAAATAATTAAACTCTCACACCATAACATTATACAATACCGATTTGTAACCTTCTACATACAACACCAACGTGCGGCTGCTATTTAGACCTTCATAATATGCCAACAGATGACAGCTGATCATTCATTAAGTCAGGGACACAAGTAAAATAGAAGAAAAACAATTGTTCCTACATCTTATCATGAACACAAGTTATACTGTATGATAAATGACTGCAAGGAATATCATCAAACATTATGCATATTCTACAAATAATAAGTACAAAATGTAGTATATTGGTTAGATTATGGAAATAATATTAAGTATAGCAATAATAGATTGCCTTGGTCTTTCTCACCTAAGTAATAAGTGCAGGTCTGCTGGTCCTGAAAGACGTCTAAACATCTAAAGTGTCTCATAATGTTCTATTTATCTAACCTCTAGCGTTGGTGGATTACTGCATATGCTGTTTGTAATAATACTCATGTACTGTTGTAATACCAATGTATAAAACATTAGTATTAGATGTTTTGTACATGCATACTCATGATCTGATGTTTGGAAATTCTGCTTTCATATCCATATTTAGGATGTTTTCGTTCAAGGAAACGTAGCAATTTTTTGTCTAACTTTGACTGAACCTTTTTTAAGTTTTTCTGTGTGAATAGTTGTTAAGAAGAGAATCTTTTATAAAAACCACTTTAATTAGGCAACCAAAAACAAATCTTTGTTTGTATCTAAACTATTGTATGGTTTTGATGTTTAGTATATTATATTAATAAACTTTGAGTAAATGGCTATAATGATGACGTACACGTAATATGTTAGATAAGGAAGTAACAAAATACAATATTTTTAATACCTCAACAAGCCCGTTCAAAAACAAAATATTATAAAACAATGTTTAGTACATTTTTTTCAAGTAGTCTAAAAAGTGATTTAAAATAAGAATTACATACTCTCAGTGTATTTAATAATTGAAAAAAGTACAAATTGCTAAAAAATAGTGTACCAGTACCAGAGCAAATTATGATTACACTGTAATATAGACAATACATTAATATAGGCTGGGTTTTTGCAGTGCCTTAAAAAGGTTTTACTATCATTAATTTTTGTATGCAATTATTATTGTTTGACTGTACTTTTGCTTCTTGTTAATTTTTAAAGATTATTTTAAAATTGTTTTTCTAGTTATTCAACTTGAGGATCGTTGAAGAGCTTGTAATAATGTGTTTGACATTACAAAACAACTCTTTTTTATAATGTACTTCTTACATGAAGGAAAATGCTTCTTACATGTCAGATGTCTCTGGCACTCCTTCATGTGTAATAAAACAATATGCTTAACAAACTGTAATAAAATAGATATCTTTGTTTTGATTTCAGATCCAGTAGTTAGAGTACCCTTGGATCCAAAGAATTCTGTAGAGTAAGTATTAATTAACTTAATATGTAAAATTTTAAGATTGTATTTGATGTTTGTGTATATATGGTCAGTGTTATTTAATCGGTAAGCATTTTTTGAATTTGTTGATGTCTTCAATGCTTTTATATGCTCATTAAATATAATTTTGAAGGAAAGGCCGGTTTGTGAAATGCAGTGGATTTTGACAATTTTTGCATTTTAATTTGTACATTCCACTATTGTTACATTTTGATTTTGGTTTGCTGAATTACTTACTATATATATAAAATGTTAATTTTGTGGCAGTGTTTACTAAGGCAATCTGATCAAAAGCATTTCATATCTCTTTCTTCTTATTTTCTTTCTTTTTGTGGTTTTTCAATAATACATCAGTTATGATCGGCTTGTAATTATTATTTTGGGCCATGTATTTGATAATATTTAATTCTTAAATCAAAATCTTTAGTTTTAATTGAAGTTTTGTATAATCTTATCAAGCATTGATTTGATTGCAGCCATTTTTTGGTGCATATTCTTACAAGTTTTAAAGTCTTTCTATATCTATTCCATATGAACAGTAAGTATGTAAGTGATTCAATTTTGTTAAAATTTCTAGATTTCATTAGTAGACTACGGATTATTACAAAGAACAATTATATGCAATTTTTATCTGCATGTAATCATACAAACAATGATATATTCAAAACTATAGTCTGTATAAACAAAATGCATGACATTAACATTTAAAATCTAATCATTTAACTAATTATATGAAATAATGCTTCTTTTAATTTATTAGTTTGAAAATATTATTTCAGTGAGATTAACACTATTATTTCACCAAGTTTGCAACAATACTATACTACAATCTCAGTGATAGTACACTCAAGGTCATTATCACCTGACTCATAGATTGTTTGTTGAAACCAGACTGTAAATAACCTTGATTGCAGAAAGATTAGCTTGTTGTTATATGTATTATCTAGGTCTTCAAGTAGAACCTAGTGGATAAATATGATGTGGTTTAATATGTACCATCCTGGTGACATCATGATGGAGTTGTGTACACGGGTATCTTTAAGCCGCTGAATATTTTACCATTTAATAGTAAACCATAATTATCGCTATGTTAAATGTTTATTTGAATGTCTAATAATACTATTAACACTTTGAGTGCTGGCCCTAAATGACATGTAACTGTAGAATGCTGGGCGTTTTTGGTGGTTTTCAAAAATTTATTTAAAAAAAAGTATTTAAGGTATGAGAAAAATACTTACATACCTTAATTCAGCTTACTTTCGTCTTTCTTTTAACGTGAGATTTTTTGTGGTTTTTTTAAAAACTACACATAAAAAATGTTTTTTAAAAACATATATTTTTGGAAAAAAAATTATTTTTTGAGACAGTTTTTTTATCTAACTTACTAAACTAAGCATACATACAATTATTTACAATGACCCATTTACAAATATAAACTGTCCTTTGAATAATACAAATCATGTTTTTATGTTTTGTAGTTTTTTGACAAAAAACTATGCCGTCATATTGATGCGTCGGCATCACTTTCGCTGTCAGCACTGTTTCAGCATCTGTAACATAATAATATACTATGTAAAATATGAATATATTTTTATTTTATTCATAAGAATAAAATATTAGTTGTATAAAGTTAATTTATTATAATACAAATTATAGTTTGATTCACGAAAACAATAACATAACCAAACTTTTAGACTGATGTTTATATGATAAATAGACTTACTTATTCTTACCTGAAGTATGTGTCTAATCTTCTTCCATTAAATCAGGATGAATGTCAGAATCGTCAAAAATACTATCTACTCCAATAAAATTATCTTTATCTAATACATCACTGATCGCAACGTCGTTCAAGCTGCGAGAAGCCATGATTGCGACATCGACTGCCGGCTGCAACGAACATCACGTTAGCGGCACGTAAACAACGCGACCGAAGTTGCTTTGTCATTAAGCTCATACAATACATCTGACGCTTTCTAGCGGTGAATTGTGTTACTAAAAACCCAAATAACATTGTAGAGTAGGCAAAACCCGTTTAAATACGGACAATGTAATATAATACCAATTGAAATGACAACCACGTAAAACTACGGGATTAGCATTCTTCAGAAGTTTCGCCGTTCCGTAAAATTACGGTATTAGCACTCTAAGTGTTAATTGACTTCGATTTCTGGAAATTGGTCCTCAAAGTATTGATTATTTTTTAATGTTTACAATTTAGTTTTAGCTAATTTGTTGGCAGCTGTTCTGATTAGTTGACTCACTTCCCACAATCTCTTACATATTTCTATTACTATTATTCTACTCAGATTCCCTCTATTTTCTTATATGTTTCACTTTTATTATTAGAGATGAGTAAGTTTGAGGAAATGATCAACACCATTAATACCGATGACGCCACGATAGCGTCACATTACTTTTTATGTAAAAAAATAACGTTTTTACTAATATAAGCCTTTTTGTATTATATGAAGAGTTTCAACGCAAATATTTGGTCAGTGTAACATTTGTCCACAATGTTAGTACCGATGACGTGACGTGGTGTCAAGAGTACTTTTATATGAAACAGCATTCTTTCATAAAAGTGAATAAAGTCTGTAATTATAATTCTAAATGGATATAACAGGCTAAAAAATTAAGTTAATTTTGGGTGCTATACCCTGAAATAGCGCTAAGCTTGAACCTTGTTAAAGATTTCATGGGTAATCTAAGTGTTAAACCTACATGTAGACATTCAAAATAGTCTAATGAACACGTATGTGCTACAAATTGTTTACGAACCACTTTATTTTTCTTTAATTACTTTATTAAACAGACTATACGTAAATTTAGGTATTAAACAATTATTTTATTATTTCATCAGTGTTTCTTCCTCTCAATAAGGAAATGGTCCTTACAAATTTTAATGTGTAAGATTATAATATGAATTATGTAAGAGCATTGCATTTCAAGTAGCATTGCATTTGAAAGGCCTTGAAACAAACAAAACCTTAAAGATGAAAACAAAGCTCTGTACAGGATTCTCATCAAAACTGAGCCTAAACCATGCCATCAATATTTCATTGTATAGAGAACGGTGAGAATAAAATATGAGGTGTGGCTGGAAAATAACCAGTTTAGTATTTTCAGAGCCACAGAACGAATGCAATAAGGCAAAATATCGTACGGCCAGTCGACTCTCCCTCCCTCCACTGATCAGGTTTCGACTCCTGTATTTATTCTGCCTGTAGGGCTAGTTAAAAGCAGTAAACCTTTTGTCTCTGCATTGGAAAAAAGTTGAGTATCTAGAAAGAACAGCATGTAAACATCAAATTTCTTTTCAAACTTACAAAATCTACAAGTGAAACATTTTTAATATTACAAGGTTCAGTGACTGTTTATCACGAACACAAGTGTTTAAGTGCTTTAAATGATTTAAAGATGGCCATCGTTATAAACAAATATATGCTAAAATTGAAAAGGTTGGTAACCTTATTTAACCCTATGAGAGCATGTACAGAGAAAACGGAACGATTTGTGGAAAAACAAGTCATGGATCCTCCACCAGGAAACTGCTCCAACTCACAAAGCTTTGTTACTGAAGACGTTTTGTGGCTAAATACAACATCCCCATCTTAGATCATCCACCCTGCTCACCTAACTTGGCCCCCTGTGACTTTTTTGTTCCTTAAAGTCAACTCAGTTTTAAAAGGATTGGATTTCTCAGTTTTCTCACATATTAAAGATTGCTAAGGTGATTCCAATTTACAAAAAAGGAGACCCCCAATTTTGTGAAAGGTATAGACCATCATTATTACCAGCTTTTTTCCAAAATATTTGGGAAAGTTGTAAATAAACATGTTTTTAAACTATTTTACAGATAAATGATAAGTTTAATAACAATGAAAATGGGTTTAGACCAGGCAGATCAACGGTTACTGCCATGGTAGATTTTATACAAAATATTATTGAGAGAATTGACGAAGGAAATAAACCTTTAGGAATATTCATGGATGTAACCCAAGCAAATAATCTAGTCAAATGACTAATCAATTTTCTGTCAGATTTTGGAATTGAAAATAAAGAATTGAATTGGTTTAATTCTTATTTGACTAATCGTAAATAGTATGTAGTCTAAGATTGGCAATCAAACTATCAAAATTAGAAGAATCAAAATTTTTGGGCGTATTAATATATTAAAAGTTTAAGTTATAACCAATCTGTTATGAACAAGCTATCATTTTGACTATATGCTCTCAAAAAAATGTCAAAAATGTGCAACCAATACAGTTTAAAATAAATCTTATTTGCATTAATACATTCTCATATTAGTTATAAAATTAATGTCCGTAGTGTAACTTTAAAACAAATCTTGATATTGTCCTAAAAGTACAAAAAATAAATTAGGGCATTATAAAATTGAAAGCGGAAAGAAACTGTAAAACACTTATTTTCTGAGCTAAAAATATTAACAGTTAACAATCAGTATATTTGAAATAGTTGCGTACACAAAATATAATATAAAGGCCAATCCTGTAACCGATGATTATAATACCAGGAATAGTTTAGTCCTAGAGAACCATTACTTGGAACTATATAAAAAGACAACAACTTACAAAGGCTCAACATTTTTGTATTTTATATCCTTTGAAATTAGAAATATAGAAAAGAATCATCTTTTCAAACAAAATCTTAAAAAATACCTTAACAAACATTCTTTTTATTCACCTGAAGAGTTTTTGAGAGCAAAGTTAAGTGATTATCTGTACTTATTTTATTTTACTTGTTGACTACATAATATTTCAAGACAGCGATGTATGTCATGAACAGGGTTACAGAAAATGATCAGCTACTGATGGAATAAGTACGGGAGCCAAATGAAACACGAGGAGGAGTGGGAGTCACGTTACCGGATGTATAATATTCAGTCTTATTGTGTTCTTTCTGTGGCTTCAATAATACCAATCTTGTTATTTTCTAGCCACACCTCATATGAGCCCAAAATCGAGGGGTGTGCGAAGTTCAAACATTTTCTAGATAATTTTCCAAATATTTGTTGTGATCACTGATCAAATGTTGAATTTTTCATTTCAGTATCTAGTTTGTTCTAAGTCTACATATTTTCATGTTTAAAACACTGGAAGCAGGTATTTATTACTATAACCTAGATTGTTGTCAAGGTATCTTAACATATGAAGACGTCAGGGGAAAAACAAGCTCAGTCACATTTTGCAAACTTTTCAGCAAATAGATTTTAAAGTTTAAAGTCTAGTTTCTAAGTTAGTTTTAAGGTCAGGTTTATTTTTTTAAATGCTATTGTTAATATTTAACTCTTTTAATTTCACTATTTAATTGTGTATTTTTTTAAAAAAAAAATAATATTAACAATCAACGTTTTTAAAATAATTTGGTTAAAGTACAGTTTTTACAGTGAAAAAAACAGGCTCAGTCCGGACTGAGCCTGTTCTTCCCCATCGTACTAAACGAGGATTGAGACTAGGATAGTTAACACAAACCCAAGTCCAAAATAATACAGATATTTATTTTACATATAAAATTTAGCACATTGAAAATATAATTTAATTTGGATTGCTTCATTTTAAGACCCTAATTTTATTCATCCAAATGGGGAAGATTGGTGAAGTATTCTTGGGCAGCACTACTACAAAATATCTTTAAATCTTTCAAGTCATTGTATTTGGCCTTCTTGATAGGCAGTGGACCTGTAACCAAAATAATAAATTGCAATAAGGCCTAGCAAGTTAAAATTGTTTTAACAGTTTAAATTAGGTTCTTTAAAATGTTCACTTACCATCATAATATTTTTCTGGCATTAGAAATTCATTTTCAGCACATACTGTTTTTGAAGAATGGGTTTTTTTCTTTGGCAGGATTGAACATTTGTCCCACGCTGCATAGTAAGAAACTCCTCAGCATCAATTTTTGTTCATTACCATTGCCTTCCTTGGAAATTTTAAGCTCCTTTATAGTCCTGGTAGCAAATTGGGCATTTTTTCATATATAATGTGTCCAAGAATTTTTGTCCACTGTCTTACAGAATTGATTGTCAATACTCACAACTTTAAAGGGAAAAGGGTTCTTTCTAGCATTTTCAAAAACTTCAATCCAATCTGAAGGAAGTTCTGCCTTAGATTTTTTGTTGACAAGCCCATATTCTTTGTCGCATTCCATGTATGAATGGCCACGCACAGGGAATGTTACTTTGATGGAGTCAAGTTTCTTTGCTTCATAAACAAGATAATGTAAAAATCTTATCATTGTGAAGTTTTTGTTCTGGCCCGAGCAAGAGTCACAGAATATGTGAAGGTGTCTAATTTTTTCATCCAGATGTTCATAGACAAAATTGTGTAGGAAAGAAGAAACATCATCACTCCCTTTCTTTCCTTCAGTCTCAGGATATAGGTAAAAAAATACTTTTCGCACTAGACAACTCATGTAATGTTAAAAGCATACATTGATAACTGCCGCTTGTAGTAGATGTCATTAGTGGTAATATTCGGCAATTGTAAATTCTTACCAAAAGTCCATACTTATGGCCTCATGTTTCCACTGATTGCTTACATAATTGTTTGGCACGTGTTTTCTTTTGTAGAACACATCTGCTTTGATTTTGTGGAGTTTTGCTTCATTTTCAAGAGAAGTTATTTCCTTATTAATGTTAGCAACATCATCGGATTCTCTGTTATTTTTTAATTGTTTCTGTAGCCCTGTAATTTTGGCCGTTAGTTCATCGCACTTACTGCAAGTGTCAGTTCTGGGGTAGCCAAAAACTGATGTTAAAGTCACTGCAAAAACATTGTCTATATATGTTTCATATGATACCTTTGCATTTGGGATATTTTGTCTGAAACATTTGATGCATTTTCGAAACATTTCAATTCTTCAGGTAGGTAGGTTTTTGTTACTTTTGTGGAGGCTATAGTGCGATGAATCTTCCTTTAAATGATTTTATGTGATCACGTATAAGATCTACAGTTTCATTAGATACTCTATGTGGCCTATTTAAATGTTTACCACGTTTGTCCTTTGGTGATGTGCCAGCAGATTTAAGACTCTTAACCAAGAACTCAACTTTGGCTTTGGAAATTCCGTGAATAGAAATGAATGCCTTACGACAAATGCTTTCTTCTACTAACATGTTATCTTTCAATACTCGTACTTTATAGGCATAAGATGCTTGATTTTCTCTAGCATTTTCTACTCTAGGCCTTCTACGCTGAACAGGTATGACAGTTATTAACCCACATAAATAGCTATTTTGTTCATCATTGACCTCATAAGATTAAAGTCGGAGAGAATCTTATTCCGAGATGTCTCATTTACTCGTCTGAAACAGCCACGCAAACACTGACAGTCACTGCCCATTTCATGGCTTTGAATTTTTTAGCATTTTACTCACAGCCGACATCCTGCCAATTTTTTTCCGTTTTTTTGAAAGCTGCTCGTTGGTTGCTGGCTTTGTTGCAGCAAGGCATTGCACTTGAGGAATATCGTTTCCTCTCCACTATCCATGCCAATAAACTTAAATATTACAAGGCCTAAGCAATATATCTACAGTTATCTTGCTACTCACACAACTAATGTTTGGAGGTTATGTTGAAATTTGCACTTGTTCTGACACATTCACTAAAAAAATTAGCCTACATCACATTTCCCTCTTTAGCTCAACTACAAACATAAAAACATAAAGCTTACTATCTTCACTTGCAGAGGAACTTTACAATCATAACAGAGTGAACATGTTAACAGGATTAACTTTTAAAACAACACCACCATCTCAATCCAAGAAAGACAAAATAAACAGATCAGCTGATCCCACTCCCACAGTTCTCAGCTGGACTGAGCCTTTTTTTCCCCACAAAAGTAGGACTAAGCTGTTCTTCCCCAGGACGTGGATTTTTCTTATTCTTATTACTAGGGACTGAGCTTGTTTTTGCCCAAAATTGATGTATAGATATGTTTAACAATGTTCAATTTTATTATAAATAGAAAAAAACCGTATTTTGAAAAAAATGGACTGAGCCTGTTTTTCCCTTGACGTCTTCATATGGTTTAGCAATGTTATGGTAAAAAGTTTCATTACAAACAAAAGTGATCTGAGTATATTAATTAATTATGCCTGGTAACTTTAAAATAATTTCAAATAAACATTAATTTTTATTTTGGGTATTGCGCTCACTTAAGTAAAGTAAGATTTGCCAAAAAATTATTTAAAACAATATAATTTATTATTTTAAAACAATATTTAATTATAAATCTTTAAGTTTGGTATATATATTGTATAACCAAGCCATAATTATCGTACATGTAATACTATAATTAAAAATGGAATTTGTTCTGATTTTATCTATCAATATATTTTAAATCAATATTTTTGTTTACATCCGAATTTTAAAAATGGAAGATTTGTAATAAATTGTATGATTTCATTTATTACTCAACGTATTGTAGGAAGAATATTCTTCTACTTTGCGTTCACCCTGCCAATTAGGAGGGAAACTCAGAATACTGTGTTGTCTATTAACTCTCCTACTAGTCAGTGACTCTTTTTGAGTCATAGTGGCATCTCTCCTTCAGTGATGAATTTAACCATCAAACAACACTTTAACCTAAACAAAAATTATATCTAGTTGTCCTCAATGAACTAAACTATCCCAAAAAGGTATTGAAATTTCCGACAAACCTCATCACTGGATTTTAGCAACTTATGAAGTAGTTGCATAGTTAGTGCCAGCCGTAAAGTTGCAAGAAGAGTAAAAAACTACCTATACTTACATGAGAGAATGAAACTTACATAACTGAAGAGAGCAGTTGTTCCTAAACATGTGGGTTTTTGTTACAAGCCTAAAAGTTTTCTATAGGCTTTTCTATATCATTTCTATACATACAAAATTGGTTGTCTAGTGACATGCACAGCTGTTTCTCTATATGGCAAACGATTCAAATCTAGTCTTTTTTGTTTTGACAAATAGAACTGTTTGGATGTATCTTTTTAGGGTGAAACTAATGTATTTTGGAACTAGAAGAATTGAAGTTTTTATTTAGTGGTCTGTGAATTTGCTACCGTTGGCTTGGCTTCAGATAAAAAAGTACATTCTTGAAACTTTTAACTGACATCTTACCCCTTTGTGCGCCGTCGCTCCCGCGCGCCGTCGTTCACTAGACCGCCAGACGTTTGAGCACCGCACGGATCCAATACCGCCACGGCAAAATCACCCGTTTTTGCATGGTCACATATTAAATTACATAACTTTCGTAAATTTTGAGCTAGCCTTTTAGTTTTGTTTTTGAGGGGAAGAGATGTACTTTTATTTGATGTAATAAATTACAGTTTTATTATTTTTTTTACATTTGTTTAGTAGTATGTATGCCTGTCGTAATTAAAAAAATAAAAAATCTTAAGTTTGAGGTCCAAAAACACACTGAATAAGTAACTTGGGCTCAAATAACGTTTTTTAACCTAAAAGTACGTATTGTTTTGAGCATATACTAAAAGTTACAAATATATTACACAGAAATTGCATAAAATAATGTAATTTAAGTAAAATTCAAAAAATTTCAAAAATTCCGCTGTAGGATGAAGATACACTTGTTACTATAGAAACAAGTAAATATCAATATTTTATAGTTGAAATGAAGCAGAGCAATACAATTCAAAGTTGATATAAATATATTTTATATATATATTATGTTTAAACTATAAGGACAAAGACGTAAAGTTCACAGAGCCACTATAGTGGCCCGCGGCGCTCAAGGTACCGCATACAGCGAGCCACTATAGTGGCTCACGGCGGTCAAAGGGTTAATTGGTTAGCAAATAAACTTTATATGAATCTGGTTAAAACTCAACTCATGGTATTTCACTCCCAACTACACAAAACCTTCCACATTATTTTTAAACAATCACTCTTTGAACAGCGCTCTTTTCACTGAGTTCTTGGGTGTCCACTTAGATCACAGTCTTAATAAATTACCTTGTAAAGCAGCTTAATTTAGCAATTTAGGACCTGAGGTGCTTATTTTCATTTGTCTTACAGGAAACTCAAACTGGGTTACGGTCGCTTATTCGAATTCAGAATTAGATATGTCATAATATTTTTGGTTTTTGTAATGCCAATTTGTTTAATAGAACTTTTGTCTCCAAAAGAGAGCTCTGAGAATAGTTTGGTGATTGGACCAGCGAGAGAGTTGTAGGGAGTTCTTCCGATCAAGTGGTACTCTAACATTGGCAAGTCTTTTAATTTACCATTCCATGTTATACATTTTTCAAAACAAAAGTAATATTGATGTTTTAGATCACTTTTACAATACAAGATACAAGCAAAACATTTTTAATTAAAATACTGCTATTCAAAAATATTCTATTTTACTTTGATCCAAAATTATTTAATTCTCTTCCTCAGTATATTAGAAATCAAAATAGTTTTAAATCATTAAAACTTAATTTAATGAGCCACTTGGTCGGTAGAGCTATCTATAGTATACAGGAGGCCCTCGGATAGATATCAGTGTGATGCAGCAGGTCCAATCACTTTCTTAAGCTACTTATTGATATTGTTATTTTCTGCTATGTCTGAAAGTATGTTATTATTAATTGTCAATTTATTATTGACTTACAAAAAAAACTGAATGTTTAACTGTGTTGATAAAAGTTCAGTTCAATTCATTTTTGTGTGGTTATTGTTAGAGCTGTTGCTCAAGCTGAAAACACTGTACGGTATTGAAAAGATCTCTAGTATTTTTTTTTTCAAAGACTGCGTTTGTTTAAACAATTAAAAATACTTATTGATTTCTATTATTGTGTGTTTTTTTAATTGTGACTGTTTTATAGTAAATTATGACTATTACACAATTAAAATTATTTTGTTATTTGAAAATTATAGTTATTGTGTTGTGTTTTATTATATGCAAAACAATTATTACTTTGGATTACTCTTTATTCCAGTAAGCATGTACATTGACAACATAAATTACATATCAATACAAAGCTTAAACTCTATGGTATTTAAAAAAATATGGAATGATTTTTACAAAAAATACCAACATTAATACAAAAATATTTTTACCAAACTTTTTAAATGTTTAAAATTAAAATTTTGTTGTATTTTTCATTTTTTAGCTAAGACATAAATTTGCACTTACCTAACAGAACATCTATTTGGGATTACTATAGTATAACATTTATTGAGTTTGTGTGTAAAGAAATATATTTTATATCGACCTATCAAAAAAACCATTGCATATTTGGCCAATTAGGTATGTGTTATGTATATGTTTATATGATATGTATATATATTACACAGTGTTTCATATTTCCTTGTAGCATAGTAAATTCTGAGCATTTTTATATTCTGGATTTTTTTTAAGTTGGGTACATGACCAAGGAATCTGATATTGTAGTTTTATGCTTAACTTGCTCAGCAACCATTAGTTTGCGAGTTAATTTTTTATGTTTTTGTTTTAATATTTTTTCCAGTTCAATATACAAATTCTGCATATTTTGGAAAAAGTATAATAATAAGAGTACATTTGCATAAAGCATGCATATTTTATAGCAGTTAAGAAAAACCCCTGCAAATCAACAAAAATAGGCCTGCCAGAGAAGTGACTATATGGCCAGTTAGAAGATTAATATGACCAGCTTACAGCTGTTATTCAACATGGTGTAGTTAAACCTTCTTTTTTTAAATTTAATTTAATAATCAGATAATATACTTTAATTTATATTAGTGTATGGTGGTAATTCCAATAAAAATCGTTAGGGTTTAAAGTTTAGATGTTATCGAAATAGTTTATTTTAGCTGATCTGGCTTGTGAAACGCAGAACTATGAACAGTGAGTAACAGACAATTCGTTTTTCAACATCTGGTCTGGTGTATTGTGAACATTGTTTGCATAAACGAGCCACTTGTCCTCCAAAAGTTACAGAAATGGCCTAGTTGTAGACACAATTCTCTCTACAGAAAGCCTAAGATTGTCTTCAACTTGGGAATATCTGTGAAAATGAATAATAAATCAAACTTAAAAAACTGGTACATCCACCAGGTTCTTCATGAAACTGTCATTGTCCATCTGTCTGTCCTTCCATCGTCTGTCCGACTGTATGTGATAATTCTGATTAGAAAGGTCCTAGAGACTTGAAACTTGCTACATGGGTTCTTCTTGGTCCAAGGAAAAACCCTATTGTTTTTGTGGTCAAAAAGTAAATACATCTGTATACCTCTTTTGTTACGTTCTATTAGAATAGAATAATGTTTATTGTCATTTTACAAAAGTGTTTATTGTCGGTTTATTTACTGTTTTTACTCTCTAAACTAATAGCAGGTACTATCTGTACATATACAAGAACCATACCAAACACAAGTAGACCGTAAAACAATTTATGTGTACATACTTTATATCTCAAAAGAAATAATAAATATTGTTTAACAATTTTAATAAAGAAGACAAAAACTCTTAATTGAACATAAAAGTGAAATTTAGGTGTGAAGAATTGAGTTTGAAACAGCAAATATTAATTTTATTTTCTACAAATAATATAACACAAAAGAAACAAAAAACCAGAAAAGGTATTAGGTAATTGAACAACTAGAAGAAAACTGTGATTAAAGACATTCATAAACATTCCACGTGCAGTTAATTCCTACAGTTTCATTATTAAACCAACAACATGAATTTTTTTTATATAGTTGTCAATATATTACTAGTTTTATAGCGAGGGGATAATATAAACTGCTGCTTCTATCAGGCAGCATAAACTGTATAAAGATTGATCATCATGAGATTTAGCTTGGTCATCAAGTAAGACAACCCTCTCTAGGGACCTAGAAAACCTCTAACAACAAATCTGAGAAAAATGACTACAGACATAAACGTCACTGGCATACACATGCATATTTAGGTGATAATTATTCATACAGATTATGTTGCTATGTCACAGTGAACTAGTTTAATGGTGGCAGGTAAGAAAATGGTTGATAAAAAGTACAAGTTTCAGATTCAAAATATGTAATATATTTGATGCTGTATATTTAATATCTTGATTATCTGAAAATCCATAACATCAATCTTATGAGTGGGGTATGGTCAAGGCATGTGGAGCCAAATAGTTTAATAAAATATCAATTAATAAATACTACAGGGTAGCAGTATGTTGTGTACCTATTAAATAACGAGACTGACGTTGCTGCGGATCAAGAAGACACGTATCAACCACCATTAATCAACAGCAGTATAGTGTGAACCTTTCTCTTTAGTATGCAACTAGTTCTGCTTTTGTAAACAACACTGTTTAGACAGAGCGTGCAATGTTCGCGTTTTTTTTGCTTTGCTGGAGGATGTGATTAATGTAATAGTATAGCAACAAATTACTGTGAAATTTCACTTAAAACTTGAAAGTTATAATTTACTGAAAGAAGTGTATGGCAGTGAATGTTTATTGTGGGCATGTTTTTTTAATGGTTTAAGCGTTTTAAAGATGGCAGAGAAGACGTTGAAGATGATTCGTGTCAAGTTAGTTCTTCATCGCTCCATAAATAATGTGTACATCAAATTTTGCATGACAATTTTAACATTCAAAACGTGTGCTAACATGGTGCCTAAAATTCTAATGTTTAAACTGACACTGTGTGCGATTGAAAATGACCCTTACCCTTTGATTGATGATTTTTTTACTTATGATCTGGAAACGAAGCACCAATTCATGCACTGGAAGACTCAATATCACTGAGAGCAAAGAAAGTCGAATGAGTAATTCAAAATTTAAAGCAATGATGATGCTTTTCTTTATATCCATGGAATTGTGCACCTTCACTGGTTTGCGGAAGGTTAAACAATTAATCAGTATTACTACCTTTAGGTACATTCTTAACTACATCAAATAGTAAGGAAAAATGTCCCAAAATGTGGAAGGACAAATAATGGGTTTTCCATCAAGACAATGCGCCAGCTCATTCCGCGTTATCTGTCAAGAGGTTCTTAGTCAAGTACCAGTGTTAGAAAATCCACCTTATTCAGTAGATCTCGCACAATGTGATCTACCTGTTTCCTAAGGTGAAATCTGCATTAAAAGGGACAAGATTTGAGTCTGTGGAAGCTGTAAAAAGAAAGCGTCACATGTACTGAAGTAGCTGACAGAAGATGACTTCCAGTATTGTTTCCAACGATGGAAAGTTCACATGGATCGTTGCAGGGATAGAGAAGGAATGCATATTGAAGATGACAAGTGATTTTGTATAAAGTTAAAATACAATTTTTTACAATGTCAGTCTTATTATTTAATAGCTGCACTTCGTACGTGATACATGCCTACTTCTGTTCCAAAAGTATTATAGGGCTTCAATGTATTACATTATTAAGCTTTCATTAAGAATCTATGGTCTTCAACTGTAGGACTCCTCTATATTGGTCTAAAATAGTTCGTGTTACTGATACCATTTGAGCTATTCAATGAAATAAATGAAATGGCAGAGAGAAATAAGGTTTACTTAGTGGGTATTTATAAAAATTGTTCCATTCTCAGACTTAGAGTCCCAAACACTGCCCTCTAAACATAGAGTCTTAACTATTCTGAAATGGTCGAGATTGGAATATTTTTCGGTCATTATTATTTATTTCTGGAATGTTTTGTTTCCTATTTAATGTTTATGTTGTCCCTGTTATTTGGTAGGAAATCAAATGTGAAGCCACGTGTAAGTGCTAGTGTTGTTATAAAACAGCGCATTTTTAAAAGTTAAGGGTAGAGAATGACTGATTGGCTTTGGGAATGATGATAAAAATAACGTTTATACAACATGCAATACATAAGTAATATTTTAAAATCCATTAATACCCAACACAGCACCATATTTTATTAGGACCATTTTGTATCTTATTTGTAGAAAATGTTATATTTAGTTCTGAAATTAGTAAAGAGGACAAACAAATGTGTGGCGCTATGAGCTGTGGCGCTGTGAGCACTCCGGCCAAATCTGTGGCGTTATGAGCTGTGGCGCTGTGAGCATGGATCCGATTATTTATTCGGTTGTGTTGGCGCTGTGAGCACTCGACCAAATCTGTGGCGCTGTGAGCCTGGATACGATTATTTATTCGGTTGTGTTGGCGCTGTGAGCTCTCGGGCCAATTCTGTGGCGCTATGAGCCAGTCTCTACTTTCTGGTGTTGCATAGCGCCACAACCTCCTATTGGTTCAAATTTATTAAATAATAAAATAATAACCTTGGAGGGGGACACTTGATGTAGGGGAAATACGGAGGCAGACAATCGGCCCTACCACCCTACTCACGGCGCATGTAGTGGATAATGCAATGACATTGCAGTCGCATTTTAGTTATCTCTATACATAAGTTTGTTTTACTTCTTGATTACATATTATATCATACTATTGCAGTTAAAAACTGCACATATCAATTAGCAGCCAAATTCTTTTAGTATAGTTTTTTTAAAGAAGATCGGTTTTGACTTTGTTGTTCCTACATGTGTGGTTTGGGTGAAAAACGCCATGCGGGGATCCCACGAGCTACGAACTAAGTTGGTTGCTCGCTCTCCCGCATTCCAATCTCTTTATCTGCTCATCTTCCGGTCCCGACCTACGTTTTATTTCCTGGCCACATCGGCTGATCACTCGATACACCCTGTTCCTAAATAGTCCTTAATATTTTGGGCACTTGGTAGCCTATACGTATAACAAAATTATAATGTAAATTAATTTGTATGATTTTTTTAATAGCTTGGAACCCAATTCAGATTCCAGATGTTGAAGTTCACACTAAAAATACTTACTGGGAAGTATTATTCTCCACTGATACCTTTGGTACAATAAAAAATAAAAATTGTTACACCGCTTTCAAGACAAATTAAAGATTTTGAAAGCATTTTAAAAACTAGAAGAACACAGCCATGCCATAAATTGTTTACTATAATTTGTTTTTCTAAAGGATATACCTGACGGAACCGGGACCCGAATACCTTTCTTACATGCTAAACGTCTTATTTCAAACTTCTACCGCATTAAAGTAGGCTATACACCTATATCACATTGGAATAATCTTTTACTGATTAGGTTGTATTCACACATGTATTTGAGTAAAAGAAAAATATTTTGTATGTTATTTTGGATTATGATAATCAAAAACAGTTTTGTTTAAAATTTAAGCTTTCTCCTAGTTAACTTATTATTATTCCTTATTCTTATTCTGAATTTTGTGTAAACGGACTCGTCATTCCGAATATTACAACGCATGAGTCTTGTGTCAGCTGTTATAGTTAAATTTCAAAAGAAATTAAAACAAAACTGAACTATGACAAATTGTTCAAATACGAGTATACTTTCAGTTTAACGCAAGTTAAAATATAATTTGAATATATGTATTAAAGGGCATAAGCCTTTATGGGGGGACTACAAATAAAAATATAGACTCTATTTTAAAGACTCAAAAACAGGCCATAAGAATCATTTTAAGATTGGGTCATAGTTATTCAGTTAAACAGCATTTTTCTACATTAGGAATACTGACTGTTTATAGTCTTTAAGTTTTTGAAACTGTTTTAAGCATAAAAGAAACATGTCATGACCATTTAAAACAAGGACACCATCATCAATATTCAACAAGAAACAAAAAGAAGTTGTGCTTAGAAAAACATAATTTACAATTTATTGCAAAGAACCCTCATACATACATGGGTGCAAAACTTTATAATAATCTGCATTCTAGTATTCAATCAGAGCCACATTTAAATAAATTTAAAGTCCTTCTGAAGCAGTATTTAATAAAAAAGAGTCCTCTATAGCCTGGAAGAGTTTTTAGAGCCGTGTATAATACTTACTTAACTTTCTTTAACTTAATTAGTCACTTTTAATATACAAAACATACATAAGCAAAAAATAAACAACTTTGATATTTTGATACACTTAACATATAAATAAATAAGACAATATTAACTAAATAAAAAGCTAACTAACAATTTAAAAATGCATTATCTACAGTTAATACATTATTACCATTAAGACTACTTTTATAATAGATAACTGGCACCATATTTTGTATTATTCTATAAATCTGTACATTATGTGACACAATAATTTGATACTATTTTATGTACAATACCTGTACTGTCTTATGAATAAAGAAGTTTTGAATTTGAATAATAAATAAAAAGTTAATATCAAAATTATACTTCAGATCGCGCAAGTGACGAATTTAAATCATCTAATGCATTTTAAATATTATTTAAACACTGCTATGTAACCAACGTTAATGAAAAAAGTTATGAATGTTTTCAAATAAGTTACTTTAAACTGGTAGGCTTCCTTGACATTGTGATATGGCATTTTAACAATGGTTTTTGGAAAAACAGAGAATTGAACAAGCCTCAACATCATTCTTTCCCTGGCTACACTCCAAAAAACTTTGGAATGTTGCATCACCTTAATAAGTATTTCCCTACATATGTGTATATTTTCTTCATCAGGACAAGAAAACAAACAACTATGTCCCTGGAAATATTTTAAAACTCATATAGATTAAAGAAGCCGATAAATGATTTTAACCAAAGTAGATGTCCGTGAACTGCATAATCGAACGCATTTAGAATTTGATCGAGAAAATATTGCAAGCTGAAATGTGATATAGTAAGTGAATTCAAACGATCTGAAGTAGGTACTTTTTAACCGAAGTAGGTTTCTCGGTCCTACGTAAGTATATATTTTTACTTCGTCAGGACAACAAGGTAAACTCTACTATGGTACTGGAAATATATATGAACCTGAAATATATGATAAGGACTGGAAATATACGCTTTTTGACCGAAGTAAGTTTCCGAGACTTATGTGATACGAGGTTTGTGTTTTCTTGATCACTCTTAAAAATCACAATTCAAATTGTAATTGTGTTAATTTTGCAAACTGAAACTGTCAAATAATTGGACTTGTTCTAAGTTTAAATATGCAGGATTGACTTTTGGATAAAACTCTTTCTTGGGAATAACAAATGATATGTTGTATGTATAACTTGATATGTTGGGGAAGTACTTACGAATTTAGAATTATTTTTTGTTAGAAGTGGTAACTGGGGACAAGTGACCTACACTACAGAACTAGAAACATCCAGCACAATAAATTTTTAATTCCCAAAGTAAGCAAATTTGTCTTTGACAATGTTTTGAATTCACCGGACCGAAATACTTCAGTACTACTTCAGTAAAATACATCGGTTGTAAAATTAAATTAAATTAACTACGACTTTTTCAAAATAATAGTATTTAATTTTTGAACTCAGTATCAATCTAAACTTATGCTTTATATTAAAAATTAAATATTCTTTTCAGTTAACTGTACTTATTATAATATTGCAAACTAAAAGGTACTTGTGGTTTATTCATTTTGTGTGTGAAAAATCATTTGATCTCTGTTTACTTGTAAATTAATTTTTGACGCCACGGAATGCAGACGTTATTTACGTCTGGTATCTTTGCTTTTGTATATATACTTCACGTATATTTAAACGTTAATACTTGTAAATATTTTTTTCCACTTCTTGCTGTCCGTATACTGTATAATTGGACAGTATTTTTTCCGACAAGTACTATGTTGTAACCTTTACTTTTGAACGAAAATAAATCATTATTATCATATACGTTTCTTTTGGTTACAGTTCAAGAAAAACTATTATTGAGATCTAAAAGAGGAAGCACATGAGGATGGCTGAAAGTGTTATAATTTGTGTGATTTATATTATTTAGCGGCTAATGACTGTTTCTCATATATTCACCCGTCAATAAAACTATTCCAGCAGTTTATTGTAAAAATGTAGGCCTATTTTCAAATTTAAAGGTGAGCGATTACACCGCACACAAAAACCATCATGTAACCAAGAAAATAAGTACTGACCAACATGCTTTTGCTGTAGAAACGTTTTAAGAACAGTGATTCTTATGTAAAAACTCACAGATTTTTACAACTCACTTTAACATTGGTCGGCACGGCGCTGTTCAAGATCTAAAAACAATTAAAATCTGGGTAAGTTCATTTACAAATACGGCCTCTACACAAAAAAAACTGAGGGAAGGAAGTCTACAAACTGTTCAAACACCGAACAATGTGGAAAGAGTGAGAGTTGCAGTTAGTCACAGTCCAGAGCAGGTGGCCTGATAGCAAGCGTTGGCTAGGGTTTTCAAAAACAGATCCCCGCTGAGGATTTTGCACCACGACATTCATTTTTATCTTTACAAAATTCAAATTATGCAAGAACTTAAAGATCTGGACTATGGCAAAAGAGTTGTGTTGTGTGTTAAATAATTGACATTAAAAATAAGGCCTAATGTTTCTAACCTGTTGATTATATCTGATGAAAAACACTTTTACCCTTCTGATCACGTTAACAAACAAAAATGAGTTATTAGAGTGCTTATAACCTCAGAGAGATTTCAACCTAAGCTTTTACATAACGTCAAAGTGCAGTATCCACCGACAGAGAGAATGTTTGGATTTTACTTATTTGAAGATAACGGGGGAAAAACGGTTATGTAGTGATGTTGAATAACTTTTTTATTCTAGCACTAGAGGAGCTGGATATTGATATTGATGCTTTGTACTTTTAACAAGACGGGGTCACTGCACACATTACAGACCTACCCATGACCGCTCTCAGAATCGTGTAATCTCACGATTTGATGACATACACTGGACAGTTTTCAATGTCATCAAAAAATTGTGAAATACAGATTGTCTTGAAATTCTTCCTCTAGATAATCTCTTAGATTAATCGTTTAATCTCACGATTTTATGACATAGGCTACTAGTACACTGGACAGTTTTCAATTTCATTAAAAAATTGTTATATACAGATTGTTTTGAAATTCTTCCTCTAGATAATTTCTTACATTAAAATATACTGGAAATATTACATTATCTATGATCCGACCTTCCTTAGTTTTCCCTCTTTGTATACTTGTCCTTGAAAATACATAGCTCAAAAATATTCGTTGTGATGTAATTTGGCAAGAATATTTTATCGTAACAAATTATTGCTTAGGCGATAGTTATAAAATTGAGTTAGCATGTAACCATATGCTATGTAACATGTCATACATGTCTTTGTCTTCACTAATTAATCGTAAGGTACCCGATTAGAAACCGATTATAACAATTATACTAATAAACACTTAAGATACTGTTATTATGTTTTTAGTGTTTCTATTTTGAAAAACATAATTATCTGGTACATAGCCTATGATATCTTTTCTTGTGTGTTCTTGTGCTTATCGATTTAGAATTCTTAGTTGTGGCATCTACACAATGAAATATATTTTGACCGTTTTCAAATACATAAATTAATATTATAAACGTAATAACAGTATTTTATATGAATCCGTAAATTAAGGAAATGTGTGTGTGTATATATATATGTATGTATATATATATATATTTATTTATATATATGTATACAATGTTTGAGGCTACTACGCTTAAGAATAGACCGCTAGCAGGGTGAGATGAGAATTAATAAATTTTGTTGTTTTTCTCTCGTTTTTTGTCTTGTCTTTTAGTTAAGTAAACTTGTTTTATCTATCAATGACGTGATCTGCACTATGCTTCCCATGAATATAGTATTTATTGTTATTACTAAATACATACAATATTACATGAGTATTGTTAATGTTAGTATGTACTAATACAAGTTCAGGTCTAGTACACTAAATAGGTATCTGAACGTCCATGAAACAATAACTGATTCTCTTTCAAATACGCATGTCATTCATGAAGAATTTAAAACAATCCGATCATTTAAAAAAAGGTATAGGTGCATAATAAAATTTGTTTGAACTAAAACCAAAAAGTATTCACATAGCCCACACATAGTTCAAAATAGGATGTTAACAACAATTATGCATGTACGAGTGTGAGGACTAATTTTAAAGCGATTACAATTCAATATACAACATGCAAATTCACAATGACATAAAGCTGATGCGTACAAAAAATAAAAAACTACAATCAATTCGTGATAATTAATACCTGTTCTACTATTATTTCATTAACAATAACAATCTATTTAAAAAAAATTATAAATACAGATATACACACAAAGGTTAATTAATTAATACAAGCGTGATTACCACATAATAGGTTTTAAAATACCGGTTCAAACAATAGAAACAATGTTTCTTGGTTATCACGGGAATTATAACTTTGGAGGTTGGTACAGGGAAGGCGGGTTACCCCTCCAGCGGGTGTTTCCCCCACTCTCAAATCTGTGGCGCTATGAGCTGTGGCGCTGTGAGCACTCCGGCCAAATCTGTGGCGCTATGACCTGTGAGCACATTCACGTTGTGGCGCTGTGAGCACATTCACGTTGTGGCGCTGTGAGCTTAGGCACTATGAACCACCACCCTAAGGGGAGTACAAGAAGGGGATTGATAGCACTAACATAAATAGAAACACATATAAAAATATTCTCTTTGAGACTTATCTGTCTGTATGTATTAGAATTTATCAGGAATCAGGAATAACATTGTCAAGAACATACAATTTTAATTAATGATGATTACTTAATTGAACTTAAAAATAAATCCTAAATATTCCAAATTTTAGCTTCCGTACAAGTGTTACATTTCAATAAAGTTAGTGCAATTAAAAATCTGCATGTCTCAGCATAATTTGCTTGTTTACTAGAAATAAAAAATTATATACATTTTTAAATGGACATACATATGTGTTGAAATAAGTGGAAAATACCTAATCCTTTTTTCAGTTTTGGTAAACTGATCAAGTTTTGGTGATCCATTTTGGAGGCTCTTATTTTTTAAATGCTTTCACAGAAACAGACTGGTAAATAGAAATAGATATTCCCATAAGGATTTGTAAAGGGGGTGGGGAGGGCCATGTGTGCATCATTACTGATAGTGATAGTGAGATGATTCTGGACAGAAAATTGAGCCATCTGTTACTGATAAATGTCCTCTGAGCTGATTACAGCTGATAAAGGATAAGTTGGTAACCATTCCAAGGATGATATTAATGTTGTTCTATAGAGCTCAATAAGACGTTTCATTGTTTGCTTGCTGAAATCAAGTTATTGTACTTTCTTATCACTTCTTATCTGAATTTCTATATGGTTAATCCAGAGTGCAATGGTTTAACCTATATAGGGTATTCTTATCTCTACTTGACAGTATTAGAAATAGATTTCGGTATGAACATCAACAAATAAATGTATTATTGTATAATGTACTTTTGACTTATTTCTCTGTATCAGTTCATTAACTTAGCTCACTATTACTCTTGCTTCAGATTTTTAACCTTTTTGAGAAGAAAAAATGAACATTGTTTATTTTAGAAATAGAAACATGAGGATATTGGAAAATTACTTAAAAAAATAATTGTTCTGAGTGTTTTTCTGGAAGAGTAAACACATTTTCAATAGTTATAATAACAGTACTCAGATTTTATAGTACTCTGCTAAATTGTCAATTTAAAATTAAAATTGTAATTAAAATAAAGAAATAGGTAAAGAAAGAAAATATTAAAATATTGAAGAATGGTATATAGTTGTGGGTTAGAATAGTATGTAGAAATTTAAAACATGTTATGTAATTTCTATATCAGGAACTGAGCTCCAGATTGGGAGTGATGTTAAAACTTCTTGGGAAGGCTGTTTACTTAGACCAAACCGGCTACCTCGATATTCAATTAAGCTGAACATTTCTTCTTTTTTGGAAAAGTTCTTGTAAAGAATTCTAATATACTATTTTAATAATTGAATAGATTTGCTATTGTTTATGAATCTGTTATTACCATTATATTTGCTTATTTTTGATTGTTGATTACCCATCTGAAAAATGTTTGTTATTTTTTATATCTATTCTACACATGAAACATTCCTCTGTTACTACACATTTTTCATTGATTTCAAAATGAGCTGAGACTTTGCACTAAACTATTCCACTGGATGAACATTACACTTAGCAGAACAATGCTGGAAGGAATCTGTTGTTACATATCTTTTGGGCTGTCTAGATTTGGATGAAACATTTATAATATCTCTGGACTGGGCTTTTACATTGTTGGTAGACTTCTGACAGGCTAGAACTGATAATCTGTACAGTTTCAGTAAGGATTGCTTTCTGAGGTCATTTGACAAGATTGGGATGCTGGACCTCATGCCCCAGGTTATTTGATGTAGACAATAGACAACAGACAATATGCTTTATTCATAATCTTTGAGATTAGAATGGTGTCATTACAAAGGTATACAAATAATATAAAATTGTATTAATTCAGGTCGGTTGAAAAGGTGTTGATTCATCATTTCTCGTCCAGTCCAGGAATTCCTCAATGGAGTAGTAAGGGTGGTGAAGAAGCCAGGTAGTCAGTTTTCTTCGGAGCTGCTGTTGTCTTGTGGTGTTTATGACCTCTTGTGGTAGGATGTTTCGAAATTTTATTCCGACAAATGTGGGTTGTTTTTCAAAGAGGGTCAGTCGATGGGTGGGAAGTATATAATTTTGTGCCGCCCTTGTGTTGTAGGAATGTACATCAGCTCCTCTTGTCAGGTTTTGTTGGCTGGCATAAATAACTGCTTCTAGGATGTACAGAGCTACTGCAGTCAGTAATTTTTGCTGTTGAAAGACATCTCTACAGGATTCCTGGGGTCCTAATCCTATTGTATATGCTACAGTAACAATGGAGGTACCTGTACAGTTTTAAAACTATATTGTATAGGTAGACAATTTAGATGTTGATGAAATACTATCAAGAGCATGGCTTAAGAAGTGAAAACAGAATGTTTTCAGCTTTCTGTTCTTTAAGCCATTCATTATTTTACTAGTCAGTCTATACTACCTTAGCGGCATCTAATATTTTGTGTTTATCACAATACAATCTATTGTAGATGGCGAGTTAGGTTACTTCAGCAGTAGTCTAAAGAATATGGATTTCTAAAACAATCTTTTAAAGTAACTGCTAAACCTTGACTTATTATTATTTGTTTTTGTCACTGATACATTACCTTAAAAATATACCCATATTTATGATTACTTCTTTGCCAGATAATTTAATATTGTTATTTATTTTACAATTATAGTACATTGTAAGTAGACTTCTTTGCCAGAGCTAGTAGTTTTGCATGGTAAGAGAAGTGCATTTAATAATGATTTGTTTATTTTACTAAAGATAGTATGTTAAAATTTACACTTAAATATTGGTACTAATTTCATGTGATACAATTTTTGTGTTTGCTGTAAAACATCTATTACTGAAATATAAACTTCTTGTTCTCCATAGCTTAACATGTACATAAGTAAATTAATGAAACATTTTTAACTACAATATTTTAAAATTGGCTAAAAGCATAAATTAATTTATTTTATATTCAATCTGATTCATAATCCCATTTAAATTGTAGGTATGTACTAAAAATTTGTAATAATAAATAATATTCATATTAAAATACTTGCAATGGATGTAAGAAATACATAATGGATATATGAATAATTAATCATCAACTTCTTTATGTTGTATAACATTTTTAATGCAATTTTAATGGATTACGAATCTGCTTGAATATAGGAGTAATTAATTTCCTATTTTTAGGTTTTAAAACAAGTTAATTTATATTTAGTAATTTTCTATGTGTTAATATTGTGTTATCAGTTTTGACATATACAATTTTTATGCCTGTGTAAAAATAATATACAAAATAACATTTGTCAATGAAAAATTAATATACATAATACTACGCAGGTACTTTGATATTCTATGGAGGCCATTCTTCTCTATCTACTACTTTTTTATTATGCGATTTATGCTAAGTACATTTAGGTACAAGTCTCCTAAATACTCTTCTAAAAATCTTTATGACTTTTTTTGTATGAAGTTGTACTTTGCAATCTCTTATTGTTTCAGGAAGGCTGTTTAACAATTTGGGTTTAAGGTATTGAATTGATTTTTTTAAATATGCTGTCCGTAAAAAAGCAGACAGGTATGACAAGATTCCTTTTTTGCCTAGTTTCAAATCTGTGGGTATAAATTGGAAAATTAGAAACATTACTAAAAGTGAACAAACAGACTGAATATATGGAAATAGAAGGTAGAGTTAACAGCCCCTCGGCAGGAAAAACATCTTGATAGCTGTCATGTCATCCTAGCCTATAGATGATTTGCGAGCAAGTTTGAGTCTGTCCTATTGCTCAACGGTCATGTCACTCATTACAACATCACAGTAGTAAAAGTGTGGCAGTATAAGAGTCTTAATGAGCATCACCTTAATATTGAATGGCAGGTACAAGGCAAACCGCTTCAAACCGCGGATGCCAATAAAGACTCTTCTGCTTGTTATTGTAACTTGGTCAGTCCATTTAAGAGTTGTGTTCATAGTGAGCCCGAGATTTTTCAGTTTGTTTTGGTAATTTATTTCACAATTGTTAAGTTTAAGTATTCATAACATTTCTCAGTAAATGGTCCATATTTATCTGTGGTATCAAAAACAAGGATTTTTTCAACCAAATGCGAAGGTTATCAGAACTGAGGAAAGTTTCTGGTTAAGTGCAGTTTCTGATTCAGCATTTACAGCAACATTTGTATTGTTGGCATATTGAACAGTGTAACCCGTAACTCAGTTCTGGAGATCGTTAATATAAAACAAGAATAAGGGGTGATTATCGAACCCTGAGGAACACCTTGTGCGACGTACAAAAATGGAGAGAGAGTTGTTCCATACGAGTTTGTAATTTGCAAGTAGTGGGTTAGGCCAGAAAGATAAGAACAAAACCAGTCCAGAGTAACGCCTCTGACACTACAAGCCTCCAGCTTTTCGAGGAGGTGCTGGTGGCCAACGGTGTCAAAGGCTCTACTACGATCACAGAATATGCCAGCAGGAGATCGCCTAGAATCAAGATTCCATAGTACAGATACCAGAAAATTGTTTATTGCATCTGAGGTTTAACTTTCTTTTAGGAATGAAATTTGAGATTTTGAAATGATAGAGTTTGAATTGAGAAAATCCATGGAGTCGGTTATAAACCTTGGCAATAGTGGGAAGGATGGAAATTGGCCTGTAGTTTTCAGAGAGTTTTCTGAGACCTTTTTTAAAGATGGGTAGTACTCTTTAGCACTTTAGAAACGATGGAAAGAAACCCTGAGAAGATGAGTTATTAAAGAGTGCTGTAAGAGGTTTGGACACAGGAATGGCTACCCCTTTTTAAAATCAAAGAAGGGCTCATACCGTAAACATCTGTTTATGAACTAGATATGAGTTGAGCAGCAACACATACAACACATGTAGCTGGACGAAGAAAGAGGCTTGTTCTGTATTTACAAAGCGGACAGGAATTTGGACCACCCCAACACGAACTGCAAATTCATTGAACTCTCCAGCAATTACATTGGGTTAGTTAAAAGTGTCCGCTAATGGACAATTCACTAATGAATTTCATATTACCTCTCTTCTTACCAGTAAAACCTGAAATTACCTCTTACACGGCCTTACCTTAATGTCGCTTTTTGTAATGTGCATTCCAGCAGATGACTTGGTAAGGGAATTGAGATGACATCTCTGTTTTTGAGTCTATGTAAATGACATAGCACATCTATAGGATAGTCATGCTGCATCAGGTAACTGTCTTTAAGCTCCTCTTTGGATTTTTGGATACTATCTGTCAGCCATCTAGGACATTGTTTCCTATGCTTGTTACATTTCACTAAGGGAAAGGTTGCATTAAAGAAGCTCTCAAATATTCCAATAAAAATTGTGTGAATTGTACTTTAATGTCGTTGGATGACAAGATGTTTGTCCAATATGCGTTACTGATTAAATCATAAAACTTTTGTATGTTTTCCTTTGAACAAAATCATCTGGATGTCGGTTGATTTCACAGTTATACAAAATTTTGGTCTGGGATATTTTACAATATAAATTACAACTGAGACAACAATGTTAAGCAATTTAAACTGCTGTTGTTCTTAATATTTGTTCCATAAAAACTGTTGTTCAAAATTTTTAGAAGTATAGAAGAAAATTCAATTTTTATAATACGAGATAACAGCACATGTGAAATCTACCTTTCTTCCAACTAAGCCAGAAGGTAAATTTGACCTCTTGACGTAGTTTCAAAAATTGTCTTATGGCTCTCGTTATAATAATTCTTAGTATATTGGATTAACCTGGTAAAATAATTCACAGCTATTATTAATCATCTTGAAACATACAAATATTAAAATAAGCATATAAACTGTTTGTTTCAAATTGATTATTAACTCTGGTTGATGAATGATTTGAAAGGATAACAGGATTTTGATGATTTGTCTAGACACTAAATTAAACTTAATGTTTTATATAATGCGTGTTCAAAAAATTGCATTATGTTGTGATTTTGTACAATGTGGATAAGTAACCATTTTGGAACTTTCTGTTGGTTAATAGACTTTTATTGGTAGAGTACTTATCCAAGTAATATATTATAATTTACCTGTGTACATTGTCTTAGTACAAATTTGAGTTTGAATTGGCTTGAAATTATGATATGTCACCACTATTTCTAGAATATTACTGTATATTATTCAACAATGCACCATTTTAATTCAATTATTATCAATACAGGCACAATATTGCAGTTTTTTAATACATATTAATAATAATTGACAAGTGTTATTACACTTTCACTTCTCAACAACTCTAACGCTTTAAAGTTGATGGCCATTCACAATTTAGGAAAAGAATTGTTATATCTAAGTTTTTATTTGTGTTTTATTTTTAACGTTCTAAAAATCAATTTTAGCAACATTTTTCTATCTTATATTGTTTTGCCAAACTAGGAAGATTTTATTTACAAGTGTTACATTTGTACGTTCAACCTCGTAAAATTAATATAGAACAAGACAAGCCTATATTTATTGGTATGTAAGTAAACTTCAGAGTTTTATGAAGAAAGAGATACCAACTGATGTATAAAAATATTTGTTATGAATTTCTAAAAGAGAGCATGCAAAACATGAAATAGTACCCTGTTACTTTAGAAACTGACAGATCTAGGATTCAGGATGATTGAGAGAGATGAGCACATGGGACAGATAACTAATTCTCAGTACTTGTATTGGAGCTAGAATGGGCCAGTGGGCTGCTTATCACAGAAAACTGGAAACAATGTTGCTCATGCGATCTAACGGTCAGAGTTTGTGATACTAACCCAAGCACAACGTTAATAGTAAAAGCTCTGATACAAGTTGCAAATGTTATCCCCTTTTATGCTCGTTATTTAACAAACCACACCATTGGATGCATACTGCCCCTTGCTTGTGTCCTAGCTGAGGCAAAAATTAATTACTATTTAACAGATACATCCATCCATGCCTGCATTAATCGTCGACATTGTTGGTGAAATAAAGAAAAGTTTTAAATAGTTTTCAACATTCCACAGCATCTGAGAACAAACTGAAATGGAACACACCTGTATTCAAGCTGAATTGAGATGTGAGAATTGGAAACATATTCCCAAAATGTATAATGCCTACTAAATTTGGTGCTTGTGGCGCTAGACACTGAAATCAGTCACTCTGTTAAAAAAACCTTTATATTTTTTCTATTTTTATTTTTGTAATGTTCATACAAACAATCGATTGTGAAATTCCTCTGGTTTGTACTGTAAACCTGTGAAAGACCGGTGAGTTTGATATTTAATTAAGGCGGAGTGGAAATTCTGCAGGATTAACTAATAACTAATACTCAACCTATAAGTCAGATGGACAGAGTTCCAAGTTCCAGTTCTGGGCTTCAATTGGAACTAGTCCCACTAAACTACAGGAAGCCCAGCACATCAAAAAACAAAAAAGTCAAACGGCACTGGCACCAACATTTATGAGGTTGTCAATCCTGGTGCTCTGATACAGTGTGTGCTGATAAAAAAGTAGAAATGAATAATTTTCACTAAGTCTGAAATTTGAACACATTTCATTTAATCATTTACACTTTTATAACATGTAGTCATGAAAGTCAATATACACGTATTTAATATTTTAGTTTCAAAGTATATTTTTGAAATCATATAAGGTATTTGAATTGATTCTAAAAAACAAAATAGTTTTTTAAAATTCTTATTTCTGTAGTATAGTTTGAAGTAAGGATCCATTGAAAATGGTTTTAAACACTAAAGATAAATTCTATTAGAAGCACTTAACACCCTTACTGCTAGTCCATACGGAGTGGTCTTGGGTAGTGTTCCAAAGCTTTACACTGCAGCCAACTTGTTAATGAGACCAATTTCTCTGTATTATTTCAGATAAATTTTCCAAACAGCTCACAGTTAGTGAAAAAAAATTAGTTTTTTTTGTATGGATTGCATCCTTGAGAGGTCTAAAACAAAACTCAAGTTTCAGGAAGATTTGAATGGCATTTGATGTGCCACTAACTAGGCATATAATGCATTGCATTACGTAGGGTGCCAACAAAGGGACCATCATATATGAAGGGGTTAGTTATCTAATTAACTGAAGAACCATTTTATCACCGGCTTTGTATGTTACAGGCCGGTGTTCCTGCCTGACCCCAAGGACGGATCCCTCTATCTCTTGGCAGGAGGTGGAGCACCCCCTGGACACACTTCCTCTCTCAAGAAACTACCCTTCACCATCCAGCAACTGGTTGCATCATCACCTTGCAGGAGTAGTGATGGCATGTTCTACACTGGTAGGGGGCAAATTTTAAGATTTTCAAGATAGTTAAACCTGCTGCACTAACATGCACATGCATGCAACACTATAGATGCACCGCTTTGAATGCGACCTGTGTGAAGATTTCTTGTGCATAGGGGGAGGGAGGAGCAGGAGCTCGACCACGCTTAACACCACACCCTCTTTCTCTGCTTGATCTATGTCTTTTACAAGACACAAGTGGGAACCCTACCTACCCTACTTTGCTTCCCTACGTTGGTGTTTTGGAGAATCATGCTATGTATTGTTATTTTCGTTGTTATGGAATAACAAATATTATTATTTATGTTAAGAATAGTCCATTGCATCTATTTAATATGTTAGTATAATTAAGAAGTATTTGAACAAATGTGTACTGTTAACAGCTGTTGGTTTTATTACTGGGTTTGTAAAATAGCTGTTGTTATGTAACACATACCCTATTAGTGGTAAAGTGGTGACTGAGGAGTGGTTGGTAAGGAATGTAGAGGGGGAAGTGAGTCCGCACTTCTTCTCCCTCTCCACATCTCTCTCTCTCTCCCTCACTCGCCCCACAGTGTTCACTTATCAGGTCGCTTTCAAAGCGGCTCATCTATAATTGCTTTCTGGTTGCGTAGTTTTAGTACTTCACACTATTTTTGTTTCAAGATTTTGTTCCAACTTTTTGCCACTGAAATTAAACTCTGTTCTTCTTATCATGAGTTGTATTATAATTTAAAATTAAAATTTAATGTAATAACAATAAAAATACCATATTTTTAACACCTGCTCAAAATTACATTCCCTACTTACTGTGCATGTTGTAAGATTGTTTTAATTTTCCTTGTAGGAAAACAATCAAATGTCACAAATATTTACTGAATTCATTTCAGACTTTCTGGTCGCTCTACATGCCTATCATCCTGGAAGTCAACAACTTATGCTCTTATTAGCTTAGTTTTTAGGATTGAGAAGTCTTTGGTGGATAAAGAAGTACCTCTGTGCATTTTTTGATATAGAGAGTGTCTTTGATGACACAATGTACAGAAAGGGAATAGACCTGGTCACTTTTCAATGGATGAGGTTGATACTCTCCAGACACAGAGTAACAGCTAGGCTTGGTGGCGCGTTTGCCACTGTGAATACAGGTAAAGATCGTCCTCAGGGAGGAGTCCTATTGCCTCTTCTGTGGTGCCTGGTTGTTGATGGTCTATCAATTAAACTCAGCAATGAATGTTTCATAGTGCAGGACTATGCAGATGATGTAACAATTATATTAAGGAATAGACATGAAATTGTATTGATCGAACTCTTGCAGGAAGCCTTGAATTTGGTATGAAATAGATGTTTGGAGGAGGGACTGTCAACACCTTCCAAACGTCTTATAATAGCTCTGTTCACCTGAGGGAGAAAGCTTAAGTTACAGCCTTTATCCCTGGGGAATAATAATATAGCCTTCTCCAGTAAAGTCAAAAATTTGGGGGTGGTGCTCGATAAGCAGCTGACGTGGAACCCACACTTGAAGTCATTACTGCATCGAGCTGTGGTTGCTCTCCATACCAACAGTCATTTCTGTAGTAGAACCTAGGGTATGAGATCCAAGATGGTTGTCTGGTTTACAAGACCATCGTGTGGCCCATGATCGCCTAATGATGTCTTGGTTGATGGGCAAAGCTGGAGGAAACAACAGCAATGGCTGGAAATAAGGAAGTTCAGTGCCTAGCATGTTTGTGTATTGGTGGAATCCCACTGCAGCTCTAAAAGCCTTGTATGGGTTGTCTCCTCTCCATCTTTGCTTGAAGGCTGAGGCTGTCCTTTGCTTTAAAAGATAAATATCGGCTAATCAACAATTTGGAAAACCAACATATGCTCAATATTTCTTGGATACTATTCCATAACAATTCTGCTTTGAACACCATTTCCAGATCATACCAGAGCCCCAAGAATGGCAGTCGTGTGCCCCTTTTTTGAGAAAGGAGTACAGATGGATCAAGACGAGATGAAGGGGTAGTTCCGGTTGTCAACAGACCAAACTTCTGGGCCTCTAAAGCCCTGGGTTCTTTTCCGACCGTCTTAAAGTAGAAATGGTTGCAATATATATATATCTGTGTGCCTGGATCAACTTATCTAGAAAACCAAAACCAAAGGGTCCTAAGATCATTATCCTATTGGACACTCCAGGTGCACTGAGATCTCTCAGCAGCTGCATCTTTGTGTCTAATGTGGTCTGGGACTGTTTAATATTACCTAAAGCCCTGGTTACCCGTAATAAAGTTACTCTGAAGTGGTTACCGAAGCATGAGAGGATTGCAGGAAAGATGGACAGGTTGATGAGAGCTGGAGCTATGTTACTACTCGTTGGTCTAGAACTCTTTTGTGGTTTGGCTAAGTGTCAAGTCAGAGAAACGCTGTCACAAAATGGTTAGCTTTGGAGACGTCTCTCTAATGGACGTTCCAGGTTTGAGATAAGCAAAAGCCGTCATATAGACCCTCCATCAATAGAAGGTGAAGATATTCTTGGACATAGTAGACAATTAGTCTTTCATACTGATCGCCACTTCCAACATGTCTACAAAATTCTACAAAATGTTTAACGCCTTCACTTGGCTCTATACTGATAAATCTGGAGTACTGTCACTCTGCGTTGTAAGGAGTCTACCGCTCTCAATGTGTTGTTACTCAAAACATGTTTATGGTTCATACATTCATGCTTTAAAACTTGTATTAACCTTTCATAAATATGTTTATACAAGATTTCATAAATCTTTAACAAATAGAGTACAGATATGCTGATTAAAATTTTCCTGATATATCAAAATGAGACTAAGATATAAAGTGTGTGAAATAGTACATTACTTTCAAGAAACTAATAATCATAGGTCCATTCAATTGCAATATGTCAGGTACATTACAAAGTTCAATGTTACTATTCAGGAACCAATAAATGTAAATTCATCCATCTTTATAAGTATATTTTGTATTTTGCAAAGCTGAACACTACCATTCCCTAATAAACATAGGTTCAGTGATTAAAGTTGAGATATAGAAGAGAGTAGGAAAAGCAATAAGAAGAAAGAGCGATTTAAAGTGGGTCTCACTGGACTGGATTGAATCGGCTCAATTAAATTACTCTTTCTGAAGTTTATGGTGTATGAGGCATTGCTATTTGAAAACAAGGCTATCATCAGCTCGCCAACCGGCAAACAAATAAACGGGTAAACAGGGCACTGATTATCTCCTCAGGTACTGATAAATTCGTGGATATCAAAATAACATAGATCAGTCCAGTTGTCTGGTCACAAATCTCGTTTATAGTCCATCTAGTGGTAAAAATCGTTCGCTGGGACACCATTTGAATGAAGTGTTTGTTGATACCACTATGTCACAGGCACGTGTTTTTGTATGACACAAACGGTTTTGAGAAGTCCGACAAGAGGTGGAAGAAAACAAGTATCCCAGTCACGCTTGCTCTTCAACTACTAACGAAAACATCCAAAGAGTTAACCAAATTGTGAGAAAAGATCGTCGTTTATCCATTTTAGCTATTGCTGAGCAAGTTAAATAAAAAGTTCAAAACTGTTTGAAAATCAACTCATACATTCTGCACCAAGACACACACACTTGCCCATACCCCATTATCTCTTCAGGAATTTTTAGCTGATAAGAAGATTCCAGTGTTGCAACATCCAGCCTATTCTTCTGATTTAGCACCATGTGACTTTTGGCTGTTCACCAAGATCAAAAGTCGACTGAAGGGAGTTTATTTTCAAACCGTTGAGGAGGTGAAACAGAATGCAGCACAAGTTTTAAAGGCGCTCTCAACCAGTGGAAAGTATGAATGCAGCAGTGTATTGTGAGGGGAGGAGAGTGCGTCGAAGGGGATAAATATGAAGTAATGTAAAATTTCACCAATTGTACTTTTAAAAAAAGTCTCGATATCAAATAGCCGTGTCTCATAGAGAATTTACCGGAAAGAAACAAATGGTTAAATTAACCTCTTCGTAGTTTTTACGTAATATGCATACATAGCGTTTGTGTAAAAGTGTGCTACAGACGTAATAATACGTACCATGCTGTTCCTGTTTATTCTGTTGTCTACTGTAATATTGTGCATTTCTATGACAACACCAAGTCACGTTAGTAGGTCTGATGTTTTTTACAATATGTTAGCACTTCCTTGGTCATCTGTCATGACCTTGGTGATTTCATAGTAGTCGCTCAGTACAGACAGCTATCATATGTTGTATGTCATCCATCCTGGAGTATTTTATGGTTTTATTTCTAGCGTTTGTATCATGGAAATGTCCAATTCACAAATAGACGATTGTTTTAGTGATGATGACATGGACAAGAATATAGAAAAATACGTAGTGGACAATATAAAAAATAAAAATTTAAGACATTAAAAATTAATTTTTTGCATAAACAAGTATGTATCTAAACTCTACAAACCTGTGTCTGTGAAAAACAGAAAAAACACCAAAACTACATAATTTTAGGAACAAAAAACACAGTAACGGGAAAAAAAACAGTTTTAAGTCAGGAAAATTCCATTTTTTATATCCACTGAGTTTTTAATTTTTGTGATTCTTGTCACTGGAACACACACACACACACACACACACACACACACACACACACACACACACACACACACACACACACACACACACACCATTACCCATTCTTTTTGGTTATAAGTTGTATATAAAAAATAATAGCATCTTTATATTTTTCTAGGGAAAAAAGTAGACTCATGGTTTTTGGTCAACTGGAAGACTGGTAAAAAGAATGAAATCTTGAGTTTTGACCAGCTGGAGAAAACATGTCCTGTTGCAGCTTTGGATACTATGTTCATTGGAAGAACTGGTGAGTTTTATAATTATTATACCTTCTTACCTGGCAAGCTTACTTTTTAATTTTCTTAGCTTAATTAGTTTTTGATCCATGCCAAATGCCCACGTATTGGTGTTGTGATCTTTTTAGGAGGATAAGAGACAAACATTTCACTCACAATATACTAGTGTGTTTATGTTTTGTAGTTGTGTGCACGTAATCTCAGACTTTATTTCCAACATTCATTCGGCTTAGCTCATGTAAAGTTTGTATGCACCGGGAATAAAGGAACAATATTATTTGGGTAAACTGGGTAAAAAGAATTTTGAGCCAACTGGGTGTTAAGAAAACTGTTCTCGTAAATCTTTGCACACACACAACAGAAGTAATCTTGTCTTTTTGGTATAAATTAATTGGCACAAGGTAACAAATTTGTATGGTTTGAAATCTACATGTACAGCAGAAACTGAATTACTAAGGCATTAAAAGTTATTACTAAGAGAAATGTTATTGTTTCATTATAGAATAAGGTGGTAAAATCATTTTTGCCAAAAGTTGTAAGTATTTAAATTAATAGCTGGGAAGCATCTTTAACCCTTTACACACCAGCCCATTTCATAAAAGTACAAGCCGAAAATGCCTAGGCATTTTAACCTCTTTTAGAAGGTTTCGTTCAAACTATGATAATTTTTTAATTTTTCAACATATCTTTATTAATTGTTTACGTTTGTTTTCCTTAATACATCCTATTTCAAAAGAAATAGGTTTTATTTATTGTAATGATTTGTTAATTTATGTAATAAAAAACGTGTACCTTAGAGGTGTTCAATAAAATATTCTGTGCTTTTCTGTTACACAGGTCTAAAGTATATATAATTCAACTTCATTATAACATTTTTAAAGCTTGTAAAAAATCAGTATGCCCAAAACTAAACATTTCAAACACGCAAAACTAAATAACCATTACTTAGTCTTTCATTTATCAAATCACAGAAGTAAACAATCTCATATAGTATAAACTGCTACATATAAAGCAACTAACCGACTTTTATTGGAATGACAAATTTGTGACATCTGTGCGAAACAGCCATTGGCATTTTTCAGTTGTGTACTCAATGTCCGTATCACATGTACATTGTTGTTGAAAGAGTTAAATTAGGGCTCATAAAATATAGCTGAAAATAAGGATATGAATTTTTTTGCAGTGAATACTGGAGAAGTGTTGAAGATATGATAGGTTTTTACATATATAAGGATATATAGATTTTTTTATCATTTATCTTCAAAAAATGTGCCATTCAATATTATTTCACTAAAAACTTAGAATAATGAGTCATAATTCATACACTAAATTAAAAAAATTATATCTTTATTTTCAAATATTTCCCTTGCACCTGGTTTCACAATTGACCTATGTTACCAATTGCCTGAAATTCCTTGTGGAGTGATAACAAATGTTTTTCTTTCTTAACTGTGCTCTAAAATAAAAAAAGTCAACACAATCTATGCCCCACTTCATTACCTTAAACCATCCAAATGGTTTAGTTCCAGTTCTAAAATTAATTAAAATTTACATAAATTATCCTATATTGGTTAATAGTTTACTCATAATAAACTTATTATTAGACCAAGTTTTGTTAAATGATACATATGTAATTTATAGTTAGACTAGTATTAATATAAATACAATAATAAGTTCAGTTAGATATTAATAGCCTGCATTGTTTTCTACTTTAATTACATAACATTTGAGGTTCGGTAGAGAGAGCTTGCTAGCCTTTTTAATAAATACATTTTTCATTTCATTTTATAAAATTTATGACGTCAGTTTGTAATATATAGAAACTTTTTTTAATTAACACTTCTTTTTGTTGTTTTCATAATGTGTTTTCAGAGTGTTTCTAGTTTCCACTGTTATTCTTAACTTACTACTATTAAATTTTAGAAGGTAAGGTTCCTTTTCCCCTGGCATGTCACTTTAATTAGTCAATAAAAATGTTGGGTTTTATCCATCTCAAATTTGGCCACCAGAAAGTTAAAACTGATTCCTTAACATGGTCTATGCTGAGAACATCCCAGATGCCACAGCTGACTGGAAAGTACCCATTTACTGGTTCGTGTGTAAAAATCCAAACATCATTTGAAAAACTGTCTATCTTAAAAAATGTTTAATACGTCAAAATAAACGTTGTACTAAATGTTAGTTTTGTATGAGTGTATTTTGCATTGCATTATTTTGTGAATTAGGAAGTTGATGATTTTAAATTCTAAATCGAAGTCCTGGCCAAGATAGGCTCTGAAAGCATTTTGGTAGGTCAGAGCTGTGCAGTGCCTTCTCCTGCATAAATGCCTGGGAAAAGAGGATCAGATCTGAGACATGGAGGAAGGCCTCAGGGCTCAGGCAATCAAAAATGTTCATCTCTCTATATGGTAAGGGTTGTACTAGTCTCCTAGGTCTAAACAGGACATGGCCTTTTTCAAAAACATGTGATGGAGGGTTTAAGCCAGACAGATAAATGCAGACTCTGTGCATAGGCAGTAGAGTCAGCAGACCATAAATGGTTGTCCTGTTTTCTGTAAAACCATGAACAAATTCCTAGGAACTTATTTCTTGATCTGAAAGGATATTAGAGAACAGAAGCCCACAATCATAATTAGCTTTTGCAGAAGCCTCAGATTAGAGAGATAAATAGTAAGGGAAGTGCAAATGTCTTTTTAGGACTAAGTGCACGGTCCTAAACTCTTCTCTCGTAAGAAAGAATGGAAAAAGTACATAAATATTTTGGCTCTCAGAAACACATTTTCATAATTCTGTTTTTTAATGAACTTTATGAATGTTTCAGAATACAACATTATTATGTATGACAGCACACGTAAGAACCGGCAGTGGAATGTTACTTTCTTTGATTATTCTACACAAAGCATGACCTCTGAAGACATCACCAACTATGGTGAGTATCTGTAACCCTATCTCTTACTGTGAGAAGTTCTCATACTGGTAGAAGTAAGCAGTGTAGATTGTAACCAGTAGAAACCTAATTGTTGCATTACCAACTGTTTTGTGAGAAAACGGTGCAAAAATTTGTCATAAACTGTTTTCCTCTCTATACTAGACATTGTTTATAATCTTTTACATATTTTTAGACAAGTGTAGAATAGGTTTTATTTCTGGTTTTCCATGCTGTCAGTTGTATTTCTACTTAAACTCAAAATTAAATCTTTCTGAAGGATCATTTTTAAACATATGTGATTTATACTATTTTAAAACATTTAATGGGCCAGGGTGGCCAATTGACCAGGAAACTGGGAATAAGCCGGAAATTTTCCTGATAAGCAAGAAAATTTCAAAAACAATTTTTCCGTCTCCAAGAACTTATAAAATCAAGACCTAATTTGACAGCTCCTTGAATCAAGAAATGATTAATCTTGAAACATCGTATTTTATACGACATGGTTCGTGAAATTGTGAATGAAGATCGACATATGTCCGTGAGCTCCATCTGACGCTGGTTGAGCTAAAATTACCTACACTAGTGTATTGGAGTTTATCTTAGTTAGTTCCACTCCTGTGCTGTGACAAGCATCCGCCCCCTCCACCCAAAAAAACTTAACAATGCATTGGACAATTAAAATTGGCCGACCGATCGTTTCGGACTTCGGCACTAAATAAGTGGTACTCTTTAAGTGATAAAGCGGCAGAGCAGTAGTAACCGCAATACAAATCGGTTTTTTGTACTTGTATTATTCAGTCGTCGAAGTGGGGTCTCCGGACAAAGTTGTCCAACTCTTATTCTTGAGCGAAAATAGTGATTTGAAAAGATGTGTGTTAGATAGCACAGGACTAAAATGTACAGTCTTATAAACAGGCTTAAGAGTTCGGTTCGTTGAATAATACAATGTTTGATGGTTTGATAAGAGGTGCAACCCGATTTCTTGTGTACACCAGAATGTCAGTTGGATTTTTATAAAACTTGATAAGATGGCTTTTGGAGAAGAAAGTAGTGGGTTAGTTACAAGTAACATCGAGAAGGGGGCAAACCACAAACCTTAGTCAATTTTCCAAAATCTTTATTTTACAAAATTATTTCTACAAGTCCTTATCCATGCCACTATATTGTATAAAAATTATTCCTGTCAATATTTATGCCGGAAAATAACTTTACAGCACTTTGCAGGAAAATTTACTTTGTTTTGTTCATTCAACTTTTCTTTAAGGAATTAACCATGATCTGCTACCAAGTGTTTATACCCATAGCTCGAATACAAAAAAATATTGAAGGATATATGAAACTTATTATTTAATAATTAATAAAAATAAAAATTGACTTGTCAAAAATAAAGGAGTTTATTAAACTAAATGAATCTAAAATTTAACACTTCTAAATTTGAACTATAATGATTTAAAATAAAGAAAATAAATGGCTTCTTCTCAAAATTTATTGAAAATCAATTAGCAAAATAAATTTTCTTTCACAAAGTTCTTTGATTTCCAATAACTTCTGCTTCTCTCAACTTAATAGAGTGGTAATTCACTATACATTTTCGCTACAATGTGTAGTGATTATCTTATTAAGAGTTCTTCTTTCTGAATTAAAAATTTGTTGAAAGTACCTAAGGACAATAAATTACCACAAAGCTATGTCAATCTTACACAGTTTACAGCATATTTTATAAAAGGGCAACTACAACATTTTTTTTTTTTAATTTACTTCAAATACTGGGGCATCTACAGGTATTTAAAAGTGAGACACATATAATAAATAATAATATATTAGTTGTCTCTTGACAAGACAAAAGAGTTTTTCATTTGTTGTTTGCTTAGTACAAATAATAAAGGCAGTAAGACAGGAATGATTGATGTAATGAGTAAGTTAGAAACAAACAAACCTCCAACAGTCAAGCGAAATATAGTGTTAGACAATACGAACATATTGGAGCAGTGGATAGGAGTGACCACTTTATATCATACTAGAACTTTTTGTGGCCGACACCAAACTGCAAAACCTTTTTTTGGCTGTTGGATGTACGAATTATAAATTCTTATCTATTATGTAAAGAGACATAAACCAAAACTTGAAGAAGTTCATGATACACGTACAGTTTAGAAAAAGTCTGATGAGGAACATTTGTTGCAAGCAAGCTGGCACATCCAATGCCACGGTCGACCCAGTCGTAGTGAAGGAACAGCAACCACTGAACACCTCAACAAAAGATAGCATTTCACCCAGAAGAGACCAAAGAGGGCTGTGAGGTGTTTGGTTTGTTTCAAAAACGGCTAGAGAAAAGAAACTGTATACTTGTGCAAGACGCTGATAATTCTGCATTACAACTGGAAATTTATTTTGATATTTACTATACTATGAAGGACTAATCATAAAAAAAAAAAAAACAACTGGGATAAACTGCCTTTTTACTGTTTTTCAACATATGTATTTTTATACATTTTATATATATTTTTGGTTCATTTGGTTCATGGTTTTGTAAAAAAATTTAGTGTTGTATAAAAATAACACTGTTATTGATTTTATACGTAATAGTACTTATAATGTAAAAACATGATACATTGTTTAAACAATTCCCAACAAAGAATTAGTGTTTTTATTCATTAAATCAATCACTTAAACAAATAAAAAAATGGTGTCACATTTTCTAAGTATAAATATTTTAGCGCTAGGGCAAAATGCCTATAAAAGAATTTGGTATTGTAAGGGTTAAGTAATTTCATATTACACAATATTTTGGATGTTTTGCCTCCTGCCAGGCTTTGTCCACTTTGGGGGCAGTTCCTCTGGCCGGGTCTCAACATATGAGAGGGCTAGTGGCCGCCTCCTCTGGGACCAAGACTTTGGCTCCCCGCTGGTTGGCATGTTCATAAGAGCCAACCAGGATATGGCTTCTGTCCCCTTTACCTCTGTAGAGGATGACACTCTAGATCGACTGGCGCTTGGGAGTGACAAGGATCAGCTCTAGTAAGTCAACAAAGATAGTGCTTATGACTTCTGAAAGAAAATATATTTTATTTTTTTATATTAAACCATCACATCACACAGGTACATAACTGGTGACTTGCTAATCATAACCTTATATTAAAATTTACAGACTTGTATCCAATATAAAATCCAAATCTAAATTATTTTCTCATACAACAAATACATTACAAACACAAAATGTATGGCCATTATATGCTGTAAGTATTCTTCACTAGAATAAAATGCTTTCTTCTTGAAGGCGCATTTCCAAAATTCTATTCTAATTTTGGTAAATTTCATAAGAGTAATATGTTTTTAAATTGTAGAATATTGAAATGAATAAATCATTTAGTCATCAGTTATTCATTTACTTTTAAGTACATTATAACCGCAGATTTTAATGTAAACTGTAGGCAGGTGGCTCTTGACACTGAATCATTTCTAAATTTTCTGCGTTCATTTGAACTTTGGCTAAGCTTGATTGGAAGAAAATATTAAATGCTTGAACCACAGCATTCAATGAAGTGGTTTCAATGGTTTTTGTTTTTGCAGGTTGAGGAGATGCTTGTTTAGACAATATTGTAACTAATTTTGTTAAGAACAATATAATATGTAAAGTAGTCAAACCTTGTCATTCTGACCACGCAGGTGTATTTGCACAATTTCGTCATTTGCAAGGTAAGGAGAAGGCAAAAAATGGAAATTTTTCAATGAAAAATACTAGAGAGTTAAGTAAAACAGTAATTTTAAAGTTTAGGGAAAAACTATTTGAGATAGGCTGAATGCAACTCTGCATGTTTGTGAATGTGGGGCAAACTTGTAACTTTTTTATTTACTCATTGACAAGTTCCTTAAATGAATGCTGTGAAATTAAAAAAAGTTAAACAAATTACTCTAAAAGGCTTAAAAATCCATGGTTTACACCTCAATTTAAATAAAATTAAAGATTTTGTACTTGCATTATAAGACAAATATAAGAATAGTAAGGGTATACCAAATGAAATAATATATAAAAAGGAATATACAGATGCTAAAAAGAAACAAAAAAATCAATCAAAAAAACAATAGCTAATGACAATTACATAAATAATTCTTCAAATAAATTTAAGGCTGCATGGAAAGTTAAAAGGCAGAATCTTGTACTGTGAAACATGATGACTTTATTGTAATAGATTTAATTACCTTTAATAATTTGGTTAGTGAACTTAGGTAATAATAGCAATGTGTCTATAAATAATGCCAAAGAGTTAGTAATAAGTTTATTGTAGATATAAAATCAGTTGCTGTTTTAGATGGCAACAAATTCAAGTTAAGGAGTTTCAACAATTTTCATCTAATTTAAGTTCATCTTGGGCTGAATATTATGATGAGTTTTCTAATGGAATATTGAAAAAATCGGAGATGTAATAGTTCAGCCTTTGATTTTTATTTTTTAATAAGATATTGAAACAAGGTATATTACCCTGAAGCACTTAAAATGTCAAAAGTAACACCAACATACAAGAAAGGTGACATATTCAATCCATGAAGCTATCTGCCCATTTCGCTAGTTCCAATTCTAAGTTAACTTGGAAATTTGTATAAAATATCAGATATTTATTCTTTGGTCTAAATAATCTTTTTTGTAGTAAACAGTTTGGTTTCATTCCTGGCCGAAATACAATTCAAGTGGTAAAAGAAGTTATTTGCAAAAAGTTTTAATAAATCTGGAAAATAAACTGGAAACATCAACAAAATTAATAGATCTTACAAAAGCGTTTGACTGTATTTCTCATGAATTATTAGTGAGTAAACTGTTTTACTATGGAGTTTAAAAAATGAGCTTGCATTGATAGAAAGCAAATGGTTGTTCAGAGACAGAATGTATCTAATTTTAGAAACATACATTTCGGAGTACCACAAGGGTCTGTAGTTGGTCCTCTTTTGTTTGTGATAGCAATTAATGATTTTCTATTAATATAATAAATTAAATTGGCATTGTTACACTCTGAAACAGTTATGTAGAAAATTATCATCAAGAGTAATATTTTTATCTTACGTAAATTGGCAGACAATGCAACTTTTAACATGTTAAAAGCTGTTAATAAGAGCTTACTTTGCATTTTTTTCATTCACATATTTAAGGTATGGGATTGCTATAAGGAGGCAATAGTACAGGTTCTTTGTTTGGCAAAAAAAGCACTGAGGGTCATATAAAATATACCAGAAAGAGATTCACTATTTTTAAGGAATTTCAAATATTGATTTTGCTAAGCTTATACATTTATTGTTGTCTAACTGATGTAAAGATATTGCGTAGTGACTTGATAGTTAGAAAAGGAATATAGCAATATTGCACTAGAAAAAACTATCTGTTAGATTGAATACCAGCTAGGCTAGAAAAAAACAAGTGCAGCCATATTTATATGAACATTAAACTTTTCAACCAACTCCCAGAGAAAGCATGTTCTGTACCCACAAACAAATTTCAGTTAGTCTTAGGGAAGTGGTTAAAAGAAAATATGTTTTATTCTGTAGAGGAGTTCATGGTCTGTGATATGAGTAATCTTAATTTGTAACTTAACTTTTAATGATATGTAAATTTGTGTTTATATTGTTAATTAGTTTTTAATGGTTATACCACTTTAAGTCATTGTCAATTCTTTATACTCTTTTGGTTTTACTGCACACTGACATTGACTTTGTTAATTGCATTTTTGTAAATGCTTAACAACAAAAAATTTCTTGAATCTTGACTATAGATATATGTAATTCTTGTTTCGATAAGAGATTATGGTACGTTAAATTAAGACTCTGCATTATTGGTTTCATTCTGAATTTCACACTTCTGCTAAGATTTGTAGTGTGTAAATCTTTTAGTAGCTTTTTCAGTCGGTGTGTGGTTTGTTGGAATTGTTATTGTATGTTCTAGTACAACTTTTATTGATTATTAGATGTAATAAATTAAATGCTATGTGAGTTTTTGATCAATTTTGTACACTAAATGAGTGGAACTATGGTTTAAAATGTTTGTCATGCTAGAATTTTTTAAATTTAAGGCAGTTAAAATAGCTAAATATTACATAGTTTTTGAAAATATTAGGTTTATGTCAGTGTATGAAATAAACTGAGCCTATGACCAAAAGTCCGTATGTGCACACAGAATCTAGGTTGTCCATGTTCATCATGTACTATACATACCATGAGACCTACCAATAACCAGTTATGTAGTGTTTGTAAATAATAGTATTTTTTGTTTGGTTGTTTATATGTAGTACCTAATAATTGCTTATAAATAGTCATAAAACTAGTATCAATAAGCAACATATAAGCAATATAATTTTTTAGTCCTGAAACAAGTATGTTGTGTTTGCCGCAGCCCAACACTGTACGTTGGGGAGCATACTTATGGATTGTATGCACTACCAACCTTAGTAGGTCAGAGAGTTCCAGGCTTACTAACCACACAGCCAGCCCCGGTTCTGCTCATCGAGGGGCCAAACGCTACTGAAGTGGGCAATGCTTTCCTGCTAGGTAAATATCATGATAGGATGTTTTAGTCTAAAGTGCCAAACAATGACATCTTTTTAAAGCCCTTAACAGTTTTTTTTAAGTGACCCATAGTTAAAAAAAGTTTTTCTTTTTATTTATCATACATTTTACAAGGCAAAAAACGACTATACTGTGGACTCTGTTTTTACTATGAGAACTGTCACGGAACAAGACTTATACAACTGTGTCAGTAGCCTACGCGGAGGCTCAGCTCCTGGGTACGATTGCATTTCGCTTCCTTTCTTAAAGACAACTTTCAGCTGTTTTGTGAACCTCTGCTACACATTATTAACAGTAGCATACGTTCCGGGAAGTTTCCCGATGCTTTCAAGGTTGCTAAAGTGATTCCACTGTTTAAGAGCAATGATATTACAGAAAAAATCTAACTTCCGTCCAATTAGCTTACTTAGTGTCTTCTCTAAAGTGTTAGAGAAAATCGTAAGAAATCAACTCACGGATTATATTGAAAGACTAAATATTCTGACAGACCGCCAGTTCGGGTTCAGGAGATCTAAAAATGTGGCCGATGCGCTGTTCTCAGTAACGAAAAGATATCAATTTTGGCATTAAGCAAAGGTAACCGATGTTTATTAATATTTCTAGATCTAGCAAAAGCATTTGATACGGTAGACAGGAAAAAATTACTTCAGAAACTTCATTTGATTGGCGTACGAGGAACATCATTTAACTGGTTCCAAACATACTTGGCTAACAGAGAGCAGTTTACAACTATCAATGGTGTTAATAGTGACCTGAAAACCCGTCAACTATGGTGTAATCCAGGGGAGTACTCTTGGACCATTATTATTTTTTAATTTACATGAATAATATTTCAAAAATCAATATTTCCGGTAGCTTGTATCTTTTTGCTGATGACACTGCAATTTTATTCCAAGCGGAAACGTGGGACGATATTTTCGTAAAAAGCAGCTCAAAGTATGTCAAAAGTAAAAAAAATGGTTTGATCAAAATTTGTTAACACTTGAACGTTGCTAAAACAAAATTTATGCCCTTATCATTACGAGAATCCAGCGACACTTCGATTAATAGTATTAAGCTCCACGTATGCGCCGACTTCACTCGTAATACTGATTGCCCTTGTGACATAATTGACCGTGTTAATGAGTATAAATATCTTGGCGTTATGTTTGACAATCGATTGACGTGGACTGTACACGTAAGTTATATAAATAAGAGATTAAGGAAAATGATTTTCGCTTTCCAACAATTACATGAAGTGCTGACAATTAGAGAAATTAGGATGGCATATTTCGCATATGTGCAGTCAATTATTGAGGGGGGAATTTTTAGCATGGGGGGGTCTTACAGGACAGTTATAGATCGGCTTCTCGTCACACAGAAATCTATTATGAAGGCGGCATTGGGGAGGTGTCGAAGGTACTCTTCGGATGCTTTTGTACAATGAAATGCAAGTTTTGGATGTTAGACAGCTTTACATCAAAGCACTTGTTATTTACGTTTTTAAACATCAACCAAACCTATTTGACTCTTTGCCTCATGAATATTCCACAAGATACGCTACTACAGGACAGACTAGAATTCCGAGATTAATTAAAACCTTCTCTACTACTAATACATATTATATAGCACACATTATTTTATAAATTGCCGGATTCCATAAAAAATACTAATTATATAACAATGTTTTCTCTAAAAAGAAGAATTATTAATTGGCTAAATTTGGTGGGAAGAGATCGTACTGAATTCTTAATTACATCAAATTATAGACAATAGATGATGTGGGTTGGGATGGGAGGGCGGAAAAATGAATATAAAGTGTTGGTGTAACAGGCATGTAAGGATGTACGCGTGAGTATGTTTGAAATATACTGGAAGCATTTGGGTTTGTTTGGAAGTATATAGCTAATAAGATTGTATGTATGTTGGCTTCTAAGTAAAATATTAGAAATAAGTAATATAGTGTGAGCGAGTTTTTTAGTTTTTGTGTAAATATGTGTGTGCGAATGTGTGTGTGTGTGTGTGTGTGTGTGTGTGCTGCACGCGAGCGTTTGCGCGCGCGTGTGTTTGTGAACTTGAGTGTGTGTCTTCTGGGGGAGGTCATGCGAGACTAATACGTTGATGCCATAAATATAGATAACAACCCTCGATGATAAGGAATGGTGAATTTTTGTACGCAGTTTTTCCGATGTCCGTCTGCAAACTAAGAGTTGCACCAAGGCCTGTCCGTGGTCTTGATCTCCGACAGTTGGTCGTTTGTCCTTCTAATAATTATTTCTATTCACTTACTTCATCTAGATACATTCTCACTTTAGTTTTATTTTTCATTCTATGAAAACATTATTTTTACTTTATTTTATTTAATTTTTCTTTTTACTTAATAAGATAAAACAAACATTTTTAAGGTTTGAAATACCAATCAAGTGCTTTGTGGTGACTCGTTCTCACGCACAGGCTTTAGTAGCCCATGTGAGAATATTTCTCAAATAATTAAATTAGAAAAATATAAATTTATTTTTACACAATATACGTTAAAACCCAAATATTTATGGTAATTGTATATTTTTAGGACAATGAATATATTAATATAATTATATATCATTTTGTAAATTTTTTTTTGGAGAATAAACGATTTTTGATTTGATTTGATTTGATTTGATTGTGAGAATAGGTAATTTTAGATTAGTAATTTTAAAAATTTTGCTCGTTATACGTTTTATTGTTTTTCTGGTTGGCAGTGATTAGGTTTATTACATCCTTCAAATTATGAAGCAACAACAGTCTGTATATGAAATACAGTATGTACGAAATATTGTACACATTGTCTAGAAACTAACTTGGAGTACTAGTTTTAATAGTTTTTTTAATATGAGAGATTTTTAACCAGGTTGCCACTCAAAGTGTACATCACATTCACTGCACTAGTAGTGTATGATAATATAATCTACATGTGCTCAACAGGAGCAGAATAACATGCCCACACCATGTTGTGGTAAAGCAGCTAACTACATAAAGTATTAAGGTTTTGTTTAATTTCAGCATATACATAAACTTGTTATGCTGAATAAAATTATTTAAATAACATTAAGTTTTTTATACTTAAATGTCTCGTATAGTTTAGCCTGGAAAGTAAGTACTATAAAAAATTACTGTGATGGTTCTTTGAAGTATGTTTTATATCCACACCAAGGACAACACACCTTACCTTGATTATTTTTAAACATAATAATCACCAAAATCTAAACATTTACTTTAGCGTTTGACTTTCCAAAATGTCTGACTAGAATGAACAACACAGCATGTTTGATTGTCAATATAAAGTTCTTATGGCCAATACTGTGATTCATATTATGCGGAACAGTGATACTGAGACAGGGTCAAGTAGGAACTACAAGGTATGATCTAATTCAGTTGTATATAATGCAGTTCACCCTCAATATTACCAATAATATTTGTTGCCATAATATATTTCACATAAAACTCATAAAAAAGTCATTTAAATAGAATTGTGAATATTTTTTTTATTATGGATCTCCCTGCAGGTCATTACCCTGTGCCTGACTACAGCTCAACTAGACTACAGATTGCTGGTCGGTCAGACGTCATCATACCACCAGGACTGAGGGCCTTTAACGGCTCTAAAGTGCGGGGTGCCAGTGCCAGTGGTATGCCAATTACTGACACCCAGCCGGATGGCACTGGGTTTCAAGTGCAGACCGTCGTTGGATGGCTAGCTGCAGTTGAACATAAGCCGCTATACTTCTTTATCCTCCTTCTGATACTCAGTGTTGCAGCTCTTTTTTTCTATGTGCGAGCACAGGTGAGTCATTAAGAAATTCTTCTGTACTTTTAAATTATTCTCAAATGTATGGGGACTGAACATTTTCAGACTTTTCATAACCATCTTTTAAATATCCATCAAGCTTAAAGGAGATGACATATTTTTCTGATAGATCTTTAAAAATCATCTATTTTTAGGTCACATTGTTTCCTTCCTTATTAATTCCTTTTTTATTTTATTGAAAAATTATTACATTACCTGTGAATTTTCGAGAGTTAAAATGTTCAAAATAATTAAGATATAAATTTGATGGTAATTTAAGAGGTGCCATTAAATTTTAAGTTTCAGGTTATAAAGATTTCCAGACAATTCTGTTGTTAAAGGTGCATTAGCTTAAATAGAACCAAAGTGATAGTTTTTCTATTATATTCTATTTGGAATATTGAATCAGTGACCAAATTTTTTAAAACATAATATAAGTCAAGACATCACTATCAAGATAATAAATTATTGGTCAAATTTATTAATTAAAAAAAAAAACATATAACATGACAAAGATAATTATATAGTTGATGATACAGGTGCAAGCCCTGCAGCAGTCCCAGCAGAGTTCTCGTGGGAGTTCTCGAGACTCTGGAAGTGGTACAGTGACAGCAGTGGCTGAAACATTACCAGACGGCAAGGTCAGAGTCGGAAAAATCGTCTTTGATACAGCTTCTGTGTTGGGGAAGGGATGTGAGGGCACTTTTGTCTTCAGGTAGGTAATTGATCGGATAATTAACTGAAGTGTACATTCAAATTCTCTATCTGGTGATATATTCTATTATTCTTCCTATTTTTTAAAACATAGTATTAAATAGTAATATGTGTTATGTTTTAATTAATTTCTATAGTTTAATTCAAAATTAGCAATTTTAAATATTTTGCAAGTAGTAATTAAGTCAAAGAAAATGTTTGTCTTTTATTCTCCCCAATTTTTTAGGGTATCCCAGAACTCTCACTAAGCTTTTCAGATAATATCCCTAGGCCGAATACAAACCAAGAAATCATATTCAAAATTTCAAAAACTTAGTAATTATCTAAAAAGCTATCATTTTGTTTTTTACGTAAAACATTTTAATTTGAGTACAGCTTATTGTAATAAGTTGAAATCTTGTATTTAGATTTATGACCAAAAGACATCTAATTACAAAAAAATATTAATTTTTTACAAGATTCATTTTTAAAATGGTATTAAAAACCTTAAATGTAAATATAAAAAAAACATATAATTATTGTGTTTTATTCAGACAATTTAATTACAAATCCAAGGATATCAATTTGCAGAAAATTGGTTATACCTTTGAGTGCCATGAGGTGATGAGATTGGTCCGCAGGTATTTCCGAAAAGTGCCGAGGGCCGACTATAGTGATTGGCTTTCAAATATTAATTATTCTGTTATTAAATGTAGACATATGGAATTTTACTTAGTCTCATTTTATACATAATATATCAAGTAAACATAGGTTTCTATCTTGATTTGATTTGTTTCAGCTGGTAAATGCTATTTGCCAAAAAATATGAGACAACATTTTATGCAAGTGCAGATTTTCAATATTTTTCACTAATATGTATAAGAAAAATCATACTCAATATTATAGATACATACATTTTAGAAACTTGTTAAGTTCCTACTTACAAAGGGAACAATAATAAAGTTGGAAAGAAATTTATTAAGATCAAAAAATTAAAACTTTTGTATAATTCTCTAATTTAAAAATGTCAACAGGTCTCATCATCCAAATAAATATTATGTCATATCGTACTTTTCCCCCAATACAATAAAACAAAAACTATCCCGTTATATTTATTTTTCCAAAAGTTGTGGATTATTTTGTAGAACACTACACAAATTCCAAATATACAAAAATCAAAACTCAGTTATAAAAAAGAAATCAAAACTCATTTATCCAGATACTTACTTTTTTGAAATGTTGTATACTTATTCCTATATACAGCGTGTCCCACGAAGAGGTTTAAACGTTTGATTTCATATTACTTGCCTATTTATGCACTGAACATTTTCAAACTCTACACAATTATTAATAAAGTAGGTTTTATAAATATTCTGTAAAAATTAAAGCTCCCTAACAATTGTAGAAACAAAATGGTGACATATTTAAAATTTTAGCATTTTGTTTCCTGTAAAAGTTTATTTCTTAAATGACCCGATTTGATTACTGCGTTGAAGATTTAAAGAACAGCTGTTTAATAACGCTCATTGTTGAAAACAGCTGTTGGATTAAAGAATATTGCTTGTGCTATAAAAACATAACCTAACCTCCTCCATTACAGATTTACTGATATTGTAGTTCGAGAAATGGCTTTTCTTTGTTTGAAGTTTATTTTTGACGATGGAAGGTTTGTGAAGGAAATGGCTTTTAACGTTGAACAAACAGTGAAGTGTTGTGCGTGGGCTATTGCTTTTGGCAACATTACAGAAGCAATTAGACAATTTCAGGTTGCCTACCCAGGAGTTGAACCACTTAGGAATCCAACAATAACTAAGTGCAAAAATCTTTTGTTAGAAACTAAAAGTGAGTAAAAAGTACTCTAGAGGATCAAATAAGGAAAGAGAAGTACTAATATGGGCATCAATGCTCCGTTCTCCAGGTAAACCGAAATCACAAAGGAAGGTTGAACTTTAAAACTGGTGTTGCAAAGTCTTCAGTGCAGAGAATAATTACTTACTTACTTACTGCCGGGGCATAACAAATCTCAGTCGATTCTTTGCCTCGTCTATGAGGCAAAGAATCGACGAGGCAAAGAATCGGGAATAATTAGAAAAACAAAATTAAATTTTACAAGTCAACTAGTTCATAATCTTCTTGAAGATGATCCGGATAGGAGAGTGGAATTTTGTTCTCGTATCATTGAGTTTCACAAGCTAGATCCTAATTGGCACACTCAACTTATTTTTTCAGACAAGTCCACTTTTTACCGTAATGGTACTGTAAATATGCATAGTTGTAATTATTACAACACCGGTAATCCACACGTTCTTGAGCAGACTCTACTCAAATCAAAAGAAATTACTGTTTGGGCAGCTGTCAGTTGTAATGGGGTGCTATCTTATGACATTTCAGACAGAACAATGACTGGGAATAGGTATGAACAGTTTTTTGTATGAACAAGTCTTGCCTCATTTTACGGTTCCAGAAATGGATCAAGCAATCTTCCAACCAGATGGTGCTCCACCTCATTTCGCAAATCCTGTTAAGTGATTACTAAGTGACAACATTCATGGACGTTGGATTGGTCGTGGAAGTGATATTTTGCATTGGCCACCCCGATCCCCAGATTTGACTGTGTGTGATTTCTTTCTATGGGGTTACTTAAAGGAACAAGTTTATACTCGTAGCTTCAATAATGATGAGGAATTAAACCAATCAATTGAAGAGGAACTTCTCCAGATACCACAGAATTTCTTTTTTAAAAGCTTACGATTAATTTGTTAAATGCTGTTGTCAGTTTGTCGCTGTGGATAGATTACAGTTAGAATAATTGTGGATTGTAACTGTAGGTTTATTAATAGGCTGTGTTCCAATTTTTTGATTGAAATGCTTTATTTCTCTAAAATATGACAATAAATAATTTTACATAACTAAAAATGCTTTTTTTTACTGTTTTTAAAGTATAGTTTTTCAAAATGCCACCATTTTGTTTCAACAATTACTAGAGAGCTTAAATTTTCACAGAATATTTTTAAAACATATTTAATGAATTTGTAGAGTTTGAAAATGTTCCGTGCATTAATGAGCAAGTAATATAAAATCAAACATTTAAACATCTTCGTGGGGCACCCGGTATATAAGAAACAATAAAAAAATGCATACAAATAAATTAAGAACGTAAAATATAATATTTGTGTTTCAAAGTTTAAAAAATTAATATTACATTATTTTGTTTGTATTTTCTTTTACTCAACAAAATTTTAACATGTTTTATCATTAAAAGAAATATTACAAGTTATAGCCAGCTTGGCATGTATTATATTATATGTTATACCTTTTGTAACATATAACGATGGCAAATGTCTGAAATCCTATTAAGTAAGGTTATTATTTTTGTAGTTTTTTATTTGTTGGCTCATAAAGCAATATACCCAATGACATTTGTTATAAGCTGTTCCCAAATTAAAATTGTTAAGTGAAAAAACTGTTACTGTTTAGTTAATTATATAGTTTTGGAAAGTTTGAAAAACATATTTCAGTGATGCAACTGAAGAAGGGGCCACAACAACTGGCATTTTCTTGGACTTTAGTAAAGCCTTTGACAGCCTGAGTCATAAACATCTCCTGGATAAATTACAAACTCTAGGAATAAGAGAAGTGGTGCATCAGTGGTTTGAAAGCTATATCAGCGGAAGAACCCAAATTACGGAGATAGTCCACATTATCAACAAGACATCTCAGAAAATCAGATCCACAGAAGCACAAACAACAAGAGGAGTCCCGCAGGGATCTGTGCTGGGCCCTGTACTATTTGTCTTATACACTAATGACATTGTCTCAGTACTACAGGACAATAGTGAAGTATTCCTAAAGGCTGATGACACTGCCCTCATTATCTCCCATAAGAACATTAAGGACATAGAAATCAATGCCTACATCGCAGCCAGCATGGCAAAACAATATAGTCAGGAGAATGACTTAGTACTAAATGAAGACAAAACACAGCAGCTTCATTTTGGTCCACAAAGAAGGAATGCTCTCGAACTACCCAATGCCTCATATTCTCAAGAGGCAAAATACCTTGGGATAACCCTAGACAGCGACCTGAATTGGAAACTTCATGTAGACCAGCTGTGCAAAAAGCTTAGCACTGCATTATATGTAATTAAGCGACTCAAACAAATCAGCAACATAGAAACCTTAAGAACAGCTTGCTTCGCACTGTTTTAGTTGCAAATGCGCTATGGGCTGTCTGTATGGGGGTACTACTACTCTAAAGAAAACCTCCACAGGGTACTGCTTCTTCAGAAGAGGGCAATCAGGGTATTGGCCAAACTGGGTTTTCGAGATTCCTGCAGGGGGGTTTTCAAAAGACTGAAGCTATAGACAATAGCCAACCTTTACATTAGTGAAGTAATCATCTGTGCAATTAAGAAAGAACCCCCGCAATTCTCAGAGACACATCATTATACTACCAGACACAGAGGAAACTATATACTTCCTGCACATCACTTGACTGGTTTTGAGAAAAAACCTTCCTACATCGGGGCTAAGCTCTACAACATCCTTCCAACAAGACTGAAAGAACAGAGACGCAAGAGGAACATTAAAGAAACTTTAAGAAACAAAAAAATTTGTGTTTGGCCTGGAGTGCTAGCAAAGCCTGTAACTCAAGGCACTGGAAAAATTTCTTTTCTATCTGTTTGTCTGTAAATATATCTAGAATGAATTGACATATAAACTTTAAATTTTGCATGTATCTTCAATTCTTTTTTTTGTTCAAGATTCAAGATCTTTATTGGCCATTAAATAAAATTTTCAGTTTCAATAGATTTCGTTATGGAAAAACATTTGACATAAAAACTAATTTACGTACTACTAATTTAGTTACCTTAACCAGATGTATTTTGTAACAGATCAAACATGTTGCGCTTCATGTACTCGTCAACAGAGTAAAAAGCTTTTGTCTTAAGCCAAGTTGCAATCCTTAATTTAAGGGGAGGCACTTCGTAAAAAATCTCAAAAATTACAAATTTTTTTTTTTTTTTTTTTTTTTATTAAAGTTTGGAATTTCCCGATAAACAATGGTGGTATTAAATTTTTTTTATTGATGACTAGAAGTGTTCCGAAATATTTTTTTTTAAATAGGCCTGCAGGCAGTTTCGGGCCTGTAGCAGTCACACTTTGAATGGTGCTGTTATAGTACTACTTCGTTGCAGTCATGTTTCATGATTTTGGTTGGCAGTGACAGTTTGTTATGTCAACAACTTACACTAACCAACAAAACATCTGTTTTATAACCATTGCTTATAAACCTAGGTAGCATACATGTTTTGGTTACTGACATTTCTGTTTTAGAGAGTGAAAATTACGTAATGATTATGGTTTTTTGTGAGTTTTAGTGGAGAGTTCTGAGTATTTTTTGTTATAAGTGTAGTGAATTTTATAATGCCACCGTTCAAAGCCTGCTTTCAAGAAACGCGTTTTCAAAGGAAATCAACATAAAACCCTCCAACTAGTCCTAGGCCTAGTTTTCAGGATCAAGTAACAATCGAGGAGGTACCAATACTCCAAATGTGGATAGGCCAAGACCTCAAAGTGCATCTTCTAAGAAGGTCAGTCCTTTTTTGAAACAGTACCAATTGAATGAAAATGATGAGTCTGAAAACTGTATAGTTAATATAGGATTGTTGAATGAGGCTCTTAGTTAGTAACGTTTCAGTGTGTAAAAATTGCCATGGCCAACTTGTTTACTTTGTAGGCCTAGCATCAAAAATTATAGTCAGCTGTTCTGATTGTGAAAACACTATTACTGTGACAAACTCTGAATTAGTCAGGCCTAACACTAATCAGAATGAAGCAAAGTCTGATAGGCCTAACACATTTTATGACCTAAATCTTCGTTTGGTTTATGCTATGCGTAACATAGGCAAAGGTTTAGAGTGGCTGCGGAGAAAATTTGCGCTTTTATGAATCTTACACCTCCGCCTTTGAGATATCATGAACAAGAGCATTACTTGGGTTCAATTGCTGAGTTAGAAGTAAGAAGTCAATGCAAAGTGCTGTGCAAGAAGCTGTATCGGATAATGATGGTTGCAGAGACCTCGCTATAGCTGCTGATGGCTCATGGCAGAAGCGGGGTCACCTTTCACTAAATGGAGTGGTATCAGTGACATCTTTATCAACCGGTAAGGTCCTAGACATCGAGATTTTATCTAAATATTGCAGATGCACTAATAGACTAAACAACACGCATGGTGATGGCTGTATCGCAAACTTTGAAGGTTCTAGTGGAGCCATGGAAAGTTGCTGGAGCAGTCGCAATTTTTTCAGCGCTCGCAGGCATTGTATGAGGCTCGTTACCTTGAATACCTTGGTGATGGAGACAGCAAGGCGTACTCCAGTGTATGCGAAGCCAAGCCCCTATGGTGATACTGCCATAACAAAGATAGAATGCATAGGCCATGTCCAGAAACGGATGGGATCGAGATTAAAAAAATCTAAAAGCTAAGACTAAAAACACTCCCTGACGGCTCACGACTTGGCGGCAAGAACAAGCTAACAGATTTTCTGCCATTATTCAGCTCCAAAAATACTACGGATTGGCAATTAGACGCAACACAAACAAACTCTGTTGAAGACATGAAAAAAAGCCATTTTGGGGCAGAGTTTTTCCATGTGATGTCTTCTAATGAAAGGCCTCAACATGGACTATGTCCAGATGATGAAGAAAACCTGGTTGTAAGTACCGCAAAGCCGTAAAAATCCAATGAAAAACTATGATCATGGCAGCCATTTTCACTTGCCTGAACAACCTAATGACATTTATTAAACCTATTTTTTCAAGATCTAGCCAATCCAACTCTACTGGGCAAAATGTACTAAGGGAAAAACTCAAAATCCCAATGAGTCCCTCAACAATGTCATTTGGACCTACATACCTAAAAGAACATTTGTGGAGATTAAAACTTTGAAATTTGGCATATATGAAGCTGTTACAGCTTTTAATGATGGCTACATTGGCAAATGCAAAGTATTTCAAGAAATAGGAGTGTCACCAGGGCAGCATTTTTATTACAGCAATGAAAAAGCTTGACCGGCGGCGAATTTGGAAGGCAGAGAAAGCTCAAGAAGATATAGAGAAAAAAATTAGACAGAAGAAAAAACTTACTAAAAAGAAGTCTGGGAGGATGAATATGAGGAGCAGGAAGGAGATCAGCCAGCCTATGCACCTGGAATGCACTGAAAAAGGTATATATAAAGCAGTATTTTTTCCGTTTTTTGTGTTTTTCCGAAAGTTGCGGTTTTCAATACAAAAGTACATGTTTCTCAAAAACTACAAAATGGTAGGAATATGAAATTTTTTTGTATGTTTGTAGCACTGTTTTACATATGTGGAACCACTAAAAAACATCACATTTCACTGAGTTCAATATTTATATACATACATATACACATATTTATATAGGTTTTTTGACAAGCGTTTTAAAACAAAAATATATATAACTTTTTAGGGTATATGCCAAAAAAAATTTTTTTTTTGGTTCCACGTGTTCCCCTAGAAGCCCTCTTTAAATGAAAAAAAAGAATTATGAAGATACCTCAAGTAGTTCTTGAGATAAGTGTACCTATGTTAACATTACGAAGATAGGGCGAAGTGCTCCCCTTAAACTTATTACTTGGTAGTTCTCTTATAGGTAATGGTAGTTTGTTGGGAATTGTAACTATTATAGGTCCGAGTTAGTCTTACTTGAGGTGCTACAAGATTATATCGAAACCTAGTGTTGTAATCATGTACTACCTCATGAGAGATAAAGGTGTTGATATTTTCTCTAACGTTTGTTAGATTTGTTAGAACTAGATTCTGATATATATATATATATATATATATATAATATATATATATATATAATATATATATATATAAATACAAGCAAGAATCATTATTTTAAAATTACAAAAAGCTGTCTGCAGGACTCTTGATTAAAAAGATTCACCATTAACCTGATTGCCTTTTTTTGCCACAAGAAAACTTTTTTGGAGGTACCTGAGTTGCCCCATAGATGGGTACCATAACAAAGGTGTATATGGAACAGTCCAAAGTAGGTCATTAACAATGCTTCAAAATTAACACAGTACTTAAGTTTACATAGGAGAAAGATTACTCTAGAAAGTCTTTTACAGATACCTTCCACATGTGGCCTCCAGCTAAGTTTACTGTCAAGTACAATCCCCAAGAGCTTAACAGGTTTAATGTAGTTATCGTCTAAATTTAAATTATTATTGTATGTAAAAATTATGTTTTGAGTCTTATTTTCATTTATAGTAAGGTTGTTGGCTGAATACCAATCTTTAGCTTGTTGAAGAGCATGAATTAATTCTACATTAAGTTGCCACACATTCACATTAGAACAAAGAAGAGTTGTATCGTCTGCATAAAGTACAGACATGGATGAAACATTAACATGAAAACCATTTATAAAAACTCAAAACGACCAAGTACAGAATCTTGAGGAACACTGCTACTATCTTCTGATACTGTGACGAAACATTGTTTACAGTTACCATTTGCATTCTATTTGTTAGGTAACTTTGAATCAACTTTAATTCTTTGTTTCTTACACCTTAGAAATTAAGTTTTTCAAAAAGATTAGAGTGAGTAACAACATCAAAAGCCTTTGTTAGGTCTATAAGGGTAGAACCAATTACATGTAGGTCTTCTAGACCCCTTAGAATTTAATTTACTAGACATTCTATAGCCTTAGCAGTAGAGTGATTTGGCATAAATCCAAATTGGTTTTTGTACAGTAAATTGTTTCCCATAAAATAAGAGGTGTGATCAAAAAGTGCCAGGACTTTTTATATACTATGGGAATGCAATGTCCCGCAGCGATGCTGTTGGCAGCATTGTATTCCCTGACTCAACAGTAACACAGCTGTGTTTGCAGATCAATCATAACATCACTGAAAGTAACATTAGCACAGTTTGTTTGAGATTAGTTTTATAGAGTTTGCTATTTTTTTGTTTCATGAAAATGAATGTGAAAGAAGAGAAACGTGTTTGTGTGAAACTGAACAAAACATTTTCTGAAACCTTTTTGATGTTACAAGAGGCTTTTGGTGAAGAATGTCTAAGCCGATCATGCTGCCATCAGTGGTTCAAGAGGTTTAAAGATGGCCGAACATCAACAGACGACGATGCTCTTTCCGGACGCCCTTCAACGTCAATCAATGATGACAATGTTGCTAAAGTGAACACTCTCGTACGATCAGACCGTCGACTAACAATCCATGAAATGGCAGAAGAGTGTAACATTTAATTTGGGTCATGTCCGGAAATTTTAACTGAAAAACTTCAAATGCGTTGTGTTGCAGCAAAGTTTGTGCCAAAACTGTTGACTGAAGACCAAAAACAACACCAAATTCATTTTTCTGAGGAACTTCTTCAAAAGGCAAATGACGACGAAAGCTTCTTGGATCATGTCATTACGGGAGATGAGACATGGGTTTTTGGTTACGATGTGGAAACAAAAGCCCAATCATCACAATGGACATCAAAAGGCTCTCCAAGACCCAAGAAAGCACGTCAAGTCAAATCAAATGTGAAGGTCATGCTTACGGTTTTCTTTGACTGTAAAGGTGTCGTCTACTATGAATTCCTTCCACAAGGTCAAACAATTAATCGTTTTGTTTATTATCTTGAAACCCTCAGAAAATTGTGTAATGCTGTGAGAAGAAAGAGACCTGAGCTGTGGCAAAGTGGTGATTGGGTCCTTCACCATGACAATGCTCCTGTTCACTCTGCATTAGTTATCCGTGACTTTTGTGTAAAAAACGCAATGACTGTCATTCCTCAGCCCCCCTACTCACCTGACCTGGCTCCAGCAGACTTTTTTCTCTCCCCGAAGCTCAAGAGACCCCTGAAAGGACAAAGATTTCAAACAGTTGACGAAATTAAAGAAAAAACGACGGAGCTGCTAAACACCTTTACAAAAGAAGAGTTTTCTGGGGCCTTTGATCAGTGGAAAAAGTGATCACCGGTGGGAAACGTGTGTAGTTTCCCAAGGGGAGTACTTTGAAGGAGACAAATTCGATTAACATGTATGTTGTATGAATAAATGTATAAAAATTCAGTCCTGGAACTTTTTGATCACACCTTGTACTAATATAATTGCTTAAACATACAGGTTTTTTATTATTTTGCTAAGGGTTGGTACAGTAGTAATAGGTCTATAGTTCTCGGACATTTATTTTTGTCCTTTTTTAAAAATAGGTGTAACTTTACATTATTTTAGACAGTTTGGGAATTCACTTACAGTTAAGATTTGGTTTATAAGGCAGGTTAGGAGTGATAAAATTTCATCAACTATATTCTTAAAGACAAAATTGGAAAGGCCATAAATATCTTCACTCCTCGATACACTTAAGTTAATTACTGCTGCTCTTACTTCACTAATATTAAAAAGCTTCCCAACTAAAGTTACTTGTTAAACTGTTATGATGGTGAGAAAATTTATGTAACAAATTACGGTAAGACAGAGTATTAGTACCACAGTTCAAACCAAAACTAACAGAAACATTTACAAAATGATTGTTTAAAACATCAGGAGTCACTGGTATCATACTGTCTTTACTTTTGGAAATAAAATCCCCTGCTTCCTTTCTGATTATCTGCCATGCCATTTTACATTTATTTTGAGAGTTCATGATTAGTGAATCGTTTGCAGATTTTTTTGCTTTAGAGGTTGCCCTTTTGTACAGCTTCTTAAAATTCTTAAACCTAATCTTATCATCTACACTTAAGCTATTCTTCCATTTATCATAGAGAATTACCATATAAGACCTTAAACTTTCAATTTCAGGAGTGTACCATGACAATTTTGGTTTTTTGTTAGCTTTACTTTTAACATTAACAAGAGGACAGTATATATTAAAATATGATGTTAAAATATTTAAGAACATTAAACAGTTTGCATTTACATCTAAATTATCATTTAAAAAATCCCAATCTTCACAATAACTGAGAGCTTTCTTAAGATTACTTATTCTAACAGGTGAAATGAGATGTCTCATTTTTATCTTAGAACTATCCTTATTCCTGGATTTTTTAAAACCCAATTTAATGTCAACAAAGATGCCAGCATGATCGGAAATAATATCTTGCTTCAATAAGGTAGAATTGCATTGTTTTTTTATCAATATTTGTGTACACGTCTAGACAGTCCTTGTTTCTAGTTGGTAAACTATTTATGGAATATAAATCCATTGATCTAAGCGTATTTACAAAAACTGAACATCATCATCACTCTCCAACTTTAAAATATCCACATTCAGATCTCCAGTTAAAATAAAATATTACATTTTCTAATCATTAAAAAAGACAATAACTTATCCAAATAATCAATAAAAGTATTAAAATCAGAGTTCGGGGTTCTATAAACATTTAAGACAATAAGATTAAAATCAAGCAGCTTAATTGCAGAGGCTTCACATAGAGAATTAATACAAAAGTCAGAAAAATCAACACTCTGATATCTAGAACTTAAGTCTAGGCTTATAAATACTGACGAGCCACCACACTCAAGGGGAGGTTTCCTACAGTAATATGATGCTAGTACAAATCCATTAGGAACAAATATTGACTTTTCGTCCTCATGTAGCCAATACTCGCTCAGACAAACCACATTAGTTTCAGTTTCTTCTAATACTATGTCTAGCTCATTAAGTTTACTTCTTAGAGACTGAATATTTAAGATTAGTACTCTAAGACTAGACCCCAGAGTATGTTTGTTTACTAAATTACAACTAAAATTACACTTAGCTCTAGAGATAGGGTTATAATTATTATCATTGTTGTGGGTTAAGGGTTAAGTAACTGGGTGCTGGACCTTCAGTGGAGTGTTTCCCGACCAGGATTTAGTAGATGGAGACGCTTGTAGAGAACCTGGTATAATTTCAGCCGATGTTGAATGTTCTTCCTGACATCCAGGTGGAGTGGGTTGCTCTGTAGTCATCACTACAGCTGCTTCGAGGATTTTACTAGTTAGCCATTGTTCTACTTAGGTAACATTGGATTTAATGATGATGCTTATTCCTCTATGGGATGTTGTTGAGTTTTAGTGTAGCTTAAGTGCCCACATAATATATTGAGAATGATTATACATATAGACTTGTGTGAAACATCATTTCTACATAGACAAGATTGGGTTTGATAATGGTGCATGTTCTTTTGTGTAATTTGGCTGAGCGTCACCACCGCTTATCACTCACGAAGCCAAACTTTTTTTTACTGTTTGTCTTTAGGATATAAAAAGAGCTATACATTTGAAATTTACATGCAACTTCAGTGAAGCCTGTTATGCAAGGTGTGGTCTGGTGTAATCCTACCTTGTTCTTTTACTTGTATTGAGATTGAAACTCTTACTTGAACTATAATTCCAATGGTCTGATGCAGAGGACAGTTTGAGGAGAGAGCAGTAGCAGTGAAGAGGTTGCTTCCAGAGTGTTTCACTGTAGCGGATCGTGAAGTGAGTCTACTGCGTGAGTCAGATGCTCACGCCAATGTTGTTCGTTACTTCTGCACCGAGCAAGACTCACAGTTCCGTTATATTGCTCTGGAACTGTGTGCTGCTACACTGCAGGTACCACTTCTCACAAATAATAAAATCTAGACCAAAAATTTGTATCTAAAATTCTGTTCTAAAAAATAGGTGAATTTATTAAAATGATTTGATTGTAACATTTCCGAATTTAAAGAACAGTAAAACGGTTTCCCTATACTCAACAATTTCTCATACATGTTTTATTATTTTCCTAGTATAAGTTAAAAGTTGCTATTAAGGCTGTATGGAAAGGAAATTCCAATTGTCTCTTTCTAAGTTGTGCAGTGGAGTGACATTAGCAAAGTGATTTTTGTTGAACCAGTTTCAGTACGAGTTAGGAATGCCATGGGACTGCTTTTTCTGAAGGAAGACAGAGGTTAAAATAAAGAAATTGTAAACATTTTATAAATATTACAAAATATATACATTTTATTTTTATCCTATTATTCACAGTCAAATTGTTTACAATATAACATTGTTTACAATATAACTATTTAGTAATAGTTTTATTGGGTAGGCTACAAAATAAAAAAAATATTTTACTTTGCCTATTTTTGTTTACTATAAAAACAAACAATAATTTAATGTATAAAACAACATTTTTCAGTTTCTTACTTTATTTTCCATAAGAGTACAAAATTAGATGTTCATTGGTTGAAAAATAAGGATATAAACCATAAATACATATCGTAATTGCGTGACTGGCGACACAACTGGAATGAGGTGATGCAACAGGTGTTATGCGATGTAAAGTGTTTAGATGATTTACATTATCAACACTAAACACTGCATAACTAAACATATATAAATAGTCCACACATCCCAAAAGGGTTAATCAAATAAAAAATAACAGTTGTCAAGTGTATGCCCGAAAATATATCTAAAATTTATATAAGTGAAAAGGTGCATTGTCAATACAAAGGAATTGGAAGAGCACACCAACTAGAAGTTTAATGAATTGCAGCTTTCTAAAACTTGTCCACCACTGTTATAGTAATCAATAAATTTGAAGTTTCCTAATAGGTTAGTTGTGATGTTACCATTGATATATTCAGGGAGTGTCCCAGCCTCTGGATCAAGCCAGAATAATAAAATATATTCTGACAGCATGACCTTTCTTCTTTTGGGCAGATCAGCTGGTTTGTTTTTAATCTTTACTTACCTATTTATAACTAGGATCGTATTAATAGAATCAAAATCTACCTTGATTACTAGGTGACTGGGGGGTCCATTGAAATGATATTATTCATGAGATGGAACAATGGTTTTTAATTCAGTTAATATCTACAGTTTTTCAATACTACAAACATTGAAAAAATGTGTAAAGCTTTTGGAAGACATGCAAGATTTTTAACATTGTGTTTTAGATTTTTTTTTATAAAAACACCAAATAAAAATTACATCTCTGCAAAATTAATTCATGTAATATTATTTTTCTTTAGAAGCCCCTTTATATGTTAGAATTCCTATTTATAAACTTAAGTACTTGCATACGAGGCTTGTATCATTATTTAGTTTGTGACATTCTCTCAAATACACCTAATTTTGAAAATAAATTGTTTAAACTTCATGTGTTTTTTAATTATTGTATAAATGTTTGTATTAAAGTTTTTTTTGTACTTGTGTGTAACTTATTATAATCAATTCAGTTTTGACTTCAGAAGAAACAATCAAATACAAAATAATTAACATGATTTTGTTCTCTGTTTGAAACAAATTTTATTTTGTAGGACTATGTAGAGAAGAGGGCATACAACATCGAACTTGCTGAGAAAGAGATTTTATCCCAGGCTACTGCAGGGCTGTTGCATCTTCACTCTCTCAATATTGGTAAGCCATGTTTCTTTTTTTACTATTACGTTTGTAAGTTGATAAATCAATAATGTAAACATTAATTAACCTTGTGGTGGACTATGCCTTTAATGTAATTTGTTTTGTTAGCTGTTTAATGATCAAATATAAAACATTGAAGAAAGGCTTTAATCAAGAAAATGAAAACAAATGGAAGAAACCAAAAAAATTAGTAAAATAAAATGAATAGTATAAAATTCTGAGACTTCAACCACGTAGTCACACCCTCCTGCAGTTCCACGTTATCAACAAAGCACTGTGTCGCAAGCCAGGTCTTATTTGCTGGAAACAGGTGGTAGTTACTGGGTGCAAGGTCCGGACTTTTAGATGGATTTGGAAACACATCCCACTTAAAAGCATCCAAGACTTATCAAGTCTGATTTGTCGTGAGTGGTCTGGCGTTGTAGTGCAAAAACAAAATTTTCAAACTTAATTTTCCTCTGCACTTGTTTTGTGTTGATCTTAACTTTTGTAAAGTTTCACGATACTTTGCAGAATTAATGGTTGTGCCATGTTCTATGAAATCAACAAGAAAAACTCCTTCCTGCTCCAAAAAACAGTTGCTATGATCTTCCGTGCCGACAATGTTTGCATGCATGTTATTGGGAATGTGCTCCCACTCCATAGACTGTAATTTGGTTGTGCAATTCACGTGTTTTACCCAAGTCTCATTTGCTGTAATGATTCGATCAAGCAATGAGTCACCATCTTTTTAGTAAGTGTCCAAAAATGTCAATGAAGCAATCCATATGCTGATTTTTATGGGTTTCTATTAATATTTTTGGTACCAATTTCGTGTAACAAACTCCTTTAAATTTTAGGAAAATTAAGTGACTGTTCTGTTATTGTGAATCGGTGGTGTTCTTTAATCTTATCATCGACTTATTCATCGAGACAATTTCATCGGTCACAACGCTTAGTTGTCCACTTTTTTCTTAGTCAACAAAAATTGCATTCACTGCACTTCACAACTCGTGGGATATTCAGTTGCATCACACATTTGAAACTACTATTGTAAAACAACCGGGAGGGACAGTAACCTCTCACTAGCATGGCTGGATAGCCATTAAACAGAGAAACGCTCTGACATCAAAATGGCTGCTAAGTCCTGCCCCTAGCGGCTACAGAGCAAAACGTAATATACTTTCCAGAGAGTCCTCATATTTAAGATAAAATATTTTTCATTATTACTCACTTCAGATTAGAACAGATTTGGGAAATATTGATGACTAGACAGGTTAACCGTCTTTATTGAGAACCAATGAGATACCTAAGAGGAGCACCATAAAAGTTTAACTTAATAAGTCATGAAAACTCTTTCATTTCTAATAATAACAAAGATCCAAACTCAATTGTTTCAGACACTTAAAAAATAAAAGTACGGAATAATGTGAGGGACAGGTACAATTCACATCTCCAAAACTTTGAAACTAAAATTATATTAAATGAAGTTATAAAAGTGTGAAACGAAAATCCAGTGTATTTCGTAAATCAAATTTAAATCAGTGTCTTTAAAACAGTACTATTAACTCTAGAAAACTAAATACTGTTGATAGGGAGAATTTTACTGAGGATACTGTTTAGTAATCCTTTTTAGTCAATTTATTTGTATTTTCATTACATAAAAAGTTAAGGTCTAAGAGAAGTTAACATTTTAAATAATTTGCAGTTTTGTCATAATTTAAGAACTAAGAAGCCACAGTATCACAAAAAAATTGAGATTTGAGATCATAGTATTTCATTATTGTCGATCCTTGCTACAATAATTGTTATTTAAATGTATAATGTTTAGGTTAAGTGTAAACTGATGTGTATTGCTTCTTAGAATGCTTAACCTGTTGGGGAGTACTGACGGCTATAACCGTCATCCTACCTAGTGTATACTAGAGTAAGCAAAATTATCCTTAATGAACTCCAGGGAGTAAAGAAAAAATGTTTGTTGTTTTCATTTAAAATGTATTGAAACCTTACAAAATATCATAATAATGCATTTTTTGGATCTACAACTTAATAAATTCATACATTTTGTTTTTTTTAAGAATTTTACAAACATATGATAGTGTTCAAAACACGGGTACACACAAAGTGCTGCTTCACATTTTGTGCACTCATAAGCAGTTTCTTTCCTTTTACGCTCACCCCGTGTTGTATTTGAACACACAATGCAGCGTTTTAGCTTCCTTCGGCCATTTTCCCTTACTGGTAGTGGGCGGGGGAAATGGTGACCTGACAAGCGTAGCGGCTGATGGGCTCCGCCCAACGGACGCTTCACAGCTGCGGCCTCTTCTCTTGGTGCAACATGTGCTTCCAGTATCTGTCTGATAACGTTAATTCAGAAGTCCATGATGTGAACCTTAGCATTTGGGTTTTTTGATTCCATGTATAGCCTATAAATGGACGTGGCGCGAGAAAATGACAGAACATTTGGCGGCAAATCTGTGATTATGTATTCCGTCACTAGGAGCCAGCACCGTACAGCAATAATTACTTTGAACATTTCACAGTCGAAATAGTATGTAAGAACGCCACTAAAGTGCATAAACAGTTGCAATATTGATTGTTTTAGCAATCCCGTCATGGACGGTCATAACCGTCAATACTCTTTTGGGATCAAACGGCTATAACCGTCTGTACTCTTTTGAAACAACTTTCAGTTACTCCTCAACAGGTTAAAACACTTTTTAATTTAATGAGTTGTGTTACATAATTTAACCGACATACATGTACTATTCTTTACACTTTAAGCATTGTGATGCAATAATCTATACTTGGCGAGCAGGCTCATGAGTTGCTACATACTGTGTTAGCACAGAGTGGATAAATTTGTATGGAACTGATTCCTCTGTGACAGACTTTTTGAGACTTTTTGTTTCTTGCTGAAGTCATTGTTAGTTTGTCACCAGGTCATGTTTCATTCTAGTAAATGTTGATGGCACAGTATGGGAAGAGATGGGACTTCAGATATCAAATCATTTTTGGCTTTTAAGCTAAAACATTCAGCAGTGATGTGGGTCACCAGCTTCACACATGACAGAGTATTGGGCAATGTTAATGGGTGAACAAATTTTTTATCGAAGGTTATAGTCATATCCATGTGAAAGTATGAGTACATCAATTCTGATGACTACATTAGAATATCCTGTCAATGTGATAAGTAAACAAAGTAATGATCAAATATATTATTATTAATTAGCAGTAAAAGCATGTAGTTTGTGAACATTTTCCATTTGTTATTGGTGGAAGTGTTTTTTATGGTAGATGCTCACAAACCCATTTGTCAGTTAACTGTGTAATGGTGCACATGTATTTGAAAGTAGTATTTTGATATGTTCTGTATTGTCTGGCACAGTACATAGAGACATCAAGCCTCACAATGTGCTGCTGTCTATGCCTGGGAGTGGGGGTGAGGTGAGAGCCATGATTTCTGATTTTGGGTTGTGCAAGAAGCTTCAGAGTGGACGTGCTTCATTCTCTCGGCGCTCCGGCATTACTGGTACAGATGGCTGGATCGCACCGGAGATCATTCTTGGACACAGCCGCACCGTGAGTGGACGACTCATTAAATAGTTCATGTATACCGTTTAATTCGCTTTATTTATTATATTCTTTACTATCTGTAAAGATATCAGGTAACCCATCCATACTGTCAAAGGAATCGATCTTAAGAAGACTTTTAATTTAGAAATAATACAAGATGCATATCAAAGTTATTTAAGTTTTATTACTCAAATAAATTAATAGTCTATCTTCAAAACGTAGACAAGGACAGTTTAAATTTTGTTTGCTGTGGTAACATGAGCACAATGAGCAAGCAATCTCTCATCTCAGTTTATAACTTAATGGTAATTATGTAGTAAAAGTAATGTATAAATACATGGTGTATTTATCACCATAATTAGATCTGTAACAGGGTAAGCTGTTATATGTTTTGAAATTAAAACATATGCTCTTGGATTTTCAATTAAACGATTTTATATGAGATTACCAACCTGAGTCGTCAAACCTCTGATGTGACCTCTGTTGATCCAAGGTTCCTGGATTAGAGCAATATCCAGGCCTGTTGTGATAGACCTCCTACTCAAGGTGTCGGTTGCGCCCTTGGCATGGTGAAGGTTTGTCAGTATGAGACGCATACTTACGCCTTTTTACCACCTCCCCCTGGTGGTCCATCCCTGTCCATCCTCTTGGAGTATTTGGGGATGGTGCACCATTTTCTTCCCCTTGCCGAAACAGATGGTCCTTTCAGAGTGGGGTCCTTCTTCAGGAAGAGGGAGCAAGTCGGTTTTTCTTTTTGAACCGCCGCACTGTTTTTGGGAATAGACCTCTCGGGTAAGGCATGTACAGATTTCTCTGACACCTTTTCAGTCTCTTCCACTTCCATCTCCTTAGCTGTGTTCTTTTCTTTAGTGACGGATTTTCTGAAGTCTCCCCCTCTTTTTATGGTTCCTCAGTGTTCCTCTGGTTTTTTTTCTTTCAGTCTCAACTGAATTTTCCCAAACTTGTAGCTGATCCATGGATCCTCTTTTTCAAGTTTGCTTGATGTAGCGCAGTGAACTGCCAGGGTAAACAGCACTGACTTTCCCTCGTCACTTCTGTGCAGAACATTCCATTCACAAACCGATATCTCTTTGTTTTGTGCTTTCAAGAACTTCATTATCTTATCGTTGGAATCATTTATGCTATTTAGAAAATAAGCAGTCCCAATTCATGCACAAGGAATTTCTCCCTCTGGTACAATCCTCAGATTGGCCCCTTCCCAAGGCTTACAGGAATCTTGCTTTCCTTTCAGCCATTCTGCTATGTTATTATTTTCACAAGTAAAAATCAGGACTCCTTGTCTTCTGTTGATCCTGTAGAAGCTTGGAGAGTTAGTACCCTCCTGTTTTTCCATGATCGCTTCCAGGATGAAGTTCTGTATATCTTCCATCTGTTCAGATGAGAGTAGGGTTTCGGGAAAATCAGAGTATAATATTCCCACCCTTATACCCTCTGCAGCTTGTTTATAAGACGGTTTTTGGAGAAGTGCAGATTGCTCATATTGTGACCCCTGTCTCTCATCATTGCTTGTTTTCTTTCTGTGATGAGCTTCCGGAGTGGAGCCATCAGAGTGAGGTCTTTTTGGTTTACTCTCTCTTTGTCTTTTTAGATATCTGTTTTATTCTTCTGGGATTGGTTTTAAGGCCAAGTCCCTGGCTTCTTCTTCAGAGTACCCTCTTTTGCGAAATCATGCCATTCATTTCCTGGCAGCTCAACCCAATTTAAGAGTTACTGGGAATGGCCTTGCAGCTTTCGCTCCCTCTACCTTTTGGTGGTCACTCTCCAGTATGGCATCTTCGGATGTGTCGACTCTGGCTGAGTTGGGGGTTTCAGGACTTCTACTGGGAAGTCCGCCTGACTTTTTTGTTTGTTCAGGACAGCTAGAGTCAGCACCCATTTCCAGTCCTTCTTTTGTTTTGTTTGTGGAGAGCTGCTAGAGCTCTCTGGTTTAGTTTGGTTTGTTTTTTGTTCATTTGTACTCATTTTGTTCCGACTCTACTTGGGGAAGGCTATAATTAAACCGGAGGTCTCCAGATATCCAGAGTTCGCATATTAACGATCAAGCTCTCCCTTGACCACGCAGCCATCGGCATATGCTGTTCCACCTTGGCTTGGTAGGTAGAGAAATTAAATATAGTTATAGAAAAGTATAGTAGAGGTTGGATTTGGGAAAGTTTTTCTTGATAAGTGAGGTAGATTGAAAAGAAAAGTGAGCGTAGTATAGGATAGCCAAAAAAGAAGCCTGCTAGTTCAGCTCAGCCTGATTGGAATTTCATAGAAGACAAGAATTGGATCAGACAGTTTCCAGGTGAGCGTGCACAAAAATACAGCACCGAAGAAGAGAGAAGATGGCTGTGCGTGTGCTGTGTAGACACTCTGGCTTGGCATGCGTGTATGAATACCCTGCAACTTCGCACCTTTTTTATTTATTTATTTTATATATATTTAGTGTTAACTTTTACTTGGTACTTGTAAAGTTTTATATTATAAACACTTTTTTATTTGCAAATTTTGGGATTTTAACAACTTTACATAATATTAAGAAGATAAATAATTTTTTAACCTGCATCTGTTACTTCTAGGCATAATTTATACAATGACAGAAAAAATAGAAATCACCAGCAATTAGCATTATAGTGAGAACTCCTAAATAGCTGCAGTTTATATACGTTGTAGAAAACATTTTGTTGTTACACTGATATTTTTATTCAATACAAAGATAAATTTTTGTTAAACTAAAATATTTACTAAACTATTATATTTGTAGGGAATTAAATTTCTTATGCAAATAAGTAAAAATTAACTGTATTAAAAAATTAATCCAGCTACATAGAAAATAACCTTGGTAATCTTGCTGCCAGTGTTTAAATATGTTAGAAGGAATGTATTTTTATTGTAAGTTTTGATAAACCTTACTGAGATAGGGTTTTTATGAAACCCCTAAAGTAAACTAGTAATTAATTACAGTTAAACATAGATTTGTTAAATGAGCTACTCGTACATTTGATGTAGGGTATGGAAAATTGTCATTTGAAGACCAAAGTAAGCATGCCTTCTCTTTGGGTTGTCAGCAGAATTTTGAATAATGTTAATTTAAGGACTGGCAAATAAATTACCTCTATGGCAGGCCACTTTTTCCAGGTTTTGAAAGGGTATTTTGTAAAAAGTGCTGAAAGTTATTTGATTATGCATTGTCATATGTAATTTGTTTTTATAAAAGTCTTTAATTTTTACTATGCATACTTTTATAAGTAAATTTATTTTTGTTTTTGTTTTGTTTTGTTTTTTAATTTGAAACTTTTATTTTTTTGTTTGTTTTAGGGGGGTGGGACCATACCTACAGTTGGAGGAATTTAGCTGTGCTCGTAGGGCCCTAATACTACCCTTTCAACAAGTAAACGCTATCTGTGTGGCGGGTTGCGTTTGCGTGCCAGCCGGTGAGATGAAGGCGCAACAATCGCTTTAACGACTTTAAACTCACGATTTTGATTTGCAGATTAGTGTTGACAAATACGTTATTTTCAAAAACACGTTAAACAACACTATAACAACGGAAACACAAGGATAAGTCCTATTATTGCTATTATTTGGTATTTTCTTATTATTTAATTCCACCACAATCAGGACTGTGACAAAACAGACTGATTTTAGCGAGTGTGGTGGGTTATTGGGGCCAATACAATTCCTGAAAGGAGGGTTTTACCCATGAGTCACAGGAAATGTTTTCGGGACGCAGCGCATAACGCCACCCCTCCCGCCTATCACCACACACTCAAGGTCACGCGCGCAGCTAAAGTCCTCGAACTGTACAGAAGTAGTTATATTTGTATTAAATAAAAATTCTAAAATATAAAAATTATTTATACATTTCTTTAGTTTCAGAAAATATATATTTTTATGGACTTATTTCGTAAATTTTTATTTTTATATTGTTTAAACTTGTGTCAGAGCATTTTTATGAAAATTGACATTACCCTGGTAACAATATTCCTCTTCACTCCGACTTGCATCAACGATCGAAAAGTACCTAACTTTATACTAATTGATATTTCGATTTATCTGCTATTGAATGCTACCATTACTTTAGTTGAAGAGCATTATAGTTACTATATAAAGCGGCTTTTTTACAGCGATGTTTGGCTGTCGCTGCAGCGATCGTCACCAGTACCTCGGTTAAAAGTAGGTTTTTATTGCACTATAAATATTTACTACATTTCTAGATTTTTTTTGTGAGGTAATTATTGTCCAAGTAACCAATATTTTTTATATTTCCATCTACTGTTGTTCAAAAACTAGCAGGGACTTTCCAATCATCCTAATGACTGTATGGGTGGATTACAGCAACTTATGTACTCAATTATACAATCATGACATTTGATCTCCAATAAATAGGTGAATATTTCCCAGTCAATGAGATGTGACATATGATTGCAGACTTGTCATGTGGATATTTTCTCCCTGGGCTGTGTTTTCTATTATGTCCTCAGTCATGGAAGACACCCTTTCGGCGACACTCTACATCGCCAGGCCAACATTCTCTCCAATGACTATAAGTGAGTGTGTGTACATATATTCCTCTCCGTAGTTGTTAATCTTTTGACCATGTTTTTATGTTGGTTGTACCACAGTAAATAGTTATTTTGTATGCTTTTCTTGTTATTTTGGGTTTGCTAAAATAGGTTATAGTTTATACTTAAAAAATAAATAAGTAATCCTCTTGCAAATTAATTTTTTTATTTTTACTAAAACTAAAACAATTTACTAATATTACACAATGAAGTTAAATCAATAAATGTCAACATGTTTTATTAAGGCAAGACACTAGATGATCCATTCAGTTTCAATAAAGTGTTCACATGATTGAACCTCCAAGTCTTTAATACTGTGAAAGCTTCGAAGGCATTCTGTAATACACATCACACTTCCATTACATCAATGCCACGTCCAGGTACTACTGCTATTGATGATTGATTCAGTTCAATTAAGTGTTCACATGTATCTCTAAAAGTTTTTATGTGTATGAAAACTTTGGAAGCTTTCTGTGATACACAGCTCACCATCACACTTGTGGTACATCCATGCCATGTCCAGGCACTGCTGCTATCTGACACAGTCTTAATCTGTCCAGTTGTTTTATCTCTATTGTAATAGAGATTACAATTTTCATATTTTTCATTCTTAAAAACTTTACACAAAAAATCATCTTGCGCAATTCTGTACAATCGGTAATTACACAAATTTTAATTCCCTAATCATCTCTTGCATTCCATAAATAATTACATCCAGGAAATAATTAAAACTGTGATTACTAAATTACACAAATGCAGCAACAAGTATAGACAAGTATGTAATAGAGTTCGGTGATTTATTTATTTAGTGTTGATGACAGATAAAATGTCACAGTAAATCAGTGGAAGATCGTGAAACTATAAGGATATGAATAAATCAAGCCATTTCACTCTAGAAAGCACAACAGAAGCTGAGTGAAATTGTTTCCATGATTCTCCTCTAGATTGCCAATGCGTTCAGATGAACAGTTATAATGCACAATACAATACAGAAAATATTTGTTGGTGACATAAGGCATAGTCTCAAAACTGATTTTTATTCTGTTTCTTTGTAAATCTTTTAGCACTCAATAATAAAACCTTTTAAATGCCTTTGTTAGAAATATAAATGTACAAGCAGTTACCCTCAACTTCATACACAATTTCATAGGTTTTGCAAATGTACGAGCTCTTCTGGTTCAAGTTAATTATATATATATATAGGCTCTGAGAAGCCTACTTCTGTTTAACTACTAAAGGGCCCCATACACCTGCAAGTCTGATTATTCACCATACACCTACGTATCTTGTTCGCCCAGTTGCAAACATGAGTTTTTCGAAGAAGGTTGCTGCTGCGGTTAGATGTATATCGCGTGTTAGATGAGCTAGGTGTATTTAAGAAGAAACGGAAGAAAAGGGTAATGTGATCAAAGAATTGGTTACTAAATAGAAAGAGATTTAGTCACATGAATTTATTGAATTTTATTAGGAATGATAGTCGCCAAAGAACTATTTAAGAATGTCAGCTGAAAGTTTTAACATGTTATTGGACAAGGTTAAACCGCTTATAACAAAAAAGACACTATACTGCGAAACGCTATATCACCAGAGGAACGCCTCACTGCTACTCTCCGTTTTCTGGCTACCGTTTTTCGTCTTCGTCCTCGTTCAAATTGCTCTTGGTCTTTCGAGGCTGCTCCTGCTCTGCGGTGAACTTCATGAGCTCGAAGTACCACAGAGTTGGGGTGTACGTATCATCTGCGGAAGCTCCGCTTCTCGTGCTGTCACGAACCTTCCTCATTTCCTTCCTGAATGCTGCCCTAATATAACCTTATTACAAAGTTAGTGTCTACTTTCAGAATTTTTTCTTTCGTAATTTGGAGAAGATGTTCCCAGGCAGTATCCCGTTTAAACTTGTTGGAATACTCCGCACTTCGTACCTTCCACAAACACGGCAAATTTCGATACTCTTCAATAAATGTTGTTAAAAAATCAGGGCTCATAAATACGAGACTTGGAGTCAGCCATGTTAACTCAAAAAAAAACAAAACACTTTACCCTTGGCGGAACGAGTGGTGCGTAACGTTTGTCCTGCAGTAGTGAAAACGGAATGAACAGATTTTTCGGTGGTGGGAGCACGACGATCCGTAATGCTCCATACACTGGCGAACTGATACCCGAGCTGAGCCGCACAGCAAGCAGTGGCGGATCTGGCTCGGCTCGCCTGAATTTGACTCGGCTCGGCTCTTTATTGTCCATACACTGACGGATTTGGTCCATTTCTAGGCGAGTCGAGCCAGGCTCGCGAGCCAGACTCGCAGGTGTATGGGGCCCTTAAGATAGGTTTCATAACAGTCTTTAAATGTGTAGTAAAAGTTACACTACTTTATCTTTTCTATCAGCACTGCTAGTATTTACCACACGCTTTCCACGTAATTTAGTAGGTGTTGCACATGTATTACCACTGCTGGTTCGAGTGAATTATATTTCTGACGCCAATATTGAGGTTGTCTTGTTGTCACGATCAAGAAATTACATAAAAAAGTGTATATATATATAGCCATTTTAATTTACCTTCGTTCTCAAAATTTTTGTTTTATAGTTGGTTTTGTCTTGTTTCGCGATTAAGAAAATATATATCACAGATCAGAGAAGCCAACTTCTGCAAAAGGTTTTATAAGTTTTTAACCCTTTTACGACTCATTAAATAGTGTTAATTATTTCTTTATCTGGTTGTATTTAAATGTTCAATTTAAAGTACAGTGTTGTATTTTTTAAACTAATACTTTTTATTTTGAAAAAATAGGGTAATGCATGATTGTTATTTTATAATTTTTAATACTTAAAACAAATATTTTGTTGTTGTTTTTAAACCAAAATCCCAAGTGTATAGTATATTTTAGAGCTGTCGGTACATCAAATAATATTTCTTTTATTGATTATGTGTACTTATTTATTTATTTTGTAATATTACAACTCTAATAAACTGTACAAAATCAAGTTTGTAAAAATACCTATTGTTAGGGCTATCCAGTCCTAGATCAGGAGGAAGAGGCAAATCAATCTCTTCATCACTGGATATTAAATCGCCATCTAGTATATCACTTACATCATTAATTTTAAATCAACTTGTACTTGCAGCCATCAGAAAAATAAATAGTACTAATTGAATAATTCATACATTTTTTCAACTCTATAACCTAGTAACTCAGTCCAAAGTAATAAAAGTTATGTATTTTCACTCAAAAATGAGGTCTAAAACAGATTAAAATATCTAATTGCACTTTACACTTACATTTACAATAGATTAAAAACTAAAACAAACTTGTATTACGACGATAACAACAATAAAACTACAAAGATCCTGATTTACAGTGACTCGACTAATTTGTTTACATTGGCAGAAAATTCACTCAGCTGGAACTTTTGTCAACAAACCAGTAAAAACCAGTGTACTGTGAAAAACCAGCTGCAAAATTGTTTAAATAGTTCAAACTATTTCCGAGAGGTAGCAGCACTATGCAGAGCCAGTAGAACCCACCGAACTAATCTTATATGTCAGTGAAATGAGACACCAGCCACACAGTGCAAGTGATGGTGCGCCTGAATTAGCACCCCCTTTCGTGACGTCAAAATGACGTCAGTATCGACGGGGTGCTAAATCAGCACAGTGGCCGTGTCCAGGCCCTGAATAAGCACCCCCTTCGAATACGGGGGTCCTAATTCAGTGCCTTGACCGTGTTCATGTGCTGATTTAGCACCCCCTTCGAATAGGGGGGTCCTAATTCAGCGCCTTGACCGTGCTCATGTGCTGATTTAGCACCCCCTTGAATCTGGGGGCTGCTAAATCATCGACGTATTGATGAGATGAATAATTACCCCAACGGAATAGAATAATAAACGTTTAACCATATTGCGATTTATTTTTCAATAAAAAATATATATATAATAATTGAAATATATTGCAATGAGTATATTTACTGCATTGCTGTGGTTTACTTAATATTTCAAAAACAAACAGTTCATTACCAATTGTAAAAATACTATGCATCAAATATACTTAAGTAAAAAACTATGTTCTAGGCATTCAAATACAGGTTTATTTTAAAGTAAAATTAATTTGAAATCATGGTACGAACAACGCAAAGGAACTGATATTGCGTAAATCCGGAATGTGTAATAAATATACATGGTCAGAGATTATGTCAACCTATTAACCACTTTAAAAACAATTATTTATTTATTTTAATTTTCCCATACCAATCAAAAACGGGAAAATTAGAACTGTGAAATTGTAATTTTGCGACGGCTAAGAGCCAATTATTTTTAAGGACGCATCATAAACTCAATTATACTATTTAAACTGAATAGTATAATTCAAACACACTTGACAAACAATTTAAATATTATTTTATATCTACAAGAATCAATATCATTCAGTTATATCCATATCAGTTAATTCAACTATAATTAAAAAAAAAAAAAAGTTGAAAACAATGTTAAAACACGTACTTATATACTGAGTATTATGGATCTACATTGCTTAATTTCCCCTCTGTCGGTTAGTGTGCGTTTTTTTGTTGTTATTAAAAATGGAATATCTGGGAAAATCTAAAAGGAAAACCTAATAAATTTAATCATACCAAGTCTTGGTCAAAATTTTATGGCGGCTACAAATATATTAATGATGTTATCTTTAATACTTTCAAAATAGTGGATATTAAAATATTTTACCTTTTAACTTCCTAACATCTGCAATTATTCTAAAATATTGCAAGAAAATGATTTTGAGAGGGTTCTATTACAAATCTAATGAATATATAAAATATCATATGCACAGATTTACTGTAACGAAACACTGTCGACATTGAGGTTTTCAGCGAGTAGGTCACAAAAATCGAGTAAACGGCAGCTCCAGAATATCTTATGCCAATTGTGCTCACATCTTAGTCCCTTCATTTAAAGTACAGGAAATACATTAATATCTGTTGCCAAGCAACTTTTTTGTCTAATAAATTAAAAACTACTAGAGATATTGGAAATTTATCAACAATGAACGCCTTTTTGAACAATGAAGGACAAAAACAAACGTCTTAATTAACAATAATAAACTGTTTTATTTATCATAAAGCTTAAATTTATTCACATTATATGTCCAAAAAACTAAATAATGTGACTAGGTTATCTGTTATCTATTAAGAATAATAAACAACAAGAAAAATCGTACAGTAATATTCAGACAATAATGCTTTTATAGATGACAAAATCAAAGACAAGCGGTTTTATTGGAAATACATCTGATTGTCGCTTGACTAAATTTTCGTAAATAAATATGTCCTAAAACAACAGATATTTAAATAATTTCATTAAACATCAAATATATGATTCTATTCTATCCTTAGATAGGCCTGAAACATGTATTTCAAATATTTTGCATAATAAATGACAAAAATTAAAAAAATAGGATAAGATACTCTAAAGCTGATGTTAATTTATTTTCACGAACCATGTTTTTTTACAGTAAAGATGCTCTTAATTAGTTATTTATTATTAGTTTTAAATAGTATTTGAGTAATTAGATTTGTGATACAATCCACGATCAGATTTATTCTTGTATACCTACTGGATTTTAAGACATTCAAAGTTAATCAGATTTAATGGCCGCCATTTCGAAAGTATTAATGAATATTTTTTATAACTGTCCTTATTACCACAAATATTTGATCCAAATTAGGTAGGATTTGTTTATTCGTTTTAAGATATTAAAGTGAATTTGTCTATAAAAAACACTTACAGACTGACGGATAGGAAACTAAGCACCAAAGATCTATTTCCATATTCTGAAATGCGTTTGCCATGACCTGAGCAGTTGCGGTATATAGACTTGTCCTAAGAATTACAGGACACTCTGTATATAAAATTATTATACAGAGTGTTCCACAACCTCTACCCATATTTTCAGACATTATTCATGGACCAAAGGCAAAAACAATCATTTTCACCTTTCTAAAACTCAATAATTAATCAAATAGCCACAATTTTGTTTTGTTTTTGTCTTTTTTACTTTACTATTTATATTTGATGGATTGTTTAGGTTAAAATTTGGTATATACCTTTATAACCTTAAGGAATAATTACATAAAAAATTTAAATTTCTTACAAGCTTTATTTTCAAAATAGTGATTTCTAAAAAATCTTTAAGCGTAAATATCTTAAAAGCGATATATGGTAAAAAAAGTCTCAATTATTACACAATTTAATTACAAATCCAACGATACCAGTTTAAAAATTGGTTGTGAAATAAGGGAGATAGCTTGTTTTTAAAAACCAATTACCAAACAATATCCGCCTTTATTATATGACAGCACTGAATGTGGGCTGCAACAATCAGCTGTTTTGATTTTAGCTGCTCTAATCAGGTGATTTTAACATTACATTGCTGAACTGCGGTCATAATATCCTTAATTATTTCTGAATATAAGTTTCTTTTGATTAAGACGTCAGAAAAAACACTCTAATGTTGATTACCTAGACCAAAAATTAAAAATGTCTTTATAGTTATTATATTTCTATTTAATATTATGTTTTTTAAATGGAAGACCTCAGATCTAATTCTGGCTTGTAAATTTATACGGAGTTTGTAGATATGCTATTGATTACGGTGGTAAACGTAGATGCTTAAATGTACCAGTAGAGATTGCTAAATACTAAATATTCCATTCTTCTTAGGTCATTGGAAAATATTCCAATTTTAATTTCAATGCGACATTCCATGAATATTTGAACTGATGTTCTAAAGTAATTACAAGTCACGATCCCTCCTTTCCTATAATACTGTAGGTAATAAAAGACTTATGATCCACATTTGAAAATAGGGTTACTCATAAAAGGAGCAACAAAACATATATGTGAGAATATTTTACATGTAATAGTTGATATCACTTAATATGAAAATCCCAATATGAATTCTATTATTCATTCTCATAATATGACACTAATTATCATCGCTACCGTTAGAAACAGTAATATAATCGAGGGTATAATCCTTTACCAGAGGGATATATCTGCTAGAGGTAAGATGGACAGAAGTCGACCAAACATTTTTTTAACATTAACTAGTTAGGAAGAAACCTTTACGGATTAATATACTTCATCCTTAGCTACCAATGCCTCATCTATAAGTTTTTTATCACAGTGTTAAGTTCATAAACTAATAATGTATCTTCAAGTTGTAGCCTCATGTGAAATATACCTTTCTTCCGACTCAGCCGGAAGGGATGTTGTGTATTTGATGTTTCTATATATTCCTTTAACCCTGGAACTGGCGGTCATATTTCTCTCAGTGGCAGAGTGTTTTAGTACTTCATACATTGCCTTATATTTATTTTATTATTATATGTTTACTATAAAGTACCTTTAACTTATTATATATTTCTTTATTCAGCATTGTTCACGGAACATTTTTCACATAATATAATTAAAACAAAAAAATACCCTTACTCTACCTCTTCAGGAAAAAAAATGTTTTTTAGAAAAAAGAAAAGTTAGTTCAAAGTTTTTGATTTGTAAAATTGTTGTTGTTAGTGATATGCAAAGTCCAAAATATGCAAAAGGAAGAGCATTTAATTCTGAGTAAAAATAAAACAACACATAGTTTATAAGGTATTTATTTTTACATGTGGTAAACGATACAAAAATCATACACTGACATTCGAAAGTGCTACTTACCAACAAAAGTAAGAACTTCAAAGCTCACTTGGACTTGTACAATCTTGTAACTATTAGTTTATATTAATTTTCTATTTTTTAATTTTTTTATTATATATTTTTTAATTATTTTCTGATTGAATGTCTAAATCGGAATCCTCATCGTTGCTTATTTCATGTACAACTAGTTCTCGAATGTCACTTGAACGATCGCGGAAATTACGATCCATTACGTAAACACGCACAAAAAAACTTACTATTATTGTGTAATATACACAACCATCATTACAAAGAACTCAGACAAACAATAAACCAGACAGGACACCATGCAGCTGACGAAATAACAATAGCCGAATGAACCAGTTGACTCATCGCTGTGCGCGCAACTAGCGTGGTACGCGGGAGAATGTAAACAAACAGTCAGAGATTATAAGACGTATGGACGTGTAACGAAACAATAAATTATTTATTAGTGTATTATTTACATAAATTGAACCTTCCTCTTTCGATTGGTATTTAATACCGATACTCTTTGATCGTGTTTTAAGTACGTAATATTGAGAAATAAAAGACGTATTAAAACGCCCGATATCGGGCGCTGCCATCTAGGATGCGACTAAAACGCCCGATATCGGGCGTTTGCCAGTTCCAGGGTTAATTATGAAAAATAGTTAGGCATGATTCTATAGAGGATATTCTACACGTAAGCAATAGTAATACTTATGGGCGTAACCTTGAGATATTTTTGTGAGTACCATTCTACGGATTTTTGTGTAGTGTTAAGTCTATGGAGCTGTTCCATTGTGCATATGATTCACGGTACGCCTAATAGTGCATAAGATAAAAAATTATAACCTAGTTTCTTACTGCAGATGGTTACGAGTAATTATTTGAGGGCAGGTACTGAAAAATTATTTCTGTAATACATGACAAGTCAAAACTGTAATTTTCATGCTTCATCTGTTTCATTCCATAAAATCTAATTTTGAAATGTAATTAAAATTAAATATGAAACAAAAATGCTGCAAAGAAAAATTCTATACTGTGTGACAGTGAACTATTTTGCCTAAAATACAAGCCTAAATTGTTTACAAAATTATATTAGTTTTTTAAATTTGAGTTAATTAAACTAATAAAAGCACTCCATTTCTGTGAAGCTATTAATGAAATAAATAGTTGAATTATGGATTCATATACAAATACATAGTTAATTATAACATAGTTTTAATTATATCTAGAAACATGTTTAATTGAGTTTTCACAATTGGATTAAGCTTGAACTATTAATGCTCAGTGAATACGCTTAACTAGACTATGAGTAGATCTTCCATTGGTATGGACGCCCAGTACTCAATACCTGTACAATAAAAATGATACAGCATAGATACTAGACGAATTGTGTATAAAAACCATAATTACATTTTAACTTCCGTAATATTCCAAAAATCGACTCAAAAATAGCTTTTACTTTCACAAAAATCTGTAACTGTAGATACAGCAGTAAATATCTTATATTCGAGAGGAAAACAAATGATGGTATTTTTATAGTATTCTTATAGTTGATATGAAAGAACTTAATATACAAATCTTATATCTCAAAAGAATGAATCCATACATCTAAATTAAGACAGCTAATTAAAATTAAAACAAGATCAACATTTATCATTAGTTTTAATTTGTCTCTAATTACTGTATACTCGTAATTAAAAACCGTAATAGGAAAAGAGCCTACGTGGGCTTTAATGATCTGTGCATAGAGAAGTTTATGTTTTTTTAAATATATATTTAGTAGTGCGTTAATTAAATTTACAAACGTATTAACTGAAAGAATAAACTGAAATAGAATAAATGAAGGATATGATTTAATTAATTATTTTAATAGGTGATATTTAGAAAAAATTAAGAAAGCAAAGTCATGAGTGAAAATTGTTACACAAATATGACAATGCGTGTGAGAGGGAGGAGTGGGGTAAGGTCTATAAGCCTTGTTAGTCGGAGCATTATTATGCAATATTAAGTCTATGGTAATTTTGAAGAGAAAGTAGCCATATTTGTTTATTATATTATTTAATTGTTTATCGGAAATTACAAAAAAAATCGTAGATAGTAGCTTATAAGTGGCAGCGTCACAAAAATCCAGATAACAACTATTATATTTATGATTAAATTGAATATGTAATATAAATAATATAAAAGATAAATATCCTTTTTGCTGGTTGATTTCTAGGGGGTGCTAATTCAGTGACTGAGCCATGTCTATGCGCTGAATAAGCACCCCCTTGGAACAGGGGGGTGTTAATTCAGGGCCTCGACCATGTTCATGCGCTGATTTAGCACCCCCTTGTAGTCGGGGAATGCTAATTCAGTGCCTGGTCCGTGTCCGTGCACTGAATTAGCACCCCCCTGCCGTGACGTCAGAGCCCGAGGGGGTGCTTATTCCAGGGGGTGCTAAAGCAGCGTCCCTCATGTGATTCATCCACTAGTGAGCTACAGCACATCGGGCAGTGTCCGTGTTTCGTGCAGAAAGGGTTAAATTTGTCTTTTGTAACTGTAAAAATGTACAGTTAAAAGTATATCATATAAAATAGTATATATTAAATAAATCATCCAAACCAATAGACCTGAGATATGGAGTCCCTCAAGGGTCTATCCTCAGTCCTGTGCTTTTCCTGCTTTACGTGAACGATATAAAATCATCGCTTCTGCATGGAAAATTGGTGCAGTTTGCCGATGATACGACTTTTTTCAATGCAATGTCAAGCGAAGTTTTGGAACAACAGGCTTTTGTTGACATCAACAACTGTGTCCAATATTTCCACAGCCTCAATCTAACAACAAACTCTTCAAAAACCAACGTTTTAAATTTTGCCTTGCGCACTGCAGGCAACCAGTGTGAGCCGGCCATTTTGTTAGATGACTCCACACTGGAAGAAGTCTGCTCTTCAAAATTCCTAGGAATGCACCTCGATCGAGGGCTGACTTGGAATGAGCACATTGACCATGTTTGCGCAAAAATCTGCTCAGGCATTTTTGTTTTGAGATCTTTAGCCAAATACTGTCCGAGTCAGGTACTGATTACGGCGTATTACGGCTTAATTTACCCCCATCTTGCCTACGGAGTGGTCCTTTGGGGAGCTTGCGCAAACACTCAGTTTCAAAGAGCATTCAGACTCCAAAAAAAAGCAATTAGAGTAATCGCCAAAATCAAATTTAGAGAGTCGTGCAGGGAAGCTTTCAGGAAATTGCAGTTGTTGACTCTGCCGTGCCTCTACATTTTGGAAACAACTTTGTTTTGTGTGAGTAAATGTGCCTTAACCAGAGGCCAAGACATACACATGTATGAGACGCGTGGCAGAGCAAACTACCGGACTGGGAGACACAGAACGGTAGTTTATGAACGCCTACCCTCGCAAGCGGGTGTGCAGTTCCTCAACAGACTGCCCAATTCAATTAAACATGCCCCAACGCCTAAGGCGTTAAAGACTCGCCTCAAACGCTTCTTGGTGTCTCAGGCATTCTATAATGCGGGTGAGTTTTTGGCATTTGACTGGGAGACCGCCCAATTAGAAGACTGACTCTGCTGTGCTAAGTGGGCTGCATTGGCGAAGAATGAAAGAGGCGTGATTGTAAAATTGTAAGTATGAATGTGTATTGTGTGTATGAATGCTTGGAATTTTAGAAACCCCGTATTGACGTTTACCATACAATGTATATACAATGTCGCTGCAATAAAAAGATTTTGATTTTGATTTTGATCAACAATGATACCATTTACATCTTTGTTTCTTTATAAACTAAAAAAATATTTTTAATATTTTATAACATTTAGAGCTGAAATTGGTACATTAGTTCAAAAGCACAGTCCAGAGAACTTTCATCTAGCATAGTTCTTACCAACTGCTTCAAAGGAGGCAGTCTTTGGAGTAAAATTCTGGCCATCTTATAATTTAGGACATTTTCTAAGCTAGAGAGTACTTACGCAATCAAAATCTAAAAACGGTTTGAAAACTAATGATTACTCCTTAGGAAATTTACACACTATTAATGTGAGAAAATTGAAAATAGTGGTTAAATTAATTAAACATGATTGTGGTGTCATAAAACAATGTTTACACAGTACAGTTGATTAAGTTTGACAGGTTCTTTCAATTAATATTTCACAACATCAAAGACCAAGATGGGGTTTTTCATTATTTTCAAAATCAGTGGGGCATAAGCCTGAAGGATTTTTGAAATAAGAATAGGCCTACATTTATACCAGGGGCCATTAGAATGTCCATGTAAAATTTCAGTTCAATCAGTGGAGTAGTTTATGCATGATACCAAAACAAACAAAGGCACTTGCGTTTATAATATTATTAGGATTAGGATTGTATTCTCAACTTGCTGTTTGTAAATGATTTTTTTATAGTTATATAAGAAACAAAGAAACAAAACTTCTAGAAATGAAAGAAATTCTTATTTATAATGGAAAGAAATAAAATGTGCACTTTTACCGCAAAGTCAAATAGACCTGGTTGGAAAACAGGTTCCAAATAGTTTAAATGGAGAGAGTAAAAATTGTTTATAGTCATTCGAAATTTATTTAATAGTCAAGAATTTCATCAATTTGAACCTAATAGAGTGGAACCTCAATATACTGAACCTCAAGGTGAAATACAAAACTTCAATATATATAAAAAATTACAGTTTATTGATGTTTGATACACCATTATGTTTGTTGAATGCTTTGATATCTAAAGGTTTACAAATTTTGTTCTTTTATTCATTATACCAAGGTTAAATCGGCAGACTTTGAAATATAGAGATCCACAACAACTACAGTAATAATGTAAGCTTGATTTTGAATACTTTATCGGAAATGTATATTGAGAAATTATAAAAGTATTGTACATAAATTTGAATTCGTTTGAATCACGGTAATGCACAAATCAAACTGAGATTAAAGTGGTGATTCACCACTGGCGATAACAGAAAAAAAGGAGTGTCATTGGTGGGCTTTCAAAAAACACATAAAAAATATGGCACTGTACTTCGGTTTGTTGCACTGATAAACTGAAACTTCAATATATAGAGGTTAACAGTTGGTAAAAATAAGGGTGAAAATTCTATATATTGAGGTTAATTCTTTAAATCTTCTATTTAAAGAGATAAAATAAACATTAAAGTAAATGGCACATTCAAGAGGAATGACAAAACTTCGATTTATAAAACAATTTGGCATATTGAGACTTCATATATCAATGTCCCATTGTACAGGGTGTATCAAAAAGAATCATCCGATTTGGTATGTCTATATTTTGAACAGTAGTAAACATATACATTTACTAATTTTTTTGGTTGAAAGGGAAACTGAAAAAGTTTTTTTTCATACCTTTTCAAGGGTGTTCAATATGTCCACCTTTAGATACACGGCATATGTCTATGCAGTATTCAAATTCATCCCACACTGCAGTGAGCATGTCCTGAGTTACTGATTCCACTGCTATTGTAATGCGATTCTTCAGCTCATCCATTGTTGTTGGTAGCGGAGGTACATATACAGAGTCTTTAATGAAACCCCACAAGAAAAAAATCACATACAGTAAGGTCCGGTGACCTTGGAGGCCAGAAATATAAGGATGCGTCATTTTGTCCAGTGCGGCCAATCCACCGGTCATGAATTCTTTGATTTAAATTTGCTGGACTGCCAGATTCCAATGTGGCAGTGCCCCATCCTGTTGGTAAATGAAGTTGTTCGAATCAGTCTCCAATTGGGGGAAAAGATAATTCTCAAGCATATCGAGATATGTTATTCCTGTAACAGTGTTCTCAGCAAAGAAAAATGGACTGTACACCTATTCCCGTGAAACCGCGAAAAACACATTAAATTTTGGAGAGTCTCTCTCATGTTGCACAATATTTCAAGTGGTTTTTCTGTGCCCCATATTCTAACGTTATGGCAGTTTACCTTTCCATTTAAATTAAATGTTGCCTCGGCGCTAAACACTATGGGCGATACAAAATGTTCATCGTCCATCATCTTATCAAGAATGAAGTTACAAAACTCCACGCGTCGTTCTTTATCACCCTCACGAAGAGCTTGCAGTAACTGAAGTCTGTATCCTTTCATGCGTAATTGTCAACGCAACACACGCCAGATGGACATAGGAGGCATGTTGAGCTGTCAAGCAGCGCGGCGAAAAATTTTCTGAGGGCTACGTATGAAACAATGGCGGACCCGCTCCACGTCTTTATTGGACACTCTATTAAGAAAGTCACGCTGAACAGTTATTACAGACTCACGCCGCGAAAAACATAGAACACAAAACGCTTTTTTGGTGCAGACGCCATTTTCACTAGAAATGAAGTAGGCGTTCACTCGAGTGCGCTGCTGCTACCTAGCGGGAACCATGTAAAACTTTAAAAGATACTCTTTTCAACAGTACGTGTTGGCGCATTTAGCTGAACAAACAGAATAGTTATGATTTTATTAAATCGGATGATTCTTTTTGATACACCCTGTACAGTAGAACCCCTCATATCCAGCCTCGGTTTTACCGCACCTTGGTTTATCCGGCCTCTTCCCGGAAGCCAATATCGAAATTTATTTCCCACGGCTTACAGACGCGCAGTTAGACGCACTAGTCTCCCACGACTCGTGCGTTATCTTGGTGTATCTGTTTGTTTACATTTTCTTGTGTTTACTTTTCAGTAGCTGTGTTGTCCTCAGTTGAGCTAGTAGGTTTAACCTCTAAACAGTTCGTTGATTATTTTCAGTGCGGTTAGTACAGTACAGTACAATTGTTTTGTTTCGTCAAGTGTTGTGTATTGTGTTGCAGTGTTGTTTTTATGTACAGTATTGAAAAAGGAAAAATGAGTGCGTCAAAACGAAAACGTAACGTGGTGACAGTGGAACAAAAACTTAACGCGATCGAACAAATTGATAAAGGCGAATCAGTGGCCAAAATATGTAGTGAACTAAACGTGGGAAAGAGCACGGTTAATGACTGGCGTCGTAATAGAAAAACTTTGATGGACTATTGTACACAAACAGAGAGTGAAAAGGTTTTACCCGAACGGCGGTATTTGAGAAAACCTTCCAATGAGATGGTTGATGACGCTTTGTGGCTTTGGTTTTTACAAGAGAGAAGAAGGGGCAGTCCTATTTCAGGACCAGTTTTAAAACAGAAGGCTATGATTTTACACACAAAATTGGGAGTAAACACTGAGTTCGTAGCCAGTAATGGCTGGCTAGACCGCTGGAAAAAAAGATATGGAGTTACATTTGTAAATATTTGCGGCGAGAAAATGTCAGCAGAAGCACCATCGGCGAGTGAATTTGTGGTCAAACTGGCAAAGATGATACAACAAGAGAAGCTTGTCCCAGATCAGGTCTATAACATTGACGAGACCGGGCTGAATTTCAAACGTTTGCCACAAAAGACATTCTCTGTTGGGGATTCAAGTTCAGCTTCGGGGTTTAAACTAAACAAAGAGCATATAAAGGTTGCCCTGTGTTCAAATGCATCTGGGGAGCATAAACTCCCACTTTTGGTCATCGGTAAATCCAAGAAACCCAGAGCCTTCAAACACATTAATGTTTCTTCTCTTCCTGTGGTTTATCGTGCCCAGAAGTCAGCGTGGATGGACTCATACATCTTTATTGACTGGTTCATAAACGAATTCATTCCTAAAGTCAAGAAACTCTTAAAGAAGCATAAATTGCCAGAAAAAGCTATTTTTGTGCTTGATAACGCTGGAACCCATCCCCATGAACTAGAGTGTGAAGATGCTCCCGGAATAAAATTGTTTTTTCTACCTGCCAATGTCACAAGTCTTAACCAACCTATGGACCAGGGTGTAATCGAATGTATGAAAAGGCGATATCGGCGCAAACTTCTGTCTGAGATTTTAGGAAAAATGGACACTGACGGTGTGGATCTCGTCTCGGCTCTAAAGCAAATTAACATAAAGGATGTTATCTACATTACTGCTGAATCATATGATGAAATCCCCAGTACAAAATTTGTTAAGTCTTGGCGGAAGGCCTGGCCAGATATTGAGAAATTGGTCAATGGCACAGTCAATAAAGATTTTATCCAGGTAGCAGATGAGCAGCAAGAGAATTGTAATGCAAAACTTATAAATGACCTGACGAAGTTAGCATTAACTGGCGAAGAAGAAATCTTAAATCAAGATGTTGAGGAATGGGTAACTGGTGATGATGATTTGGAAAACGAATATCTAAGTGATGAACAAATCGTGCAGAGTGTTGTAGAAGAGTATGAAAATGAAGAAGCAGAAAAATCAGATGATGACACTTTGGAAGAAGATAAGATGATGACACTTCAGGAAGAAGATAAAATAAGCCATGAGGAGGCGAGAAATGCACTTCAAACATCACTAGCCTACATAGAGCAACAGGACCACTCAACAGCTGTTGACGTTATGTTATTCAAAAAGTGGAGAGACTATGCCTTCAAAAAAAAAAACAATGGACAACAAAGTTCAGCAGAAAATTACGGACTATTATAAGGCCTAATGTAATCTTCAAAGCAAATTTATTGTGAGTAATTTTTATATCTCCATCTTTATTTAACATTAATTTATGTTATCTGAATTTACAAATGTACTGTATTTGTATGTTAATTATTTAACCACTTTTTCTTATACAATAAATTTTTTATTCGTTTTACAAACGTGTGTATTTTTATACAAAATAATCCCAAAAGAGATTTAAACACTACTTTTTACTATATTTATTAATTACATATTATTATTAGGTATAAATTATAGTTTTTATAATAGGTTGGTTTATCCGGCCGAATCGTTATCCGGCCATGGCCTCGGTCGCGTGGAGGCCGGTTATGAGGGGTTCTACTGTAGTAAGAAACATTATCTGCCATTAAATCTTCATCATTATAAGATTTGCACTATTATTTTTCAGTGCCTGCCATTAATGGCTTATCCTCAGAAGTAGAGTGAGCCATTGATAGCCCATGGCCAATACTTATTAAATCCTACCATGTACCAAAATAATTCATATTTAAATGTGCCCTGTAGTTCTGGTGGCAAATGAAAAACATCCCTCGATATAGGTATCAGGTAATATTACAAAATTCTAGAAGATTAATCAGGAATTATTGTTATGAAAAATTGTAATTTCAACAGTAAACATTTAAAAGGTTATTTTCCCTTTATTTAGATAATAAATTTTCATAGATTTAGATATGAATAACAGTAAAAAAATATATTTCTGCTGAAAACAAAAAACGTGTTTATTAAAATTGTTTATAGAAAAATTTCTGTTTTGCTTTTGTACATGAATCCCTTCCTTGCCCATATCTTGTATGTGATTATCATTTGCTGTTTATCACATTTGTTTATCTTTATATGTAGGGCTAGTGAGGTTCCACAAAAATTCTGCACCTGGTATTGCTCTACAAACTGTTTTCTCTTCTGTCCATTTCATGTTCAGTTGCAGTATTGCAATAAAATTTAACTGAACTAATTTAACCACTCAACATATATTAGATTGTACAGGATATGTCGATTGTTGGTGGAGTTAAAATCAGTGTAAACCACTAAGGCTATGTTGAGGTTTGTGGTCAACTGGCTTTTTTCTTGCCAAAACTACCCGACTCTCCCACCAGCTGGTCTGCAGACCATCCACACTTGTCACCAGACTTAGTCTCAGATTTCTTAAGCAGCAATATTACATGTTTATGCTTTTAAAATTAATTTTTGTTGTGTGTCCCATTGATTTGTTGAATTATAAACCGTAATTGTTTGTTTGTATTTGTTTTATTTATTCGTGATATAGTATGTGTTTTATTTATTAATTTATCTGTATACACATAAATGAATAAGCTGACTTTGTCTATCGCTGTAATTAAGCTTAATGACAATAAAATATTTCTGATTTCTGAAGTTGACGGTAGTGCACTAAGTTGCCTTTCTACTAACCCTCCTACTTCAACTAATGTAAAACGGGGTTTTATAATGAAATCTTATTGTTTTTCATTAATTCTTATTATTATTCATTTAAATAAAAAGTCTGTTACTATTTATGAGATATTAATTTGGATTTTTATTTATATGATGTTAGTTTGTTGAAATCTAGTACTGAATTAATTTCTCCTGTTCCTGCTATCCAATTAAATGATCCAGTAAAATCTGGTCATCTGTTGAAAACTGTAACATAGAGCTAAGCTTCAAATCACCCTTATAATTCTTCAATTCTTGCATAAACATAAGATGTAAATCCACAGGTGAATTTGAGAAAGATAATGTGTAGAATCAATGAGGGTGACTTGTTTTGTAGTTATTGGTCAGGCATTTTCAGAAGGTGTTGATAAATAGTGTAGTGATAGGAGAAATCCAATCACAATTTAATCAGATTATTATTCTAGGTTGGCAGGCCTGAGTGTACTCTGGTGTGGCCTGATAGAGAAGATGCTCAGTCCAGATCCTCGAGGAAGGCCACCAGCTGAAGTCATACTTCACCACCCAGCATTGTGGGATAGCCATCGGGTCCTCACGTTCTTGCAGGTAACTCATCATACTGGTGTACTGTAGGTACAATATTCTACATTGATTGATTTGTAAAATTATGAGACCTCAAGGAGGGCCACCAGCTGAAGTCATACTTCACTGCCCAGCATTGTGGGATAGACATCAGGTACTCACCTTCTTGCAGGTAACTCATCATACTGGTGTACTGTAGGTACAATATTCTACATTGGTTTGTAAAATTATGAGACCTCAAGGAAGGCCACCAGCTGAAGTCATACTTCACTGCCCAGCATTGTGGGATAGACATCAGGTACTCACCTTCTTGCAGGTAACTCATCATACTGGTGTACTGTAGGTACAATATTCTGCATTGGTTTGTAAAATTATGAGGCCTCGAGAGAGGCCACCAGCTGAAGTCATACTTCACTGCCCAGCATTGTGGGATAGACATCAGGCTCACCTTCTTGCAGGTAACTCATCATACTGGTGTACTGTAGGTACAATATTCTACATTGGTTTGTAAAATTATGAGACCTCGAGAGAGGCCACCAGCTGAAGTTATACTTCACTGCCCAGCATTGTGGAATAGCCACAATATACTGTACTGTAGGTACAATATTCTACATTGATTTGTAAAATTATGAGATCCTTTTCTATACTTGATTCAATGACTTCAGGCCTAGTAAAAATGTTTTGTATATGATTTCAAATTATTAATTTGATTATAATTTATTATTATTGTATTTTTAATAAGAGCTTATACCATTAGAAACTTATTTGAAATCTCGATAATCAAGAAATTTTGTGACAGATCTACAATAAAGAAAAGCAAAATTCACAAGTGCGTGTTCATAGCAAATTAGTAGGCGGATATAGTTTATTCAAGTCATGTAATATAGCCTCAATAGTTTAACCATAGAATTTTTGGCGGACTAGAAAAGGGAAATGAATTCATTTTTCTGAGTATTAAAAACAAAGTACAGTCTTGGAAAACACTTATTTTATAGAAAAGATCATTTTAGCTAATCTTAAGTCTCCGCACTTAACATAAGCCTATTCCAATGAAGAAAGTAGAAGAAAGAAGGAGCTTTGTTCAATATGAACTCAGATATCCAAGGGTTATCCAGAAAGTAGATTATGTTTCACTCTGTAGCCACTAGAGGTGGGACTATCACGGTCATTTTTATGTCAGGGCATTTCTCTGTTCAGTGGCTATCCAGCCGTGCTAGTTAGAGGTTACTGTTGCTTCTTGTTGTTTCACAATATCAGTTTAAAATTTTTGACATATTTGAAAATCCTACGAGTTATGAAGTGCAGTGAATATGGTTTTTGTCGGCTAAGTACAATAAACCAATTGAGATTTATCGTCAACTCTGTGAAGTTTATGAAAACGATGTGATTACTAAAGGTGGAGTGCGTCAGTGGTGCATTAGGTCTAAAAATCAGATTCCGATTCTTTCTTGAACTTATTCTTGGAGAATAGAACAAAAGTCTAAAGAATATTTGTGTTATAAAAGTATATGAAAGTGTTAGTGTTTGTAAAACTTAAGAAAGTTTTGTAAAATATATACAATGTATTTTGTAGTGCACTTGACCACTTGCACAGGTGAGGAACTTGCTGATGCAGTAGATAGATTTGTGTATGAGCCAGTGTTGCAGAGATGTTTTCAGCTTCTTAGTGTTTTGTATTTTTAAATCTGCAGGAAGTGCATTGAAGAATCTTGCTCGTGCATCTTCTCAAACAGAGTTGTCTTGTGAGTAGGTAGGTAGAAGTTATTATCTTGTCGGGTGTTTCGTCCATAGGTGAACTTATTTTTGGCAAGTTGTCTTGAGGCATGCAGAATTACTTCCAGGATGTATAGAGAAGCCACTGTCATGATGTTAAGATTCGTGAAAGTCTCTTGACAGCTGTCACGTGGCTTCAAATTGGCCATAATACTAACAGTTTTTTGTAAGGATCATAATCCGTTGGAGGTTGTCATATGATGAGCCTCCCCACAGAGTTATCTCATATCTCACATGTGACTCAAATATATAATATATGGTCACTCCCCCTTTGATGTGATACTCACTTCCCAACTAATGTGCATGATGACGAACAAAGTGGACGGCCAAGCATTGTGACTGATGAAATTGTCTCTAAAGTTGATGAGAAGATTAAAGAAGACCGTTGATTCACAATAGCAGAATTCTCACTTAGTTTTCCTCAAATGTCAAGTTTGTTACACAAAAGTTAGATTACCATAAATTTTTTGCAAGATGGGTACTGAGCACACACTGCAAATTGGACTCGAGAACTCCTAGATGCTTTTAAGTGGAAGGTGATTCCACAACCGCCTTACAGTCTGGACCTTGCACTCAGTGACTACCACTTATTTCCAGCAATGAAGACTAGGCTTGCAACGCAGTGCTTTGATGACGACGTGGAACTGCGGGAGGCTATGACTACCTGGTTGATGTCCCATGTAGCTGAATTTTATAATGATGGAATTTCAAAACTAGTTCACTGTTATGTTAAGTGCCTACATTTGTATGGTGACTATGTTTAAAAATAGTATTTTAGTGTCGCTTTCAAATTTATAGAATGCAATTTTTTTTCTTGTACTTTGTTTTTTGTTTATATCAAAACGTAATCTACTTTCTGGATAGCCCTCATATATTTAAGAAAGAAAATTGAGTATAAAAATGAAAATTTTGAAATGAACATAAACAAAATGAGAAAAACTATTAATACATATCAAACAGTTTTACAGTATGTCAGATTAAATAGTCCAAAACTATGAAATATCCAAGATAAATTATGTTTATGCAATCCCACTCTGAGGGAAAATAAACTTTAAAATAAAACTTCTAATGTCTGGCAGGATGTTAGTGACCGAGTGGAGAAGGAAGACATGAATGGACAAGTACTAGAGACACTGGAGTGTGGAGCTGTACAAGTTTGCGTAGACGGTGATTGGCGTGCTGTCATTGATGAAGAGGTGAAGGCTGACCTGCGCAAGTACCGCAGTTATCGTGGGGACAGTGTGCGAGATCTCCTCCGAGCCTTAAGGAATAAGGTAAGCCCAGGATCTGTCCAGTTCCAAAACAATATTGGAAAGCTATATGACAAGATTCTTGCTGTTATAAATTTTATATATATATATATATATATATAAATAGTAAAAGTAGTAGTGGTCATATTAAAATAATAACATCAACATAATAAATTATAAACAAGCAAAAATTGAAACATGTATGCTGATAATATTAAATTAACTTCTAAAAATATGTGTTGGAAAAATCTGCTGTAATTTGTATTATTTTCTTAATTCTTAAATACGAGGGTCGTCCAGAAAGTAAAAAACGATTGCGCATCACGGGCGGCGCAGTTCCCCCACCACCGCGGTAGATAGCTTGTTCGTTAGCCACACCTTCTGCCTCAGTGTGAGCTGAGTAGCGGTACCGTGAGGTCACGTTTGCGTCTCCTGTGAAAGTTTAAAATGGCGGCGTTAATTGAAAATCCCGCCAAATGTGAACTGCGTAGTGTGATACGGTTTCTGAATGCACAGAATGTTCGACCTATTGAAATTTACAGGCAAATTAAGGCAGTTTACGGTGACAATGCGATGAACGAGTCATCAGTGAATTCACCAACAAAAAACAGGAAAGAAAAACCAAATTTGAAACACCAGGAAATTGATGGCAACAGTTTTTTTTGGGACCGAAAAGGCCTAATCCATGTGGAGTTCATGCCGAGAGGCGAAACAATCAACTCAGAGGCCTACATCGAGACCTTGCATCGGCTTCGCCGCGCTATTCAGAACAAACGACGCGGAATGCTGTCGTCGAAAGTGGTGCTGATCCACGACAATGCTCGGCCTCATTGCAGTGCACGAACCAAAGCAGAACTCAATTCTTTCAAATGGCAAATCTTCGGACACCCTCCGTATAGTCCAGATCTGGCTCCGAGTGACTATCACTTGTTTCCAAAGTTGAAAGTGTTTTTTAGGCGGAAAAAAACTTTTTGGGTGACGAAGACCTCAAAGAAGGAGTAAAAACGTGGCTTCATTCCTTGGCGGCAGAACAGTATAACGTCGGTATAGAAAAACTGGTGCCACGCTACAACAAGTGCCTTGACAGTTCCGGCGATTTTGTAGAAAAATAGAGTAAGTTTATAAGTATTTATAAATAAATTTTCATGCTCTTATCTTTTGTTTTTATTGACTTATAACAAAACGTTCTTTACTTTCTGGATCACCCTCGTATGTTCAAATATTGAATTTTTGGTATTTATTTACCTTGTTTTCAACATATTATTGAATACATGTCTTTAAAAAAAAAAATATTTTATTCAGTATTATTATTTTATAATTTGGCCTTTTTTGTAAAATATATTCTTCAATATTAGATTTTGTACTGTGGAAGTATTTGATTTTAAGGCTTGTATATTATGTACTTTAAAACATAACCTGCAATTGTAACTAATCTTGTGAATATAATATTTTGATAGTAATAATGTACCTACTAGCTACAGCGTTTATAAGATTAAAACAGTGATTTTTTAAATGTGGTGCTAAAAGATAGTCAAATATATTCTTTTTTGTGTTTTTTTTTTGTGCTTAATCTTTAAAGTCTAAGAATTTACTTTTAATTAGTTTCAAACTTATAATTTTATTACAGATATCTGCACACAAATTGGTAACTTCCTGTCACAAATAGTTTTTCTTTAATGATATCTGTTAATAATTTTCCGCTCCTTTATCTTTGTAGTGGTCCAGTTTAGTTTGTTGTAAAAAATAATTATGCTTATAAAACTGTCATTTATTTTATTTTTTGTCTGCTTGTATTATGTCTTACAAAAAATTACTGTTTCAAACTGGTACTTACAATCATTACTTTGATATGAATTTATACCAGATTTTGTTAATAAAATCCTGGAATCGAAATAATAATTTTTGAAAAAATTTACAGGGGTTTTGCTTTTCAAATATTTTTAACATTGTCCTTTCAATTTTATAATTAGTTGGTAAACAACTGCTGTCAATTTCTGTCATTCCATGGGCGTGCATTGTTGTCAGAACTCATAACTCTCATTTATTCTGCCAACGCTCGTAAACAAAATCCACACATTTTTGTTCCATGATTGAACAATCCAACGGTTAGAGAGGTAGAAACATACCAATTGTCAAGGTATATTTTGTGCCCTTGGTTGAAAAGATTGTACAAGCATAGCCAGTCTGACTGTCAGATAAAGTCAATAATAATATCCCAAATCTAGCTCTTTTTTTGGGATATACTGGTGAAAAATAAACCTGCCTTTGAATAGGAATAATGTTTCAACTATTGTAATTTTTTCAAATGGAGTAAAGCAATTAGAAAAAGATTTATTCAGACTACAAAGTACAGGATTGATTTTATGGAGTCATCCCAAAGGATTGAACAATAACAAGGCCCAGAATAGTCATTGTGAAGAGAATTACCCATAGCAACATTTGAAACTGATTCCTACTCATGACTCGTCCAGATATTTTTGTTTCAATTAAACTGTCTGTGTACCAATAGTCTTTGATTTTATTTTTCCTCACATGAGTCGTTAGTATATAAAGGGCAAGAAAACAGCATTTTGCTATCACTTGCATTCTTCCATGTAGCCTGGGACACGTTTTTAAGTTTTGAAACCACTTGAGCAAAATATTTTATTGGTTTACTTAACAATATAGATCACTTGGAAAAATTTAAAGAAAGCAGTCTAAGTATGTGGAGTCTGCACTTACACGTAAGTATTTATTTATACCACTGTTCGAGTTAATAAGTATTAACACCCATGGAAAGGTAGTCTTCTTTTTTTTAGATTTACGTTTACGTTTAGATTGCTCCCTGACTGTATCTATGGGCCTAGAACTACAACAGGGTTCACATTTTGTTATAAAATCCCCTTGAGTGCCTGGAATAGGAATGACATCTTTTTCACAAAGGCCTACTTCACAGCTATTAGTAACTAAGTTGTATAGTGCTTCTACATTGTTTTGAACATCAATACTTTGTTCTATTGAGGGTGAAAAGTATCTAATGTTATTAGGAAAAGGTTTGGTGCCAAGGCCTTTGTTTCATCTAGGTTGCAATATAAATCACTGACTACTACTAGACAAATATTCTAAACTAAATGTTTGTTTTAAAAAATGCCTAAGTTTGCAATCCAATTTGTAACTATCACTGTCTAAAGGCAAATCAAAGACAGTACGACTTGTACCTGGAGTAGGGTTTATGTAGTCAACCAAATCTAAGTGAATATCGGCATTGACTTCACGAATTGCACCACTGCTATTTGATTTATTTTCATAAAAAAATCACTTATTCTTCATAACTGTCAGAATCATTCGAATCCGATAAGTCCGAAAAGTATATCTTTAGAAAGATATTTAATAATATCTTGATCAATAACTTGCTTCTGATGCGAAGCTATGATGTATTTCTTTACAAACAGCAATCAGCTTCATAACATCAAAGTGATGGTGAAGACAGGAAAAATACCAACTACACTACGAAAAAGCCCGACTCTTCACAAACAATTCCAAATAAGTCACACTTCATTATACCATAGAGTATCAAAACTACAACGATTTTACTGAACGCTTACGTCACGACACAATGTGCCAACGGGATGTTAGGGAGTCAATGCAGACGACACAACAGTGTGCCCATGGGACACAAAAGTTTAACAGTTTGGCCTTCAGAAATAAATTAGTAGTGAATCAGTTGCTCATTATCATAAAATATTTCTAACACCACTACCTTTTGGTTTTGGTCCAAGTGGGATTTTTCATTGCTTGATTCAGTTTTTTCATTCATTCAAATGACTGACGTTTTGTCTGAGGGTTGTACAGAAATCATTTTGCTTCTTTACCTGTTACAATTCACGAAACTGTCATCTTCAGCCATGTCAAGGACGTGTTACTTTAATTTCTTTTTGTTTAGGTGATAACATTTTTGGATACATGTGTAAATAATCATGATGCATAGTTAATATTATAGGCAAACAATAGCATTGATTGTTTTTATTTCACTTTCGGAGTGCACAATTTCTTAAACATAATTAATACGCTCATCTGAGGTAGAAGTCGAGGCGTCCACTCTGAATGTAATCTTTGATGTTTGTGCTACCTTTATGAAAACACTATGCAACTTGTGTATTTTTATCCTATCTTCTCCATATGCTTTTTTTACTAACTCAAGAGTCTCAAATACAGATTTTGCATGAAATTGTGACTTCAATAGGTTGTTTAGGGAAATCATAATTAATCTTCTAATGTGTTTTATGAAGGATAGTAATTCATTAAATATGTTAAATCAGTTTTAATTTGGTTATATAACTAATCCATATCTGTACATTTCATCATATTTATGTGCATATATAAGTAAACACAATTTTTGTGTATTCATTTTTATTTAAAATTATACCTTAATATTGCCTGTCTCATGTAGACTGAGAAATACCTATATAGTGTCAAGTAGTATGAGATGTTGACACTTTGAATATACTAAATTTGGACATACTCTTTTTATTAACTTGACTATATATAAATATATAGACTGTGTATAAATCCTCAATATTAGTTTTGATTATTCTTACTTATGTTGCTCTGATCTTGCAGAGACATCACTTCAGGGAGCTTTCCCCAGAGGCTCAGAAGTTGCTGGGGATACCAGCAGACAGCTTCACGCACTACTGGACCAGCAGGTTTCCTCTCCTTCTCCCTCACAGCTGGGTAGCCATGCAATGTGTGCGTCTCGAGCCATTGTTCCTCTCCTACTATCATGGAAATTACACTTTTCCGTCTCCTGTGGAAGGTGGTATTCTGCCCCCTTGGTGGTCTGAGCGGCAGGAGCTTGAGGAGAAGAAAACTAGATCCGGTCAAGGTCAGGATCGTCGTGGAAGCGATTTGTCTGAAATATATGACAACTCTGCTCGGAATTCACCACGGAATTTCAAGAAGGGCACAAACTCACCAAGGAACATGAGGAAATTAGATACAGCAGAGGAGGTACAACAGAAAGAGGAAGAGAGAGAGAACTGGCTGAGGAGTGGGCAGGAGAAAGGGGTTTACAGGCCGAAGATCAGAAGAAGGGCAAAGAAGAAAGAAGAGGAACAATTTATTTGGTCAGTTCCTCCTTGAGATGTCAAAAAACAATCAGTTTATTGGAGATTCACCAAATTTCACTAATTTATCTGTGAGTGAAAAATGTGTTCAAACAGCAATTCAGTTAATATTCTTTAATGTCTTTAAGATTCGGTGCAGGTTATTTCTGTCTGTTGCAAGATCTTTCCAAAAGCTAAATATATATTGCAATCTTATACAGAGACAATATACATTCCAAAATCAAACTAAACTTTGTAATTATATTAAATTTTTTATGGGTATGTACAGAAGAAGAACCTGATGTCATCATCTCCATTAATGAACTGATATGATACTTTTCTGTGAGTATTACTTTTGCACATTTTTAGGAAATTTTTTGACACCAAACTATCCAATTTTAATGTCACATTGACATTAGTGTGTTCAGTGCTGCTATACAGTATATGTATTATTGTTGTACATTATGTAAATAATTTGCATTTTATTAAGAGAATTTTAAGCTCAAAGCTTAAAAATAGGCTGTTTATTTAAGTTGTTTTACATACATTAATTTTTTTGTGGAAATGTTTTAAAAATGATCTAGACTTTTGAATGTTTTGACCATAGCATGTATAACTTTTGTTCCTGGACTATGTAACTAACTTTAACACATTTTCTTTCCAAAATTAAATTGTTCACCAACCATGTCATGTGTTATGCACAGAATTATGGTTAGTGAACAAACATAAGATTGTTATAAACATAAGAAAAATAATGAAAATTTGGCCTAATCATTGCCCATGTACTTAAATATGAATACAGGCATTAAAGGATAAGGTTGTTTTTTACTTTTTGTAATGAAAATTGTATAACTATATGTATTGAATGTTAGGTGTATGATGTCTGAAAACCATTTACTATTTTCCTGTATGACATTTTCTAGAATGGCCTCAACTCTACGGTTAAGAGTATGTTAGCGAAGTTGTTTATTTTCTGACAGGGTTTCAAAATAAGACTAAAACTCTACTTTCTTACTAGTAAATATTCCGTTTTGTAAATTAGGGACCATGAATCATTAGACAAAATGTATATAGTGTAAGTAATGTTTGAGGGTTTATTTTGTATGTATTGCATTTGTTACCATATTGTTAGATTATATTATTATATGGCTACAAGTTAAACAGACTATTAGATGTTATCCTATAAAATGGATGTTTTCTGTCTGGTTTATTTATATGAGGATTCACAGAGACCATCAACCCATCAACTACCACTACACTGTTAACCCTTTGGACCCAAAGTAAAATTATACTGTCACCAAAGATTTTGCAAGAAAACCTACATTGTCACCTAGGTATTTGTGAATTACGTATAAATATTTAAGGATTTTTTAAATGAATATCTTCAAGGGCAAATATATGAATAAGTTCCTTTACCACTACAATGGCAAAAGAACTAAAGATTAGGCTGAAGTTATGAAATTACTGTGACCGACTTGAGGTGTCTCAGATATGTTCAAGTGTGCTCTCCAGATAGACATTGGTGGTCATTTGTAGTAACAGAATCATTGAACATATCTACATTCACATCAGCTAGATCCAGGAGCTGGGCGCTTGCCTGGTAATGTAAATACTTGATGTTCAGAAGTCACTGCTGGTCTGATCATTCTTGCTGTTTTCATTGTGAAAAGACTATTGGTAATAGAATGAAAAGACATGAATCTGCTCAAATGTTGCCACAATTATTTTATGAAATATATTGGTAAGGAAGAGAACGTCAAGGATTACTTATATAGACTACTCGTGATCCATTCCCCAAGCAACACGTGATTCAACATCAGCCGTCAGAAGCAATGTTTTTCAATATACACATGGAAATTTAGATTAAAAATTGTTGAATAAGACTTTAGCAAGAAAACCATATTTTATGTCTCATACAGAAATGATATGATTATAATATAAACCAGTTTTGTAAATATTTCAGTGATAAATCGGTAACTGATCTATAAATCCAGTGATACTTTGTGTTTGTCTTGAAGGCTTTCATGTAGTTTGGATTATTCTCTTATAACTTTTCAACTTATTTCCAAAATCAGTCCTTCAAATATGCTGTGTAGGACTTTTCACCAAAGGCATATGGTAATCCTCACATAGCTGTGGTTAAGAACCACATCTACTCTCGATTCTACCACTGGCTGTGGTAGTCTACTGGTGTTTTGCATAAAAATAAAAACTGCAAAGCCTTCACCACTTTACTGTGCAATGTCGTGACAATTTTATATTTGTCTCATATTTAGTGCCAGTTGAAAGTTAGAATGTAGAACTGTTATAAAAGTTATGTTTATCCGTTTTTATAAAGTTTTATTCTAATTTTACTGATTTTTGAACAGTGCATGAAATATAGGATACCATCCTAATGAATTTTATAGGCAATATACATTGTGAGATCCTTTGGATTTATATTAATAGGATTTTTTTTAAATTTTGGTAGGGTGTCAAAATATTTTTTTTTAACGAAGCACCATTATTCACAAATATGTATAAGTATATCAATCCCTATCCATTTAATCTTGGAGTTAAGCTTGCACTGCACCTAGGCCTATTTTACCAATCAAGAGACTAACAAAAACACACACACACACACACACAGACACGATACTTATATAAATTATTATTAATTTATTTGTATAGTTATCTCTAAAATGGATGTGCATATTGAGAGAAAATGTGGAACAAAATAATAAATGGTTTTTGCACAGTTATTCCCTTCTTTTTTAATACAAAAATAAAATGGTTTTAGTAATTCAAAACATAGTATGCCTTTTGTTACTTGCACACAAATACTTAATAGTAAGGGCTATACTAGACACTTGGCTTAGGCACCAATTAGCCAAGTTTTCTCTAAAATGAACTGTAAAATGCTTCTTGCACTGGTAATGGTGATTCTTAGAAGCATCTAGACTCAAATTTTTACCCACATTCAATATTTTATTATGGAGTCCATTGGGTTAACATAGATTTTACCCTCCCAACGACTTTTGATCCTTGTATGAATTCAGCAAACTGTAAAAATCCAAGTACCAGGAGTGGAGATCGAGCCAGTTGTCAAGTTACTTAGCTATCTGACTCAGTGTCCTTTGTGATAGTCTAAATGACTGGGCAGAATCTGTACTGGGCAAATTACCCATCAATTTGACAGTACATCTGTATTGCAGATTTCGCTAATTAATATTAATAAAATTCACTATTTTTCAGACATTTGATTAAAAGCTTACATTAACTTGTAGCCAGACTTAATTGTTATGAGAGCTTGACAAACTTTACATTCTGTTGTATTTTAATGTTGTTTTTATTGTAACACATAACTGTTTTAAGTGTATCCACGCACAATATTTCTGTAGGAGGTGTTGGTTTTGAGTTGTTTAAGTTCATTGGGGACTTTGGTTTTGTGTCAGATCCGTAAGTGAGAGCTTAGAGGAAAATGTAAGAACTAGATATTATTCAAAGTGCATTACAATAATAGAAATATAATTCTGTTTTTTAGAATTTGTAGCTTTTTATAGTTATTTTTACAATTTTTATAACACTTGTCATATTGTTCCTTTGATTTATAAAGATATCAATTGTATAAGTCACCTAAAGGTTACAGAATTAACAGTTAAAATCAATTTGTAAATTTATTGTTTTAAATTTTGACTAGCATATAGTATGTAATCGTTATTTGTTAAAATTATATAGAAATATATTTGTTATTTTTGTATGTGAATTAGCTACAATGCGTGGCAAATAAAAAACAAATAGTAAAATGCATTTTATTTTTTATACATGTTTGTAAAGCAAACAGTTACATATATAATGCTCAATTTTCACTTTATATGCCTGTTATTTTAAATCAAAACTGTAAATGTGAAAGTTTTACATTAAAGAGATTCAATATCTAAATTAGTGTATTACCAGAAAATTTTCCTTTTTGTTAATACCACTGTTTCTTTTAGTTTTATGATCTCACTTTTAGCTTAAATACACCCTTAAAATATTTTTAACAACAGATTGTGTCCAACTGTGAACAATTACGGCGATTTGATCAAAATCATGATTTATCCATTTTTAAAAACTGTTGTTTTACAACAAAAGTAATTAGTCCATGTACTATATATTTTTTAATTCAGAAAAATCTCCTATTACTTGTGACACATATTTAACTTCAAAACATTTAAAATTAAATAAATTTGACACTTCCTCCTGAGATTGGTACATAATTTGGCAGTTAGTTACAGAATTTCATAACACTACTTGAAGTATTAAACTGTATACTATTTTTTTATTAAAATCACAGAAAGGATTAAAACTGTTGTACAATATTCTTGTTTTTGGTTGGATATGGTACAAATGTTCAAATACTTCAAACAAAATGATATCATCAAAACAAATATTTTCAAATATTAATCAGTCTTAAATCATTCTAAGCTTTGTATTCACCACCATACTAAATCTACAATGTACAACAGTTGATACAAAAATAAAATTAAAAGATCATGATTAACCCTCCAAGTGCTACTATCGCACTGTGCGATATGTTTGAACCACTTTAAAGTGCTACTATCGCACTTTGTTTTTGTTAAATTGCCGTAAAACGGTTTATTGAATTATTCCGTGATTTTTGTAGTACAACGTAGGAGAGATTTCTCTACGCACTGGCTCTACTTTGTAAGCCTTTGAGTAGAATGAAAAATAACAGTCAGCTGTTGCCGCGTTCGTCGCGTAGTACTTTGTTGTAGTTTTCGTCTAGGTTAGTTATCGTTCGGCCGCAACGTATTGTTTTGATTTGTGTTATCATTTACTGTGCGATAGATTCTTGCTTCTTGTATGTGTATTTTCTATTTTATTATGAGTTGCTACAGTGCTTTAGAGCACTTCAGGAGGCCCGTAGGGGAGGCAGAAGAAAGAGGGTAGCACAGCAATCAGAATCTGACTAAGTTTCTTTAGTCAAATGTAAATATGTATATATACATATGTATATAAACAAAAGGACCACAATAGGATTTTTGTTTACTATTCATAATTATTATAACAGACATTTAGCTTTTGTGAGGTTATATGTACATCCAAATGAAAATTGTTTGAGAAGTGTTTACTTCTAATGAGTACATTGTGCAAATTGTGGTGTGAGGAACATTTTTTTAGTTTTTTATATTTTGTGTGTGTAGTTTTTGTTCAAAAGGCTTTGGAAGTGATATTTTTATTGTTCACAATGAAATTTGAAACAATATTTGTATATTTTGAAATATTTATAACCATGTTTTAAAATGCATTTACAACCTCACCATCTAAAAAAACAAAAAGAAAAAAAATTTTACTGTTCATCAAGACTTTTTTAGAGAAAAGTGGTAATTGTTTTGAATTATCTTTATTTCCTAAAGCATGTTTTTCTGAAAAGAATGATTTATAGCACACTAGCTGACCCGGCGAACTTCGTACCGCCTTAAAGGGTCCACAGCATCCACATTGGTGCTTGAAATGTGCAGAATAAAAGACAAAGTAAAAAATAAATCAAAAAGGTCCTATGTGATTTTCTTTTTCCTTTACAACTAATCTGAAATTTAAATAGAAAAACAAAATAAAAAACACAATTCGTAAGTTATCTAAAATAATTTAAATCGCAATAAGCAGCAAAGCCACAGATACATTAATTTATTAATATTGATTCTCTTTCTTCAGTCGAGTACCTTGTGATATACAACATTTTTTGTCTTGTTATTAGGTGCAAGAATGAATAAAGCAGATGGTTTGCCGACACGTGAACATGCCACATATAGTTGTCCATGAGAAAAACATGGATTTTATAAATTTAGTCCACAAACGCTCAAAGATTGGCCTTGTGATTTATTGATCGTCATGGCAAATGCAAGACGAATCGGAAACTAAGTTCGTTTAAATTCAAAAGGCATATCGGTAGGAATCATCGGAATCCTTGGAATAAGAACTTCCTCACCTTTAAATTTTCCTTTAAGAATCGTCGCGTGAATCACATTTATCATCAATTTTTTTACAACCAAACGCGTTCCATTGCATAATTTTGGTTGATTTAGATTGCGAAGCATTATGACTACTGCACCAACCTTCAAAAGTAAATTATGGGGTGGTAAGCCGGGCACATCCAAAGAGTTTAAAAATTCAGTTGGATAGTTAGTGGCCTCATCTTCATTTGTTACGCAATCAATAGATTTGAATGTTTGCAGAGTACCATCAATTTGACTCTGAATTAAAAAGTTCAAGTCATCCACATCCTTGTTCTTAGCTACCAAGATTGCTCGCTCACTCAACCAATTGTTATTTTTGTGATTAGTATTGATATTTGGGAATACTTTGCTGATTAGTTCATCTTTTGTTGAGATAAAGGTGCAAAAATTGGATGGAAATGAAATCAATCCACTTTCTTGGTCTACAGGAACACAACCATTACCAATAGTCAACAACTGATTAGAAAAATTTTGAGCAGATGGATCGTTTAATAATTCAACTCTCATGTTTGCAGTCAACTGTAGTTTTTTTACATAACGCCACAAATTTGATGATTTTAGGCAAGCGTTTATTTCATCAGCAGCAGTCGATCTAGGAATAACTGGCAGTGTTTGGCGGAAATCACCAGACAGTAAAATTAATGCGCCTCCAAAACATCTTGTGTCATTGCGCAGATCTTTCAATGTTCTATCAAGTGCTTCCAATGCACGTTTATGGGCCATTGTGCATTCGTCCCAGATAATGATTTTTGACGCTACTAAAACTTTTGCCATTGCTGAGTTCTTTGATATGTTGTACGTTGGTTGCTCAATGGTTTGAAGATTCAAAGGCAGTTTCAGCGCTGAATGAGCCGTATGACATCCTTCCAATAATGTGGCTGCTATCCCAGAAGAAGCAACTGCTACTGCAATATCAGATCTTGCATGAACAGTAGCCAAAATCAATGACATTAGGAATGTCTTTCCAGTTCCACCGGGGGCATCTAAGAATAATAACCCACCATTTCCATCACTAATTGCCTTTATTAATGTACTATAAACTTCCTTTTGTTGGGGGTTCAACAGGGGTACATTTGTTTGAATTAATATTGTTCTAATTCACGTGAATCAAGTTCACGCTCTAACTCCCGATTAAATGCGTCATTCATTCCGCGATTTGGTGCTGGCATTCCCAATTTAACTAACATACTGCCACACATGAGGTAACAAATGTCCTCAATCAAGACTAAAGCTTGGTTATAAATCTCTTCGTTAGCTTCGAGATTGGGATTTCTCATACTAATACGAAGCCTATGTAAAATGTCTTCTACCATGTTATCCTTGTATTTGTTCCACAGGTCACGTGGATTTGATGGAAAACATGTGGAAATAATGATAGCAAATAATGTCCCAATGATTATCATTCTCTAGTAAATTTAGCTCTTGGCATGCAGCACGAAATGTGATTCATATGATGTTGGCCCTCGGACATTTACCAACAACAATAGCAAAAAGAAGCATTCATCATTCTTCGGATTAACTGTGTAAATACGACCCAGAGCATCTGTAGAACGTACACCTGGATGACCAGTAACCACATCGCCTTGCTTCCGACGTTGAAATTATTTTGATGAAGAGTTCCAAGTATAGTATCGTGGCATCTCAGAGTATAGCAAAGTTTGTGCGAACAGATCGCTCTGACAAATCTCAAAAAAACTGGTCAATGTTGTCGCTGGAGGTAAAGCAGCACGTTGGACCACATTTGATTCGGTGAAATACACTCGTTGACCATTCTCAAGATGAACTGACAAATGTAAAACAGTAGGATGGCGTTCATGAATAGGAAATGAATTGCCTCATTGCAGTTTACATATCGACCAACTTGATAACGCATGATTTCATCATAGGTGTTGGAGGCTTGGATTCCAAAAACTGCCATATCACTTCCTTTAGTAACATATTTGCAGACATATTTGATTGATTTTACTGAATTGCAATACTCAATGTTGCAATGTGTCTTAAACGTTTTGGAAAGTAGTGGTGAATATGGAACAATCCAACTGTTGTCGACCACAAAATCATTACCTTTCACTTTTATTGTGATAGTTCGACCATTATCGATTGACCGACGCCGATATAGAGGATAGCCATCATTGCCTGTAATAGTCTCTGCCGTTAATTTTCGTGGATACCGTTTTGAACAGGCACTGTTGACCATACACGGTGATTGAGGGTTGATAATGCCACATGGACCATGAATCATATTCTTGATTACAACATCATGTAGGTCTAGATCTGTTTCAGGATCAGGGATCTCAGCACATATGATATCATCAACTTGGTCTGGTTGAATTTTTTCTACCAACCAAATCAGAATGTGTGCATGGGGCAAGCCACGTTTTTGCCATTCAATTGAATACATCCAGCATCGAGTATTCCCGAAGACACGTTGCTTTACAATAAAGTTCATCAGAGTCAGGATCTTTTGTCTAAAGACACGTGCTGTGATGTCGTGCCGATCACTTGATGTTTGACCAGGAAGTAACATTTCTATCCATTTTGGATTACATATAAAGGTAATGAACAGATCTGGTCTACCGTAATGATGAACATAGGTCATCGCATCTTGCGCATATTCATGCATATGACGTGGACTACCTGTGTATGTCGCTGGCAGAATAGTCAATCGACCAATATTTGATGTATCTCCATCAGTGCTAATTGCATCGCGCAAATGGATATACTCTTCTGATCTCAGTTTGGCTTGATTCAACCGAATGAAATTAAGACGCTCTGTTTCGATTTTTACATACATATCAACGCAATACTGCTGAAACAGCCGACGAAAACGCAACAAATAGTTATCTGCATTTTGACGAATCATCAAACGGTATGCATAAAAATTCATTGCAGAAAGCTTCTTGTTCGTCTCTTCACCTGAAAAAAAGAGGGCAAATTAGTGAACATATCCATATTCTATATGCAATTTACAGTATCTTTGAGAACATTTAATTAAGTTAAGGTTAAAATATATTTATTACATTATTCATTATTGAATCATCAATTATTATTTGCTCAATATTTTCCAAAGAAATAGCCTCTAATCCCTTAGTTGACATCCAAGAATTTTTTTTTTTTCATTTTAACTAAAACTTCACAAAGCTACATTTATACAAAAAAATATTATTTACCATATAATGGATTTATCATCTTGATATTGAAATGATATCCATCATCTCCTTGCCAAAACATCAGTGGATATTGCAGTGCATCATACGATCAGTGTGTTTCATATATTTTTTGCAGATGCCCTGTATCGCGATGTGTAAGAGCAATATCGCGTGTTTCCATGTTTTCACCTACAACCAGGATGGCAACTTCATCTATCGTTGGAGCATTGAATCTGTGTTCATGTGTTCCAGCTGGTCGTTTGTCTGTTCTTATCACAACTTTGTAATCATCACTTGGCATGCGCTACAATGCAGTCTTAAAGAGCCTGATCAAAGCATGATGTTCATCAAGAAAACACTGAAGATATGAAAGAATTGTTCTTTTCGTTGTATATTTGTAGGAATTTATACTGTCCATCCACAACTGGTAGCAATGATCCAATTCGATGGTGAATTTGACCTTGAATCTGTAAAGATAGCAAAGTTTATGTAATTGAGACAACAATTTTATTAAGGCACCTAATAATAATAAAAACATAAAATCATTTTCAAGAATACATGAAATAAAGTAAATATTTATTTTATCATTAAATTACCTTGAATGTCGGATTAAATCCATGTTCTTGAATTATGTTTGCCCCAAATGATGTCATTTGAAAACAACTATTGTATTTTGAGTATTAGCAAGAAAATGTTGTGATTCTTGCGTTTCTCCAGAAAGCAATAATTGCAATGGATCAAGAGGGGGAGTCAGTATTGGCAATTTTACTTTACCATTAAGACAACACAATCCAAGCGACTCTCCAACAAACTTCAATGCACTACAATGCCCACAAACAACATCCATTGGACCAATAAGTACAGATACATGCGAACTATAATCATAAGTGCAATCATAACTAAATGATGCTCTATTTAAATCAACAGCTGATGTATTCCTTCTTGCGTGTCGAACTTGATCTAGTTGTTGATCAGTACGATTAGCTCGCCAATTTCACATAGCCAAGCGAGCTGTTTCACGGGCTTCCTCTCTTTGCTCTTGAGATTGAGAAGCACGAAGTCGGGCCATACCAACACGACGCTCTTGTCGTCCAATTTCACGTTCTTCTTCAGTAGAATTATTCACAACGTTACGAAGCCTTCTTGCATTACGGCTTTGTTGAGACTAATTTGATCTTCTGGGTCGCAGCATCTTTATAATAATCCTCTCAATGTTCACAAACACTCGCAAATCGTTTAATTTCGTGCGAAACAAAGTTATCCGAACCGAAAGCAATCAAGTTGTTTGTCTTTTTTTAAAACCAACAGATTATTGCAAAGGTAAAAAAAAATCACTTCATGATTGACTGATTATTAAGTAAAACTGAAAGGACAATCTATATGTCAGTAGCCATGATTTCATTTTGTTTGACTGAGTAACCCAGAAAAATGACACAGGCAGCTGTCAAAGTGTCAATCAAATTTACAGTTGTTTGTTTACATTTTGGAATTCAGGCAATTGTTTTTTCAAGTTACAGTTTTTTTACTCTATGCTTTCAAACTATAGGTGTAAAGAAATTTAAAAATAGTAATTAAATGATATAAACATATTTCTTTTCTCGCATTACATATGTTTACAAAGAACAGCTGATTAAATTTGAACAGGCTCTTTCACTTAATAACATATGTTTGCTGCAATGCATTTCTTATGGGTATTTTTGTAACTTTTAGAGACCAGTGGGGTGGAATCCTGAATCGGGAACGGGATAAAAAGTATCCTATGTCCTTCTCCCAGTTCTTAGCTACCTCCCTACCAATTTTCAGCCAAATCGGTTCAGCCGTTCTTGAGTTATAAATAGTGTAACTAACACGACTTTCTTTTATATATATATAGATTATCTTTGAATGTATATTTGTATGTGAAAAGTGGCTTTTAAGAAACCATGTATTTTGCTTCAAAACTGCACAGCACTTTAAAATGATTTAATTACCACTTGGAGAGTTAAATAAGCATATATACATTTTCAGAACTAATAATCTCTTTTAATATATTTAATCTCTAGCTATTTTTAAGGGTCAATGGCTGACCAGTTCCACCTGCTAAAGGCCATCTAAGTACATAGAAGTTTCAAAGGTTCTAAATTAAAATTCCAAACAACTTTATTCATATAATTTGTACAATTACATTTAAAATTATACAAATAAAGAACGGCATCAGTCATATTGTATTTAAAATATTTTTATATTTCCATAAATTCTTTAAATGAATATAAAACTTTATTGGTCAAAAATATGTTAAGGTTTTTTTAACAATATATTATTTTCTATACTGAGTAAGTCTAGGAATTTTATTTATAAACTTAATGCCTGCCGAACTTGGTTTCTTGTAATGAAATTCCAACGAGTGTTTATGTACTGCCAATTAGTTTCTATTTCAAGTAAAATAGTCATGACTTGACCTCATGAGGTAAATTTTAAACATTTGATCTGACTATCAATACTGTTTCAAGTATATACATTCCATAAACAGTTACAAAACTTTTCTAAATATCAATGTAGAAAAATAATCTTTCTCAGAATCCCAGTTCTTTAAATTTAGTATTATTCTAACTGCCTTTTTTTGAAGTTACAGAATGCTTTACAGATTTTTATTACTAGTGGCTCCATACAACGCAACACCAAAGGTTATATAAGAATATATGTGGGCATAGTAAATGGTTTTTTGAATTTCTATTGAGCAATATTTGGGCATAGATTTAAGAGCAAATAATCCGGAAGAGATCTTTTTTTGCAAAGCCAAAATGTGCTCATCCCAATTAGGTTCCCATCCAAAAGTAGTCGTAGAAATTTGGTTTTTGTTAACTGAGAAATGTTTACATTGTATATTGTTATATTTGGCATGGGTTTATTCCTATTTTATTTTGTGCAGAAAGAAATTAAATTAGTTTGTTAAAGCTTTAGTAATAAATATTTACTACAAAAATAATTATTGATATGCATGAGCTCCGTTTTAGCTACAATTTCTGATTCATTCAGGTTTTTACCAGTAACTATTAAATTAGAGTCATCTGCATATAAACACAGCTTGCTCTGATCACTTGTCAGAACATTTGGTAAACCCAAAAAATAAACCAGAAAAGAATAGATCCTAGTATGGAACCCTGTTGCACACCGTGAGTTATTTGTAAAAAAGATTTTGCATTTGTGATTAAATTTGTTGAAGTCAAACAGCAAGTCAACGTATTGTGATCTTTTTGAAATATAAGAAGCCAGCCAATTTAATGGAACATTTTTAATTCCAATATTCTTTAAATTTTCTATTAATACTTTATGTGATACACTACCACCAAATGCTTTAGTAAGATCCATAAAAATACTAATCGTATCATTCCCTTTATCAATGTTGTCTACTATGATCTCCATGAAATGTGTCCCAGCAGTTGTAACAGATTTGCCAGCTCTAAAGCCATGCTGTTCTCTGTCAAATATATTATTCGCCTCTAGAAAATAAACTAATTGTAAATACATAACACATTCAAAAATTGTAGAAAAGGTTGGTAAAATTGATAAAGGTTGGTAATTATCAGGGTCAGTTTCACTTCCTTTTTTGTAAACTGTTATAATTTTTCAGATTTTTAATTTTTCGGGAAAGATTCCAGGTACAAAAGAAGAATTTATCATATATGCCAAGGGCTTGATTAGTTGCATCTTAGCTTCCTTGAGAACTGGCACTGGAATTTCATCATAACCTGCTGTACACTTGTTAGAAAATGACATTATAATTTGGTTCAATTCTTCCTCGCTTCTGGTTTAGTGTAGAATTGTTTACTATTAAAACTGTCTTTAAAATTATTAGAATAACTAGCATTAACTGTAATGCTTGTTGACAAGTTTGGTATTACTTATTTATCAACAATGTTAATAAAATAGGTATTAAACATTTCACAAATATCGTCTGGTTCTGTGTATTCATGGCCTTCAGAAATGAATTTAATTTTCTTATTAATATTCTGATAATTTTTTGTATCATTATTTATTATTTTCCATGTAGATTTACAAATCTTTTCGGAATTTTTAATTTTATTTTCAATATATTCTTTTTTGTTGAATGAATGAAAAATGCCTTTATTAAAGAGGTGGAGTTAGGGCTTTTAAGTCCTCTCTACCACTCAACCTCATAATTTATACAGAAAATTTACAATATTTTAATACGATTATGGTAAATTATTAACTTATTTTTTAAACAGAAAAAACAAGAATGCTTAACCTATACAAATTAAATTATCTTGAAGTAAAAATCTATATATTTAAATGAATACTTAAAATACAAAAGAAAAACTTTATAAATTTTATGATAAATTAAGACCCAGAAGTAAGAAACACTCAATCACTCTTAACACACCGATTGACCACATGACCGCAACAAGCAGCACCACACGTCACCCCCACAGGCCCCCCAACAGCAAGCCCCTAACCTCCGCTCCAAAGCTCGCACGGTTCTCAATATATCTGATGTCATCGGGGAGAGAGTTCCAAAGGCGACAAGGCTGAACAGTAAAGGACTTATTAAAAGTTGTTGAACGATGAATTGGAATTGATAGTAATATGGCTCCCCTTCTTATAGGTTGTTCACTAATATCAGAGATGAAGTTGAAATAATCGGACAGATAAACAGGATATTTGGTTTTGATAGTTCAATGTAGAATAGAAAGAATGTGGAATTTACATAGTTGATGAAGTTTCATGAGTGACAACTGCTGATGAAAATATTGCGTAGAGTTGTTGAGTTTAATTTTTTACTATAACTTTTTTCATCTCTTTTAATAGCTTATTTTGTGTTGTATCTTTTGTTAATCTGATGGTTTGACATATCAAAGTAGTACATAAAAAACATTGTATTTAGTGTCTACTGTTGCATTGTACACTTCCAACTATGATTCATTGCTCAACCTATTTTTAAAGAGTTCAACATTTTTACTAGAAAACTTTCTGTGTACCTATCTGAGTTAAAGTTTTGCATGTTACCTTTTTTACTACATATTTCAACTTTTAAAAGTTGTGCATCATGATCAGAGAGCTCAGTTATTATACCTTTAATTATCAATGACTTCCCTAGTAAATGAGTAATAATATTATCAATTATTGCACTATCACAATTCTGAGTAACTCTAGTCTGAAAATTCACTAGGTATTACATATTGTGTTGCCTTAACATATAACATAATCTATTTTGACTTTTAGAACATTGCAATACATTTACGTTAACATCACCTACCAAAATAACATGGTCATAAGTTTCAGTTAAAATTGTTAAAACAGTATAAAGTTTATTTAAGAAGGGACCATCATAAAATAATCCTGGTGTTTTTTACAACCCAACCAGTACAAAAGAAAAATTGAAAACTCAGCAGGAAACAATCCAGCATTCAAACTCTTTATCTGCACATAGAATATTAATTCAAGGTATAACAACTCTCTTAATTTGGTAAGAATTACTGCCCAAAATCATAACTCCTCCACTACCACATGTTTGATAACAATAGTTATTTATAACAGAGTAGTTATTAATTTTAACAAATTTAATTTCATTAAGTTTTAGTTTATGTTTACTTAGTACTATTATGTCTGGTTTCAACTCTTCAAGATCTATTAACAAAGCTAATTTCCTACATAAAAAATGTTGAATATTTTGATGTAGAATTTTATTTTTTGAATTTGTTTCTTTTATGTAGTGTGGAGGAGCCATTCACAGTATTTTTTTATCTTTTTGGTATACCTCCTTGAATGGTGGAGATTGATCTAGGCTTGCTAAAAAAGGTGAGTCTTTGTGTTGATGGTCTGGAGTATGTGATGTTGTGGAGTGCATTGATTGTGCTAATGATGGTTGTGTAGACCTGTTAGGTTGCGAAGATGTATCAAGTGAAGATGTATTCGCTACTACTAAGCCAAATGCAGAAGGTATTTACAAAGTACAAAGGGGTGACAGGCACCATCATCGAATTCATTGTTGCTAATATAGAAATGAAGCTTCATGCAGTTTCAAGTCTTAGGTTGGTTTGTTTGAACTGTGTAGAAGACAGACAGAAATTAAATTTGTCTAGTCTCTCGAATGATAGGCTTCACTAATGCTCTGCCACAAGTAGGATAATGTTGTTTGATTATTTATTACACACTGAATTGATAGAGTTTTAAATGTCTTGTGATTATCTGATATATGATTATATAGTTTCACATGGTTTAGTCAACATTTATCGAGATATTAACATCAGAATATTGGTGCAAATTCAATAAATTGTGCTTTACATTTATTAATTGTAAAATTGTTTTTCATGCCCGAAATAACACATAAATCAAAATTTTATTTATTTTGGTAGTGAACAAGTCAAATTTAACATGGTAAAAATTATAATAATCAGCAAATAAATATAGTTTTAAAATTATGCGTAGATCTTGTAGAGTGAGTACATGGTCCTAACCAACCTGTGACAACAGCTTTAATTCTGTCCTGTGAAAATTCCATAACTTAAAATATTTATAAGAAACATTTACATTATATACCAAAAACACTTTGTGTTTTTTACATTTGCAAGAAATTAGCACTTACTTCAAACAATGATTTTTGGAAATGCTGCAAGTACATGTTCTTTCATTAACATTTTTATTCATTGTCAAATTTGAATTTTAAACACATTGTAATTAAACAGAACATTAATAAAAAAGACCAAGCTTTAGATTATATAATAGGCCAAGGTTGTTTAGTTCAAATATTTCCAGCTATTGGTTGATTGAAAGTAATTAATCAATTAGCTGTTTTATAGAGTACTAATAACAAATACAGCCTACTACATAGGTTTTGTGAGGTTAAATTATGATAGATTTAATTTACTATCTGTTCAATGTAAGTGTCTATTATACTCACATGGTGGCCATAGAATGCAATGGAAGGAAGAAGATAACCCTGAATAAACTCAGTGCCATCCTCTCAGTGAGATAGAGCTGGTGAATCACAGCATCACCAGTTCCTCAGATATGATGATATGACAGCATCCTTCTTAGCTCAAACATTGAATATTGATTTATACCAGTAGTTCCAAACCAGTTCTTCTGGCTAGTGGGTGTGCTATCAGTCTTGATACTGTGTTATAAGTGTTTTTGAATGTAAAGTGCTAATTAGTGACTCTTGGTTTTGTTTATACTATCAATAAATTCATAGTAAACAAGTTAAGAAATAAAATTTTGTTTTTTTTACAGTGAGATTCTATTATTTTTACACTTATTAGGGAGACAGAATTAACCTAAAATTAAATTTAAAAGTTATCTACTAAATACTGTTTTGATAATTTTCTTAAACATTATCAGTACTGGTAACTGTTGCAGAATAATAGGGCAGTGTTAAGTAGTGCATATAATGACCACATTATTTTAAAAGTGAACTATTTGTAAATAATCAGTGTAACCTAGGCCTACCAGCTTGGTCATGTTTGAACTTCTGTAATTTTCACTATATGTACTCAGCACCATAGAGGCAAATTATTACCATATTAAAGAAAGACAAAAAACAAACAAATTGTTTGTAATCAATGTGGCTTGCTATAATATTATTTATTGAGAACTACACTACTTCACAGGAAATGTCACATGCTTGAACTAACAGGTGGAAGAGAAGGATACTACTATCTGACTCCAGTTTCTTATCAGCTAGTGATAGCACAACTGATAGAGTAGTGGACGCCCAACCTGAAGTTCATCAGTTCAAATCCTAGTGAGGACTTTTATTTTTATACCGAATATCAGTAATCTAGCTAAACTTTTAGCAATTTACTACCATTTAAATAATTTTTTAAAAGTATTTTTTATTTTTGTACAAGAAAATTTTGAACATTACTGACACTTATTTATGAATTGATTTATTGAAAAGCTGTCCGCTTTTTAATAAATTATAAGTATTGCTATATATTCTAAGGGAATTTTATAATTAGTTTTTTTGTTTTTGTTTCACTTACCGACTGTTTTGAATATTCTGTTGTTTAGTTATACAGCAGGGTATTATTTGTGTTACAGATAATATAGTGATAATGATGAAGAAAGAACCCAAATACTCCTGTGGAAAATGTTTAAAAATGTCTCTAAGAACAGTAATGCAGTTCTATGTAAGGTTTGTTTACAGTGGTTTCATTGTAAATGTATTGATGAATCAAATAACATTTATGAAAAAGTAAAAAAAACAACAAATTAAATGGGCATGTTCAGATTGTATTACATCCGAAATTGACAAGAAAGATGAAGATCATAATCTGGTTAATGAGGAATTAATGGAACAATTGAGAAATCAAGACTCAATAATAAAGACAATGTCTGAAGATTTGCTCCTGACTAATGATGAGATTAAAAAATTAAGAAACCATAATAGCCAACTTGAAATACTTGTATTGGAAAAAGAAGAAAAGATCATATTACTTGAAGGGAAATTAAAACAATTAACTGAATTAGTTAAAGACTTCAAAGAAGCCAATGGCCTAGACCAACAACAAGAGAATGAACGATTGATTGACACTTTAATCTCAACACCAAAAATTGATAATGGGGAATTAGTAAAAATGAATGAGTTAGGCATGACCAGCCCTACTGCAAAACATTATTCTAGTACAGTTAAGCAGAAACAAAACAAAAGTAATAATTTAAAACTAAATCAGTCCAAGCGTAGGCTTAGAAGGTCAAACTATAGTTTTAATTCCACTAACCGTTTTGAGGTATTGGAAGTCGAAGAGGAAAATATGGTCGAAAAAGAGAGTATACAGATTGGTATGGGGCCTGAGTCTTCCGGACGAAATACTGAAAAGAAAATATGGATTTGTGCTGACAGCCATGGCAAGATTTGTCGTGGTATGTAAACTCGCAACAGGATAAACATAAGGCTGTTGGCTTTGTCAGACCCGGTGCTGGTTCAAAACAAGTGATAGAAGTGTGTAACAATCTAGAAGAACTTCACAAGCAAGACACTCTGGTTCTCTTATGTGGGACGAACGATGTGGCAAAGAATGAGTCACAGGTACTCATCAATGGAGTTTCTGATATTCTCAGGAGAGTTAATGGAACCTGCAAGATAGTTTTGGTAGACTTGCCAACAAGGTATGATCTGGTGGAATGGTCATGTGTAAACATGGAAGTTAATAAAACTAACTCAATTCTTAAGGAACTATGTAGCAAAAATCCAAATTTAGCTTTAGTAGAGGCTAGTAAGGCTGAAAGGACTCTTCATACAAGGCATGGGATGCATTTTAATCTTAGAGGGAAAAATGGTTGTCTAATCAAATAATTAAGGCAGTAGAAGATTTTGAACTTAAGTTTATTCCGATGGACAATTCTAGTCCTGCTCTTAAGTCACAAAAAGACGTTGGATGTATGTCTCTGGGAAACTCTTCTTGTCCTCTAAGATCCCCTCTTCGGTAGAACCTAAGACTACATTAAGAACTGAGCCCAATGTTATAAGAGAAATCTACAGCTTAACACAGGCCCTGGGTCAGGAGGCTTGGGAACAACTAGTTCTGAGTCTAGTTTTTTGAACAGTTTTCCTTTGTCCTTTTTATTTTTAAACATTCAGGGCGGATTGCTTGCCAAGCTAAACGCTCTTGAGTCTGTGATTGTGAATAATAACTGTGATATTATTTGTTTATCCGAGCATTGGCTGAGCAGTTCTGAAATTAATGCCTGTAGCATAAAACACTTTAATTTAGTTTCAATATATCAGAGAAAAGTTAATAATTATGGTGGTACACTTATTTATGCTTCTAATAGGCTAAAATGTTGTAATATTGATATTGTGTCTTTTTGTGTTGACAATCATTTTGAGGCATGTGCTTTATTGCTTGACGAACTCAAGATTATTGTTATAAGTTTGTATCATACTCCTGCAAGTGATGAGTGTTTATTTTTGGAGAAACTTGAAAGTCTCTTGACATTTTTGACTGATAAGTGGGCTAATTATAGACTGGTGTGTGGTGGTGACATTAATGCTCAGTTTGATGTAACCAAAGATGTAAGGTCTGTCAAAGAATTTCTAAATCTTTTGAGACAATTCAATATGTATTGTCATAACTCTGAACCTACTCGTTCTAATGCGTGTTTGGATAATGTTTTTTCAAATATCCCACTTCAAAACTATTTTTCTTTTGTGGAACATTTCTCATATTCAGACCACAACACGCTATGGTTCAGGGTCTATGTCACCAGTAATTCCTCAACTGTCCACCCAGCACCTGTAAGGAGTCAACCAGTGAAGAAGCGAGTTTACTCACGGGACAAAACCTTTCAACTAAGGAATGAACTCTCAAGGATCAACTGGAATCATACATTATGTTTTAGTGTTTTGTGTTTTAATGATGCTGATGCCTTTTTTAATAGGTTCTTTAGGGTATTTATGTATATCTTTGATAATATTTTTCCTCTTAAGGAATTAAGTTGTATGCCCAATAATAAAACTAAAAACAGGGGTAACTGGTTTAATGACGATTTAAAATATCTTAGATCTTTGTTAATGGTTGCTTATGACAAGTACAAAGTTTCTATGTCTATATGTGATAAAAATTGTTATGCCAGACTTAAACGGTCTTATCGAGCAGCCATTGATGAAGCAAAAATAAATTACAATGCTAATCTTATAGAAAACTCAAATAACAAGTGTAAAGCAGCCTGGTCCATTGTTAATGATATTAACAATACAGTTAAATATAAGTCGAACTGGGACTTAAACCCTGATAGTTTTAACAATTATTTTATTGATTCTATAACTGAAATAAGGTCTAATATAAAAAAGCCTAGCTCAGTATTGGCTACTGAAATATGCCCAATGTTTGCAAACCCAGATAGTTTTAAGTGGAATCAAGTGTCAGTTTCTGAAATAAGGTATGTTATAAGTCAAATGAAAAAAACAGATAGTAAGGATTTCTATGGCCTATCTAGCAATATGTTGAAGGAAATAGTGGATCATGTTGCAGAACCACTTACCATTAGTATTAATTTATGCCTGGAGCAGGGTGTATTTCCTGATAGTCTGAAAATTTCCAAAGTAATACCGGTATTTAAAAAAGGGCCTACAACAAGTCCAGCAAGTTTCCGTCCCATCTCGCTTATTCCAGTCTTTGGTAAAGTAATTGAGCACATTGTCTATAAGCAGGTAAGCCTGTACTTGGAATCGCATGGATTTTTGTCTGATCAACAGTTTGGCTTTAGGCAAGGTAGATCAACAATATCTGCCATTGATACTGTAGTAAGGGAGATTCTCAATGCTTTTGAGTCCAAAGAGTATGCCTGGGCCACTTTTATTGACCTAAGCCGTGCTTTTGACTGTGTTGATCATAGCTTGTTGCTTGAAAAGATGGAACAGTATGGCATCAGTAGATTTGCAAAATAATTTTTTAGATCTTATCTGTCTAGGAGGAGTCAAGCTGTTTATCTTGATGGCCGGTGGTCTTCAGCTAGGGAGCTTAGATGTGGTGTTCCACAGGGGTCTATATTGGGCCCTCTTTTGTTCTTAATAGCAATAAATGATTTACCTATTAATATTCAACAGTCTAAAACTTGTATGTATGCTGATGACACCAATTTTCTTTCTATTGATAAAAACTTCATTGATTTACAATTACAAGTCAATAATACCTTAGAACTAGCTTCAAATTGGTTTTCAGCTAATAACTTACTTTTAAATAATGACAAAACTAAATCAGTTCTGTTTAGTCTTAGGCCTGTTAAAGATGATATTGAGTTTGATAATTGTGTCAAGTTTTTAGGTGTGTACATTGATTGTAAGCTGTCATGGGCAAAACACATTGAACAAATATCAACTAGGCTATCTTGTGTGATTTATCTATTAAGACGTCTTATGAGTTGTGTTCCTAAACATTATATTGTTACTGTTTACTATGGTCTATTTCAGTCCATAATAAGCTATGGTTTGATTTTCTGGGGCAATTCCTGCAACCTTAAAGATATCCTTTTGATACAGAAGAAGGCTGTTTGAATAATTACCAAGTCTCACTACCTGACTAATTGTAAACCACTTTTTATTAATTTAGGTATTTTAACTGTTTTTAATCTCTATATATTTTATTTGTTGTTATATATTCATAAAGATATTTTATCATATAATGTAAGGAATGAAATCCATGAAAGATTTACAAGGCATGGTAATCGTCTTGATGTACCCTTCACAAGATTGGAAAAAATTAGATCTAGCCATACTATAATGTGTATTAGACTATATAATAAGTTACCACACTCAACCAAAGATTTATCTTTTAGTCTCTTTAAATGTAAGTTACATAGATGGCTGGCTGCTCATCCCTTCTATAGGATCGATGAATTTTTAAACATGCCAAATTCTGAAATTAATGTTTTGTAAGTTTGTTATATATGTAAGATTTATTTATTTTATTTATTGACTATTTATTTTAGTTTATTATTTAGTTTAAGATTTTATTTGATATTTATCAATGTTATTTTAATTCAAGAATTAGGTATAGCAAAAATGATGTTTTATATTATCAATTTTCACTAGTTAGTCCTACCTAAGTAGTATAAACATTAACTATGACAAGTTATGATTTGTAACATAAAATGATGACCATGTCGATTGCTATACGCCTAAAGACAATAAAGATTTTGATTTGATTTGAGTTAAGTGCTATTGAAGGCACATACTGATCTTATTACAATAAACGTTACATTATATTTAGATGATTACATGTTCAATTCACTTTTTAAACTAGCTATCGACAACAAATTTATAAATGAATAATTATCTCCTTTCAAAATGAAATTTTAAATTTTTTTATGTAGAAATATTAAAATTAATTATAAATATATTTTCAACATTTCTAAAGGGACAGATAAAATTTGATTTCTGTTTTAATATGTAAACTAGTTTATAGGGTTCCTAATCATTTCAAAAATTCAGTACTTATAATTTTATTAAACGTTAAAATAAAAATATTTTCTATATTAGTAAATTATTACTTTTATCCTTTTGTACAATAACTACCACACACTTAATTGCTGTTGATAACCTGATACTTTTTAGAAATTTGAATACAGTAATGATACTTTTATCACATATCTTGTAAAGGTTTAAGCATATGTGGTAACAGTGAACATCACCTTATAAATTCCTTAGGTGTTACCAACTTCTAGAATTTAAGTAAAAATTATTGTGGTTTCAGGTAACTACAGCTAGAGTCTCTATATAATATTTATAAGTATATGGTCTCTGGCTGTCTCATCCAGAGAACTGCAAATGTCCTGCCTGCATATACACATTAAAATTTATAATTACAACTTAACTTGCTCAAGTTCAAATGCACTCTGGCTGCTTCATTAAGAATTCACTCCCTTATTTTTTACTGATAATTATTGAGCAAAATAATAACAAGTATTCAACAAAGGATACATGATGCATTGGTTTACTGTTGTCCTAATAGAGTAGTTAAGTTATGATTTGGTTACTATTGTTTTTTGTGCATCCTGGCCCCTTCATGAGACGTATTTGGTTACATACTGTAAATGGTTTATATTAAGCAAAATAATGATGAGAAACCAACAAAAGGAGAAATGATGCATTGACTCAGTAGAGTAGTTAAGTTATTATGATATTTGGTTATGGTTTAATCAAATGAAATAATATAAAAAGGCCCTTGAGGCTTAAGTTCATGGCAGCATGTAGGCTGCATCATAGAAGAAGAATATATAATAAGAATCATGCTATTCTGGAAACTGTAGTACGTTTAAAAAGTATTTTAAACATACTACAGTTTGTACTGTAGTACTGTAGTAACAGTTTAAATTAAATGATTGAACACAGATCAAAATTTAATTTTCACTTTGTGCATTTTTCAGAATATGGTCTGTAATGGTCTTCATACATAAATTGTTTTCTATGCTTAATGGCTCTTGCATGATAAGTGTTTTGGTTACACACTGCTTTAATTGTTGTTTTGCTTTATGTGTAGTCCCTGTCAAGGCACCATTTTTTTACTGAAAAATGCAGTAAATGTACTGTAAAAACCTTAATATTTAACTTAATATATAAACCTGATCTTCTATATTTTTCTAAATTGGTGGTTGGATTTAATGTTTGCTGGTAGAATAACAATGATTTGTACCCAGGTACCTACCTTATTTTTGACCCCACTCATTCTACACAGCTGTATAAATGGTTGTGTGTGTGTGTGTGTGTGTGTGTGTGTGTGTGTGTGTGTGTGTGTGTGTGTGTGTGTGTGTGTGTGTTTTATTAAACTTGAATTTTTAGCAACAATAATTACATAAAGTAAAAATAATGCACTATTATTTTGTTTAAACATTTTTATTGACTCACAAAAATAATCACATACAACTATCATATATTTTAAGTTAAATTCCTTGTAATAATAATACAAAATACAATAAAAAAGATATATTTCTCGCTATGGAGACTATTTATCAGATTTTAGCATTAAAATAAATTTGGTCTTCTGATCTTTTTGTAGACTAAACACAGAGGACCGATTTCACTTGCAGAATCATCCAGGGATTTGAAAGAGATCAATGATTCTCTCAATTGCTGGAAGACAACCCCTGGTGACTCTCTCCACCCTTGGTTTTGGGTTCAATAGATGATAATGAGACAGTGTCTGGAGTAGCAATATCTGTAAGTTAGACAACTACTATCAAGATTCTTGTTCTGTAAAGAATAGTAAATGTAATACAGCATATGATAGTAGTGAGTAATAATTTAATTTTTCAATACAATAAACAACATTTAGAATATAAAGTTAATGTCAAATTCTAAATTCTAATTAATTTTATCTGCTCTATTTTACTGGGCTCTTCTGCAATTGATGTGCTAAAAAAGGTGATGTTAATGAAGGTTGTGTTGACAAGTGACTAAATGTGTTTTTATTGATTGCTCTTTTAGTTGTTGTTCTGTATATTAGAGATTCTCTGGGGATTTTGGGGATCATCTTCTGAATTCGATACAGTTTTTAAGACCCAGAAAAATTATAAAGTTAATGACTTTTTCATAATTTAGAACTTCTTGCTAACCTATGTTTAAAGAATTAAAACTCTTATCACTTTCAAATTTATACATTCTGATAACCCTACTAACAGTACAGTCAAATTTTGAAAGCTTTTCATATGATAGCTTTGATCATAATTACAATACAAGATTTAAAGCCAATTTTCAATATCCCATACATCAACTCGCCTTGTAGAAACAACTCCAACGTACACAGCAAAAGAACTATACAATAAGTTACCTCAGAAATATAAACATTTAATCAATTCAAAAACACTTTAACATTATCTAACTTAACACTATTTACAAGCAATTCATGATTCTTGACTCAAATCACAGTCATTGCTTCCTCAGAGAAATATTGCATGGTCTTCAGTTTAAAAGTAGACGTCATTTCCACCAAGTTTTGAGCAATATAGTTGAAATTTGCTGCTGGATTTGTGACAACTTCCACAGTGAAACTCTCCCCCAGTTATTCTTCCGGAAGTGGTGACATATGTTTCCCATGACTACTGCCACAAACAGCAATCTGGGGCAGTTTTGTTTTTGTTGACCTCGAGTTTGTTGGCTGGTTGCATTTTTTCCAGTATTCCTGTCATTGTTGCTTGTGATCCTTTAGACTCAGAAGTACTCTTTACTTCTCCACTTCCATGCTTAATACTTGAAATTTGTTTTTACACGTTATAGGCTGTTCTGGCTTTAGTAATGACAAACTTCGGACATCTTTATTTTTACTTAGTACTTTTACAATAGTGGAGTAAAGCTCAATTGCAGTTGTTTTGATTCAATATTATTTGTTTCACCTCCTTTACCATTTTGACAAATTTCAGCTTTAATAATGTTCCATGCTGCTTTAGACTTATTAGACTTTTCAATCTAGTTACTATTTGCTTCTATTTTTGCCTGCTTTATTTTAAATCGATATGATCTTTTTGCCACCATTTAGTCATTCTTAAACCTATTTTCCTCTAAATCATTACTGCATTTCTGAAATCTATTATACAAAGATCTCTGTTGATTTTTTAAGTTCAGGAGTAAACCACCTAACTTGCTGTTCTCTTTTTAAAGATATACACTTATTTCTCTAACATTACAACAATAATTATAAGTATCTGATACTATTTTTATGAAATAATTAAACGCTTCCTCTAAATTACTAAAATAATTTAGCTTTAACCAATCCAATAATTCAAGATGAGCTTTAAATACAGCTACAAGCAGGACTACCAACAAAACAGAACCTTCATGCGATAGAGCCACGAGACCCATGGTGTTGTCTGCACCACCAGCGGCGTAGTGAAGTGGGAATGCGTGGGAATGATGATTCCACTCTGATTTTGGCCGTTTTGGGCAGATAAAGAATTAGCCAATGTTTTGCTGAATATTAATTTGGCATAAAATTATTTATTGAACAACTATAAGTTCAAATAATTCACTATCTTTAGTAACACCCGATACAGAAGATGTAACGAAATAGCCTTACAGGACAAGGTCTCAGGACAAGTGGAAGCGTAAAAAATAAGCGTTCCATAGATTGCAAAAATGGTTTATTAGGTTATGCGTTATGTAAGCAAGTTTCTCATCTTGGTGCATTAAAAAGGGACTGTACTTCAATTTCTAAGGAATGGCATGCCTTTACAGTAACATGTAGTGGGTCTAATAATTCTGCCCAACTAACTTTCCAAAAATGATTTTTCTTCACAAACAATCAGCAGGCCCTTTGACAGCTGAGACCATATCTGCTAAGACAGAGAAGGAAACTATTGAAAATGTCTAAGATAAAATGAACGTATCCAACCACAAATCTTACCATTAAAATATTTAGATCAGCTTACTATTTGTCAAAAAATGATAGAGCTTTTTCTGTTCATTCCAAACTGTTGGAATTTCAGAAAATGAATGAATGTGAACATTAGTGTAGGTTAACACAGTAGATTTAGTACTACTGAAATTATTGATCAAATTTCTGATGAGATGAAGAAATGAATTTTCAAAAGATTCGAATTATTTTCGGTAAAATTTAAATTTTGATTGATGAATCTAGAAGCTTAAGGGATAAATCTACTTTAATTGTTTATTTAAAATGCGGAATCAGCAAAGGCCTTCTACCACGTGTGCTATTCTTGGACCTGATTGAATTGTCTAATTAAACTTCTAATTCTATTTTTGACGCTCTGTTAGGTTGTTTGAAAATATATGGGTTTGATTACAAGTACTTGAAAGTTCATTTTAAATGCACTTTTAGTTGCATGTGCTTGTGATGGTGTTAGTGTCATGTTAGGAAAGAAATCTGGTGTTTATACACTCTTTATAGCAAATCACCTAAAAACCAAAGAGAACTAGCACAATGTGCTAGTGAACTTGATTTGCAGATAAACAAAATTGTTTGTATTTTGAGCAAAATGTTAGTATCCAGTTCCTTCAAAACAGAAATGACTGTTTGGTGTGGTTATCAAGCATTGTACTCCCATTTAAAGAATACCCAAGAAGATAAGAACAGAACCACTACTGAACGAGTGATGTATAGAGGATTAATAAAACACCTGATATCAACTCAATTTCTTTTACATCAAGTATTATTAACAACCTTGATAGAAGGCTTTTCACCACTAGAAGCACCAATGAACCATCTACAGGAGCCAACAAATATGAAAAAGAATATAATTCACTTCTTTCGGATAGTTGAAAGCAAGAACTGCTCTTTTGAAAAATTTGTTTGATTCAGTGAAAAAAAAAAAAAATAAAATAGAAAAGCTCTGTGCAAGACTCAAACTAAATTCAAACAAGATATTAAACAGCTTCAGAGATTATTTACAAAACAGCACGACCATTTCTAAAGTCCCTAATCAATTGCTGCAAAGAGTTCATCAGAGTGTGAGCAGGGTTTTAATCACATAAACGTAATCATGTCACCATTTAGATCGAGACTCACCATCAGACATGCATAAGCGCTGATGTTTATTAAGCTGAATGGATCAAACATCTGGACATGGCTAAAACAACACCGCTTAGCCAATGACACTAGAACTCGATGAGCTCAACCTGACAGAAAAGAAGTGGAAGAGGACATATTTGCTAACTATTTGTAAAGTGTTAGGTTTTTCTCCTTGTGATTTTTGGAATATATGTTTAATTTAAAGAAATAGATAATGATATTAAAGTTAGTTAAGCCTTCATAACAATTTTTAAAATGTGCAATAATGTAACATAAATAATTTAAATTCATCAAAAATAAATAATTTAAATTCATCAAAATTAAATTACTATTTCTTTATTTTATTTTCACTTAATTTTCAATATAAGTTACTGTAAACTTCCTGAAGGGTTAGTGTTATTATGTGAGCTTAAATACATTCAATTTTATGCTCATAGATATTGTAGCCATTCTAGGAGATCATATAAATTCAAATTACTTTATAATCTGTCAAATGTACCAAGTGTTCCCACACTGGAAAATTTGCCACTATAACGCTGTGTACCACGCAGCATATTACCTATCCTCGACAGTAAGATGCCCTGGGAGTGTACAACTAAATTAGTGTACTGTATTTACAATAATACATATTAGATTGCACATTTATGAGGTAAATAAATATTTAGTGAATTAAATATTTGCTAAGTGTTTCATTTACATGAACCCAAAACATTAATCAAATCAAATCAAAAATATCTTTATTATGTTATCGTCAAGATAAGTATAGTGTCATACAATATTACTGAGGAGCAAGTACAATTCTGAGTAATTTTTCAAAAGTCTGGTTGAGTTTGCCAGCTCATGAATTCTTCAATGCTGTAGAAGGGTCGATTGAGAAGCCAGGTCTTCAAGTGACGAGCGAATTGTTGTTGATCCACTTTTTTCAGCATCTCTGGCAAACAGTTCCACATTTTGGCGCCGATGTAACTTGGCTTATGTTATGTTCAGTGCTGCGGAGTCGGTGCACAGGAAGGCAGTAGTCAGTGGCCCGTCTGGTGTTGTAGTGATGGAATTGCTCACCCCTTTCTGCTATGCCTGGAGTCTTGATGTGGACATACGTTACTGTTTCCAGGATGTACAGGCCTATGACTGTTAAGATTTTGAGGTGCTTGAAAGCATCCCTGCAAGACTCTCGTGGTTGGAGATTACCCAGTATTCGTATGGCTTTTTTTTGTTTCAAAAGTATGCGTTGCAGGTTGCCAGAAGTTGTCCCTCCCCAAGCTGCTATCCCATAGCGGATATAGGATTCAAACAGGGAGAAGTATGCAATCCTCGTGGTCATGGTGTTTCCTATATTTTTTATTCGTCGTATTACATACAGTCTGGTGCTTAGCTTTTTGCAGAGGTTGTTGATGTGTGGTGTCCAAGAAAGGTCTAGACATTATGCAATGTCTAAGTCGAAACTGCAATTGATTTTTGAATATCATATGTCAGCTATGGATTATTTTGCCATGTTTGGCCCTTGATTTATGAAGGTACCTCAAGGCTCTGTTTTGGAATCCTTTTTATTTTTAGTATTATTAATGATTTTATTATAAATGTAGGTAAATAAAGGAAAAGTAAGACTGAACATATACTATTTCTACTAAAACATATTAAAGACATTTTGTATGAATCTTATTTTTATCCTGTCAAGCTGTTGGGTACATACATAATTATCTTGAGACCAAACTGAGCTGGAATGCACGTGTTACAATCTAATTTTGGTATGATTCATTCACAACTCAACTATGGTGTAAGATTTCGGAGCAGTTCAAGTGCAGCCAATAAAGCTTTTATGTGGAAAAAAAGGCAATCAAATCAAAATCATGTATTTCTCATTGACATTAACATGTATCGAGAATTGTCAGTATGTATAAAATAACTCAATACTAAAAATATTCTTATTAAAGTTATTGCTATATCTGGTAAAACTACAATTAAAAATATATTGAAAAACAGTACTAATGATATTTTTACTTGTAAGGTTGGGTGGGGCACAAAAATTCAGAGAGTGAATAAAAACAGTTTTTTACAAGAAAGTCTTTTAGTTTGTTTTTGAAAGATGCAAGTGAAATGCTGGCTTTTAAATAATCTGGCAATCTATTATAAATTGTAGGTCCTAAATATTCTATTGATTTGTGTAACATATTATTACTATGGTGGGGTACTGTTAAACTATTTTTATTTCTGGTGGGATATATATGATTGTGGGTAGGAAAATCGGTAATGTGTTTAAAAGTGTGAATTGAAACGGAATAAATAAAAATGGAGGGGAGGGTTAGTATACGTTCTTGGTGAAGCACTTGCCTACAGCTCTCCAGGCCCCTCAACCCAAACACTAAACGAAAAGCCCTCTTTTGCAATTTGAATACTCTTTGTAACAGAGAAGATGAAGCAGTTCCCCATGACATTATGCCATATGACATCACAGAGGAAAAGTAACCATCATATACCATTTTCGGTGCACTACTTTTCAGAAAATTTGAAAGACATCTTAAGGAAAACAATACAGAGTTGAGCTTAGAGCAATAAGTGCTATACTGGTTTTGTCAGCTTCTGATTCTTGTAGAGCGACGTTTCCTGATATCAACATCATGACATTGAGTTCCATGTATATATACAGTCATTTGCTACTTGTTAAAGAACATTTTGGTACGTTTCTTAACCACTGTTTTTATCATATTTATGAGACCAGACAAGGCCTTAATTTAGTGATCCCAAATTTTAGATTAGACAAGACACATAGAATATATAATTTCAACAATACACATTTTTTAATAAGTTGCCATTAGCAGTAAAGCAATTTACCTTGTAATGTAACAGGTCAAATTACAACATTTGAATATTCGCGGGGAATTGGCGGACTGTGACGTCAATGAATCGGCAGACTGTGACGTCAGTGAATCACATGTTGTCGGAATTGAGATTTATTTAATAACGAAGAAATTTATTGAACTTTATTCGGGAAAAGATTTGATTAATTAAAATGAAGTAAACATAACCAAAATTCGTGTTTTACAAAAAAATTAAATAGAATTACGCAGAAAAGCCAATTGTGGTATGAATGACTTGTATATTGATGACGTCATAAAGCACATGTTGCTAAAAATTTAAATAAAAAGCTTTGAAAAAATAATAAAAAGAAAATAGAAATACTTAAATTGATTAATTATAGTAAAAGTAATAAATTTCGACAATTATAAAAAAAGAATTAAATTAAATTTATTCGTGAAGACGCTGATTTGAACGAGAGAGGGGATGAGTATTGTTTTGAGTCGGTATCCGTCGTTTTATACGGAGATTGGTTCTTCTTTCACCAGACTCGAAGCAAGGAGGTTGTGTTAGTTCTCCTGGGATAGTAATGATCTGTTGTATAGTGTATTGAAATTTAATCAAGGATGGGATATTGTTTAGACTTTTAAAATTATCAAAGCACTGCAAGGTGAGTGAAATTATAATATGTGTTGAGAGTGTGACATTTAATAAATTAATCTCGTGGTCACTTGGTTTGACTTTTTTTGAATATCCCTTTTATAAAAAGTGTGGAGTGATATTAAATTTTGTAATCATTACTTAACATATTTTGGAACCCTGACATACACACAGACTTGTCTCTGGTGATAACACCAGAGATGTTCAAATTAAATAAGTTTTGAGTAATACCGAGGGAATATAGCTAGCATTGGGCAAGATGGCGACCGATACCATGATGAGCAACATGGCACAACAACGTGCCACTGGTGACAAGGGGCGTACAACTACATGGTGAGTCAATAACTCTAAAGAACTGACTTTCAGCAAATTATCGCAACCAACGTGGGGGTGACACACAGCAAATTGGCGTTATAATCTGCCACTCTCATCAAATTGACATCACTTCAAATCTGAAATACATCAGTAATAAATACAAAGTGAGATATGTACTTGGTTAAAGAGAAATTGTTTTAATACCACTAAAGATTATTTTAACTGTGATTTTAATGATTTAACAAATGAATGTTGTTCTAATTTTGATTTACAATTTATTGTTGTAATATTACGACTTAGCTGTACTAACTTGACAAAGCTTATTGTAATTTGTTTTACATAATACCTAATTAAGAATCTGAATTTGAATCTGAAAGTTTGAAAGTTCCATTCAAAGGTATATGAAAAGAATTGCAACAATTAGCCTTGATATTCAGTGTTGTTACAACCGGAGCTGTGACAATACTAATCAATCTTATGATTTCACAATTAATACTTTTGGAAACAAAAGTAATCAACTTTTAAAATATCCTAAATTTTTCAAAAATTAAAACAGCCTGAATTGTTTGGACAGAACTCTTGATAAAGTATAAGCTTCTTACCAGTAGAACGGTGTGGAGGTGCATAGTAGTTGTGAACAAGTCTATTCCGATTGTACCAGATAGCCAACGCTAGCAGTATCCCACACACTACAACCACTGCCAGTGCTTTCACGATTGGAACAGCAATGGAGTTTTCTACACAGAGAAATAGTTCCAAAATACAAATAATAGAGAAACAGCTAATGAATTGTATGAATTTAAGGTTTATGAATTTCTTTATAAGAAGAAAAAGCATCAGTTTACCTTCATTCAGCAATAGAAGTCCCTGAGTTCTACAAGGGCAGATAGTAAACTGGTACTGAGTGTCTACACAAAGATTCCTGTAACATGTTAACGAATAAAATTAACAACAAAAAAGAAAACAGAGCCAGCTATGAACCATGATGCATCTGAGATTGTAAGAAAAATATTTAGAAAGATTTGGATATTTGTTATAGATAATTGGTCTATTTTTGTAACATATATGTACTCGTATACAGGGCCTCCCAGGCAGCTCACTCACTATTCATGTAAGGAGAGCAGTACAGTTCGCATCACCAAACAAATTGTAAACCAATAAGTATATTGGCTATTTGATACAAATAGTTGTAATTGCTATAATATGTTTGGTATTAGTTTAATTTATTACTCTATATAAATTTTTTTCATATGATATCACACCAGACAGATTATTACATTTTAAGTACAATCCGCTCTATTGTGTAAATGAGTTTTAGTTTTAAAGTATGATATTACTATTAAGCAATGTTTTATATATATATATATATATATATATATATATATATATATATATATATATATATATATATATATATATATATAATATAGCCAAATGCTTATACGTAAATGACCTAAGAGAATCTCATGGTTCTTGCATAAACTATTTGACAAAGGTTCAACAATAACAGAGAACTACTCACCAAGTTTTGTTTGTTTGACAAAGACACCACTCTTGCACCAGAGTATAATTTGTGTTACCAAAGTAATCTACAGTTATCTGTCTCTGCTTTATCAAAGGTAAGAAGTGCACAGTGGCATTCAACTGTAATGGATTGCCAGAAATCAAAACTTCACGTATATTTCCAAAATTTTTGTCAGATGCCACTGAAATTTGAGGTTTCATTTTTGAACGATCAGTGAAAATTGCTGGGGTCTCCAATGCTTCTGAAGTACTTGGACCAATCCAATCAGTAGAAAAAAACATTGAGTTATCATTATAAGTTGTTGAATCATAAACAGCTAAACTTTGATCAGTTGTTTCAGTACTCTCAGAGAAATATTCTTCTGTTGTAAAAACCATTGACTTTTGATGTTCAGTGGTATGCTCTTCATCATTTATAGTAGCATTGCAAAAAATTTCAAGAGAAAAAGGATTGCTTAATACAGAAATGTTATCACATTCTAAAGTCATCAGCAAGATGTCCTTTTCTTTTCGTCTGAGTTCCATCAACAGCTCATTTAAAATATTGCATCCTCTCAAATTTCCAACAATAAACTCAGTCGAGAAGTTGATACAAGGTTTGTCAAATCCAAGTGGAACTAAAGTGTTAACAAATGAGCAATCATAGTTTTCTGATTTCATTCGAGAACAATCAGACTTATTTCCCTCACTGCCAAAACTCCAAAGGCAAGAACATTCTTCGGGTGCGGTGCAGACACCGTTATTACATCCTTCACTGCAATATGGCTTGCAAACTCCAGGATCATCAGATAACTCATAACCATCAAAGCATTCACAACTATCAGGAGCAGTACAGTTACCATTGATGCACTCTGGTGAGCAGATGGGGAAACACATGGAATCTTCCTCACTTTCTTTTTTATAGCCGGGAAAGCAAGAACAGACCTCAGGTGCAGAGCAATGTGCATTAGAACAATTTGAACAGACAGGTTTACACGTATAATTGTTTTGAGATTTATACCCTTCAAGACAACTGCACACACCAGGTTCTGTGCATACTCCGTTGATGCAGCCTTCTGAGCAAACTGGGTTGCAGATGTTTTCCACTTCTGAATCTTTCTGATACCCAACAAAACAAGAGCAAAGTTCAGGTTTGATGCAAGCAGCGTTTTGACAAGGCTTGGAACAAACAGGGTGACATTTGTGTTGATCACCAGTTATTTTCTCATAGCCAGGGAAACAAGTACAGACATCTGGTGAGGTACAGTTGGCATTGACACAAGGTGAGGAACACACTGGTTGGCAGGTGTAGGGTTGGGAAGGGTTAAGTGTGTAGCCTTGGTCACAGGAGCAAATCTCAGGGTGACTGCAGTATCCGTGGACACAATTCTGGCTACATACAGGCTCACAGATATTCTCTGTACCCTGTTGTTTATTGTAACCACTCCAACACTCACAATGGTCTGGAGCTGAACAATTCCCGTTGAGACATTCCAAGTGACACACTGGCTGACAGACACAGCCATCTACAGAAGAGCAGGTTTTATAACCAGGGCAACAGAACTCCTTGGTTTCTTGCTCTGTGTAACTCTGTAAACAAAAGATTGGGTTTGTTATTTAGTTTTAAAACACAAGTGTAATACGAAATTATGTTCGACCTTCATCATAGCTAGGCATAAAGCTGTAAACATAGTTCTCTAATTGACAATTTCGATTTCCTAGGAGATCAACTAGAAAGAAATGTAGTTCAAACTACGTATCTGTATCATGTTTTTAGCTTATATAATTATAAAACGCCCAAGTAACCATTGTAGCGTTGTTTCAAACATTCATACAGCTTTGTGGATAATAAAAGAATAAAAACTGTTATATGTCTCAAAAACAATAAAAATGCTGTGTCAAATATTTAAACAATTTTAGCATAAACTGGAGTAAATTATTAATACATACAGTATAAACACCTGATTCGGTGAGAGTGTAGAATGACAGGCACAGTACTGGAAGGGTTAATAATACTAGAGATTATTAAATCTGTGATTTCAATACTTATGAACATACAGTGAGAAAGAACTTGTCTCTTATTAACTTGTAAATGGTTTGCCTTATAAAAGTGCAATTCTACATATCAATACAAGACAAAAACACAAAATTTCTCAGTAGAAATCTTCATGAATGCAATTAAAATAGAAGAATAAGTAAAGTTGTATATGCATTAGTCATATAAAGTCTTGTTGAGATAAAGTCATTGCGTTACAAAATAAAATGTAGAATACATCACAAAGTTGTTGTTCAAAATAGTAAACAATTGAATAGTTATTACAGAACAGAAATCCCACTCAATTTCTCTACAATATTTCCAAGTAGATTGTTGGCAATTAAAGGGCTGGAAAACTTTCATTTCTGTCTGTCTGTCTGTCCGTTTGCACTATATCTCTAGAAGAAACTGACCTATATGTTTGCAATTAATTGCATGAAGTTCCATTTCTATATGGGCAACATTATGCTCAATGATGGTGTATGTCACTCAACGCAACTATTTTTATATTGGTCTTATGGATACCCATGATGACAAAAAGAAAATTCAGAATAAATAAATTTGTGAACAAACTGAGTACAATCATTTGGCATAATAAAATAATTGACTAAGCCTTCGGTGTAGACCTGAAATTTAGTACAGAACCTCAGCAAAGTCTGTTATGCAACACATGATGTGTTGTACTTCTATCTTGTAATATTACATCTCTGGAGACCTCTGTGAATATCTAGTGTGAACTGAAGTTTTACTTAACACTGCCACAACTACTGTAGTTTATTATAACTAACCTCTTCTTCATTCACATAGTTGCCTGCAGTTCGGTGTCTGATACATGTTTTCCCAGGAACTGTAATAGTATCCACAGTTGCCACCACCCCGTGTTCTGTAAGATTCTAAATATGTCCTATGTACGAAGTGAAGTCTAGTTTTGGTGACTCTGAAACATTATTCCCAATTTATTGTCTAGTTAAAAGAAATATATTTTACTGTCATAAAATTGTATAGTTAGTATTAACAAATTCAGTTATGCAGCACAACACCAGGTCCAGATATTCCTTCTCAACTATATTTAAAAGAAATAACTATTTATCTAGTAATTTCTTAACAGTTTTTTTTACTTCACCAAGTAAAATCAAATAAAGATTGTTCAGCCAATCTACAACTTCTAAATGGACTTTCTGTTCTTAATTATAATTATATAGTTATGAACACAACAATGCTAATTCATCATTTGTACAAAAAACATCCTACTGATGCCAATATAAGAGAACCAGACTTATTTTAGCAATAATTTTTACTTTAGACCAGTTTGTATTTTTTGAATCCGTGTGACAATAACTAGTTATTGTCTAACTAATATTAACTTAATAGCTGTGATTTATTGTAATGAAATTAAAAACATTACTAATAATATTGCTTTGATTACTGTAGAGACAGACAATAAATAATAAGTAATAGTAAATAAAAAGTTTGGTTGAACTTACACCTCACTTTTCGTGCAGACCCCCACACTTCCTGTAATCTCAGTCACTGACCACATCATCAGCATCATCACAGCCCCCAGATACATGGAGGTGAGAGGCTGAGGTGGCATTTCCCTATCAGAGATAAACACTACAGTTAACAGTACATTTACTTAGTCAGTTGCTATTAAAATGAATTAATAACATAAATCTTTAAATATTTATTCGACCCTTTTATTTTTTCTTACTTATTACTTATTAATAATTCATTTTAACAGTTAAGAAATGTAAAAGAAGAAATATCAGAAATATAATATGGTCTAATAATATAAATCTGGTCTGGCACATGTTGAATTTTGAGTAGAAACTTCCTGTATAATAAGTAACAAATATGTTCCAATTTGTAATAAAGTATTATAATGTAAATCCCTCAGGAACAAGAATTATGACATATTCGATTCTACAGGGTGGACAAGATGCCAGTGACTTTGACTCTTGAGGAATATTGCATTGAAATCTACAACATAATGTTACATGAATTCTAAGAATTTGTACCATTCATGAATGAATAGAAATTTTAAGTTTTCTGCTGCAACATTACCTTATTCTTTGAGTAAAAAAAGTGATTATTTTGAGCCCTGTTTAATATAAACTCTTATGAAAAATTCATTAGCCCTATGTAGAATAAAGGGTTTAGTAGTTTATAGCTATCTGATTTCTGATTTCTGGTAGCTATAAACTACTAAACCCTTTATTCTACATTTCTATTTAAATATGTTTTGATCAAAAGAAACGTAAAGCTTACAATAGATAAGGATATTATGATCACAGTCCGACAAAATTGTGTTATAATCAGCTGATTATAGCAGCTTTATAAATTATTTCAACTTAATTATAACTTATAATAAGCCGTTCTTAAATAAAAAATATACAAGTGAAAAGTTTAAAATGGTAATTGTTCAGGTAATTACCGAGTCATTGAAAGTTTGAATATATTTTGATTTTTCTTTGGCCAGAAATAATATTTGGAAAGGTTGATAAAGAGTTCAGGGACACTCTGTATATCACATTAAACCTTAATAGCCTAGAATAGCTACATGGATACACTAATACATTCAGTAGAAAAAAATACTGAAAAAATACGGTTAAAAGAAAACCTTTCAATGTATACTAATTTTTGTTTTGTTAATTTCAAATATTAGGAATAAAAAAAGAGTATTATATACTAAATAAGTATATATACAAAGAAAATATTTAAATAGCTATAGATAAATTGAGGAAAAAGTTATCAAAATGGTTCATTGTAAATAGTTAATATCATATTTTTATAATTATTATTCCATGGGCTTAATTGCCTAATGGTTATTTTAGTAAAAGTGCATATTGTAGAACTGAACATATTAGAGGAGGTTCCTTAGTACTTACACATAAGTGTTTGAATGTAAGAATGTGTGATGTTGGTCAGTTTTGTTCCGAGTTGGATTTAGAGGCGGCAGCTGTTTTTGTGGATAATTTAAAATTGATTGTTTTAACTATATATCACTCTCCATCAGGTAACTCAAATACTTTCAGAAAAGAATTTTGTAGAAAACAGTTTTGTTTTGTTGGAAAAAAAAATTTCAATAAGATTGTTGTACATTTTGGTAACGACATTTTGAATGAGGGAAAACCTCGTTTCAAAATGAAAGTTAAGAGCGCAGTTCTCAAAAATGAAATTAATATATAGTAATGGTATTAGTCTGCATCTCAGAAGCATAGCTTATATATTTTGTGTATTGTCAAATTTCATAATTAGTAAATCGTTTTAAACTTTGTTTGCATTAAAAATATATTTATTGAATGTTAATTATATATGATTTATTGTTGATATTTCTGTTAGAATTTATTGTATATTGTTGTTGATCTGTAGTTGTTTACTGTATATTATTGTTGGTTTGTATTTGTTTAATTATTGCAGATTGTTTTGTTAGATGTAGCTTTAAAAAATGTATTGTTGATCTTTAATAGTAGTTTGTTTATTGTTGATATTTTTGTGAAAATTGGCAGTTAAATATTTTGCCACGGGAATCACTGTTCAGATACTTGTTCAGTTAAACTTTGAAAATGCATGTTGTTACTTTCTTGAATGTTAAAAGTGTTGATATAATGACGATCTAATAATTGTAACAAGACTGGCTGACAACACTATAATGTATGCCGTAATTAATTTTGTTTCTTATGTAAATAGTATTTTCGCGCGAGCTCTGTGAGCTCTTGGAATGTTAAAAGTATTGTGAACTTTCTTTAAATAAAGCATTTGTCTACTGTCTACTACTTTCCTTGACTCTTTTGACAAATTGCTGCGGTTTTTGACAAAATGGTTAAATTATACATCTGTGGTCAGAGGAGACTTTAATTATAACTTTGATGTAACTAAAGGTAGTAGATTCTCAAATCAATTCCTTAATCTCTTGCGACAGTATAAATTTTATCATTTGAATACTAAACCTACTCGAAAAAAATAACTGTCTTGACAATATTTTTGTAAATTGCCATAGAAATAATGTACTAAATTGTAGTATTTTTAATTTTCCATATTCGGACCATTGTGGTCTCACACTGAATTTGAATATAACTGATTTTACTTCACAAAACCAAACAAACATACCCAATAGTATGCAGTTTCTTAAATTTATTTTACCTAAACAAAACATCTCCAAGTTAACAGATAGATTGGCATGCTATGATTGGAATAATATTTTGACCTCTGATGTTGTCGGTGCTCGGAATGTCTGTTCTGTCATTCTTTATATATTGGCAAACAATATTAACTATCTCTCTAAACCAGTAAGAGTTAATTCCAACAATGGTAAAAAAAGGGATAATGCCTGGTTCAATAATGGGTTAGCTGCTATGAAAAGTAGATTCATTTTCTTAGACGTCTTAGTTAAGAATAATTATGAGGAATTTCCATGAAATTAAACAAACATATAATTACTTCAAAAACCATTACAGAAAAATTATTAAAGAAGGTAAAATTAAATGTTATACAAATATCATAGAAAATAGTAGGAACAAATGCAGAGCAGCATGGAATATCATTAAAAGTAATAATAATTTTAGTAGGTACCGTTAGTTTAAAAAAGTTAGTAATATCCCCAGACACTTTTAATAATTACTTTTTGGATTCAGTGGAGACTATTAAGAACAAAATAGGCACTGCCCCTTCTAACTCGGAGCAGCTGCTTGCATCTGTTGAGAAACCTGTTCCAAATGACATTTTACCTGGAATATAATAACAACACTGGATGTAATTAATGCAACTAAGCGTTTAAAAAACTCTAATTGTAATGATGTTTATCAAATGTCCAATAATCTTCTAAAACAAATCATTGATAACATATCTTTGCCACTTTCCTGCTGCTTTAATCTTTGCCTGTTAGAAGGAATCTTTCCTGATGAATTTAAAATTGCAAGAATAAGTCCAATTTTGTAAAAGGGATCTAAAGATAAACCTGAAAGTTATAGACCCATTTCAGTTATTCCTGTAATATCAAAAATATTTGAGCTTTTGGTTTTTGATCAGCTAAGAGCCTATTTTGAGAAAAATAATCTTTTAAGTATTTCTCAATTTGGATTTAGAAAAGGTAAATCCACAGTAGATGCAATAGATAAGCTGGTGCACGAAGTGCTACTAGCGTATGAAAATAAGGTTTTTGCTCAGGCTACCTTTTGTGACCTGAGCAAAGTCTTTGATTGAGTAAATCACTCAGAATTATTGTTAAAACTTACTATGGTGTTCAAAATTTGCAACTTGAATTTTTGAAATCTTTTCTTTTTGAGCGGAAGCAGAAGGTTCTAGTGAATAGTGATTGGTCACAGGTAGTTACAATTAAATGTGGTGTCCCCTAGGGATCGGTTTTAGGTCCTCTTCTCTTTTTAATTAGTATAAATGACCTTCCAGCTTTTATTGACTGTAAATCAATCTTGTATGCAGATGATACCACTTTCCTCAACATTAATTCAAACATTGATGAGCTTAATATCTTGGCACAAAGTGCTCTGGATAAGGCATCAGGTTGGTTTAAAGCAAACAGTTTTCTTTTAAATGAAGGTAAAACCCAAAACATTATTTTTACTTTAAGAGCTATTGGTATTGATAATAATTTATATAAATATTCAAATCAAGTAAAATTTCTGGGAGTTTGTTTTATAAAAATTTAACATGGGGTTCTCATATTGATTACATTAGCTCAAAATTATCTAGGGTTATTTTTCTAATTAAAAAGCTTACTAATTGTATTGTATTGTATATTAGATCCGCTTATTTTTCTTATTTCCAATAAATTTTTAGATATGGTTTAATATTTTATGGAAACTGTAGCAGGATCAATCAATCAATCAATCAATCAAAGAGAACTTTATTCATATACATCGAGTACAGAATATGTGTCAATATGTATGTAGGATAGATGAAATATTAATTTTACAAAAACAAGCAATCAGGATCATATGTGGTGTTAGTTTTTTGGAACATTGTAAACCTTTATTTATAAACTTAAAAATTCAAAATATTTTCAACTTATACATATATGACTTAGTTTTGTATACTTTTCAATATCCTAACAATGTATGCTGATCACATCTACAATACTAGGAGTAAGGTAAGTAGTCTTACTACAATCAATTTCTGCAGACTAAATAAAACCATTAATAGTCATCAGGTAGTTTCACTAAAAATTTACAACAAATTACGTAATTTAATAAATATATACCCTAAAAAAGTGTTTTGCAATAAATTTTATAATTGGTTTCTAAACAATCCTTTTTATTCTGTAGATGAATCTTTTGCTATATCCCACATTAATATATAATTATATCTAAAGCTAACTAAGGATAATTGTTTATATTTCATGGATGTATTTACATATGTCTTATATTTTAGTATTTAAACATGTATTTATTTATTGACTTGGCTACTGGCTGTAAAGTGACTTTGTCGATAAGTGCAAAAACTTAATATGACAATAAATATTATTATTATCTGGCACGGAAAAATTAATAGAATGGGTTAACTGCAATACTCAGCAACGCTTTAATCTCGGTATTTAAATATAATTTTAATTTTGGGACTGCTCCACATATTGACTCACCATATGTTAACACTAAAACTATGAGCCAATAAAAAAGCCTTGAACGGGAAAAGTTTAAAAGTTTTAGCAAATAAACTGTTTTTATAAACTAATACAACTCACATGTCCCTGAAGAGTATTGTAACCATTATAATAAAAAACAGTTAATACACAGTACAAGGATTTCCTATATCCATATAAGGTATGCTTCACTACTTGTAGTACAACAGACTTTAGTAAGGTTGCATGCAAAATTTCAAATCTATTTTGCTCTTTCGTTCTTTAGATGCCCTGCAGACAAATAGACAAACATGTAATCATACAAAAAGATATGTTTACATCCTTTGGCAGACAAAAGAGATATTGCGTCACCCTACTGAGTGATGGGGTTCAATGACGCCTCAGCCAAATTCCATGGTTGGATAGTCACCATCATATAATGCATTCTTATCTACGTAAAAATAAAGTTTCATACATAATTTATAGTGAACAGATGAAATCTTTCTTAAAATATCTTTCCACATGATATATTCACATACTGGTTCTGGTTTTATAGTAGTTTTCATATAGGTAATCAAAGTTTCTGTCAGCTAGTGATCCAAGAGTGCGCTGAAGTCAAATATTATCACTGACTTTTAAGATTACATCAGGTTTATTATATCTTCATTTTACTCTATGAATAAAAGTTGCACTTGTTGAAATCTCAAATGATTGAACAAAGTTTGTTTATAAATATATTTATTCATCTATTTTTCGTTGCCATTACGGTTACCCGTAACACCAATGTAAAAATATTCGCTAATACTAAGAAAAATACCATGGGGCAGCAAGCACCATCATTGAATTCATTGTTGCTAATGTAGAAATGAAGCTTCATGCAAAATTTCAAGTCTATTGGTCAGTTTATATTTCAGATATTGTGTCGACAGAGAGACAAATTTAATTGAGTAATAGGCTTTGCTAATGCTCTGCCAACCAGTTGGATAATGTAGGATAATATGTTGTTTGATTATTTATTACACTCTGAATTGATGTGAGATTTAAATGTCTTGTAACTATCTACTATTAAACCAATATACTAAAGACTATACAGTGTCACTTGGCTTATTCATCATTAATTTAGATATTTACATTAGAATATTGATGCCAATTCAATACATTCTGCTTTATAATTTGTCAATTTCAAATTTGTTGCCCACGCCCAATAGCATTTAAATAAAAATGAATTTGACTTATTTTGGTAATGAATAAGTCAAATTTCACCCATGACAACGTATTATAATAAACAGTAAATAAGCATAGTTTTGAAAATTATGTTGTAAATTGATAACTCTACATGGTCCCAATACATTAACCTGTGACATGAGCTTTAATTCTGTATTGTGAACATTTCATAACTTTAAATCTTTATAAGAAATATTTACACAAATTTATAATAAGTTCAATAAAACTTATTGTATGTCATTGGAGGAATATGTGTAAAACAAATATATTTTCTGTTTTTTATATTTTGCAGCAGAGTAACATTTATTTCAACCAATGATTTATGAACTCCTGCAAGTACATGTTCTTTCATTCAAATGTTTACTTATTGTCAAATCAGAATTTCATACTCATTGTAACTAAATACATTTATAATACATTATTCATTATAATACACAGATGCATTATTATACATATATGAAAAGACCGAGCTTGTGGTTTATGTGATAGGCTAAGGTTGTTTAGTTAAAATATTGTTTGATTGAAAGTAATATTAATCAATTGGCTGTCTTATAGAGTACTGATAACAGATACAGCCTACTAAATAGATTTTGTGAGGGTAAATTATGATAGATTTCATTTACTATCTGTTCAATGTAATTGTCTATTATACTCACATGGTGGCCATAGGATGCAATGGAAGGAAGAAGATAACCCTGGATAAACTCAGTGCCATCCTCTCAGTGAGATAGAGCTGGTGAATCACCAGCATCACCAGTTCCTCAGATATGATGATATGCCAGCATCCTTCATAGCTCAAACATTGAATGTTGATTTAGAGCAGTAGTTAAGTGCTATTGAAAGCACATATTGATCATATTACAAAAAAGTTACATTATATTTAGATAATTACATGTTCAATTCACTCTTTAAACTAGCTATCAACAACAAATTTTAAAATAAAAATATATTTTCAATATTTCTAGAGAGATAGATAAAAGTTGATATCACTGTTTTAATATGTATAAACTAGTTTATAGGGTTCGTATTAATCTCATATTGTTTATTGATTATATATACAAAATAAGATACAAATTTAAAAAATAATAAAGTTCTTATGATTTTATTAAATATTAAAATAACAATAATTTTCATATTGGTAAATTATTATTTTTATCCTTTTGAACAATAGCTACCCCACACTTAATTGCTGTTGATAAACTGATAGTTATTGATACTTTTAGCACTTTTAATACAGTAATAATAGTTATCTTGTAGAGGTTTAAGCATGTTTGGTAACAGTGAACATCATCTACTATTGATTTCTCTGTTGATGTAGCAGTCAAGACTTCTTGGCATTGTTGATAGGAGTAGATTTGTGAAAAGAGATTTGCCTTATCACTTTTTTAGGTCATTATGCTGTTGAAGACTTGTCATTCTCGTATAGAATTCTGTATTGCTACCATATATCACCAGAAAAATTAAACGTTCTAGCAAGTACTTTGTGAATAAAACCTTTTGTTTATATTTCGGTATAGTATGTGTGATATTCAGTTGTATTATATATTGTCTTCTCAAACTCTTTAAAAAATTTGGATAATTTCATAGTAAATTTTGCAAGTTTTTACAATCCTTAAAAATAGTGTTTGAGCTGTAAGTGTGCAATTGAACCTTCCATTTGGTTGGTGTAAATACCTGATTCCATGTTGTATCCATGTGTTTAGGGCTATTGCAGATGTTTCTAGGTTCTACTGGTAGGATCTTACTGATTATGAAAGGATTAGTAAGACAGAGCCTTGTAATATTTAAAAAGAATATCCATGTCTTAAATATGTGCTTCTGTTTCTGTTTTGTGGATTTTATTTTGGCAGTTTGGTTAATCCAAGTGTTACTTTTACAAATTAAATTTCATTTTTTAACATATTAAAATGGCCAATTTTGTGATGTTTGTACGAAGTCTATCACTTCGAAACAACTCAAGCTTGTATGTAATGATTGTTTGAAATAGTTTCATGGAGCCTGCATTTGAATGAACAAGGCTGATCATGACTGCATCACCGCCGATGGAATAACGTGAAGGTGTCAGCCGTGTAGTGAAACACGGAGAAATAGCTTGAGGTTTGATTCCACAGCTCAGGAAGAGAAACTTTCACTTGAAGATATGATGAAAAAATTTAGGAAGTAGCTGAAAGCCAAAAAAGCCAAGAAAAAATGTTAACAAATCCTATGAGTTCTTAGCTGAAAAAATTAAAGAAAATACAATAACTATGAAGCATCAAAATTTATCAACGGAAAAACTGCTTAAAAATCATTGATAACTTGATACAAGAAAACAAAAGTTTAAATAGGAAGGTTGCTGAGTTGGAATAGTGAATCACTGAAATAGAACAATACTCCAGGGCAAATGCCATATAAATACAGGAATTTCCTATGCAGCCAAACAAAGATGTTGTCTGTGTTGTGAAAGAGGTGGGAACAGCTCTGGACCTAACAGACCTTACAGACTCCAAGATTGGTATTTGTTATCGTCTTGGTAAAAATGTCGGCCACAACAGCTCCCCACCTGACATCATTGTCAAGTTTGTGAGGCGTATTCACAAGGAGGAGTTCATGAAGAAGCGTCATGTCAAGACAGTCTGAAACTTGCATTGATCATGCTTATATGAGAGTATCCAGTAAGAATGAGATTGTTGTAGACATGTCTGTGATACACGCCGACATCACGGACTACTACAGGGTTTGGGTGAGCTTGCAGGTGTGTGGTAGGCGGAGAGGGGGTGGCGAGCCTGTACTGTCCTAGCCCCACTGCTATACTGATTACGCTCGGCTCGACCAGCTGTTGGATAGCGCAGACTGATCTCTTGTCTATAATCAGCAAATGCGTCTTTGGTGTTTGACGAGTTTTTGGGAACTGTACAATGATTCTTAATGCAAAGTAGAGTGAAATTACGACAGATCAATCAACATACATTTAAAAAACCATGGATTAATAATTTTATTTGTTCAAAAATTAAGAGAAGGAACCATCTCTTTAAACTGGTTAAGAACCACCCAAATAATGTCAAATTGAAATTTTATAACTTAAAATTTAGAAATAAGACTTCATACATACATAAAAGAGCAAGGATAATTTTTATAAACAAAAGTTTGAAAATTACAATGGAAATTCCAAAACCACTTGGAAAGTCTTGAATGAAGTGACTGGTCAAGCTAAAAAAATCAGACTATAACACTAAATATAAATTAGATTGATTTCTGATTCATTTGCTGTTGCAAACTATTTTAATGATTACTTTTACACATAGTAAGTAAACTAAATTTAATTTATGCACAATCAAAAAATTTTGTACAAAAAGATATGAAGAAATTCAATTTTTATTGATTCAGTTCTACCACATGAGCTAGTGAGTGTAATAAATCACTTAAAAATAATACTTCTCCATGCATGGATGGAATTAGTTCCTTCACGATTAAGAAGATCTATCCCAAAATCGTGGATGTCTTGTACATAATTAATTTGAGTTTCAATAGTGGAGATTTTTCAATGCAGTTAAAAAATGCAGTAGTAATATCAATTATATTGATAAATATTATTTAAAAGAGGTTCTAATCTGAACAGTCGTAATTATTGTCCTATATCTTTGCTTTCATACTTCTCAAAAATCTTTAAAAATCTAATGAAAAAATTGTTAAATTTTTTTGAAATAACAAATTTTTAAGTAATAATTCATTTGGATTTAGATCTGGTATGAATAGAGAGATCTGGTATGATGTAATGTATGCACTATAACATTTCATGACAGATTTGAAAGAGGGTAAATGTGTTATGGTCTTTTTCTTGACACAATGAAAGTCTTTGACACAGTGAACCACACAATTTTATTGGACAAATTATATCAATGCGGAATGCTTGGAATTGCATACAAATGGTGTGTGAGAGTTAATTCTGTTTTAAATGACTCTAGGATAATAAAGCAAGCTGTACCCCAAGGATCTATGATGTGAGCAATATTATTAATTTTCTACCTAAATGACTAATGCAATGGTAATTTACAAAGAAAAATAACTTCTTTTGCTGAAGACACAGCTCTTTGCTATTCAGAATCTAATTGGAACAGTATAAGGTCTGGTATGGAAAATGATTTAGAAGCACTTCAATGGTGGTTCACTATGAATCAATGCTGCTGAGTTTAGAAAAAACTAAATATATAAATTTCAGCCTTAAAAAGATATCTACTTTGAAAATCAAATTTATTACAAATGTGCTAAGTGTATAGTTATTCAAACTTATGTGATTCAGATTTGAAGTGATATCAATTTGATGAGAGTGGTAGATTATAACGCCAATTTGCTATGTGTCACCCCCACGTTGGTTGCAATAATTTGCTGAAAGTCAGTTCTTTAGAGTTATTGACTCACCATGTAGTTGTACGCCCCTTGTCACCAGTGGCACGTTGTTGTACCATGTTCCTCATCATGCATTGCAGTGCTTTGATAATTTTAAAAGTCTAAACAATATCCCATCCTTGATTAAATTTCAATATACTATACAACAGATCATTACTATCCCAGGAGAACTAACACAACCTCCTTGCTTCGAGTCTGGTGGTAGAAAAAGGAATCTCCGTATAAAACGACGGATACCGACTCAAAACAATACTCATCCCTTCTCTCGTTCAAATCAGCGTCTTCACGAATAAATATAATTTGATTCTTTTTTATATAATTGTCGAAATTTACTACGTTTACTATAATTAATCAATTTAAGTATTTCTATTTTCTTTTTATTATTTTTTCAAAGCTTTTTATTTAAATTTTTTAGCAACATGTGCTTTATGACGTCATCAATATACAAGTCATTCATACCACAATTGGCTTTTCTGCGTAATTCTATTTAATGTTTTTGTAAAACACGAATTTTGGTTATGTTTACTTCATTTTAATTAATCAAATCTTTTCCCGAATAAAGTTCAATAAATTTCTTCGTTATTAAATAAATCTCAATTCCGACAACATGTGATTCACTGACGTCACAGTCTGCCGATTCATTGACGTCACAGTCTGCCAATTCCCCGCGAATATTCAAATGTCGTAATTTGACCTGTTACAAAACTTTATGTATCAGGAATAGTTGTGATGTAAATCATAAAGCAATGCATATACTTAGGAATTTTTGTTGACAGTGAAGTTAATGGGAAAACTCACATAAATCATTTAAAAAATAAAATTAATAATGTTTTAAGGTATTTTTATTTTTGTAGAAGATTAAGTAATTAAAGAGTTATGCATTTGTTATATTTTTCTTTAATTCAGAGCAGAATTAGAATAGAATATATTTATTGTGTTGACAATATATATTACATTGTGTTGCAATAGTCAATAATACCAATTTTTTCAGTATTTATCTTAAAAATAAATCCATTCAATCGACTTTCCATACAGCTGCATGCAGGCACTCATTCATGCACATACAAAGAAACAAAATTCAAAATTCATGGCATCAACCCCCATGATTGCAACACCTCCGCAAATATCAATCCCAAGTGTGCTCCATGAACTCGCCAACTGAGTAAAAAGCACAAAACACTAGGTAGTGTTTTAATTGGGTTTTACATTTTTTGGATTTGTTTCTAAATTAAGTGTTTCAGGGAGACTGTTAATGAAATTAATCCCAGCTTGAGAAGGGTGGCGTTCAAATGCTGCTGTTCTATGCTGTCGGGCTCGAAAGCACTCCCGAGCTCTTTTCTCGTATCTAAGTATATCACTGCCCTGTGTCAATATATACTGAAATCAACAGTAAAATATACAAGCTGGGTAGAGTTAGCAAGTCGAGCTCCCTGAAGGCACTTTGACATGACTCTGTTGTTCAATATTGTGATGATTCGAACAGCTTTTGTTTTGTAGTCTGAATACTCTTTCCAAGTTTGATATGGCACAACAGCCCCACAGAGAAATTCCATACGACAGGTATGGAAATATTAATCCATAGTAAGCCATCATTTAAACATCAGACGTACAAAGCTTTGATAAATTTCGACAAAAATTCCAGTTGGCAATTTAGCAAATACACTATCAATGTGAACTTTCCAGGTTAACTCTTTATCTAGGTGTATTTCCGATGACAGAGTCATGTCCTCTGCGTATTGAATGATTTTCCCATATAAGGGTGACGCATGGATGTTTTTCACATAAATCAAGAAAAGGACAGAACCCAATATTGATCCCTGTGGGATATTCCTTGGTATATTCTAATACTACTTGATACTGCATTCTGGATCTGAACACATTGACTTCTGCTGCTCAAGTATGAGTGGAACAACTGGTGTGCTGCCCCCGTACACCGCAGCCTTCCATCTTGTGTAGGAATATACCATGATTAACAGTATCAAATGCTTTTGAGAGATCAAGAAAGACACTGAGTGTTCTTTATTGAGTCTCAAAGCCTTCCACAATAAAATCTACCAGTTGTGTGATTGCTCCAAAAGTTGATTTTTCTGGTCTGAAATCAAATTGTTGATCAGACAAAATTATGTGTTTTTTTCAAGAAAATTAAGAAGTTGGTCCAGGAACAGTTTTCTATAACAGGTAAAACTGAAATTGGTTGATAATTATCTGCTATCTTTTGATCACCTTTTTTGAAAACAGGTACAACTTTTACCAACTTGAGTGCGGGTGGGAAGGTGCTAGTTTTAAAAGAAACATTTATGATTTTTGTCAATGGATTTAAAATGTGCTGATAACATTGTTTTATAAGTCACATTGATATGCCATTTATGTCATTGGAAGTTTTAGCTGAGAAACTTCTTACAATACGTCCCACTTCGTCCTCACATACAGGAGCTAGAACCATAGATTAAGCAGGGGTATGTGTGGTGACTGTATCCAGTTCCAATTCACAGGCAGCATCAAGAGAATTAGCCACTGAGGAGAAAAGTTTGTTAAATTGCAAAGCTATTGCATTTGGATCAGTTAATTTGATCCCATCAACATCGAGCTGAATGGATTTTGAACATGCTTTATTTGTTAAATTTTTTCTAATGTTCCAGGCTGTCTTAGAAAAGTTTGATGACTGTTTTAGTTTATTGTTTTTTCATATGATTTTGCAGCAGTTATTACTTTTTTTGTAAGTTATATAGAGAGATTTGAATCTATAATCTTTAGTGTTCCTGAATATTTCATTATAGATTTTTAGTTTATTTCTAGAAATCAGAATTCCAGGAATAAATAAATCCAAGAATTCTTCTGAAATTTACCTTTTTCTTTTATTTTCTTAAAAGCACAGAAAATATTTAAGCGGAACATGATACAACTGTTGGAGGAGTTGAATATTGTGTCTGCAGAAGTAAAAGAATCTAAAAAAATTCCAATTTTCATTTGCCAGACATTTATTTAAAACATTTATATTAGGGGGGTGGACAGTTCTCCTTAAAATAATGTTGTGGGATTCTTGGCTCACTGAACATCCACGAACTTTAAATTTTATCGAATTGAGAATTTTTAACAAATTACCAAACAATATTAAAGAATCACTGAATAATAAACTTTTTTAAGACCTATAGAGTGGCTGCTAACATTGATCACCTTGACTTCTTTATTAAGATTCAGCATTTTTATTTAAAATTATTTTTTCATACAAGTTCAAAAATACTTTTTGTAAAGAGATTGGATGAAAATTGTCTATCATTATGGTTTGATTTTTGTATTGGTTTTATAACAGATTTCAATTAATCTGGGAAGACTCCTGCAGCAAGACAATGATTGGAAATGTTGCTAAATGAGGAGCAATTAATTCTGCTACATATTTAATTAAGAACATTGGAATTTCATCCCATCCTGCTGATCTTTTATTATTCACATTCTTAATAGTTGATAACATTTCATAAATTGTGACAGGTGGCAGGAAATGGTCTTATTGATATTGGATATATACTTATTGGAGAAATGTGAAGCATTGACTGTCTTTGACTGAAGGTCTAATCCAGGGCTGCCCAACCTACGGCCCGCGGGCCGGATCCGGCCCGCGAGTCAGTTTTATGTGGCCCGCCTTGTTGCCAAAACAACCAAATTTGTTTACAGGCATTTGAAATATTAAATAAATACAAATTTTGAGAACCAAGCAGTCCAGCCGATTTCACATAGAACGAGCCGTATTCATTTGGTGGAGTATGAGTGTTGAAAGAAGTAAAGTAGTTGCAGACAGATTTCACTGACTACGGTGGTGGCTGCCGGCTGGCGAATAGAGCGCGCGTAAAGCACGGCACAGCGCGCGGTGCGGCGACGTAACCCCTACCCAACTCAAGGTCACCATTCGCCACGTAATTTGTATGTCCTAGTATCCTAGTAGGATTAATTTAAATCAATGTATTCAATTTATTGGTGACTTTTTTATTGTTTCCTGAGAATTAGAGCAAACATCCAAAAGTCTGGTTTTATATTTATTTCTACTAAAAGAACCTAAAAACATAATATATTATAAACCTTTACCTAACAGCTAATAAATAATAAAAAATTACAATAATCAGGAAACAAGGGCCAAATAACCTTAAAACTCATATTTTGTACAAGATTTCTGGAACAAACCCCGGTAAATACGTTTTGTTTGGGGTTCCAAATCCCCTGGGATGTTGGCCCGCCTGTCCATAAAGGGTTTACAATGTGGCCCTTGAGTAAAAAAAGGTTGGGCACCCCTGGTCTAATCTATTATTAATGCTAAGGAAATGTTTATTCAAAATGCTAGCTGCTTTACTATCTTGTAAAACCAAATCTCCGCTTATGATTTAAATTTTATTATTGCTGTTTATTGCTGTTTATTGATTTTCTTAATTCTTGATTAACAACGGACCAGGTGGTCTTTGATCCATTTCCAGAATTATTTATTTTATTAGTATTATATTCCAATTTTAACAATTATTTTGCGCCATAGAGCCAGTTTACAATTAATGTACCGAAACTGAATTCTTTTATTATGAGAATCATCTTTTAACAATAAAGCTCTCGCTTCTTCACACTTAAATTTCTAATTTCCTCCATAACCCATTTCTTATTCTTAATTTTTAAGTTTTTTGGAAATGAATAATTGAAGTAAAAAAGTAAATTTCTAAAAATTGTTGATACGTTTCATTAGGAGAATAATGTTTCTTAGGGTAACAGAGTAGATTTTTCCCAACTTTCTTTTTCTAAGCTTTTACAGAAGATCTGATATTATTGGCTGTAAACTTTCTTTTGAATGTTTTGTAGTTTAAATTCACTCCTTTTATGAAAACTGAGATAATCTGGGCTGTGTGATCAGATAGTCCAGGGTCAACTCTGTAATACCCATTGTTTTGGAAATTTGTAAAGATATGATCTATGCAAGGCTTTAAATTTTTTCCTATCCTTGTAGGTTCATAATAATTAGGGAACGGACCATATGAGCTAACTAAAATTAACAGTTTTACAGAAAGTTTATCTTTAATGAGTGTATTAATAATCAAGTCCATACATAATAAAATTTTCTTCTGAGAACTATTTTTTATTTTTTATTACACAATCAAGTAACAAAACTAATTTCTTACAAAATATATCAAAATTGCTTTTTTTCTGATATTCTACATACAAATATTATTATGAATACTTGATTTTCTATGGTAATCTCTACACAGCAAAGTTTAAAAACATTTCTTATAACAAAGCTTTCATAATTGTAATTAATCTTAATTTTGTTAAATAGATCTTTTCCAACAAGGATACAAGACCTGCTCCATTCTCCTATCCCTTTAAAATATCCTGTTACAAATTCCAATCCTAAATTATTTAAATAATACTTATTTTCTATGTTCAGCCAGTATTCATCTAAAAGTAAAACCGTAAAGTCTTGAACTCTGATAAAAACAATTCTAGCTCTTCCACTTTATTGACTGCTCCTTTAATGTTACATTGAAAAAACATTAAACCACTAGATCTAAAAAAATACCATCTAAACTGTTTAGTTGTCGGGTTATATTCTTCTTACTTATACAGTTGTCGGGTTATTGCTTTACTAATACAGTCTCATCCTTTGTGCCATTTTGTGAATGTTGGTGGTTAAGTCCTTGGAAAGATGCTGACTGTGACACTGGCTTTGCTGATTTTGTGTCACCAGGATTTCCTCTTGAAGTTTTTCAAGGAATACCACATGTGAGAGGCCTTTTCTGAATTCTATGGTAGATTTCTGTTCAGATGAAATTATACTGATTGTAGCTGCTGTGCTCAGATGAAATTCAATAATATTTTTGGAAAAATGATACAGATCTACTAAGTCCAGCACACAGCCTATTGGAGAACATATTAGTGTCCTCAAACCTTTATTTTTGAAGTCTTCCTTTAGTTGTTTAATTTACTGTCCATGGTAGGTTTTTCAAAATACTTTGGTTTGGTTACCAAACTATAGATCGTTGCACCATTTATCAACTTCTGACAAGTCAAGCTGTTGTTTACGTAATCTGTGATTTTGGGCCTACCGAACTTTTCTATGAATACTAACACCACACCAGCTGTGATATGCCTAGGATCCTCATAATCAGCAGAAATCGAGTGGACAAAGGCAGTGCCAAGTTGTTTTTTAAGTTTTCAATTATTTCTCCTATGTCTGCATTAATAACATTAATTTCACCTGTTTTTATTACAGTTTCATGACTCCTTGTCTTATCGAGTGTTGTCTTAGCCACCATGGACACAGTTTGGAGTGCAGGGTTATGTTTTTCTGCCAGATTTTCTAATTCAGAGTTTATTCTAGTAATCTTGAAATCCAAATGAAGAACATCATGTTGCATGGGTATTGTTGCTAGGAGCAGATTGATATTTTCCATGTTTTAATCAAGTTATTTACATTATCCATGAATCGCGCAATACTAGTGGTCTCAATGTTATTTGTTCCTGCAATCACTAAGAGATGATCTCTGTTGGTTAAATTCATGGAGATCTCTTTGACCTCATCTACCTTGCCCCAGGTCACTCATATGAACGTGAGTTCTTTGTTGCACTAGGTTGATGAGATGTTTCCCCATGACTGTCTGCCAAGTTTATCAGTTGGTTTTGTAACAATTTAGAAGACCCATGGACTGATACAACATTTTCCTCGTCATGTACTTTTCCATTACAATGGTTGGCTCTTCTCCTAATTTTGTTCCCGTGTTCAACAATAACACATGGAATTTTATTGGAATCACTATTGGTTACTTTATACTTTTCTTCTGTATTTCCCAGATGAGGAAAGTCCTCAGGAGAATGAATGTTGAAACCATCCCCAGAGATTTCGTCTTCTTACAAAAGTGCAAATATATTTTCTGTTTGGATGGACAAGTGCTCTTCAGAAGGAGATTTATTTCTACTGGAGTGTTTTTTTTAAATTATTGTTATTATTATTATTAACTGGGGTAAACATAGTGGTCTGTCTAAGTGTGTCATTTAGTTCACAATAGTATCTTTTAATTGGGTTATTAAAGCTTCTTTTTGCTCAGGATATTTTCATATACTATTAATTTGTTTAAAAGCTATTTATGAGCGCCAATATCAATTGTAAAAATCTCATCACTGCTAACAGTTTGAACCCCTGTTGAGACAATAACACTTTAGGTGACAAATAGCAAATTTAATTTTCTTTATACTCCTTGTTTTGTATCACTCATAAGTCTCTTCAGTTCGTTTTCTCTTTTTTGTATTTAATTCTTTATCTGTAAATTTTCATCTTTAAGATTCTGTATATCCTTATTAAATTTCCGGCTCATTTCTTCTGATTCGTCTTTAGCCAAGCACAATTAAGTTTCAGCTTTCTTTTTTTATATTCCAGTTGGAATGTAATCTCAGAAAGAACACTATTTTCAGCAGTCTGGATTTAATTATTTACAGAATTAAATAAAAAAATTTCTTCATCATTGTCCATATAGTTACTAAGTTTGAATAATTTTCTGCCTTCAGTTATTATGCCATGGTGTTGTATGACCACCATATTTGACAACCGCTAGTTCTTTGAGTAAGCATCAGCTTTAATGATACAGGTCCACCCTCTTTAACTCACCTTTATAAGAGGATATGCATTATTGACAATTCTGTTTAAAATCTGTTGACAGAGGGGCTCTCCACATGTAGTAAGTTTGACATTTCAAGAATTTAATTTTGTCATCTAAGATTTAATGCAGAGTGTACAAAAATTATTTATAACACCGACCACGTAAGAAAAAGGTCTAAATTTACAAAGTGTATGCCTTCAATATAAAAATTGTGTGAATATCATTTAAGAAATAAGAAGGCTTAAACGTTTTATTTGAATTAGATCTATAATTAATTTTAATACATGACTACATAGCAGCTAAGGTTAATCCTGAATAAAAATCAACATCAAGAGTTAAGATAGTAAGTATACAAGCGAAAAAGAAATTGAAAATATTATTAACTACGTTGTACGAATCAATCAGTAATGAGTCGGAGTCCAAGCGGAGCGGACGTATCGCGGCTAAGCTCTCTTATCAGTGTTCCCGTTCCGTAGCTATACTGCATGTGTGCTTACTTGTATAAGCTTGATTGCTAGTGCCGAATTGCTATACTTTATTTTAATACTTAGTTTTGAAAACTTTCTTCTTTTCTTTGTTTTGAAAATGGCTTCATGTAAAGTTTGTTTGAGTGCTATTAAGAGAAGTCAGTTAAAACTCGTTTGTGCTGATTGTCAGTCGAGTTTTCACGCTAGGTGTGTGAACATGAGTCAGGCGGATGTAGATTGCTTGGAGGAGCTGAACTCAGTGTGGAGGTGTAACTCTTGCAACAACGAACGCAGGAAAAGCATGAGGTTGGAGACGAGTGTGCAGGATGGCAAACTTACACTTGAGGACGTGATGAAGGTGCTTAATGACATCCGAGAGGACCAAAAAGCAACCAAGCAAAACTTCAACACTTCTTATGAGGCTCTACATGTCAAACTTGAGGAAAACGCTCAGTCACTTCAAAGCGCTTTACAGAAAATAGAGGAGTTTTCGAAGAGAGTTGTCGATTTGGAGTTGGAGAATGGTAACTTAAAGAAAAAGGTTGATGAACTGGAAATCAGAGTGGATGACATGGAGCAGTACTCGCGGAGGAACTGTCTGGAGATCCAAGGAATTCCCGAAGAAAAAAATGAAAATGTTCTGGATATTGTCAAGGACGTTGGTCGCGCACTGGGCATGGATGTCAGCGAGGAGATGATAGACACTTGCCACAGATTGGGCCAGAAAGACAGCGGTTATAGAGGACCACGAGGTATCATCGTGAGGTTCGTCCGTCGTCTGGACAGGGAGGTGCTCCTGCAGAAGAGACGTGAGAGGAAGAAGGACTTTTCCACTCGTCACCTTAGTCTTGACAGGCCGTCGGACGTTCCCGTGTACTTGAACGAGTCTCTGTCACCGACGAGGAGGAAGCTGCTGGCCAAGGCGAGGATGCTCAAGAGGGACCGCGGCTACAAGTACATCTGGCTGCGCAACGGCAACATCCTGCTGCGTAAGGAAGAAGGATCTGCTGTAATTCAAATTAAAACCCAGGCTGACCTTGATAAGTTGTAGATTTAAGCATTTTTTTCCTTTCTCGAACTGGTTTAAAGTAAAACTTTATAATGTAACAATTTTATTAATAAGAAAAAGTAAATTTTTAGATAATACACAATATACATTTGACACAGTTTTCCTTTTTCTTTTAGTTTAAAATGCAGAATTTCAACCTAAATGAGAGTTATTTTACTGACAATGTAGGAGGGAAAAATAGTGTAAGTATTATTCAGCAAAATATTCGTAGTATGCGAAAAAATTTTGATGAATTTATAGCGGAAATTTCTTCTTGGAAAAAGTTACCAGAAATCATTATTTTAACTGAAATTTGGATAGGTATAGATGAATCAGATTTTTATCAAATATCTAACTATGATTTAATAGTACACTCAAATGAGAGCTACAGATCTGGTGGTGTTGCTATATTTTTCAAAAGCAATTTTTTTAATAGCTTTCATTATGAAAGAATTAAATTTCAGTCAGCAGACATTTTGAAAGTTAGATTAAGAATATATGATTTAGAATATGTTTTAATTGCAGTTTACAGATTACATGAATATAGTATTACAAATTTTGTTTACGAATTAAGACGATATTTACTCAATTCTTGTAAAGAAACAGAGTCAAAAAATCTTTTAATTATTGGTGACATGAATTTAGATCTTTTTAAAGTAGATAACGATATTGATAGCTACAAAGCATTAATGGCCAGTTGCGGACTTGAGTCTCTTATACATGAAGTTACACGCGAAACAGACCAGACACGGACATGTATTGATCATGTTTTTGCCAGAGTAGAATGTAAAGACATGACTAGTGTAGAAGCTATAGTAATCAGGAGACAGATCACCGATCACTACATGACGGCTGTGAGGTTGAGTTGTGGTGGAGTGTGTGCGAGCAGTGAGCTGGGGGACCAGTGCACTGTGACCCGCCTTGACTATGACCGGCTGATCGGTCTGCTAGGTGACACTGACTGGGCTCCTGTTTACAATCAGCAGGATGCTTCTGCTGCCTACGACTTGTTTGAAGGTAAACTTTTACAGTATATTAAACAATGTAAAAAAGAGGTAGCGGTTAGTTCGAAATTTACTAAACTCAAACCATGGATAAATGATAATATATGTAAAAGAATAAAAAAACGAAATGAGCTTTATAAAAAAACAAGGAATAGACCGGTAAACGATCCATTTAAAAATTATTATATTAGATTCCGAAACAAATTAAAAACAGATATAGAACTTGTTAAGCGCGAGTATTATAGTAATAAGTTTGAAAGCAGTAAGGGTAATAGTAAGGCAACATGGAAAATAGTTGGTGAGGTTACTGGCCAAGAAAAGCGCACAAACAAGCCTTTTTGTTTAAGTGTAAATAATGAAGTTATTACTAAGTCAGAAGAAGTTGCTAATGAGTTTAACAAATATTTTTTATCTGTAGTAGATGAAGTTATAGATAGGCAACCAAAACCAGTCAGCTTTGAAAATAGTGCATATAAGAATGTATTTAATTTTTATCAAGAGAAATGTTCTATTATGATAGGGCCAGTTTTAAGAGAAGATGTACTACAAGCAATTAATTCATTACAAAATGGAAAATCTCCTGGAATTGATGGAATCTATTCTTTTTTGCTTAAAAACATTTCTCATACAATTGTTAATGTTTTTACTTATATAATTAATCTTAGTTTTTCTACGGGAGTTTTTCCGTCAAAATTAAAGCAAGCGGTTGTTATACCAATTCATAAGAAAGGTTCAACATTACTTTGTAGTCAGTTCAGACCAATATCCTTAATTTCTACCTTTTCAAAAATAATAGAGAAAATTATGAAAGAAAAACTATTGAAGTTCTTAGAGAAAACAAAGTTTTTTAGTATTAACCAATTTGGTTTTAGAAGTGGGAAGAGTACGGAAAACGCGTTACTAAAACTCGTAAGCTCAGTCACAGAGGGGATTAACAATAATAATTTATTTGTTAGTGCACTTTTTTTAGATATAAAAAAAGCATTTGACACTGTTGATCACAACATTCTTTTAAAAAAGTTGTATAATTGTGGTGTACGTGGAGTTGCTTATGATTGGTTTAAAAGTTATTTGACAGATAGAAAACAGTGTGTTAGAATTGATGGAGTTTTAAGTAGCATGGGCAAAATTGTATATGGGGTACCACAAGGCTCTGTTCTTGGGTCAATTCTCTTTATAATATATATAAATGATTTATGCACAGCAAATTTTAAAGGACAAGTTACAGCATTTGCGGATGATACTGCCTTTTTTTATTCAAGTAGCACATTAAATAATATCGAAAGCCAAATGAATCTTGATTTAAAATGTATAAAGTGGTGGTTTTCAAAAAATAATCTTGTGTTAAGTACCGAAAAAACTAATTACATGAATTTTTCACTTAAAAGGAAGGACTCTCCGAAGATAAGGCTAACCTATAACTGTTTAAGTTGTTTAGTAAGTAGCAGCTCGTGTTCTGAATGTTCAGAAATAGAGGAGAAAAATGAAATAAAATATTTAGGTGTTACATTAGATAATGCGCTAAACTGGAAAAAACATATATTATATTTAAAGGCAAAATTAATATCAGGTGTTAGGCTGTTTTACTTTCTACGAAACATGTGTCCCTTGCAAACTTTGCGCTCTTTATATTTTTCATTAGTTCAAAGTAGACTGCAGTATGGAGTTGTTTGTTGGGGTGGAACTTATAAAACTTCCCTAAACTCTTTAATTGTAATTCAGAAGCATTTTGTTAGATTAATCTCGAAAAAAAGTATTAGAGAACCTTCTCACCCTTGTTTTGTAAACTTAAAAATTCTTCCTTTGCGACATTTGTACGTTTTTGCAGTATTAAAAAACTTTTTTATCGGGAATAGGAACTTAAAGAACTTAGACATTTTTAAGCAAAGATTACGAAATGCTAATGAATTCCAAATATCTAAGCCTAAAACAACATTTTATGTCAAATCATATAACTATATAGGTCCAAAATTGTTTAACAAATTACCGAAAACCATTAGGCAGATAGAAGGTTTAAATAAGTTTTTGAAGGAAACAAAAAAATGGCTATATAATTATAAAAACATTGAAGATCTGTTTTTGACATTAAAATAAAACCGCTAAGGGTATTTAACAGTAGCAATTTAAGTTAGTTTTAAGTGGTATATCTTGTAACGTTATGTTATAAGTACATTTACTATAGCAGAATAGTTTTTAATTTTCTATATATTTTCTTTTAACAACTAAGCACACATTTCTTGTTTTTATATGTAGTAGTGGTGTGGTTATAATTCATATGATTTTTAGTAATGTTAGGGAAACAACGTTGTTACAATTTAGTTGCCGCTATGGATTTTCTCTTAGTTATTTTGTTTAATATTATGATGGAACCCCAAAACAGGTTTTCAAACCTTAGGGGCCCTATTTATTTTCTCCTTAGTTAATTGTCTCGAAAAATTTATTATATTTTAAAATGTTAGTTTAGATACTTAAATTTTTACTCTTTATTTATTTATTTTTTTAGCTGCTAAGCATTATATAAGTGTAAAAGTTTATTTTGTTTAGGAGGCAGCCTGGCAAGTGTTGTTTTTGTATTCTATACTTAAATTGTTAATGTATGTGTTCTTTTGAGAAAAGGAGAAAATAAACGTATTCTTATTCTTCTTATTCTTATTCTTATTCTTATATTTAAAGGTTCTTTAGAAATACTTAAAAAAGCATATGTTAAAGTAATAGTACAATCTATTATTTCTTAGTTTAGTTTAAGGATTAGTGATATGTTATAATTATTACATGTGTTTGACAAAGATGATAGATTTGTAATCAGCAATAATAGCGAACTGCTTATTACATTTCGTTTGTTTGATAAAGACACCTGTCTTGCACAAAAGTATAATTTGTGTTACCACAGTAACATACCCTTTATCTTTATCTTTCTTCCCTTTATCTAAGGTAAGAAGTGCAGAGTAGCAATCAACTGTAATGGATTGTAAGAATTCAGAACTTCATGTATATTTCCAACATTTTTTGTTAAAAGCCATTAAAATTTGAGATTTTATATTTAATCGACCAGCGAAAATTGCTGTGGTCTCCACTGGTTCTGAAGTGCTTGCCACAATCCAGTCAGTAGAAGAGAGCATTGAATTAACATTTGAAGTTGTTGGCTCATAAATAGCTAAACTTTGATCAGTTTTTTTCAGTAAACTCAGTGAAAATTCTTCTGTAGTAAAAATCAAGGACTTCTGACATCGTCCAGTGGTACGTTCTTCATCATTTATTGTAGCATTCCAAAAAAAATTCAAGAGAAAAAGGATTACTTAATTCAGAAATGTTATCACATTCTAAAGTCATCAGCAGGATGTCCTTTTCTTTTCGTCTGAGTTCCATCAAGAGCTCCTTTAAAATGTTGCATCCTCTCAGATTTCTAAGTTTAAACTCGCTTGAGAAGTTGATACAAGGTTTATCAAATCCAAGTGGGACTAAAGTTGACAAATGAACAATCATAGTTTTCTGATTTCATTTTAGAACAATCAGACTTGTTTCTCTCACTGCCAAAACCCAAACGCAAGAATACTCTTTGGGTGCGGTGCAGACACTGTTGTTACATCCTTCACTGCAATATGGCTTGCAAACTCCAGGATCATCAGATAACTCAAAACCATCAAAGCATTCACAACTATCAGGAGCAGTACAGTTACCATTGATACACTCTGGTGAGCAGATGGGGAAACACATGGAATCCTCCTCACTTTCTTTTTTTATAGCCGTGAAAGCAAGAGCAGACCTCAGGTGCAGAGCAATGTGCATTAGAACAATTTGAACAGACAGGTTTACATATATAACTGTTTTGAAATTCATACCCTTCAAGACAACTGCACACACCAGGTTCTGTGCATACTCCGTTGATGCAGCCTTCTGAGCAAACTGGGTTGCAGATGTTTTCCACTTCTGAATCTTTCTGATACCCAACAAAACAAGAACAAACTTCAGGTTTGATGCAAGCAGCGTTTTGGCAAGGCTTGGAACAAACAGGGTGACATTTGTGGGGATCACCAGTTATTTTCTCATAGCCAGGGAAACACGTACAGACATCTGGTGAGGTACAGCTGGCATTGACACAAGGTGAAGATCACACTGGCTGGCAGGTGTAGGGTTGGGAAGGGTTAAGTGTGTAGCCTTGGTCACAGGAGCAAACAATTTGCGTTGAGACATTCCACGTGACACACTGGCTGACAGACACAGCCATCTACAGAAGAGCAGGTTTTATAACCAGGGCAACAGAACTCCTTGGTTTCTTGCTCTGTGTAACTCTGTAAACAAAAGATTGGATTTGTTATTTAGTTTTAAAACACAAGTGTAATACGAAATTATGTTTGACCTCCATCATAGCTGGGCATAAAGCAGCAAACATAGTAGTTCTCTAATTAACAAATTCGATTCCCTGGGAGATCAAATAGAAAGATATGTAATTCAAACTACTTATCTTTATCATGTTTTTAGCTTATATAATTAGAAAATGCCCAAGTAATCATTGTAGCGTTTTTTCAAACATTCATATAGCTTTGTGGTAAGAATAAGAACTTTTATATGTTTTAAAAACAATAAAAAAGCAATGTCAAACATTTGAACAGTTTTAGCATAAATGGCGTAAAATATTAACCCATACATTATAAACACCTGATTCGATGAGATTGTGTAAAATGACGGCACAGTACTGAAAGGGTTAATAATACTAGAGATCACTAAATTTGTGGTTTCAATACTTATGAATATACAGTGAAAAAGAACTTGTCTGTTATTAACTTGTTAATGGTTTACCTTATAAAAGTGCAATTCTACATATCAACACAGAACAAAAACCGTAATTTCTTAGTAGAAATCCTCATGAAGGTATTTGAATACAAAAATAAGTTAAGTTACCTAATAAAGTTTTGAGACTAAATTATTGATTTGAAAAAATAAAATTTAGATGACATCACAAATTTGTCATTCAAAGTGGTAAAAAATAAAAATTTAATATAGATCAAAATACTAACTCAATTGCTCTACAATATTTCCAGGTTGATTGTTTTAACATTTAAATGCTAATAACAATATATCTAAATGCTATAAATGTATATTTTATTTTTCTACAAAATAAATGCTAGATAAGTATGTATTATTAAAATCTAAAACTGATAGCATAGAGACAGCAGTTGCAAGCTAAATAAGTGTATCAATTTTCACATATAAATTACTGTAATACTATAACACAGATTGTGTTCTGCTTAATAGTATCCAATTTGAACAAAATCTATATTAACTTATGAGCAGTACAATGCAGTATACAAGTTATATTTCTAAGGTATAAAGACAATCAAGGGGATATAAAACTTTAATTTCTGTCTGCTCACACTATATCTCTGGAATGAACTGACCTATCTATACCCTTAAAATTGTATGAAGTACCATATTTATATGAACAATATTGTGCTCAATGATGGTGCATGTCACTCCATGCAACCATTTCTATATTGGTCTTATGGATAACCATGGTGACAAAGAGAAAATCAAAGAATAAATAAGTTTATAACAGTACAATCATATTACATAATAACATATTTAGCTAACCCAGGGCTGTACTCAGCTATGGGAGATCCTGGAAAAGATATTTGGCCGGGCCCGTCATGTACCGCCGCCACCCCCGTACAAGTGTGGTGGGGGTGGTCCACGCCCCATGAGGACCTAGGACCGTGTAAAATTGGCTGATAAAACCAGTCTGACTATGAGACTTGGCTAACCCTTCAGTGTAGACTTGAAATTTAGCATGGAACCTCAGCAAAGTCTATTACACAACACATGATAAGTGTACTCATATCTTGTAATATGAAATCTCTGAAGACCTCTGTATCTGATGTGACCTGAATATTTTATTTTCCACTTAACACTGCAACTATTACTATGAGGGTTTATTATTATGCAACACATGATGAGGTGTACTCCTAACTTGTAATATTAAATCTCTGGAGACCTATGTGAGTGTCTGATGTGAATTGAATATTTTACTTTCCACTTAACACTGCAACTATTACTATGAGGGTTTATTATTAAGCAACACATGATGAGGTATACTCCTATCTTGTAATATGAAATCTCTGAAGACCTCTGTATCTGATGTGACCTGAATATTTTATTTTCCACTTAACACTGCAATTATTACTATGAGGGTTTATTATTATGTAACACACAATGAGATGTACTCTTATCTTGTAATATGAAATCTCTGGAGACTTCTGTGAGTGTCTGATGTGAACGGAATATTTTATTTTCCACTTAACACTGCAATTATTACTATGATGGTTTATTATTATGTAACACACGATGGGATGTACTCTTATCTTGTAATATGAAATCTCTGGAGACTTCTGTGAGTGTCTGATGTGAACTGAATATTTTATTTTCCACTTAACACTGCAATTATTACTATGAGGGTGTATTATTATGTAACACACGATGAGATGTACTCTTATCTTGTAATATGAAATCTCTGGAGACTTCTGTGAGTGTCTGATGTGAACTGAATATTTTATTTTCCACTTAACACTGCAATTATTACTCTGAGGGTTTATTATTATGTAACACACGATGAGATGTACTCTTATCTTGTAATATGAAATCTCTGAAGACTTCTGTATCTGATGTGACCTGAATATTTTATTTTCCACTTAACACTGCAATTATTACTATGAGGGTGTATTATTATGTAACACACGATGAGATGTACTCTTATCTTGTAATATGAAATCTCTGGAGACTTCTGTGAGTGTCTGATGTGAACTGAATATTTTATTTTCCACTTAACACTGCAATTATTACTATGATGGTTTATTATTATGTAACACACGATGAGATGTACTCTTATCTTGTAATATGAAATCTCTGGAGACTTCTGTGAGTGTCTGATGTGAACTGAATATTTTATTTTCCACTTAACACTGCAATTATTACTATGATGGTTTATTATTATGTAACACACGATGAGATGTACTCTTATCTTGTAATATGAAATCTCTGGAGACTTCTGTGAGTGTCTGATGTGAACTGAATATTTTATTTTCCACTTAACACTGCAATTATTACTCTGAGGGTTTATTATTATGTAACACACGATGAGATGTACTCTTATCTTGTAATATGAAATCTCTGGAGACTTCTGTGAGTGTCTGATGTGAACTGAATATTTTATTTTCCACTTAACACTGTAATTATTACTATGAGGGTTTATTATTATACAACACACTGCGAGATGTACTCATCACTTGTAATATTAAAGCTCTGGAGACATCTGTGAATGTCTGATGTGAACTGAATATTTTATTTTCCACTTAACACTGCAACTATTACTATGAAGGTTTATTATTATGCAACACATGATGAGGTGTACTCCTATCTTGTAATATGAAATCTCTGAAGACCTCTGTATCTGATGTGACCTGAATATTTTATTTTCCACTTAGCACTGCAATTATTACTATGAGGGTTTATTATTATACAACACACAGCGAGATGTACTCCTCACTTGTAATATTAAATCTCTGGAGACCTATGTGAGTGTCTGATGTGAATTGAATATTTTACTTTCCACTTAACACTGCAACTATTACTATGAGGGTTTATTATTAAGCAACACATGATGAGGTATACTCCTATCTTGTAATATGAAATCTCTGAAGACCTCTGTATCTGATGTGACCTGAATATTTTATTTTCCACTTAACACTGCAATTATTACTATGAGGGTTTATTATTATACAACACACGGCGAGATGTACTCCTCACTTGTAATATTAAATCTCTGGAGACCTCTGTGAGTGTCTGATGTGAACTGAATATTTTATTTTCCACTTAACACTGCAATTATTACTATGAGGGTTTATTATTATACAACACACGGCGAGATGTACTCCTCACTTGTAATATTAAATCTCTGGAGACCTCTGTGAATGTCTGATGTGAACTGAATATTTTATTTTCCACTTAACACTGCAATTATTACTATGAGGGTTTATTATTATGTAACACACAATGAGATGTACTCTTATCTTGTAATATGAAATCTCTGGAGACTTCTGTGAGTGTCTGATGTGAACTGAATATTTTATTTTCCACTTAACACTGCAATTATTACTATGATGGTTTATTATTATGTAACACACGATGAGATGTACTCTTATCTTGTAATATGAAATCTCTGGAGACTTCTGTGAGTGTCTGATGTGAACTGAATATTTTATTTTCCACTTAACACTGCAATTATTACTATGAGGGTGTATTATTATGTAACACACGATGAGATGTACTCTTATCTTGTAATATGAAATCTCTGGAGACTTCTGTGAGTGTCTGATGTGAACTGAATATTTTATTTTCCACTTAACACTGCAATTATTACTCTGAGGGTTTATTATTATGTAACACACGATGAGATGTACTCTTATCTTGTAATATGAAATCTCTGGAGACTTCTGTGAGTGTCTGATGTGAACTGAATATTTTATTTTCCACTTAACACTGCAATTATTACTATGAGGGTTTATTATTATACAACACACAGCGAGATGTACTCCTCACTTGTAATATTAAATCTCTGGAGACCTCTGTGAATGTCTGATGTGAACTGAATATTTTATTTTCCACTTAACACTGCAATTATTACTCTGAGGGTTTATTATTATGTAACACACAATGAGATGTACTCTTATCTTGTAATATGAAATCCCTGGAGACTTCTGTGAGTGTCTGATGTGAACTGAATATTTTAGTTTCCTCTTATCACTGTAACTATCATGGTGAGGGTTTTTATTGTTGAACTGCCTTCTGGGGCTCAACTTGCTCACTCAACCCCGCTTGTATATTTTAGAGCCTTCATTTTACTGTCGATTTAATTATATATTGATACAGGCAGTGATATACTGATATACACAGATACAAGACAAGAACTCAGGAGCGCTTTTGAGCCTGACAGCATAGAACAGCAGGATTTAAACGCCTTCTTTCTCAAGTTGGGATCAAACTCATTACCAGTCTGCCTGAAACACTAAATTTAGAAACAAATACAAAAAATTTGAAACCTAATTAAAACACTTCTTGGTGTTTTTTTGCTTTTTACTCAGTTGGTGAGTTCATGGAGCAGACTGGGGTTTGAAGTTCATGGCAGTGTTGCAATTCTGGGGGTTGTCCCCAAGAATTTTGTTAGTATGTGTTTGGTTGTGTGCCTGCTTGCAACTGTATGGTAAGTCGAGAGAGTGGATTTAGTTTTTAAGATAAATACCGTAAAAGCGTTATCGCAAAGGGGGAGTAGCTATTTTCTGCAAAATCCACTTGAAAGATGATGTTGAAATACGCAACACGCATGATCTCTGTGAGGAACTGGTCTGTGAAGTAGCGGCAGTTAGAGTGAAACTTGGAAAATGGTGCATTTTTCTTGTTGGAATTTACAGGAATCAGGGAAACTTTGAAGCTAGTCTGGAGATAGTCTCAGATGTCTTAGAAAGTATTCCAACAAACAATCCAATAATCATCATGGGGGATGTTAACATTGACAGTATAACAAAAAATCATGAATACACTCTGATGAGGGATATGTTGAGCGGACATGATATCCAGAGACTAGACCTGCCACCAACAAGAATAACGCCAACTTCAGCAACGTCAATTGATTGTGTCTGTACCAATATTACGCTCGAGGACCTCAATGTAGAAATAGTCAACACTGGCATATCAGACCACACAGGTCAACTCTGCACAATCAACTGTAATAGAAAATCACCTCCACCGCCCACTATCGAACAAAGAAATATGTGTGAACGGAATCTACTTCACCTGAAATATTATCTTAGCCAGCAAGACTGGTCAACAGTCTACCATGCAAAGGACATAGAAGAAACATACAACAATTTTAAAAAAATACTCCTAAACTCGATAAACTCTACATGTCCATTAATCAGGTATAAAATTAAAAAACCCAAATACACATTGACTGACCAAACTGCAATACACATGAAAAGACAGTTTCTCAAAGCACAAGAAAGGTACAATATATCAGGAAGTGAAAATGACAAATTGATAATGTCACGGCTCAAAAAAGACTATGACTTGAGGCTGAAACTCCTTAGGAAACAAGACCATGCAGAAACAGTGTCAAGATCAGGTAACAAATCAAAATCTCTTTGGCAAATTATAAATTCTGAAAGGAAATCAAAAGATGAGAAGTCCCTACCTTTAGCACTGGATATCCACGGAAAACATGTACAGGAACCAAAACTGATTGCCGATCACCTTAACACATTCTTTACCAATATAGCCCACGAAACCATTCAACTGAATGGACACACTTATTTACAGAAAATAACACCAGCAGAAAATTTCAATGTCCCAACTTTGATACTTCAACCAACAAACAGAGAGGAAATGACTAAACTCATTCAATCAGTGAAGGTAAAAACCTCTACCGGTTACGACAATGTCTCTACAAGACTCCTGAAAATCTGCAAAGAGGAGCTTGTCGATCCATTAACAGAAATTATCAATAGTTCATTTAGCCGAGGAATATTCCCATCTGCATTAAAAATAGCTAAAGTCTACCCCAAATACAAACAAGGACCCACCACACAACCTGCAAACTACCGCCCTATATCACTGATACCAACCTTCTCTAAAGTAATTGAAAAGCTTGTTCTTAATAGGATTTTAGAACATTTATCAATGAATCAACTTTTGACTCCACATCAACACGGTTTCTTACCAGGTAGATCAACTACAACTGCTTTGATAAGTCTGGTAGAGTTTTTAGCTGATCAACTCGAAGATGGAAACACTTCCACAGCCATATTCCTTAACTACAGCAAAGCCTTCGACTGCCTTAGCCACGACCACCTGCTATCAAAACTAGCTTGGAATACGAGTACAATCCCTGGAATGGTTCCGAAGCTATCTCATAGGATGAAGCCAGATGACAGAAGTGAAATACACAGCCAAAGGAGTTACACGCAAAATATGCTCAGGACTACAAGCCATCACTCGAGGAGTGCCGCAAGGCTCTGTTCTTGGTCCAGTCCTCTTTATCCTCTACACAAACGATTTTCCTCATTACATGGAGGATTTCAGCAGTACACTGATGTATGCTGATGATACTGTGCTTCTGCTCGGGAAAACGAATCAAGATGAGCTAGAGATAGCTGCTTACATGGCTGTTAATATGGCAGTGCAATATTGCCATGGCAATGACTTTGTTGTAAACGAGACAAAAACAAAACAGCTATTCTTTGGAAGACACAAAGATACTGTAGGAGGACTGCCTGAACTGGAGGAAATTATTCTTTATTTATTATTCTTTATTGAACATATTGACTCTCTGACGTGGACACACCACATTGACAACCTCTGTAAAAGGCTTAGTGCAGGACTGTACGTGATCCGCAGGATGAAACATATCAGCGACCTAGGAACAGCTAAAACTGCATACTATGCTCTCTAAGAATCACATCTTCGATACGGTATAGCAGTCTGGGGAGGTACCACACTAGGCAACCTGCAACGGGTCCTAATACACCAAAAGAGAGCAATTCGGATCCTTGCAAGCCTACGCACAAGAGAATCATGCAGGCAAGCCTTTCAAGAACTGAAAATTCTCACTGTGGTCAACCTATACATCCTAGAAGTTGTGACCTACGTACACCTGAAATCACCCGATGAAGTGATGACTGGAGCACAGCAACATGACTACAACACTCGGCATGCTGCAAACTACCATCTTCCAGCTCACCGCCTAGCGTCCACGGAGAAGAAGCCAACGTATGTCGGAGCAAAGCTGTGGAACGCCCTCCCACTAGAACTGAAGAGGAGAGACCGGCTGCAGTTTGGACACAAACTAAAACTCTGGCTTCAAGACCATCCATTTTACACGATAAATGAATTTTTAAACAGAACTTTCTAACCTGATGTAACAAAATAATATCTGACGATTGTACTGTTCTCTAAGAATATGTTCAATAAAGAATATATATAAGATTGTGAATACAATGTTCTATATACAGAGTTTACTTTAGTTTTGATGAGTTAAATAAAAACTATTTTTAAAAGAATTAAATATTTATTAAACAATTTCACAGTAGTTTTATACCTTCACCAAGTAAAATTGAATCATATATTTATGTGCACCAATATGACTAGTGAAATAGTGAACTGGAGTGCAGCAAACAAATTATGTTTTAATCCCAATAAGATTGTTGATATAATTTTGGACATTCAGTAACAATGGGCAAAATCTTACATCCACCAAGTTCTTGGGTATAAATACACAAGACAATCTATAATGGTCTACACATACCGATTATGTTACAACTGGCGTAGGTAAGGGTTTGTTCCTGTTAAGGTTTTAAGAAATAATGTTTTCTGTGATGTACTGTTGTGTTTACTATGCCCATATTTTAGTTACCTAAACTATAGAATCTCTATATGGGGTAATTCTCAACCTACTAATACATTCTTTGTATTAGACAGGCCATTAGAATCATAAGTAAAATTGTAGTCAAGATCTTTGTAAACTTTTTTTAAGAAACTTGGTGTACTAAAATTGTATATTTTATCTGTTTTAATGTTTGTTAGAAGCAATTTAGACAGATTTATGGAATTAGCTGCGATTTTCAATCATGATACAAGAAACAAGCATAAACTACTTAATAGCAAGTGACTTTTAGGGTAACTTAGAAAAGATCCCAACGCCTAGGAATTAAACTTTGTAATGTCCTACCTAATTTAGTTCAAACTATGCCAGTCAATTTGTTCAAATAACACATGAACAAAATTTTGATAAAAAACTATTTACAATGTATAAGATGTTGAAGATATAGCTAACTTTTAAAATTAGCGTGACGTAGCTTAGGGACATTTTTGACCATTATTATACATTTGTATTAATATTTTTGGCAAATAAAGATTGTCTACATATTGTTCAATCTATCTGAAATCTTTAAATGGAATTTATGTTGTTCTGAAAAAAGATTATCCTACTGATGCTAACATAGAAGAACCAGACTTATATTACTAAGTGTTTTTACTTTACACCAGTTTGTATATTTAACTTTTGAATATCCTTGGCACTTAATTTCATAGCTGTGACTTATTATGAAGAAATTTAAAATGTTATTGATACTATTGCTCTAATTACTATAGAGTCAGAAAATAAATGGTCAGTAATAGTAAATAAAAAGTTTGGTTGAACTTACAGCTCACTTTTCATGCAGACCCCCACACTTCCTATAATCTCAGTCACTGACCACATCATCAGCATCATCACAGCCCCCAGATACATGGAGGTACTCTAGCTGTACTGGGTAGGGTGATTCACATGGTGTTAGGTTTGCTATATCGTTTGTATCTCATAGAGATTACCGGATTTTGAGGATAAAAATACAGCTCTGGTGAGGATTTTCATAAAAAGTTTCAAAAACCTGTTATCATTTACCCACAAAAATGTGTTCTGTAATGCATATTTTGTATTGAAATAGTAGTAATGAAATGTATTTACGTTTGCAGCTTTATTATATCTTGCAATGATTTTAAAAACTAAACCCACTCTACCTGTACAATCTAATATTTATTAGTCTTTGTTGTTTTTTAGGTGTGACCTTTTCTTCCTGTATTTAAGTTTAATGAGAATTTATTTCAGACATCAAAATAGAAATTTTTGGTTCTATAAGATTAAAATGCGTTAAAAATGTTTAAACATAAACATGTTAAATCACCACAGCAAATGAAATAGACTTTCAGTCCCTATGTCTCATTAGCTGACAATGATATAAAGATAATTTTAGTTATAATTGTATAAAGCTAAAAATACCTTTCAAATGATACCCCACAAGCAAGATTATCACAATTTTTGGGTACAACCTCTAAAATCTCATCACATAGATTTTATGTTAAACTGTAACTGACTGGAGATGAGGCTATCCATAGTAATATTTGAAAAATGTTAATTGTCTAAGCAATGTTATAGCATGGTGTAAACCAGAAAACTTATTTATGTTAGATTGTTAGTAATAACACTGACCGTTTAAGCCTAAGAATGAATGTTACTTGATTGTTAATTGATTTTTTGACATTACTCATATTTGGTAATATTTTCCTAATTGCAATGCCTTTTAATGCTTGAATTTTTGAAATAAAATAGAACATTTTTTTAACTGTGATTTTGAAACGGTTACAGACACGTCAAAACATTAAATATAAAAGTTCCTCAGTTTGAGGATTTAAGATATAATACTGCAAATCTCTCAATTTGAAGTTTATCTAAATTTAAATTTTTCTGTTAAACATAAACATTTTGATAATTCTGGCTTGTGAATATTTGTAAGGTAATTTTTATTTAGAATAATAAGTTAAATCAAGCGGAATGATAACAGTATCTCTATTTTGAAGGTATCTTATTTTTTTTATGTATTTCTATAAAGATACAAATGTAAAACCAATTTTAAAATATTTTATTTAAAACATCTTTATTTAAGTTTAAATTACTTTTTAGTTTTTTTATGACTGCGTAATTCAAATATTTCTCCTGGCCGTTATGGTTTGAACTACCTACCTTCCACTGTATTTATGTTTAACAATCTTGCTCTGTAATATTTCAAGTACATTTTTATCCAAAACTAAGCATTAGTTTGTTTTATTACTTTGTTATAATATAATATAATGTATATGCTACAGAATTACATTTTTCCATAATCAATGTTTTGGTTTAGAAGCTGCAATTAAATACAATTTGTCAACTAACAAAACAAATTCAAGCAATTTTCTTTACCTTTTTTTACCCTGCTTTTGATTTCCATATAAAAAGATTACAAATCAAGATACTTAGCAACAGGATAAAACCAAATTGTATAATTGTTTTCTTTTTTACAGTTTTGCAGCATATAATTTACTATTAGTATGGGTTTAGAAACAAACAACAGTTTAAGAAACTATAAGCAAATTTATCTAAAAACTGAATGCTACTTGCTACAATAAAATTTTATCTCTAATCAATTCCAAATTAAAATTTGCATTTCGATTACCTATATTTAAACAATACCTACGTCTATTGCAACTAATAAAATAATAGAAAAAACAAATAGGGTGATAAATTACAATAGATTTATGAACATGCAGTGGTTCTCCATACTCACATGATGGCCATTGGATGCAATGGGAGGAAGAAGATAATCCTGTCAGTGTTATCCTCTCAGTGAGATAGAGCTGGTGAATCATCACCATCATCACTTCTAGCAACATCCTTCATAGCTCAGACATTGTACACCAATTTAAAGCTGTGTTTTTACACAAGATAGTAAGGCATTTGGAATTTATTTCAAATTAATTATTTTGAGATAAAAACTCAAACAATACATTGCTATACTTAACCATAAACCTCCCAAATATTAAGAAAATCATTGACAAAAACAATACTAATTTTTTTGTTTTTTTTTCAATTCCCCCCCCCCCCCAAAACATCCCAAATTGTGTACATTTGGTAAAATAGGTACTTAATTTTACTGTAGATTAGATTAGAACATTTTTTATTATATGGAAGTAGTTACATTCAAACTTGCACAGTTGAAATATTTCTAATTCAAAACTTTTTATAAATAGAACTATTCTTTATGTCATCAATAAGTGCCCTCGCTTCAGGCCGAGGTCAGAGTCTTGATGCTGTAGGCTCAGAGCCACATATCAAGACAGGCAGCCTTATGATTTGTTACTTGGAACATTGGAAAGTACGTTCAAGATTCAAGATTTGTATTAATCAATAGATAATTTATGCATTAGATCTTGACATTCTTATATTATTATTTAAATAATTATGTTATTGCTATGATTAAATATTACGTATGTTTTGTTCCTAACTACTTAAGTGACAATTTGATTAATTTAATGTATGTAACAAAATAGCAGGAGTAAAATATTGTACAAAATTAGCAAATAAATAGACTAAAAACCATATAGTTAAAACCAGTGACCTATATAGAGAGTTATTTTGGAGGAGGCTGACACACAGTTGTTATCCTCCAATAACAAGGGCTTGGGTATCTTGTCCCAGGAAATTGTTAAGCCTTAATAAAAAGTCCTGGTAAATGTGTTCTAGTTTCAGACACGTCACTGGGTGCATTTCAATGACTTTTCCTACTTGTGTGTGTTGAACAAGTAATATTATTATTTAGGAAGTAATATAGGTATATAACACATCTTCAGTTTACGGTGGTAAATGTTTTTTCCCACACCTGTTATCTGTGTTATCCAGAATATAATGATGGAAGTAGTAAATTTAATACAAAATGTTTATAGTATGTGTTATTAAAATCTCTTTATTCAACCAATGTAGTTTTTAATTCAAATTAGAAAAAAAGACACACAGAATAGGATTATAAATTACTTTTGTGCTGGTTTTAGGAGTTTAATATATACCTTAGGATAACAATAGAACTTAGAGCTTTATTTAAACAAGGCCATGCAAGAGATAGCTGTGCTATAATTTGTATTTTAATCAGAGAATATCTGCTCTCTGATGGTCTACTAATTTTTGTTCTATTCAGAACTAAAGTATTATATAACCTAATATTTTTGCAATTGATCTTTTTTATAAGCATACTGGTACATATCACTGTAAAATACAACACGTGATGTGCAGTCCTAATGTATGCTCAACTGATAACGTGGTCAAGTTCTGGATCTGAAAAAATCATGCTTTGAATTGTTTTTAAGGTACAAATTTCACTGAGTACATCTTGCTAAGGATAGTTGTGTTTGTATTTCTGCTCAACCCATTCCCATGACTTCAAGGATTTCTGAATTGGAGAGTTGTTGATTTCACAATCGTTGAACTTACAATTCTTCCTAGAAATAATTCATCTTCATAATATTAAACAATACAAACTCACCAACTTTACATACAACACGTTCTCATGAAATGTTAGTGTTGAAGTCCTTTTCTTTTTGCAGTAACTCTTCAATTTTTTTCTGCTAGTTCTCTCTCATATTCTTCTACTACTGGATGGATTTAAATATCAATGTCGTTGCCTTGACAAAAGTCCAGTATATCACAGGTTATGGTGTATTGGCCAACGTCAATATGGTGGTGCCATATGAGGAAAGTTAGTTGAGGGAGTTTATTTTAATAGCCCCACATTTTTGCCGTGATACGAGAAAGTTACAAATTAATGTGATGTTGATTCAAATGTGGTGATGATTAGATGGATGTCCGATATAGGTTAAGATGAAGGTGTTGAATTATGTTATATGACGTGTTCCGGTTAAAAGTGAGGTGATATTAACCGGTACACTGGTGGTCACTGCATACCTATGTTGAAAACCAAATTTAATTGAATGTAGTTAATAGTTTATGTTGAGTGCATGTCATTGTTTGGAGTTTTTGTACAATTGTATATGTGATGAGTAGACAATTTGATTATGAAGTGATTCCAATCCAGGTCTAGCTCAGTCAGTAAAAAACACACATACTTACCAATTAGATTATCTCCAGGATATTAAATTTCTTTGTATTTTACTCACATAAATTTATTTGATGTATTTAAACGTAATGCCATTCGCCAATTTATTTTACTTGAACATGTGACTCTGATGATCGGTATAACGCTTGTTCTTTCACAACATACTGATTAAAATGAAGTATAATCAGATAACAATTTCGCTACCTTACATAGTTTCCAATAGACACTTCACAATGTAATCAAAATAAAATGTTATAAAACCATGTGCTTTCCAGCACGAGGGCCAACACACACGCCCTCTCTCTTTAATAAATTCAATTTGAGCCCATGTAATTATTTTCTTTCGGGTTACCAATCTGAGGTTTATAAAGTTCGACCAAGGACCTTGGAAGCCCATAAGGTAGCAATTGCTGATGTCATCGCAATTTTTAGAAATAAGTTTTCTCTCCCTTTGGCTTATTCTTTTGTACTTTCTAATGACGTACTAGCAGATGCCACTTAATGGAAATCTACTCGAGGCTGATACTCTACCCTGATCTAATTCTATCTCCTTTGTACTTTCCTTGTTACTTTTCCCAGTCTACTTGGCCATTTTCTTTCCTAAGGATTTAAAAAAGGAGCTTTAAACCTCATTTCCAAACATGGGAGCTTGAGAAATTTTTGAAAAAGTCTATCAACACTATTTTGATGGATTCCACATGACCAGAACCCAGATATTAGGTTACTTTTGGAAGTAGGCTCAATATACCTCAAAAGTTTTTCAAAAGGAAGGGAAATTCTGCTTTTGGAGAATGGAACATGTAAATCCACCATTTTCTTTCCATCTGTAAGTATTTTCCTCCAACCTCTTTGACGAGGGAAATAGATTCCCACGTCTAGTAACTATGTTAAATGTGTCCTATTTGTGGGAAGGCAAACAAAGCTTATCTCATAAGTTTGACACACATTTATCACGTTCACTGTAATATGGAAAGACAAGTTGTCATCTATAAAAACCTTCTTGACTGGCAAATTTTAACTGCTTCAAACCAGCATGATTAAGAATTGGTGTATCTAGCTCCCAATGGTCCGTTTTGTGTCCAAGTATCACACATATTCGTCGATTGTAAACTACAAGTAGAGAATAGTTTCACCCACAGGGCTGACATGATACATTGTGGATATAATTGTTTTTGCTGTATTAATTAATGTCTCGGGATACTTTTGAACCACGCTTGATTATTATTACTTTCTTTCTACCTGGATTGTCCATTAGGTTTGACTAGTCCTAATTCAATATATTTTGAGATGGAACACCTTTTGTTATTGTTTCAGGTGTTCTACATAGTTAAAACTTCTTTAGATATTTCAGCACGGCTTCTTTTTATGTTTGCAGCAAATCTATATCCAGTTAGTGGTGGGTATGTCCTGAGGAATTATTTAACCCATTCTGAACATTATTTATGAAAACTCTTAACTCTTATTCCACCTTTATCGAGGTAGGTCTTAGAGATCATTCTTGAGTAAAAAGAATCTAACGGAAAAAACAAAATCTGGGCATCTAGATTTACATAGAATAAAGGCAGATTCTTCGTGCTTAGTAAATACTTTTGGCTTACCATGTGCTTTGCAATACCATCCTTTAAGATGTCTGAATACATCTATTTTTCCTTGGTATCTTGTAAATTTCTTCAGTCCGATGAAGAGTGAAGTCACCATGTATTATCCAATAGCATCCAGAGTTCCTCAAGGAAGTGTAATTGGTCAATTTTTATACTTACTACTTAATGCTAAACTCTCAGAAACTTAACATACTCAAATTACAACTTTTGCAGATGATACTGCAATTTATCAGTCCATAAAGGTCGTGTTCGAGCATCTCATTACTTACAACAGAATTTATATGTAATTTCAAATTGGTTTAAGACATGCACAATCAAAATTAACGAAAATAAATCAGTTCACATAACATTTACATTAAACCAAAATTCTTGTCCTCAGTTACATTGAACAACTTTCATTTACTTCAACGAAATAAATTATCTATGCATGCCCTTAGGTAGAAGGTTTACATGGAAATCCCTCATTTGAACGAAGAGAAAGCAGGTAAATTTAAAAACAAATAAAATAAATTGGCTACTAGGATTCAAATTAAAACTTAGTTTGAAGAACAATTATTATCATTTAAAATTATTCGAAACTCTCTATCGACATATGGTGTGCAGTTATAGGGCACAGCAAGCAATTGAAATTAGAAAATATTTCCACGGCATAAATCAAAATTGTTAAAACAAATTGCAAAAGTGCCTTGGTATGTATCCAGTAAAATTATATCAAGATTTGGGCATCCCAACAGACAAAGAAGAAATTGCCAAATTCAGTATAAATTATTTTTAAGATTAGGAAACTACCTTGCTTGCGGTAAATCTATTTAATAATTCTAAAAATGTGTACAGATCAGTCTGCTACGCTGGAACTACATTTTAGGTTCTTACATTAAATACGTTAATAATGTTTAACACCTAACTAAATTTTAATTTTTAATGTTTCTTTATGCAATATTTACTTATTGTTCTTTTTAAGTTAAACGGATTGTAAATAAATAAATTTTGTTTAAAACATTCTACACATGCTACACTTTTATTTAATTGCTCTATGGAATTGCTTTATTTAATTATCACAGTATTTTGTAGCTCCAAGTTTCCTTTTATAAGTCATTGGCATACTGAAAAAACACTACCAAATTAAAATTATGAAACAAATGAAGACTACTAACTCAGATACTACATAAACCTTACATACATTTTTATGGATATTATATTTATGTATGACTACATAAATTACTACATACAATAAAAATTAGCAATCGTCTTTTTACTTATAACAGCTGACGTCAACGCATAGAACCAGAAGACACGCTGCCATTGCAAAACCTACCAAAAGACACGAGCTACAAATGAACTATTATTTTTAAGAACTCGATATTTCCATGCTTTGGTTTATATAGAATTTGTTGTGGCCATTCGATTAAAATAAACGAAAATCAATAATTGAGCAACTACTTATGTACAGGAATTTAGCATTTCTGCCTTGCTGCTGTAATTAGGCCATAGCAACTTCATAACATTCAACTTTTCCCTCCAAAGAGTGAAGGAACTGCACATATACATTTGGGCAACTAACGTTAATATGTATAGAGGAATAAATAATTTAAAGACACATACAGCCCGAACAAATTTTTTCCGTCAATTAATTACTCCAGCACAAGACTTTCAAAGATTCTACTTATAAATCCATATAAGAGAGTGAAATGGACCGGCTTCTTATTCTTTTTTTACAAGAATGTACACTAACCATTCTCACAACATTTTCCTGAGTCGATTCAAGCTGTGAACTTAAATAATAATATATTTTGAACCAAATATTTTAAAACTGTGATGTTTTGAAAACGGTAATATAAATATTTTTTGCATTTGCTACATAAGCAATTAAATATTTATGAGAGAAAATATATGCGAACATATTTTAGAATTTAATTAGAGATGTCAAAGTATAGGTAAATTAAATTATGTAATTTCTCAACAAAGGGTCTGCGGATGTAGGATGATACGGTGAGGTAGCACGTTTTTCTGGTAGTCAAGTTTGTTAACATAATTACAATAGGGGTAGTTTGAAGATTACATTGTTCTCTCTGACCTATTGATTGGATACTTGGTTAGAGGCCAATAAAAGGCTTGGTTTTTAGTTAGCTGGTTTACTGGAAGGGGAGGTATAAATAGCTACGACACGCGATTCTCAGCGTCTTTTTGGAGTTTTCTTTTGCGGTTAATTTAGTTGATAGTTTGCGTCTTAATAGTTTCCTGTTCCCATCTGCAAGGGACTTTGCGTAAGTAGCTCTTTTATCGTTGAATTAAGTTTTTCAGATAGGAGTTTTGCTGCTTACTAATGATATTTTTCTTGTACTGGGGTTGTGTATAACATTTTTTATACAAAAGAGAAATTAGAAGATTTGAATTCGCTTAATAATTATCGCAAGTTTTCAAGACAGAACATCTCATTACAAGTACAGTTCAGAGTAAATTCTTCAATTTTAATAATAATTAAAAGTTACTGGTAATAACCGTTTAGTATTCAACAGCCCGAATAATTTTTATACTTCAATATACAACGGTTTTAATAAAGATTTTTATGTGACATAATTAAATCACAGTTTGAACTTTGAGACTGTGCCAACAGCAATATTTTGTGACACAAGTGGTACAAAAAAGTTTTCAGGAAGTTTTTAGTTCAGTTTTATTTAGCCTCGTTTATAATAGAGAAAATTATATTTTATTTTAAATTAAATTATAGTCTTTATTTTACTTGAGTTTGATAAGAAAGTTACATTTTTAGTTCGATTTAACGTTTTTTGAAACAAGAAGTTAACTTTAATTTAATTTATATTAGTTGAAAGAAGAAAACCTTTTTCTTTAGAAAACGTTTACAAAAAAGTGGTTATGTAAGTTGTAGGGAATTAAATTTAAATATATGATAGGTACAAGGAATGTAATTTTAAGTCCAAATTAATGAACTGCTAGTTAATAAACAGATATTAAAGCGCTTTGATAAATTATTCTCCAGTCTATCTACCCTAACGAATATAATTAATTAAGTGCAGTTAAACTAATCAAAATATTATGTAACGATATTTTATGAACTTGCGGATCTCTCTACAATATCGATAATTATTAATGGAAATGGAATTAATTTAATAACACTCAGAATTGAAGTAAGTATTATAATAATTTGTCAATAATAAAAGCAAGTTCATCAAGTACGTTATAATCATTACAATAAAATTATATGTATGGGAAGGAAAATGAACACAATTCAATCAATGAATGAATGTTTTATTGCGAAGACATGATATAGCACATATAGTAAAATTCAATTCGCGTTCAGAGCTAAAATGTTCTACATTCTTACCACATCAGGATCAAACATACAATTCAACATCACGCATCCTTCATCCATTTGTCAATTTCCAACCTAAAGCGCCGAAGTCAATCTCCTGATTGGGTGATCTCCCAGTCAAATGCAAAAAACTTGGTAACATTATAAAATACTTGTGAAGCTGAAAAGTGTTTCAAACGAGTTTTTATAACATTGAGTGTCCCGGCATTCTTTATAAAGTTGGGCAGCTTGTTGATGAAATAAACACCTGCCTGTGAGGACAGATGTTCATAAACCACCGTTCTGTGTTTACCAGTCCGGTAGTTTCCTCTACCTCTGGTCTCATACGAATGAGTGTCTTGACCAATTGTCATGGCACATTTAGACATACAGAACAGAGTTGTTTTGAAAATGTAGAGACTTGGCAAAGTCAACAGCCGAAATTTTTTGAAGGTTTCTTTACATGACTCTCTGGAATTGAAATGAGCTATTTGCAATTTGAACACTCTCGTCTACTGGTTGTTTCAGGCACCCCACAATACCACTCTGTAGGTAAGGTGGGGGTAAATCAAACCATAGCACGCCGTCATCAGAACCTTTGAGTAGGGCAATACTTAGGGCTAAATCCTCAAGACATAAATGCCTGAGGATAATTTGGCGCAAACATGGTCAATGTGGCAATTTCTTGTCATCCCTCGATCTAGGTGTATTCCAAGGAATTTAGTGCTATAAACTTCTACCAGAAATGAATCTGCTAACATGATGACAGGACCACATTCTGAGGCAGCCGTCCGCAAAGCAAAGTTCTGACATTGGATTTTGTTGTGTTTGTTTTGAGATTGAGGCTGTTGAAATGTTGAACGCAATCGTTGATTTCAACAAATGTCTATTCTTCCAAAAGAGATTTTATTATCCACTGAAACAGAGAGTCGTATTATCAGCATACTGTACGATTGCTCCATGCAGTAGTGATGAACCAATATAATTTACATACATGAGAAACAGAATTGGGCTGATAATTGATCCCGGTGGGACCCCGTAGCTCAACTGGATTGAATTTGAAAGTTGATTTGAGATTTTGACAACTTGAGTTCTGTCATTTAGAAATGATCTAAGACACAAGTATAACATGCCTCGAATGCCATGTGATTCTAGTTTTTCAAGCAGAGTTTTGTGGTCAACACAGTCAAATGCCTTTGGTAAGTTGAAAAACGCACCTAGGGTGATATTTCGAATTTCTAATCCCTCTACAACCAAGTCGACCAGACTTATAACAGTGTCTATAGTCGATTTACCTTTCCTGAACCCAAAGTGTTCATTTGAAAGTTGGTCGTGTTTATTAAAATACTGCAGCATTCTTATAAACTATTTTTTTTTAATGTTGCTCAAAACTGGCAAAATGAGACAGGCTTGAAGTTGTTTGTTGAACTGGGATCGTCCTTTTTGAAAATTGGAGTAACTTTCGCGGAGCGAGGGAAAAACTCCTTGTTGAAGAGACAAGTTAATAAGTTGTGATAAAGGTCTCAAAATATGCTTAGAACATTTTTATGAGACACATGGACATCATATTGAGATCATTTAAAGTTCTGGCTGGTAGCTGCTGAATATTTCGGTCGAGCTCTTCTTCAACTACAGGTGTCAGTGCCATTGAGGTTACTGGACACTGTCTTCGAGTTTATTTGAGGCTGTAATGGTCGAGGATAGACGCGAAGAATCTGTTGAACTCGTTTGCCAACTCCTTTTCATCACCCACAAGTTTATCACAGATTTTAATTTCTTTACAATGATTTTCTTTATTGTTGAGGATGCCCCATACATTTTTAGAAACATTTTTTAAGAAACTATTTATTTAGAGACATGATATGTTTTTGCTGATTGGATCACTTTTTGGTAGGTTTTTTATATGTTTTGAAAAATAAAAACCATTTGAAATTTTGTTAGAGGTATTTTTTTTAGAAGAAAGTGTAGAGAAGAGCAATGATTTTAGGCCTTATGTCTCTTACTGTTTTGGTAATTTTGAGCTCCCTCCAAAAGAAAAGGAATTGTCACATTAATTGTACAGCTATACTACACAACTACAGAGAACGTATTATCTTGTATTACGTAGAGGGCCTATAGTAATAGAATAGCATAATGGCGCTAATGTATGAATATTCGTTTGGAAAGCAATTCCAGCACAATTTAAATTGGAAGCTATAACTTAGTCAATTGTCTTAGATTTTTGTGTATGTTATTTTGAGGTTGATTTGCAGCCTCAGTCAAAACGCAAAATAAACTAGACTAGACGCAGAATTAACATTAGTTAGATATTTAAATTAAAAAATGATAATATAATTAGTTCATTCATTACCATTGGCTCTGGATTTATCAATGCCTTTGCTATAACATTATATAAATTATATAAATGGTCCTTAATTTACAGTAATAAATGTATAACAATAATAATTATACCATTAGCTTAATAACTAATATGTTTTTCATTTGTTATAAGAGCCTGCCACTTTTATATTCTTTACATATTTTAAATACTTATTTCTGTACTTTGTATGAAATATAACGCAGTCAGATCGTCAACACGATAACCATAATAAAAAACTCACGATCTCAATCAAAGTGGCGTACCAAGGAATCTTCTCTATCTAGTGGCTGACTAAAACATCAGAGGAATGGAATACCCCCAGTTCAGTGGGAAGATCCGGAGGCCCTCCCCTGAGAAAACGTTTGAAATATTAGGTTCTAAAGACGTTATTTTATAGTACTTCTGAATTACTAAAATGGGTGGCAAAGTTCATGTCAGAGTGAATAAAGTTTACAAGTCCACTCTACCACTAATCACTAGGAAGCTTATACATGAATAAAGTCTGTAACAAATAAATCTTTAAAAGGATTTAAAGCACTAATCGAAACCAAAGCTAAATCCCCGGGTCAAAAAGTAAGATACCCGAGTTTGAAAGTTGACACCAAACTAACTACACAAGGGTATTTTTGTGCGGACGTTTTACTATGGACGAGGATATAGACGTTGTAATTGCTACGGGATATCATTTATTGTTAAAGCTACCATCGGAGAGAAAATATTGAGTTCATCCTATAAACTAGAAGATGAACAATTCTGCTTTTATCCTGGAACTCCGAAATAAACTGTTTATGTAATAACATTTTACCACTTTTTGAACCAATAGATGAAAGACCATCTCTCCAGAAGAAATGCTTCTATAACAGTCCAGCTCGTCGCAATGTGCGCGCGCATCCGTAATGAGGCATTTCGTCTTTAAACGTAATTTAAACGGCTAATGTCTTTTGAAGCGAGCCCTGATTGTAGAGCCATTAGGTTAAGATTCGACCAGTGTGCTGGTCCCCTCATCTACATTTTTCATGAGTATTCTGTGAGACGGTGAAACGGTGCGCAGCACTGTGAGTTTCTTAATGTTTCAATCTGTGTGCTGCCGGATGTGGCGGTTAATTAGCGATCTGAGAAGTAACGACTAATACCTTCCATAGTCAACCTCAAAATATGATTATACTTAACGAAATAAATTATTGACTTTGAAATACTGAATTTTGTATTTACCTTCAGATTTCAACTTGTACAAGAATAGAAAATTACGGCATCACGATAACATAACTATACGTTTATTTCCGTAACTAACAACACCTTGCAGCTTGTTCGCTTTATTGTAGTCGTGTACTCTGCACTATGAGACGCCATAAAGTGATGCTACATGGGGGTAGGAACAACCAAGACAAACTACAACAGTAGAGACAACCTTGAATTAACCTGTCTCAAGCGGAACTCGTGAACACACAGTCAATTATATCATACACTATTATTGTAACCATGCGCTGTCGATACACTCCGTAACAATTCTGCTACATTATCTCCTGAATGTCGCATTCAGTCGCGTAGTGTACCTCGTTGAATAGACATCTGTGGTTGAATAATCAAAGTGTGTTTTAACCGGTATCAACACGCAATTTTATAACTTACACTGTAATTTGTAACTAATTTGTAATTATGTAAAACTAACCTGGTGAAGTTAGATAGTGTAAAAAAAAACCGTAAGTAAAACAAATACATTTTATTAGACATACAGTAACATTTATCCAATTTAATACAAACCCATACCGTTTCCATAAGGCTGGACCTGATTGCACAGCAACAGGTCTAGCCATGGCTGGACAGGATACTGCCCTCATTAGGGAAACAGAAATAGCCATTAACTCCATAATAGAACATAATTATTGTACAAATGATGACAATTCAGAATCATTAACATTAAATGCAGAATTAAATCAAAATACAAGTATGGAAACAGACATAATCAACCCTAAACATTTAGACCAAACCCCAACACAAAACCGAAGGCGTACAGCATTAGCACTTAATAATGAAAAAACACATTCCTCTAATAATGACAAAACCCCCTCACCAGACACTAAACGAATACACATCCAACGTGTTTACAAACCTGAACATAAAGGACCATTTGAAGTAATAGTTCAACGTAAAGATAAAAAAAAGATAAATCCATTTCAAGTAGGTAAAATTCTAATAACCCATCATAATGACATAGAATATAGTAACCGCTCAGGAAAAAATTTATCAGTTATCTGTAAGAATTATACTTCTGCCAATGAATTGGTTAACTCACCTTATCTTCCTGAATACAATGTTTTTGTACCCTCAAACAAAATAACCTCCATAGGAGTTTTAAACATAGACTCGGATATAACCGAAAATGACATTTTAACAGATTTGGTAACTGAATGTGACATCTTATCGGTACAAAGAATTAAAAAGAAAGTAGGTAAAGATCTGATCAATAGTCAATTTGTTAAAGTAACATTTGATACAGATGAACTACCAGAGGTAGTTTATATGAATTATCTAAGGCTTAAAGTAGAAACATATATAATTCCAGTAAAACAATGCTACCGCTGCTTTACATATGGGCACGTAGCAAGTGCACCGTGTGAGAGACAGCGCCTTTGTCGCAGCTGTGGAGATATGTATCATTCCGATCAATGTGAAAATCCCATAAAATGTATTCACTGCTTTGCAGATCACTGCAGTAACTCTAAACAATGCCCTGAGTATATCAGACAGAGAAAAATAAAAACCCGCATGAGTCTATTTAAGGAAGACTTCAATACAGCTAGTATTTTGTATCCCATTACTTATAAATCCATAAAGTACAACAAAAATCCATCATATGCTCAAATAACCAGAACTAACTTGGATGAAAATTTTTTCCCTAGATTACCTGAAAACTCAGTACACCCATGTGACCCATTACAAACTCACAAATCAGGCCTACCTAATTACAATAAATACTCACCTCTAATGAAAATCCAAGTAACATCTGAAAATAATCAGCCGCATCAAACTTACAACAAATTACTTAGTAATCCCAACACAAAACAATTCAATAAATTTCACAGTAGCATAAGTAGACCCCAAACTACCAATAAAACACAAGAAAAGTCAATAAAAACCACTTCACTACAAAATTTACACAAGCCAGATTACAAACTTGACCCTCAAATTAGAGAACATTTTAAGAATCTCTTACATGAAAAAATAGCTGAAATACATTACAAAATTAACAACACAACATTATCTGCCACCTTAAAAAAACAAATGGTGGAAATATTAATACCGTACATGGACCAGGAAATACTTTCTAAAAACAAATCAACAGATAAAAATATGAAAACATCTAGTAGTAAAATCTCCACTCATGGTTTAACAGTTGACAGAAATGTCTCAGGTAAAACCAAATGAATTAAAAATATTACAGTGGAATGCCAGATCTTTAAAACCAAAATTCCTTGAATTAATAAATATTTTAAATAAAAATAACATACACATTGGAGTCATTCAGGAAACCTGGATGAACGAAAATGACAATTTAAATGACAACAATTATAAACTAACAAACTTGTGTAGGAATGATAACTATGGCGGTGTAGCATTTATAATACACAAATCAATATCCATTACCAAAATATATTCATACAATGACAATGTAATACAAGTTTTAGCAATAAAAATCAACAACTATGATCATCCAATACAAATATTTAATATATATGCTACAGACAAAAAGATAACACCTGATTTATGGAATGACCACATATTTAATAATGATAATGGTCTCACTGTCTTATGTGGGGATTTTAATGCCCACCATCCGTATTGGAGTGATAAAAAGGCAAACAAAAGGGGTAATGATATCTTCAATGCATATTCAAACTCAGCATTTATTTTATTAAATAATAATTTACATACAACAATTCCCACTATAAATCAACAGTCTTCGACTATTGACTTAACATTTGCATCACCTAAATTACATGCACTTCTCAAAAACTGGGAAGTTGGAACAGATTCTGTAGGAAGCAACCATTTACCAATTTTTATAACATTTCAAACTTCAGCTATCGTAACCGAAAACCCCCACTACACTTGGGTAACAAATAATAAAAGAAATATGAAAAAAGCCAATTGGGAACTATATACTGAAGTTATTAAAAAACAATTTAAAGAAGTGTTAGAAAATGTACAAGACCCTTGTATTGAAAATTTATATAACATTTTAGAAGATGCAGCTAATTTAGCCATTCCCAAATTTAAAATAAAGAGTGGAAAGTCCTCACCAAAACCTTGGTGGAATGAAGACTGTTCCCGGGCTGTCGCTCACAGAAGATTAACATTTTCTAAATTCAAACACAACATGACACCACTGAATTTTCAAAATTATCAACATGCCCAGTATACCACCAGAGAAACAATTAGATTAGCAAAACAAACTGCATGGCAAAACATATGTAATTTAATTAGTGAAAAAAATACCACATCTTATACATGGCAAATAATTAAAAAACTAAAAAGTAACAATAAACTTGCTATTAACATGTCAGATATAAAATATAATGAGGAACTATGTAATAGTTTTATGAAAAATATAATACAAGACTATGTCCCGCATGAAACCGAACTTAAGCCCAAAATAAAATGGAATACAAACCAAAATAATAATCTGGAAGTGAACTTTACTATTAAAGAATTACAAATAGCTATAAATTCCAAAAATAAAGATACGGCCCCAGGACCAGATGGCATTACATATAGCATGTTAAGACATATGCCTTTAATAGTGTTAAAATATTTACTTAATATATACAATATGATTTGGAATGAACAATGTAACATCCCAGAGGTATGGAAAAAATTTAAAGTAATAGCCCTGTTAAAACCAAATAAAGAAAAACATTTATCCACTTCATACAGACCAATATCACTCATACCTTGCATGATGAAAATATTTAATACTATGGTAAAAAACAGACTAGAATGGTTAGTTGAAAAGCACAACATTATACCCAGTTTCCAATATGGGTTTAGAAAAAAACGAGGCTGTAGCGATTACATTCTTAACCTTATATGCGACATTAACATAGCTTTGTCACATAACGAAAATATAGTTGTAACATCGTTAGATATATCTAATGCCTATGACAAAGTTTATATACCAACATTATTAAACAAAATGAACAAAGTTGGGATTCCAAGAAGATTTGTGACGTACTGTCAGAAATGGCTGATGGATAGACAAATACAGATGATTACGCCAAAAGCCAATTTTACAAGACAAACATGTAGGGGCTTACCCCAAGGAAGCGTGTTGAGTCCTCTATTATTTTCTATTTATGTAGCGGACATACAATGTACAATTGAAAGAAATGTAAAGTGCTTACAATACGCAGACGATATTGTAATATATTCTTGCAGTAAGAATAATGATATATTACATGAAATAATGCAATGCACCCTAAATAACATGTGTACTAACTTTGAAAGAATTGGCCTTGAATTTAATGCTAGTAAAAGTAACACCATAATAATTTCCAGAAAAAGAAACAATGAATTGAGAACGCCTTTCCTTATTCACAACGAAAAAGTGCCCATTGTAGACAGTCTAAGGATACTAGGCATTATAGTAGATAAAGCTTTTACTTTTAAACCCCAAATTAACAATGTATTCAAACAGTGTTTAAAAGACCTAAATATAATTAAATCAATAACATGTGGTAGATACGGTGCACACCCAGATTTTGCCCTACAAATATACAAAAGTTTAATAAGGTCCAAACTAGACTACTGTTGTTTCATTTATGGTAACCTACCTTATAGTGAATTGAAAAAACTCAATTTTATACAAAATCAGGCTATGAGAATTTCATTGGGTGCTTTTACATCTACACCAATTGTTGCACTAGAAATCGAATCCTCCCTCATGCCATTAAACTTAAGAAGACAAATGCTTACGGATAGACTTGTATACAAGATTGTCACAGAAAAAAACCATCCTATTTTCAACAGCATTAGTTATCTAAATCTACTCTGCACTCATTCACAATACTGGATACATAAGAAACAACCACTGTATATAAATTCTTACAACAATATAGAACAATATAACCCTAATATACACACTATGGACAACAACACAACATATTGGGATTTTGACTTGCCCTTATTTATGACAGACAACATAGTTAAATGTATCTCAACCTTAGAAAATTATAATCAAAGTAAAAAGGAAACAAACATAACCTATCTGAGACAATTGGTCAACGAAATGCTTAACCTAAAATTTGGCCATTGTTTACAAGTATTTACGGATGCATCAAAGACTACTAGAGGCGTGGGCATTGCCTTCTATATACCTCAACACGGCATAGCAAAAATGTACAGAATTAACAGCACATTTTCCTCGTACAACGCCGAAATGCTTGCAATATATAAAGCATTGCAGTTTATTAATGAAATAGACGAAAATAATATCATAGTTTGCACTGACTCACTATCATCTGTTCGAGCAATAGACGCGGTGAACGGGGGCAAAAGAACAGACGGATTAGTACTTGACATTTTCAAAACAGTACTATCAGAAGGCAAAAATATAAATATTATGTGGGTTCCAGGTCATAGTGGCATAAACCATAATGAACATGTTGATAAATTAGCAAAAAGGGCAGTTATAGAAGGAATAGAGCTAAAAAATTCATTTATTCCCCATGAAGATTTTAAAAATCTCAGAAAGAGATATTACAAAGAAAAAGTAAATAATCAACTAATATCAACAAACAAAGCCATTTGGTACAAACACATTTTAGACATCACTAAGCCCAACCCATGGTTTAAACACATAAAATGGAAAAGAAATGACATAGTAAATATTAATAGAATGAGATTTGGACATGCTAACATCAACAGTAAATTATACAAAATAAAGAAATATTTTACACCCCTCTGCCTTAAATGCAACATGGGAACTGAGGAAACAATAGATCATATCATCATAGATTGTCCCCAATATGAACATGCTAGAGTAGAATTAAATAAAATCAAACAGACATTTCAAGATAAAACACATCCAGTCAAAGACATTTTGCAAACTAACAACACAGATATTTACAGAAAATTATGCGACTTTTTGAACATAATACAAAAACATTTATAAAACACAAGAACATTTATGTATACCTATTCACCGGGATTCTTCATCCGTGGTCGTCCCCTTTCGGGTTAGAAATGTCATATAGACCCATGACGAGAAGACTCCTTTTAACCTCTATCATACCTTTAACTTCCCTACATCCCACTTTTACTAATATTATACTCTAACATGAACATACATTTATGTAACTAATATTTAAATGTAATGGTTTCAGATGTACAAAGAATGACCTTCAACCACAGAAGAAATTTTTATTGTAAAAACTCAGTGAACAACGGGGCTAAATGACAAAGTCATAGCCTTTAAAGAAACAAAAAAAAAAAAAAAAAAAAAAGAATGTCGCATTATCGATATTCATTCAAAGGCGTAAATTGTGCGGAAATTGATCAACTCCCGATTCAAAAAGCTATTTAATTTATTTCTGGATCATGATCTTTTTAACCAGAAATAATATTATTTCAGTTTTCCTGGTTCTCACAACGAGATTCCCAGCATATTTCCCGATTTTCTCAGGTGTGATAAATTGCCGGGATATTCTCGGTTTTCCCGGTCGGGGGGCCACAGTAGACCTCTCGCCCCTTGAGCACCGCGCTCTGATTGGTCGAGAGAATCCAAGATGGCGGCGCCCATGAATTGGCGGGAACAGGGGAACCTAACCTCACTTTCTTGGTTTCCCGCGTATTCAAGATGGCTGCGCCCAGTTGGCGGGAACAGGGGAACATAACCTCACTTGTGAAAAGGGTGGGAAGGTTACCAGAACATAACCTCACTTTCTTGGTTTCCCGCGTAATCAAGATGGGGTAATATGTATTGGTTGTCATATGTATTGGTAATAATTATGTAAATGTTGTATCGACCAAGGTACTATGTGCACTCTAGCTTGCATGTCGTAGCGTAGGCATAAAACTATGCAACATGTAGACCAACAGATTTAAACATTATTTTTTAATTTCATTTTAAGTAAACAAGCATAATTTTTTGAAGAAGTTTCATTTTATTTCAGATTATTTTATTAAAATGTCTAAAAAACTATCAGGTGCTCAGAGACGAAAATTAACAAAAGACAGTGAATTAGCTCTCAGTGCTCTTTTAAGTAAAGTACCCAAGTTGACAAAATTCTTCACAATAGCTGAGGGCACTACCCAACAACCTACTTCATCTTTACTCGCTACTTCAAATACCCAGGACTTCGACCATGAATGTGAACAAGACCTAATTTTAACTGAGGTAGAGGAGACTGCTGAAATACTGAAGGAGGAAACCAGTGACAAGCTTAAGAAGGGAACTGTTGAAATGTTAAACTACCAAAATAAAAATTTTTCAAATGACCCGTCAACTTGGCCTGAAAATTTAACTGTCAGAGAGAGAGATGAAATCATAACAAGGGGTGCTCCGTCATTTAAAAAAGTAATGATGACTATCCACTAAACAGTGAAAAGCGTAATTTTTCAAATGATTTTCAATATCGCCACGCAGAAAATGGCGAGAAAGTGAAAAGGCGGTGGTTAGTTTATTCTTGCTCTTCTGATGCAGTGTTCTGCTTTCCATGTCGTTTATTTGACAATAATCCACACTCAAGTTTTGGCAAAAAGCAAGGATTCAATAATTGGAAAAAAAAATTCATGAGCGAGCTTCATCTCACGAAACGTCATCTGAGCATTTTAAGTTTACCCAGCAATGGATTGAAGCTGAACGTAGAATCAACCAAAATGCAGCAATTGATACTGAGCTCATGGGCCAAATACAAAAAGAAGCCGAGAGATGGCAAAACATACTAAGAAGAATTATTGCTATTATTATTTACTTAGCAGAACACAACTTGGCTTTTCGTGGAAACTCAACAAAACTTTTTACAAAAAATAACGGAAACTTCCTTGGCCATATCCAGTTACTAGGAGAGTTTGATCCGGTTATGATGGAACATTTAAGATGCATTGAAGAGAGTGAATATCGAGTTCAAATGTTAAGTGTCAATATTCAAAATGAGTTGATAAACTGTCTGGCAAAGGAGGTGAAAAACAATATAATCGAGAAAATAAAGCTGTCACGGTACTTCTCAGTTATGTTTGATTGTACGCCAGACGTAAGTCATAAGGAACAAACATCTCTCACCATTCGCTATGTTCACGAAGAAGAGGAGATCGATGGTGAAATTGTTATTGAAGAAAGTTTTATAGGCTACACGATTACTGAGGAGTCAACAGGGGAAGCATTGACTCAGTTGTTAACAGAAGAGGTAGAGTTATGTGGTTTGGACATGAGTAACTGCCGCGGGCAAGGGTACGACAATGGCGCAAACATGGCAAGAGCTAAAAAAGGGGTCCAATCACGAATATCCTCAGAATATCCTTTAGCTGTATTTACACCCTGCGGATGCCACAGCCTCAACTTGGTTGTTGCAGATGGAGCCAGATCATCCGTCAAGTCTACTCTACTTTTTGGAATCCTTCAAAGGATTTACACTATTTTCGCATCATCTCCAAAACGTTGGTGCGTTGTCAGTGACCATGTTAAAGGCTTAACTTTGAAAAAGGTTTGTGAAACAAGATGGGAGGCTCGAATAAGTTCTGTATCTGCCGTTCGATACCATTACAAAGACGTCCTTGACGCTCTTATAGAACTGAGTGAAACTGTCAATGACCCTACAATCTCATCTGAAGCTAAGTCCCTCCAAATTCACATGGAAGACTTTTCATTTCTGGTTTGCCTTATTGTTTGGCACGATGTTTTGTTTGAGGTAAACTTGATAAGTAAAACCTTACAAGGTAAAAGCACTGATATTGCTTTAACATCAAATCTGCTGCAAAAAACTTTATAGTTCATAGATGATTTTCGTAAAGACGGTTTAAATGACTCAGTTTCAAAAGCCAAAGATATTTGTAGTGAAATTGACGTGGAACCATTGTTTAAAGAAAAACGCCAAAGAACAAAAAATTTTGATTATGAAAGTAAAAGTGACTACAAAGCAACCCCAGAAGAAGAATTTAAAAGAAACGTTTTCTACCCACTATTGGACATTATGCAGGCTTCCCTAAAAGAAAGGTTGATTCAGTTTTCAAACCACAACTTGAAATGGGGGTTCTTATACGACCTTAAACAACTCCCTCACGCAGAAGATTTGAAGGAATGTTGTGAAAATTTACAGAAACACCTATCGTTTGGGCAAACCTCTGACATAAGCGGAAAATAACTTTATCAGGAACTCCTTCATGTCAAAACTATTGTGAATGAGTAAGCCTAGCTAAGGCAACCCCATTACAAGTTTTAAAAGTGATTAAGAAGACAGACAGAAAGGACCTATACACAAACTTATGGATTGCACTTCGAATCCTTATAACTATTCCCATATCTGTTGCCAGTTGTGAAAGAAGCTTTAGTAAGCTTAAATTAATAAAAACCTACTTGCGTTCTTCAATGTCTCAGGAGAGACTGTCATCCCTTGCCATGCTGTCTATTGAAAATGAAGAATGTAAAAGGCTGAAGTTAGAAGACGTTATCAAGAAGTTTGCTAGTGCAAAGGCCAGGAAGATTTCTTTTTAAAAATAAAACTATCTCTGTCAAAGGTAAATAATAGTTATGACATTAAGATTGAAATAGTTATGCATTGCGTTTATATCTGTTACTATTATTAATAGCCCTAAAGTTCCACAAAAGTATTGTATGCCAAAGAGCCAAAGTAATAATTTCTTTATATCTATGTATATAGGTCTATTCAATATTCTATTATCTATTCTAAAACATGTTTAGATGTACATATATAATATATTTGGTATTTTGTTACACACAGAAAACTGGAGTATTTATTTACATATAACAATTTCCAAAAATTCCTTATCACTTGGTATGGCTGTACTGACGAAATGTAATTTTTATGTGGGGGCCCCCAAGGCATGATTTGCCCCGGGCGCATTAAATAGTGGGGACTTCCCTGTTCCATAGAGTAATAAACGCCATAATTTAACTCGTTCTTAATTATATACAAATGAAGCTTCGTCCAAAATGTCAAGCCTATAGATTAATTCGTGGTGAGATTTCGTGCAGAAGACAGATATGTCTTGTTGGACGAGCGTTGGCGAAGCCTATCTCTCGGGGGCTGGCAAACTTTTTTTCTCTATCTGTTTATATCCACACGATTTATTAAAAGGGAACTTTTATGTAACAAACAATTTGTTTATAGAAAACCAAGTTTTGGCTATTTAGAAATTCAAAATTTACTAATTTTTATTTATTTATTTTGTACAATAGCTATAGAATTCTTACTCCAAAACAGCTATATTGACAATACAAGTTAATAATAATAATAATTAACAATATAATATATAAGTACAGTACGTACAAAAAAAGACTTAATTAAAAAATCAATATTAGGCTGAGTAAAAATTAACTGCTTCTGTTCAGCACGAGAAAAACATACAAATATAATAAAATACATCATAATAATTAAAAACTTTAACAAAACTAGGTTAATAGCTTAAGTTTTAAAAATAATGGTGAGCTTATTATTACGAACGAATTAAAATTATTGTTAAATATATCCAATTCATTTTTATATATATTTAACTACCTAATACCTTTAAAAAAATAAAAAGTTATAAAACTGCATTGTATGACAACGTGGTGTAAAAAAAACCCAAGGACTCAGATTAGTTTTTGGAACATGCAGAAAAACCTTTCCAACTAAAAAAAATTATGGTTGCCTGTAAAGTCGGTTTTACGGGCGAAGATTTTACGTGACAACGTCTTTTTCTCGGTAGAATATTTATTGATATTAATATTATTAAATTGCACAATAGGAACAAGGAATTGAATGAAAATAAGAATTGCACAAATTTTAACTATAGAAATATATTTTGTTTACTAAAACATTGTACATAATTTGAAATTAATTAAAATTTGTTATTGTAAATGGTAAAGTTGAATAAAACATTTACTAAAATTGGAATTTGAAATTCTTGCTAAACACAGTTAAATTCTAACTCCGCGCGTGGTGATTGGTCGGTTTAGTTCGTTTGTTTGGTCGCACTGTTATGACAGCTTAGAGGTTATAATTTGTTATTTTAAATGTTTGACTAGCAATACGCGCTGTTTCTTCTCAATCGACTGAATTACGATTGATTGCAGAGTGATTTAAACTAATAATTTACTTAACACTATCAACATTTGTCAATAGTATGACATAACCTATAAACTCAGTTTCTCAACTTTTGTGTCAATCTAACAATTAATCAATCAATCATAGTTTACGATAATGAAATATCAGTGTACAATTATTTACCTTTATTGTTGTAGTTGTTGTAAATGACGAATCTAAGCACTCCACATTTTCACGAATAAACATAGTTATCTGCTTTATCCCGTGCGGCGGACCCACAGTTATCTGCTTTATCCCGTGCGGATCCCGTGCGGCGGACCCACTGGACGGGCATCGTAACGTTACCGGGCGTTACACTTTTTCATGAGTGACTCCGAGCCGCAACCTAATTTAAGACGTTGTCACGTCAAAAGCTATCATCTAAGTTATGTTAAGTTTTATAAATGTATAAAATAATAGATCGGTCTCTTCTTGTTTTCAAAAGAAAAACACTTCTTAAAACAGTTGTTGACAGGTTTCGTTTACAAGAAACATTAAATCTTTTAAAATATAAATACCTTAAAACTGTTTTGAATTAGCTCCAGAGAAGCAATGCTACGTAATGAAAAAGGGTTCCAAATTATTGCACAATATCCCAGCCTACGTCTCACGAATGCATTTATAGGGAATGATATGTTACTAAATAATTCCCTAATTAAGAAATTAAAGATATGTAATTAGTCAAAATAATAGTATTGTATTTACAGAGAGAAGATGATAACTCGCTTTATAATAATGACCAAAACAAAACAGGTGGTCTATATCTTTTACAATACTAAAATAAATTATATTTTTAAATCAGCTGACCAGCTGACACTATATGAGCCCCCTAGGGAGACTGGAAGTCAGGGAGCAAGCCGTAAACGCACATTGCGACCAAATCTGGTAGCGCACTCTGGTGTTGCGTTGTCCGGGTCTGCAGCAGGTGTACCGATGCTGGGTGCCGGTGTGTGGGCGCTTCTTGGTTGAGGCTGTGGGGAAGGGTCATGTAGAATGTAAGCAGGCTTCACTCTGTCAATGCTTACTTTAGAGCTTCTATCTGCGATCTGGATGGTCATAGTTTTGTCGTCACGGCTGAGCACGTTGTGAGGTCCGCTGTAGGGAGGTTGCAGGGCTCGACGCACAGTATCGTCACGTAAGAAAACATGAGTGCATGTTGATAATTCCTGGAAGACAAATGTCTGAGGTTTGCTGTGAGCTGAGCCAGAGACAGGTTGAAGGCGAGATGTTTGACGTTGCAGCCTGACAACAAGGTCAGAGATGTCTTCACTGCGTCCCAACCCCGGAGGGCTGGCAAGGAGTGATCCAGGTAGACGTAAGGGTTCTCCGTATACTAGTTCAGCAGAGGACGTTGTTAAATCTTCTCTGTATACGTTTCGGATACCAAGCAGAACTAGAGGGAGGGCTTGGAGCCAGCTTGATTCCGGGTGACAGATGATGGCCGCTTTTAGATGACGGTGAAAACGTTCGACCATACCATTGGCTTGTGGGTGATAACTGGTGGTCCGTAGACGTTCAATCCCAAATGTAGAGGTGAGACGTTTGAAAAGTCCAGATTCGAATTGACGACCTTGATCCGTTGTGATACGTTCTGGGCATCCAAAACGGGATATCCAACAGTTCACCAAAGCTTCGGCGACTTCCTCAGCAGTGATTTGCTGAAGTGGGTGAACTTCTGGCCATCTGGTAAACCTGTCAATAACGGTCAAACAGTATCGGTACGGGCCAGCTGGTGGGAGTGGTCCAATTATGTCTACATGAATGTGACGAAAACGAGCAGATGGTGGATTGATTGTTCCAAGTGGACTGTGAACGTGGCGTGAAACTTTGGCACGTTGGCAGAGCTGACAAGTTTGGGCCCAAGTGCGGCAATCTCGCGGAATATTAGGCCAAACAAAACGTTGAGATATGAGGCGAGCTGAAGCTTTGATGCCGGGATGACTTAAGTTGTGTAGAGAGTCAAAAACCAGTCGTCTGAGAGGAGCAGGTACAAATGGTCGGAGTGAAGGATTAGAAGTGTCACAGAAGAGGTCAACGTTTGAACCAGGGACTGTGATTCTCTTGAGCTTCAATGCTGTGTCACGGTTCAAAAGATCTTGAAGTTCAGTGTCCTCTCGTTGAGCCTGTGAAAGAGTACAGTGGTCGACAGTTGTGATTCCTGAAATGGCATCGACACGTGAGAAAGTATCGGCAACGATGTTTGCAGATCCAGATATGTGCTGAATGTCAGTAGTGAATTGGGCAATAAATGATAGTTAATTGACTTGAACAGGAGGAAGTTTATCCTTTCTCTGTTGGAAAGCAAATGTCAATGGTTTATGATCAGTGAATATAGTACAACGTTGAGCTTCTAAAATGTGTCTAAAATGATGTACTGATGAGTAGACGGCATAGAGTTCACGGTAGTAGGCGGGCCACTCTATTTGGCTTGCAGTAAGCTTTTGAGAAAAGAAAGCAAGTGGTTGCCATTCATTCTTGACGAGTTGTTGAAGGCATGCCCCAACAGATGAGGTGCTGGCGTCAGTGAAAAGTCCGAGTGGAGCGTTTGGGTCAGGGTGATTGAGCAGAGTTGCTTGAGAGAGATTCTCCTTGCAATTGATGAAGGCCTGTTCTAACTCGGTGGTCCAGGTTATCTTCTGATTTCCTTTGAGGTCTGCATGAGCAGAGTGAAGTGGTGCTTGGTGTTGAGATGCAGAAGGAATGAATCTTCTATAAAAATTAATCATGCCCAGAAAACGACGTAGTCATTTGGCAGTTTCCGGGCGAGCGAAGTTCTGAAGAGCGGTGATACGATCGGGAAGAGGTCTAGTACCCTTGGCAGATACTTCGTAGCCTAGAAAGGTAACTATTGGAAATCCAAGGACACATTTGTTAGCGTTGATTAGGATTCCATAGTCTGTGAGTCTTTGAAAAAGGATACGGAGGTGATCTTGATGTTGTTCGGATGTTTGTGAGAAAATAAGTATGTCATCAATGTATGGGAAATAAAAATCAAGTCCTGAAACCACTTCGTTGATAAATCTCTGAAATGTCTGTCCAGCATTTCTGAGTCCAAACCCCATGAAGGGAAATTCGAACAAACCGAAAGGTGTGGTTATGGCCGTCTTAGGGATGTCGTCAGGGTTTACTGGTATTTGGGTGTAAGCTTTTACTAGATCAATGACCGAAGATGTTGTGCACCCACGAATTTGATGATTGAAGTCATGAATGTGATGTACCGGATAGCTGTCAGGAATGGTTCTAGCGTTTAGAGCACGGTAGTCACCACACGGTCGCCAACCATCAGTCTTCTTAGGAACTAAGTGCAGAGGAGACGACCAAGGTCCATCAGAGCGTCGGGCAGTCCCTTCTTGGACCATACTATCGAATTCGGCTTTGGCGATTTTAAGGCGATCAGGTGCAAGACGGCAAGGTCGGCAAGAGATTGGAGGGCCAGGCGTCGTCTTGATGAAGTGTAACGTATTATGCTTCACCTCACGAGGTGTTCCAGCCGGACGAGTGAGGGTAGGAAACTCAGCAAGCACAGCGTGGAATAGAGAGGACTCGGTGAGGGTCTTCACACTAGGAACAGAGGCATCAGAAGTTTGACATCTTACTGTTAAATTAGTTGTTGAGTCAATCAAGCGTTGATTGCGACAGTCAGGAAGAAGTCCGTAGTGAGCAAGAAAATCAGATCCAATGATGGGCATGGTGACATCAGCGATGATGAATTTCCATGCAAAGATGCGTCGCAAACCTAGATTTAGACCAAAATTTCTAAAACCGTAGGTGTGAATTTGTGATGAGTTCGCTGCAACCAAGTCGTAGTCCACGCGTTGTGGTCTGTTTTGTAGTAGGTGACGTGGGTAGCAGCAGAGATCAGAACCAGTGTCTATGAGAAATTTAGTACCAGTAACCCGGTCACTGATGAGAAGGCGTCGTCCTCCAGTTGAGCAGCCAGTAGACGCCATTATTGACTGCTGTTGGAGTTTAAAGAAAATTTACATGGCTTGATACATTTATTAGCTTTTTTACCATATTTAAAATGATACCAACATATATCGGAGGAGCTAGATAATGATTTAGAACCATCCTGGCCGTGTAAGTCTGAGCGAGATCCAGGATGATGAGCTGAGAGTGCTGTCTCGATCTGAGAAATCCTATCCGTCAATTCCTTTATGACCAAGGTGAGTTCTGAGTCAATATTGACAGTTTTACGGTTGAGAGAACACACTGTAGATGGCAAAGTAAATACACTTACATTCGGAGTTGTGGTGCTTTGAACTGTACTCAAAGGGATTGATGGGCTTACCTCAAATATCTTGTCAGCAACATGAGCTAGTTGCTCTAGTGACTGTTCTTGAGGTTGTGCCTGCAGTATTGCTTGGACTTGGCATGGTAGGCGAGTGATCCATAGTTGACGAATAAGATCCTCATGTACTGGAGTGTTACCGGAAAGTGATAGTAGATGACGAAGGAATTGAGATGGTTTACGAGATCCCATTTCTTCCTCCGTCAGAATTTGTTTTAGTCGTTGATTGGTACTGAGAGAGAGCCTTTGGATAAGTTCGGTTTTGAGACGCGTGTAAGGGTTGGCTACAGGAGGAGCTTTAATTATATCCCTTACCTCATGAGCGTAGCGACCTTCTAGCTGACTTACAGCGTATGCAAATCTTGTATTCTCCTGTGTAACATGGGCGATGGTAAACTGAGCTTCGACTTGTGCAAACCATAGTTCCACATCTTCGGGCCAAAAGGGTGGAAGTTTGACACTTACCCGATTGACGACACGTTGGGGAGAGTCTGCAGTTTGTATATCAGTTTCCGCATGTTCATTGTCCTGGTTAGCAGGATGGTGAATCTCTTCAGCATTGTTTTCTTGCTGACCTTGAAGATGACGTTGCAGATCTTCAACTTGAGTCCGCAAAATGTCGTTTTGCCTTTGCAAATCTTCCATTGAATGTGAATAAAAGCGGGTCTTGAATAATTTGTCCTCTTTTTCGGGGTCACCAATATAGGGAATGATATGTTACTAAATAATTCCCTAATTAAGAAATTAAAGATATGTAATTAGTCAAAATAATAGTATTGTATTTACAGAGAGAAGATGATAACTCGCTTTATAATAATGACCAAAACAAAACAGGTGGTCTATATCTTTTACAATACTAAAATAAATTATATTTTTAAATCAGCTGACCAGCTGACACTATACATTATATAGTTTAATGATAGAATCGATTGAATGGAATCACTTTGTGTTTCTAATTACAAAACACTACATCCTATGGCATCCATTTATGACAAAATTAAGGTGATTGTCAAACATAAAAGCCGAGCCAAATATTACTCCAAGATCTTTAATATGAGTCACTAATTGTAGCTTGGTGCCATTAATAGAGTATTCTGGAAGAGTTAAAAACAAATTTCCTAGTATATGTAATCGCAAAACACATCTTTACATTTAAAAATAAGTTAGTGTTTAACAGGTTAAGCGCCATGAGGTCCATTATTGGGTTTCACGCAGATTTGGACACATTTGGGCATCACTTATAATGGTTTTAAATGGTGGAATAGATAGCCGTGGCTCTGGGTGGGTAATTTGAAATGGAGTGGAGTGAAGCAGAAAGTGACAATGGGCTATTCGGTCTATATGACAGTGATGCTGACTCCGAATTTGTTATTAGTGATGAACATACTACAGATAGTGACGAATCGACTCAAAACTACAGAGGTAGACGCCTTCAACCTTTTACTAGTCTACGTGGTAGACTTCCGCTATCTGACAGTGATAATGATAGTGACGAAACCATAAGGAATCGCAATAATGCGCCTCAACCATTACTAGCAAATAATCATATTGCACCTAGAAATATGACTTGGGGACGTGTAGGAAATGAGGACAGTCTCAATAGTTTTGATTTTAATCCAGACAATGAACCTGTAGGCATCAACCCTGATGTTGTTGACACTATGTCTGAGTGTAACCCCTTTGATTACTTCAAGATTTTTGTAACAAGTGACGTAATAGATATGTTGGTGTTAGAAACAAACCGTTACGCAGCACAACAAATTGAAGCAAATGTACATAGCCCTTTTATGCTAGAATTTAAAAAATGGGTTGACACGACACCAGATGAAATGCACAAGTTTTTAGGCCTTATATTGCGGATGGGATTGGTACAATTGCCATCAATTAATGATTACTGGAGTGAAGATAAATTGTACTCTAATAATTTCTCTACAGTTATGTCTAGGAACAGATTTTAAATTATGCTAAGTATGTTTCATTGCGCAGACAACAACATGGCTAATCCAGCCAACAGACTAGCCAAGATCGATAATCTATTACATTCTCTTGTAGAAAACTTTCATCAAGTATTGATTCCCGAGAAAAGTGAAATAAAATAAAATATGCCTTTATTTAAGAGGCGGAGTTAGGGCTATTTAGCCTTCTCTAGCACTCAAACTCACATAATATACAGGTATATTTACATTGAATGATCTTAACTAATAACCAATTTTAAATTAAAATAAATGATTAAAAATTAACCAAAATATATACATGTACTATGTAATAATTAAAAATAAAATTTATCAGCTTAATATGTAGAAAAATTCAAACAAAGTTAAATTAAAACTTAAATTAACAGATTACTTTTTAAAGAATTTCTCGTTATTACTACATTCATTCTCTCAAACACACAGCCTGACCACAAGCACGCCACGAGCACCGCCACCCGTCACCCCTACAGACCGGCCAGTAACAAGTCCTTGACCTTTGCCCCAAAACGAGCTCGACCTTCTATAATACGTATATCATCAGGAAGAGAGTTCCAGAGGCGACATGCCTGAACAGGGAACGACTTACTGAAGAAGTTCGATCGATGAACAGGAATTGACAGTAAGGTGGATCCACTTCTCGTAGGTCGCTCACTTATATCGGAAATAAATTTGAAATGTTCGGACAGGTAAACAGGTGACTTGTTTTTGATAACTGAATGTCTCTACATTTCAGTTTCAACTCTTTGAAAGAATGTGAATGAAGTTGGCGAAGTTGTTGAAGTTTCAGAAGCGATAGCTGTTTGAAAAATGGAGTCACATGCTCATAACGTCTGAGATTGAACATAAATCTGATACAATAGTTTTGAGCATGTTGAAGCCTGTCCGAAAGCTCAACAGTCATGTCATTGATCACAGCGTCACAGTAGTTGAAGTGTGGCAGTATGAGATTTTTAACCACCATAACCTTGACACTGATCGGTAGATATAAAGCAAAACGCTTTAAACTGTGAGTGCCAGCAAATATTCTATTACACGTTACCGTAACCTGGTCATTCCACTTAAGACTTAAGCTCATAGTAAGATCAAGGTTTTTCAGTTTGTTTTGAAAATGTAGTACGTGGTTATTGAGTTTAAGTTTTGGTGCAACGTTGAAGTCCAAACGGTTGATCAATCTTGGGTTTCCCAATACCATTGCCTGCGTTTTGTCTTCATTTAATTTCAGCCCATATGTATTTGCCCAACAAGCAATTGATTCAATGTCTTGATTGAGTAGAACCACAAACGTGTTCAGTTCATCAGGCGAACAGTGTACGTAAATTTGTAAATCATCGGCATAAAGATGAAACTTAGAGTGCCTTATAATAGATGTGACGTCATTAATGTAAAGTGAGAACAATAGAGGTCCAAGAACAGAGCCCTGTGGAACACCCCGTGTTACGGTTTTCCATTCCGATATTGTTTCCCCTTCTTTGACACATTGCTGTCGCCCAGTAAGATACGATTTGACCCAGTTAAAACACCCATCGGAGAAACCATACTTCTTCAATTTGATGAGTAGAAGGGGGTAATAAACACAGTCAAAGGCTTTGGAAAAGTCACAAAGCAGTAAAATGGTGATTAGTCTCTTGTCCATTGCCAATCTGATATCATCAGTAATTTTAATTAGGGTTGTGGTGGTGCTGTGATTAGGCCTGAATCCAGACTGGCATTTAGATAAGATGTTATAGGTATTCAGATAAGATGAAATTTGTTGATGTACCACTCTTCCAAGGCATTTGGAGGGACAAGGGAGAATACTGATTGGACGTAGGTCAGAAGGGGATTGAGGATTAGACACTGTTCTCAACGGACGAACTAGAGCATGCTTCCAGTTTAAGGGAAATACAGAGGAATTTAAAGAATAATTGAAAATGACTACTAAAACAGGAAGGGTGATTGGCAATGTATCTTTTAGAAAGCGCAAAGGAATGTTGTCAGCCCCAACTGCGTTGCTGGTCATCCTCGTAAAAGCAGCAAGCACATCAGCCTCACTCACAGGTGTGAAAGAAAACTGGCGGCCAGCAGCTTCCTAAGGAGCAGCCTCCAGTTCAGCAAAATAATCGCTAGCTGCAGATATATTAACAGGGATCAAAATCAATCAATCACAATTCTTTATTGCCAGAAGACAAATACAAAATTTGTATAGCAGTCGTCATAACTCTATAACTATCGTGTAACTCTATAGATTTATTAATAAATAATGTTAATGTTTAAAATTATTTTATTTAAACAATTGTTGTACCTAGTAAAAAAAACAAGATCTGCTTCTAAAATTAACAATGTCAACCTAAGAATAGACAAGTCAACACCCTATGGGAGATGCCCGATCAAGTTGTATGTTCCATAAACTCATTTAATACTAAATAGCGCTTAAGCAATCGTTTAAAATGCAAAGGGTTCGTTTGGTTCTTAATATTATCAGGAAGTTTGTTCAAAAATTTTACACCAACTTCAGATAGTAGGCTCTCGTAAGATTTTAGTCTATGTTGGGTAACTCTAAAATTTCCCGGCCTCTAGTATTGTAGTTATGAACGCCCCTACCCTGCGTCAGCACACACTTCGAACGGCAATATATTATTGTCTCAAATATGTATAAGCAGGGCAGTGACAAAAACTCAAGTTCCCTAAATTTATTCCTACACGAGTCTCTAATTTTCAATCTCAGAATCGCTCAATCGCTCTGTGCGCTCTCTTTTGTAGTCTGAAAAGCTGCATTCCCATAACTGCCCCATAATGCAATGCCTTAGGACAGATAAGGAAATACAACCCCATAGTAAGCCGTTCTCAAGATCTGCCTTGAACAAAATTTTTACAGGTATCTCAGAGCATAAATGCCTGATGAGACCTTTTTACATACATTGTCCACATGTACATTCCATGTCAAATCTCTATCTAAGAATATACCAAGGAATTTGGTGCTATATACTTCGTTGAGTTCTTCTTCTCCCAACATCACTGTTGGCCTATGACCGTTTACAGGTATTCGGTTACAAAAAAAATATATAATTGGTTTTAGAATTGTTAGTATTTAGATTGTGCATATTAAAATATTGTATACAGCTATTCAGCCCTTCAAAAGTTTGGATTTCAAGATTTGACATGTTATTCGATTTAAAAGAAACAGCTGTGTCATCAGCATATTGTATGATGTTTCCGGAATTGACTGATGATGCAACATTGTTCACATATAATAAGAAAAGTATAGGTCCCAGGATTGATCCTTGGGGTACACCATATCTTACTTTCAAAGCTTTAAGTAATGTACCGCAGATCTGAACTTGTTGAGTCCTATTACTTAGGTATAATTGAACCCAGTTTAATGGGACTCCTCGGATACCATAGCCACGTAATCGATCAAGAAGGATCAAGTGATCCACACAATCAAAGGCTTTGGATAAGTCTAAAAAGACGCTAAGTGTCGAATTTCGTTCTTCAAGACCTTTAACTATTAATTCAGTTAGCTGAATGACAGCATCTTTTGTGGATTTACCAGCTCTAAAACCAAATTGGTGAACCGAGATGATTTTGAATTTATCTATAAAGGATAATAATCTAGAGAGAAAGAGGCTTTCAAAGACCTTACCAAAAACAGGCAGTATAGAGATCGGCCTGAAGCTATTAGGCTGGGTATGATCACCTTTCTTAAAAACAGGTGCAATAATAGCTTTCTTTAGAGGCGAGGGAAAAATTCCTTCGTTAAAAGAACAATTTATCAATTGTGGGAGGGGGGCTACAAGTGAGGCAGCGCACTGTTTTACGAGCCACGCCGACATGCCATCGACATCAGCGGTCTTTCTTGGTTTTATCTTTTTTATTACCATGGCCACCTCCTCTTCACCGACTGAAGTCAACATCATTGAGGATGCATGGCAGTTTATAATTGGGCCTGCTATCCTTGCAGTCCCTTTGTCACACACACTTCTTTGTCACGTCATATGTAAAGAAGTCATATAGCAAATTTGCTACGTCCGTCGATTCTTCTATAATGTTTCCAGTTTCAGTCTTTAAATTAATGCTTTTGTATTGTAACTTGTTTTTATGTTTATTAATTATTTCCCATGCAGTTTTATTTATATTTTTGGAAAACGTTAGTTTTTTGTTTACGTCGTAAGATTTAGCGGCGTTAATTACCGTACCTTGCGGTAAATTCTTTTGTAGGATTTAAAATAATCGAGGAAGTACTTATCAGTCGAATTTTTTGACATACGTGACAATTCTCTCAATCTATCGCGTGACACTAGGATGCCCTTGGTTATCCATTTAGCATGGTCGTTTAAAACCTTGGATTTAAAACTTTTGTACGGACAGGTTATATTTAAGTAATAAAGGAAGGTTTCACAAAAGGAAGAAAACATTTGTTCTGAAGAGATTGGTTCGTTTAAAAAATCCCATTTCTCTTTGCTGAGGAGATATTTTAGGTGGGCAATGTTACAAGGTTGCATATCCCTTTTTAGCTTTATTTTTGGGTTAGTGGCACAATGGTGTCGAACTATCAATGACGGCAATCTGGGCGTCATGTTTGGCGATTCCCGTGCACAACACTGATACTACTACGTTTTCAATATTTGAGATAATATTGTCGATGGCAGTTGCAGACGTGGCTGTTATTCGTGTGGGCGAGTCTATGGTCCATGTCAACCCAAAGGTCTTCAATAAGTCACGCAGCTGTCTTGTATCACCGCTCTCTTTTAATATGTTAATATTTAGATCACCAATCACAACAAATTTAGAGTTTTTAGAGAACAAGTTATTCAAAAGAAGTTCTAATTAAAAAAATATTGTATAGACCCTTGAGGTGACCTGTAAATTCAAATTATTATAACATCTTAATTTAATTGGATGTTTCTATCTGTTTTGTAGCAATACAAATTGTATAATAAAATAAATCTTGAGATTTTAAGGACGTCTGAATTTTCAGACCAGACACCTCAAAATCTTTCTCATAGATTGTGTGGAAGAATCTTAAAATCGCTCACTGGTTGATCCGCGGAGATGTCTCTTTTCAATATTTTCAACAGCCCGAGCGATCAACTTGCAGAGAGCTGTTTTTCCGGCTCCATTCAGGTGTTGTCCATGCCGTGTGAAGAGTTGCCGACCAAACTTATTTACATCTAGTACCGACACACCATTCCCCCGTAGGTCTTTAAGTCCATTTAGCTTTTTGTTTGTTAATTTTATTTCTGTATTAATAAGGCAGTTCTCAGGAAGATCATGTCGATGAAAGAGACCTACAATTACAACATTAGTATGCTCATACTGCCTAGTGGCCCTAAGGATTTGCCCAGCAAGCACCCTTGCCGGTCGTCTGTTATTGTAAGTAACATCTACTACGTCATTAGACCCTCCGATGATTACTACGATGTCATTTTTCCCCGACTGCTTTGTCATGTCATAACAATTTTGTAGAACATGACTGAGTGGAGCACCAGAACTGGCACATGCAAAGATATTCCAATTGTCTGCCAATACTGGACGAAGTTTAGCACTCAGTTCCTTAACATGACTATCTCCTAAAACGTTGATACTGCCAGTCACATGAGGTAGACTGTTATAAGTTCCTGTTGTATGTTCAGAAGATTTACTACATTTTGCCTTAGACTTGATTGCTGGGAACTTCTTTTCATTCAAATATTTGGGCCTAACTTCACGACGGTTTTTCCTTTTCCGTTTTTTGTCTTACCAATAGGATATTAATAAAGTAATCATTTATAATATTGAGGTCAAATGGAACAGGTGGACTTATATTGGATTTTCCCACACCAAGGTCTTTAATTTTACTCCACAGTGATTTAGTGGACTGAGGTTTATTTATTTATTTACATTCCAACGGCAATACACCAATTTACACTTTACAACAAGTTGATGGCTCATGTTAAGAAGAAAACAAAACAGCAAAAAACTTAACGAGTAAAACAAACAATTGGATATAACAATAGCTATGCTACAAGATGCTTAACTGTCAATGCAATGCCTTACAACTAAATCTGACATTGAATACTTAAATACTTACACAACTAAGATATCCGACAACTCTGCCACAAATGCTAATAATACGGTGACTAGAAAGTACTACGAATCAGATAACAAAGATAACAGAAAGAACAAGAACAACGGACTTAATAATAACCATAACAAGGCAAAAATATCAGAGCAATGAATAACAAACGAATAAATAACAACACTATAGAATAACAAAACTATAGAGAATGTGATTAATAACAAAAAAGAAATTGCAATAAGACTATGATTATGACTAGAAGAGATGACTAATGCAGGTCTGGGCTAGAGTCCGCAGCAATGCATTTGATGGCTCTAAGGGATGTGGAGAAAAAATCCACAGACGAGCAAATGTCGTTGCCGAGTCGCTTCAATCGTGGGATGGGGCTATGTCGGAAGTAGTTCCTGGCGGCATGACTCAGCTCGAACAAATGCTGCTGCCTTGTTCCTGTGGGGATGCGAAACCGGATCATCTCAAGTAGGCTGAAGCAATAGATCTGGCAGTTTATGAGCCTGTACAGGAAGGAGATATCAGCAACTCTTCTTCTGCACTCTAGACTCCGAAGACCATACGCAGCCGACAGCTCGTTCACTGATACGTCAAAGTATCTCATCCCAGAAATCGCACAAAGCGTCTCTGCACTGACTGGAGCTGTTTGATATGTCCATGTTGATATGGGAGATGGTAGGCCTGACCTACATTGGTTGTCAGCTACGTCTATGTACTCCGTAATTAATTTTAATATACACGTTTCACGGTAATGTACGCGCTACAAGACTTGGCGTAACTATTATACATGCGTGTGCGAATTTGACGACAGAAGGACTCTTACTTGGCGGAACGACAGTCCGTGAGTTATAGGCTTTTATTATCTCGGCTGGGTCACAGTGATCTAATGATAGCAATCATATTCCCTAGAAGAAGAGGGCTACGCTACGTCACGCTTTGATAAGTTGGCGCATGCGCACTAAGATTAATTGCTGCCATACCGGCACATCAAGATTTACCGCCAGTCAATCAGGCTGATACGCGCCGGCTTCCACTTGATTATATTCTGTGCCTTCAGCTTTTGCAATGCAATACAATTACTAATCTGTTTTGCAGAACGTATCATATTATTCCAGGCATTATTGTTCGCTACCATTATTCCTTTCTTTAAATCCTGCACTTTATTTATTTATTTATTTTTTTTTTTGCTAATGCTAGTCTAGTGCAGTAAATACTAAAGTGCAGGACTCACAAAATACCACCATGGTATTGGTAGTTGAAAAAACTGGAACGGGTAAGCCGTGCTTAGTGGTGGGAAATTATAAATACCGTGAGTCTCACACACTTACGAATGGGGATTTTGCGTGGAGGTGTCTCGGGCGACTTTGCACCGCAACTGTGAGGACTGACTCTGAAAGATCGACAATTTTACTCCACAAAGACAACCACTCGGGCAAGCACCCACAAACGTTTCGAAATGTTACTCCTCTGACATCGCCGCTACAAAATAATAACTCAGTGGACTACGGATCTTCTTTCTCGTCGTTGGCACTTTCACCTCTCGTTTCACAAGTTGTGAAAAAAGTTAAAACGGAGGAACGCTCGATTCAGACGGATGATGAGTGTTTAAAGTCAAAAGACGAGTTGCTGAATAGGATCACTGAATTAACCAGACGCCAGTCAGCTCTTATAGACAAAATCCAGAATCTTCAACTGGAGCTTGAAGCCAATGAACACGGTAGAATATCCTCAAGTTCTAACAAGGTCGACGTAGCAATTGGGTGTGATATTCCACATCAACATGACGCTGATCCGCAAACTGAATTGTCGTTTAATGTCCCCTCTTTTGAATGTAAGCAATGCGAAAAAGAAAAACAACGTGTTAAGTATTACAAGTACTCTAATTTTCACTTTCAGATAGAACTTGCTGCTTTCAAAAGTAAATAATTATGAAGACCTACTCAAGCAGCATGAGGTACTTTTACAAGCACAAGGGAGGGAGAAAATAAATGACGACAGTTTGATCGACAAAATGCTGGTAATAGCGGACGATATTCCGATTATAAACAGGTACGATGTACTTAGGGAACCAAAAATTCATGACACTCACTCGAAGGATGGTCATAATAGGTCTGAGGAGCGTCTGAAACCTAAACGGAAACGCAACCGAAAGAAAAAAGAAGCATCTAAACACTCATCCGTCTCATTTAAGCAAAATATAATTCAAAGAGACATATTTGACCCGGCTGTTACACTACAATGAACACCGCCGACGGGGTTTGCGATGTGACGATGTGTAGTCAACCTAAGAAACTTTACGTGTTTGAAGACAGTCACGCTAGAAACATCTCTGGTATATTGCAAAGAAAGGTGTCGCATAGTGTTTTTGTCTGTGCCAGTTCCAATGCTTCCTCTGATTACATACTGAAGAACGCTAACAGTATGGCAGAATCATTGACAAAGAACGATACAGCAGTTCTAATTGTTGGCACTAATGATGTGTCAAACTGTACCCCCAGGTATGACCGACCAGCTATTACTCTGCCAGGACATTTATTGAGATTTATAAGGGCCAACCAATACACCAACTGGGTCGTCGTCTCCTTACCACACCGTTTTGACCTCCCTCCGAGATGCTACACCAACAAACTAGAGAACCAGGTTAATCACCGACTTAAGAGCCTAACTAAGGAGGGGATCAAAGTTATCGACTCTCGTCGACTGGAACGAAAGCATTTTACACGACATGGCCTTCATCTGGATGCCACGGGTAAGGAGGTTTTGTGTGGACTGATTGCACAATGTGTTTCTTCACCATATCCTCAACGCAATGATCAGTTGGAATGCCAACAACAAGCGTCGCGCTTCCAGACACTGGGAATTCGCCTGTGAGATCGGGAGTCACGGACATCATGCCTTAAGTGAACTATTTCGACCGCACTTCAGCCCCAGTTGAGCCAACCACTGGGACAGCGTCGCCGCCTCTGGATTCCTTGTCGGAGTTTCCTCCCCTGCAGCCCGGTAGGAGATCAATGTCGGGGAAAGGGAGCCTTGGTGATGCTGACTCCAAATATGGTTCTGACAAGAGGATACCAGTTCTCGTTAACGAACGTTTTTTTAGATGTAAGCCAGCAAGTAGAGGTAACCAACCTTGTTTAGTTAATGTCCCGATTCTAGATTGTGAATTTTCTGGAATTAATGTCTCAGTCCGTAGAAATGTTCAAAACAACCAACTCAAAATTCTTCACCTAAATATTCAATATTTACGTCAAAACATCGATGAAGTGGAGGTATTATTGGCTACCGAAAATCCGGATATTGTTTCATTTACCAAACATGGTCTGAAAACCGATGAAATTAAAAATGTGAGTTTTGATAATTACACGCTGGTATGCTCATATTGTAGAGGAGTTCGTAAATCAGGAGGTGTTGTTATATTTTGTAAACGTGGCATATCCTCTGAAGTAATCGATCTCTCTCATCTTTCAGAAGACATGAACATGGAAGTTTGTGGGGCTAAATTCACTTTAAAACAATCTTTTACTTTCAATATTATTGGATTATATCGCTCCCCTAACGGAAGCAAAAATGTCTTTTTTAGCAAATCGGTAAAACTTTTTGAGCAACTAAGTAAAAAGAACAATCTGATGATCCTTGGAGACTTCAATATTGATTGGTTGGACCATTCAGTAGCTCTCCAGGACATGAAAGACCTCTTACCTTGTTACGGTCTGAGACAACTAGTTAGCTCTCCCACTCGTGAGGACTTGGTCTCTGGCAGGCAGTCATTGCTGGACTGGGTGGTGACTGACATGCCGGAGGGGAGGGTGGCTGTTGAGGTGATCGGAACAGGAGTTTCTGACCACTTCGCTCAGCTCGTCTCTGTATTTGGCGCCGTCGGGTCAATCGTTGCCAACACACGTCCTAACCGTCAGTTAACCTCAAATAACATTTGCTTGTTGAACCTCATGTTATCCAGGGAGCCGTGGAATGACATAAATCAGTTCCTGCCAGCAGATAATACATTTGATAGATTTTTAAAAACTTTTAGTTATAATTTTGAAGTCGCTTGTCCTAAGAAATTAGTTAAATTAAAACATAATCACAATAATAAAAAGTGGATTATAAAAGGTATAGTAACTTCAAGCAAAACATTAAAATCTTTACATTTCAATTTAAGAATAAGCCCAACACAAGAGAAAAAGAATCATTATAAATGCTATAAGAAGCTTTACTCTAAAGTTATAAAAAATGCTAAGTCCAAATATATGTTTGAAACACTCTCATTATCTTCCAATAAAAGCAAAGACGCTTGGAAACTCATCAAGCCGAATGTAAGAAAAGGCTTGAGTTCGAATTCTGAATTTGAAATTGAGATTGAGGGACGTATGGTAAAGAACAAGCAAGAAATCTGTGACTCATTTATTAGGCATTTCACGACAGTGGGTGAAAATTTGAATAAAAATCGGCACGAACCTCCTTTACAGTTCCAGGTGCAGAACTACCTGCATGATAATCCAGTATCGATGCACCCGGTGACCTCGGGGGAGGTGGTCTCTGCTGTGAAGAGGTTGAAAAACAAAATATCCTCTGGTATTGACGGTATACCAAGTAAAGTAGTAAAATCTTGCATTCAAACCATAAGCCAACCTTTGTCTAGCATAGTTTCAGCTTCTTTCGGACAGGGCCGGTTCCCTCGGGCACTGAAGAGCACAGTTGCGATTCCAATACACAAGGGGGGCATTGTAATACTCTGGATTCTTATCGTCCCATTTCTCAAATTTCTACCTTTAGTAAAGTCTTCGAGCTAATTTTTCTTGGCCGATTAAATTTTTTCTTGAGTTCGAATGAACTTCTACATAAGAAACAATTTGGATTCACGACGGGTAAAAGTACCGGAGAGGCAATAAGTTTTTTCGTGTCGGATATTGTGACCGAGCTGGATCAAAATCGGCGGACTGTGGGGGTGATGATAGATTTGACAAAAGCGTTCGACTGTGTCGGTCACCCACAGCTTCTGGAGTGTCTAAGGTGTCTCGGTCTGGGGCGCTTGGCTATACAGTGGCTGAACTCTTACCTAACTCAGAGAGAGCAGTGTGTGCAGGTTGAGGGTAGTCGTTCATCGTGGGCTCCAGTCAATTTTGGTGTCCCTCAGGGTTCGATCTTGGGACCAGTACTCTGCAACCTATATGTAAACAACTTACCCCAGGCGATCCCACATAACCAGCTTGTTATGTACGCTGACGACATAGCCCTCGGGTTTTCTAGCGGGACAGTGGAGGACTTAGAAATATTAATAGTCATATAGTTTTGACACAGCTGTACCAATTTTTAAATAATTTAAATTTGCATTTGAACTTCAAAAAGACAGTTTTTTTGGAATTTTCAAAACGTATGAAAGATAATTCACCTTTTATTCTAATTAATAATTCAGTAGTACAACAAAGAAGGTGTGTCAAATATTTGGGGGTAAAAATAGATGATAACCTCAGCTGGCGTACTCATATCAACTGTGTATGCCAGTCGCTGTCTTCGACTGTATTCCTAATGTCCCAACTTGCCAAATACCGTAACAAGTTTCTTCTTAAACTTGTATACTGCTCTCTCGTTGAGTCTCGCTTGAGATATGGCCTGCTGGTCTGGGGCTCAGCTACACTAGCACAAATTAATAGAGTGTTTGTGTTGCAAAAGCGTGCTGTTCGTGTACTCGCTGGACTGAAAAAACGAGAATCATGAGAAATTACTTTTAAAGAAATGAACATCTTAACGCTACCGTCATTGTATATATTTGAAACAATAATGTTTGCAAAATTTAACAGTGTAGCAGTTACTGATGGATCCGCAGTACACGAGCACAACACCCGGGCTCGAGTAAACCTCCGCCAAACTCGACACCGGACCGTTTTGGGCAGCGAGTTTACCGCACAATGTCGGTGCCAGGTGCTTTTGGAGACTTCCTGAACCGCTGAAGTGCATCCAAAATAAAGAAGAATTTAAAAGAAAACTAAAGGAGCATTTAGTGGCGGGTTGTTTTTACACGGTGGGAGAGTTTCTAGTATAATAATAATGTTTTTGTTTTATTGTTTTGTTTTCTTGCATTATTAGTTGGAATTGTAAACTTCTTTTTAATCGGGCATAAACTAACAAATGTAAAGTTGTGACTCGTTTTACAATTTTAGTTTTTTTTTTACAATAATTATAATTATGTAGACTAATAAAAAAAATGTAGTATAATATTTACTGTTGCATAACCATTGTATTTTTATTGTTTTACTTTATAAGCTATGTATATACAGCATGTACTTGACTCTGTCATATAACAAAAGTTGTCTTATGACATTAAAGGAATTTGAATTTGAATTTGGACCAGACCACAGACCAATACTCCAGCAGCGGGCGAGCTAGTGTCCTGAACATAAGGGCAGCAGCGCCGGTACTCAGCCCGTGTTTAACTGTCCGGATGATCAAACCCAATGACCTTGAGGCTCTGGAGAAAATGTGGCTGATGTGGGAGCCAAATTCGAATGACGAGTCGATTAAGACGCCAAGGTCCCTGATTACCTCACATCTCTCCACCCGGGATCCGTCCACGGAGTACTCAGCAACTATAACAGTCGTCCTCCTACTATAGGTGATAAGCTTGGTCTTCAAAGGGTTCACAGACATTTCGTTGGAGGTGCACCAATTAATGACATTGTCCAGGGCGCTCTGCAAAACCTGGCAGTCGTGGATAGATATTACCTCAATGAAAAGCTTAATGTCATCAGCAAATAGCAGGAAGGGAACACCAATGACTTCCTCGATGTCATTTATGAATATCGAAAAGAGAAGAGGACCCAGATGGGAACCCTGGGGCACTCCAGAGCTTGCAACAAAGGAACAAGATAGGTGATTGGCAAACCGGACAAACAGTCTTCGATCAGAGAGGTAGCTCTTGAACCATCGCAGCATCACCCCGACGACCCCGTATCCCTCCAACTTAGCTAGAAGGTGCCGGTGACTCATTTTGTCAAAAGCTTTGCTAAAGTCTGTAAACTGCATCCACTTGGTTTCTGCGGCTAAGAGCGTCCATCACATAACACTGGAGTGAAAGGAGGGTTGTTTCCGTTGACCTTCCTGCGAGGAAACCGTGCTGCTCATCAATGATAACATGGTTGAAGAGAGGCTGCAGCATGTCCACAATGAGGCTCTCAAACACCTTACTCAGGACAGATTGCATCACAATCGGTCTGTAGTTAGTAGCGTCACTGCAATCGCCAGACTTCATTATAGGGATCACGAATCCATCCTTAAGAGCATCAGAGAAAATTCCAGTGGACAAGCTGAGGTTGAACAGAAAGCAGAGCAGAGGAGCCAGTTCAGAGTGACAAAGGACTTGAGGACCCCCGGAGTAACCTCATCAGGACCACATCCCTTAGCAGAGTCAAGAGCAACGAGTTTTCCGTGAACGGCATCGAGCGAGACAGAGCAATCAGAGAAGACAAAGGAGGTATTGAAGGGCGGAACAGGCCGAGCTTCGGAAGATGCAGGTGTGTATACAGAGGAAAAGTAGGTGGCGAAGAGCTCGCACATCTCAAAAGGAGTAGAGACCTCAACGTTGCCAAGTCCAAGTGAAGAAGGAGTGGTAGATGTGCGATTGAGGTCATTCACGAAGCTCCAGAACACCTTGACGTTCGAGGAGATAGTAGAGTTGACGTAACCCACGTAGCTAGCACGGCATTCCCTGGAGAGGGTCCGGCAACACTCTCGGATTCTGCAGAACGAACGATAGTCCATATCACCGTGAGATCGTTTGAACCTCTTGTGAAGTATCTTCTTAAATATGACTAGCTCCTTCAATTCTCTATAGAACCACCTAGGAAATACAGAGGGCCCAACACGCTTCCAGGGAGAGTGGGATCTAATGCAATCCCCAAGTTGTTTGCAGAAGCTGGAACAGCAGGTTAACATCATTGCAATTATAATCAAGTCGAGCTATTCCGTGCTGGAGATCACATCTTACCGCTTCTAAGTTACACCTCCCAGTATTCCGAATATATGTGGGGTGGTCAGCACGAGAATTCATTGGGCAGGAAGCAACACTGGTAACGCCAAGGGCAGGGTGACAGGGTTCAGATGCAAGAAGCAGATCGTCCTCCAAAGAGACAGTAAAAAGGTCAGACGAGCCAAATATCAAATCCAATTGGACTCCCCGAACATTGAGGACATCACTGATCTGTGATAAATCCAATTGAGAAGCAAGGTCCAGAAGAACACTCACAGGAGGAGCAACGGGTAGGTCAGGGTTAATCCAGTTGAAGCCAGGCAAATTGAAATCACCGGTAATCAAAACCACATCGAAGTTGTGGCAAGTGGAGATAGTTTCAGTGAGCGACTCAGCAAAAAGAGAGTAGATCCCTGTTGGAGACCGTGGAGGTATGTAATCAGCACAGATCAGAATCTTCAACAAGGGGTTAAGTCTGACAAGTACACACAGAGTCTCAACCGGTAGATCAGGCTGCATGATCTCAGAAGAATGAATAGTCCTGTTAACAGCTATCAGGATGCCACCACCACCCTGTTTACCGCTGGCAAGGGCTGAGCGGTCCTTGCGATAGACAATAAAGTCATCAAAGCCAATCTCCGATGATGAAATAGATGAGTTCAAGTTTGTTTCGGTAAAGATAACAACATTATATAAACAAATAGGGATGACAGCTTGCAGAGAACCTAACTTAAATCGAATTCCATTGACGTTTTGATAGAGTAAATTGAGTTGTGTAGTGCCGTTGGAGATTATCCGTTTTTTGTCTGTACAATCTTGGGACTGCCGTTGATGTACTTAATTGTGAGGTTACTTTCACCCGAGTCTGATCGACGAGCCAACTCAGCTCTAAGGTGCTTGAGACGCACTGCTTCGTTCTTGGTTCTATCACGTCCAACAGATACTTTGGAAAAGTCATCGCCCAGTCACGACATTATATCTTTGGTGGCAGCCCTAGTAATTTTGTTAACAATAGCCTCGTGCCCGACGACAACCTTGATGGGACGAGGTTTGATGCCAGAAGTTTTGCCCACTCGGAAGAATTTGAATTTATGGACATCAATACCAGGATCGATAGCTGCAACTATAGACTGAAATCTTGTCTTGTCGTCCAAGATATTGTTCTGCACAGACCCTTTCTTACTCTCGCTAAGGCCAAACACCATGACATTTTTAGCACGAAGGGTCCTCTCATTCATTTCCTCAATAGCCGAGTCCACATACGATTCCGCAGAGGGAGGGTGACTTTCCAGTTTACATAATCTGGTTTCTTGAGAGATGGCCTTTGTTTCGAGATCTGCCACGCGAGGCTCAAGTAGAGCCATGCAGGTCTTGATAGCAGACACCTCAGATTTAATCTCAGCTACATCCCTAGAAATACTCTCAATCTGGTTGACTTTACCGATGAGCTCATCCAGCTTCGCGATGACAGTAACCATTTGTGCGCTGAGCTGGGTAACAGGAGCAGCCGGGAATGAGGTGCAATCAGTCCGAGAACAGAACCAATCAATGTTGTTATCACCACTTAAGCGGTTATATTCGGCTTTAGATACTTTAACGCATGCCCGATAAAAACCAACGTTTATAGGGACCATCGCAGCCTAAACCCACCTCTGTATCAAGGAACAGCCTCACACAAACAGGGCAGGTGGGTGACATTGTGTAATAATGATGAATAAACAATGACGTATAGTGCTTATGTGAATAATGGTGACAAAATCTAGAAGGCTGTGGCAAAATATTTGCGTAGGTCAATCTTTTGATACTCTATGCAGTTGACACAGGTGAGTGACGCAGGTTATTGACAAGACAGGTGAAATGGAGATTGATGTTATTCATTGATTAAACATGCTAATCGAGTAGAAAGAAGTGTCCAGACTTAAATTGTTCGTTAAGACAGGTATGAAACAAATGGCACATTTAACTCACGGTTCAAAGGCGATAAAAGTCGCATGCAACAAATGTCCAATAGGTTATTCATCCAACCAGGTAACTTATTTTAACGATAGCACTATCCATGTTACACCATAAAATCCGCTATCTAGGATAAAAAAACCTAGATTTCTGAAAATCTAGGTGAGGTTCTAAAAGTGTTGTGTGCTAAAATCTAACTTTGGCGTTACGGATTTGATGCTGCGTGTGATTCATAAGACGCTTATAGGCCTCCCAATCTTGAGTGGATTTAGAACGTTTAGCTTTTCTGAAGGCGGAATCCCTTTGCTTTTGCAAATTTCTTATCAAAATCATTCATCCATGGAGAGGGGGCTTTGGTTACTCTTTTAGTTTTGATTGGGACATGTTTATCAAATAAATTAGTAAGAAAAGCATTAAATTTGGTAACCATTTCGTCTACATTATTGGCATTTCGTCTACTTCATGCCAGGGTAAAGCAGCAGCATCTGTGAGAAGTGATGCATGATCTATGCCCCTGTATTTGCGCTATTTGATTATATTGGGCTTATTTTTGGGTTTATAGGCACAAAAAATGAGATCATGCTTTGAAAGTCCAGGGGCAGGAAATTGTCCGTGGTCGGGTCAGAAACAGCCATGATGTCAAGCCACGTGTCGGTTTTAGCAGTGTGGTGAGTGGCCTGAAGTGGTAGCGGAGACATGTTACATGACTGAAACATTGTGGTCAAAAAGGTTTTTTCATATGTGGTAGGCTCTAACAAATCGGAGTTAAGATCGCCCATGACAATGACATGACTGTAACGAGCCATAAGATCGATGAGTGTGTGTTCAAATTCGACAAGGTGACCGATATTGGGGGCCCTGTAACATGCACCGACCAAAACACTGCATCCCATTAACACTGGCGTCCAAAACCATAAATTCAGGCCGTCCCTCTCTAGATGTATCAGATAAGAATAAGATGGAAGTAGGAAACTGAGACTTGACATAAACTGCGACTCTACCACCACGTTTGTGTAGACGGTCGTTCCTGAAAATGTTGTAGCCAGCTAAATTAACATTCTTGTCGCTTGTGGTTGGTTTTAGCCAAGTCTCAGAGACCAAGATAATGTCGGTATGTACTGGCTCAAAAATGGACGAAATTCGTCAATATGACAGTGATTGTGCGTTAACGTGGGCTGCCTTGAGGAAGTTGTTGTAGGGAGCGAGCAGAGGCGCGATACTGCTGGCAGCGAGGGCCGGCGGTACACGCGACAGTGACATTGCGGTCAGAACATTCACACACACACACACACACACACACACACACGCGCGCGCGCGCAAACCATAACAAAGTAAAAATAATACCTTATCATTTAATATAAACTTAAAATTAATTGGAATTATTACTACTCCAATAATATACATAATGCATTTAAATATGCATGCAAGCTTGCAGGCTCTCATTATAATAATCATTAGTATTATAAATGTAAGTAGAGAAAAAGAGAAAAGAAATTCAACGAAAATTTAGTTAATGAACATTATTAAATCTATATTCAGTACAGAAAAACAAATAAAATGGTAGTGAATTAAAAACGGCAAAAAATTGTTACCTAAATTGAAGAACTGAAAATGGTAAAATAAATGCTTTACTTAATCAGTTAGCGGGTTGGAGGTCGCAGAGCCGGGTCGCCACTCCCTTGCTGCCGTCGCTGCCCAGCCACAGCACCCTGCCGTCCTGGGTCCAGGTATTGCGGACCCCGTGTTGCGCCGTCACCCTCTTCAGCACCTCCAGTCGCCGCGCCGTCAGGTCCTCCCGCACCGTGATGCCCGTGCCCTTCAGCTTCTTCTTCGTGTTGTAGATCGTCCGCCGGTCTCGGTAACTGATGAAGCGGACGATAATAGGATAATGCCTCTTCCTGCCGTCGGGCCCGGGCTTGGGCTGGCTGCCAACTCGGTGCGACCTGCAGATGGCGGAGGCAGGCAGGTCCACACCGAGCTTGTCCCTGCAGAGCTCCACAACGATGCGGTCAGTGTTCTCCCACGTCGTCTCCTCCACCCCGAAGATGCGGAGGGTCTGGCGTCGCTGGAACTGCTCCAGCTCGTCACAGCGCCCCTGCAGCCGGTCGTCCATCTCCTCTAGCCGCTAGGTCAAGGTTCCCACCTGCTCCCGGAGCCTCGCCACCTCATCGCTGACGGACGCCAGCGCCACCCGCACAGCCTCCTCGACGACACTCTTCAGCTCGTGGCTGATGCGGGTCACGAGCCGGCCGAAGACGTCACCAGAAAAAAGATGCTTGCCGACGAGGTCGTCGATGACAGTCGCGTCAACTCTGGCGGCCTTGTCGGTCCCGGTGGCAGGCATTGTTGGTGTTGTAGAGCGGCCGGGGTCGGACGTCACAGATAAGGAGCGCTCGGACCTTTGCTTATCAGCTCCGCCAGATAATGGAACAGGCTCACCTTTAGACCCGGACCTGAGCTGCGGCGGTGATCGGTACATGAAATATTGCACAGATGAAAAAGTGTATGCATTGATGAAAGCATCGTACCTTTTCTCGGAAGAGAGATATTTCGACAATACCTCAAAAATAAATCGCACCGATACGGTGTCAACATTTTTAAACTTTATACTAAAGACTGTTATACGCTACAGTACAAAGTGTACGCTGGAAAAAATTCAATTGTAGGTCATCCCGTTTCAGAACATGTAGTAATGGAGCTTATGGCACCTTATCTGGACTGTGGAAGAACTTTATATGCTGATAATTGGTACAATAGTGTACAATTAGCAGAAGCCCTAAATAATCGAAACACCCACTTAGTAGGAACCCTGAGGAAAGACCGAAAAAATAATGCACCTGTTGTAGTAAAATGCAAACTAAAAAAAGGTGAGATATCAGCTCAGAAAAACGATAAGGATGTAGTCATACTTAAATAGAAAGACAAGCGTGATGTCCTCATGATAACAACCAAACATGTTGATAAAATGAGAACAGTCACAGTGCGCAATAAACAGTATCACAAACCTGTAGCAGTTATGGACTACAATGCAGGTAAATCGTACATAGATCGTACTAAGAAAAACAGTAAAATGGTACAGAAAAGTGGCCTTTGACCTACTTCTGAATGTTTCCATTTTGAATGCATGGTTCATTTATAAGACTGTAACTAAAAATAATTGTTCCATTACCACTTTCAAGGAAGACATAGTAAAAATGTGCATTTATACACCCAGTCCAGAAGTAGGCCACCCGGAACCATTACCTCACTTGTTGGTTGCAAACAACAAACGCATCAGATGTCCATCGTGTTATAAGAAGAAATCCCGTGAGTTTGGACGAAGATTGGCACAACAAAATGCCAAAAATATTTCTACTAAATGTAGCCAGTGTGGAGTACCTATGTGCAAAGAATGTTTTTTTATAAACCATGTAGCTAAAAAGAAATCAAAGTGAAATTTTACTAAAATAATAATATACCTATAGCCTCTGAACTGAATAATTGTCATAATTGTAGCTTTTATTTTGTTCTGACTGTAAAAATCAGAATTTTGACCCTGAAACCAGTAAAATTTACGTTATAAAAAATATAGTTATGGAGAAGAGATTCAAATGTCTTAAAGAATGTATTTAATAACGAAATCGGACGGCAATTCTCAATATTTTCAACGTTTCCTGATTTAAATTAGGAACCACCTTAGCGTCCTTTTATTTCTCCCGTAAAATACAGGTTGTTAAAGGTAGATTGAACAAATAACACAAAGGATCACTTAGTACCTTAGCACAACCCTTTACTATATATGTAGGAATACAGTCAGGCCCAGAAGATTTCTTTGATTTAAATTTTTTGATCGCTACTAACACATCTAGAACTGTGAACAAAACCCCTTGGTTGTTTTCCCTATATAAGTTTTCAACACTCATATTCATGGGTTTACTTCTGGAGTTACCCGAGAAAACTGTACCGGTATATATATACATATTAGTAATACGTAATTATATTTAAAATCCTTATTTACAAATTATAAAATTCTATTATATATAATATTTTAAATCCAAGTTGGATAGTCTGCGTTATAAATATTTTAATTATAATTAATTAGTAATGAATGAAATTAAAATCATTGTAGTGTTCTGTACGTTTGACTTGTCTAGAGTTTTATAAATCGGCTTTCATTAGAAGAAGAAGAAGAAGAAGAAAACTGTGTAACGTGATATTTTATAGTGCACAATATTTAACTTATACATATAGACTTCAGCATTGTTGTGACGGTTCGTGTCGAATAATTTCCTATTTATTAGTAGTTAATATTTTAAGCACATAGTTTATTTTACTAGTTTTCTCAAATTTTACCAGAACTGTAGTCTGCAACTGCAACGCATGTTACTAACCTTACTTCATCTAGTCTGGCTGTTGTCGTCTGCTGGCCACTGTCCCAACGCCTCCTGTCCGCAGATCCACAGCCATTACAATCTTTGTTTGTGCATGGCTTGCTATACTATAACGCATGATTCTTATTGAATATAATTATTGTTGCATGTGCATTTGGTTTTCTTTTTTGTACTTATTTGGTGATCCATATTGCATAATACTTGCATGAGTGTTTGTTCTATGAAATTGAAAGGGCTTTTTACAAGATGGCTTCAGAGTACCCTGAGACTGCGTGTCCTTGCTGCCTCAAAATTGTCTTGGACTCTGAGAAAGGAATCCAATGTGATAAGGAGTGTCAGCGTTGGTTTCATTCAGTATGCATCGGTATGTCTGATTCAATTTATAATGAATTTGCCACGAATGTTAAGAAAGTATGGTATTGTGATAGAGTTGATTGCTCTGTCAAAGTTGACCAACTGCAAACTATGTCCGCTCATATTTCCGAAATACTAAAAAACATGTCTAAGCTGTCTACCAAAGACGAGATTACTATCGTCAATGACGGCATTGCCAAAATAAAGAACGACTTAAAAGAAATACATAGGAAGCTGAATGAGTTTGAACCTCGGCTAAAATCTACTGAAGATAGATTGGATATAATTGAAGAAAAGATAAATGGCATTGGCGATCGTGAATTCAAAGAAATTATTCCAGAAGATATTATCTCAGAGCTCAACGATCGTACAAGAAGAGCGCGCAACGTGCTGGTGTACAATATCCCTGAGAATAGGAGCACGAACAACCGGGCCAGGATTTCGCATGACAAGTCTCTAATGGTGAAACTGATTCAGGTCGTCTCCCTAGACATTGGAACTAACGATATAAAGGTGCTGAGACTCGGAAAGCCAAACAAAGATAAACAACGGCCCATTAAGTTGATATTTCATGAAGAAGCTGAGGCACGTAGATCTAATGAATTGTTCTCAAAGGACTTGGTTGCTGAGGCAGATGTAGCTTTCACAGACATAAGTATCTCAAGGGATAGAACACCCCGTGAAAGACAACGTTTGAAAAGTCTTAGAGCGGAGTTGGATGCTCGAGCAGGAAAGGGTGAGAAGAATCTTACCATAAAATACCGAAATGGAGTTCCTGAAATAACAAAAACGCAGTCAAAAAACGATTAAATGGCAATACACCAGCTACTGTTTATTATCAAAACGTAAATGGTCTGAGATCAAAATTGAAGAACCTGATAATGTCTGTCAATCTTAGTTTGTACAAAATAATCATTCTCACTGAAACAAATTTATCATCAGATATCTCTAACTCAGAGTTGGGTCTCTATAATTATGCTGTGTTCAGGAAAGATAGGTCACCTCTTACCAGTGCTAAAGAGTCGGGTGGGGGAGTCATGATAGCTGTACATTCTGATTTCACCTCATTTGAGATTTGTTCTTCTATAATGGATGTAGAGCATGTGTTTGTGTCTACCCGAACCTGCAATCGTGAAATAATATTTGGCGCTGCATATTTACCCCCCAGCTCACCGTCTGACAAGTATTCCCATTTTTGTGATGCAGTCGAGGAAGTGTATATGTTGTCTGATCCTGGCACTTCAATCGTGATAGCAGGAGATTTCAATCAACCATCAGTGAACTGGATAGATACCTCGGCCCTTGCTCCGCCTATCGGAGCCCAATTATTGATCGATATGTCAAACCTTCTTCAGCTATAACAAGTCAACAACGTTTCAAACAGCAGAGGAGTATTTCTCGATCTTGTATTCTCTTCTGATCCGGAACTGCAAGTGTTTCCATCTATTGACCCATTGATAGTTGAAGAGAGTGCTCACCCAGCCCTCGAATTTATGCTTGCGGGTGACCATACCCCCCAAAACCGCCATACGGCCTATGTACCGAACTTTAATAGATGCAATGTCGCTAGGGTAAACGATTGGATCTCTCAACAGATGTACCCCGCTGAAAATTCTCTCATCGATGCGGAAGTCCTGTTTGTCAAGTTTTGTGGAGATTTGAGGGACATCATATTACAAAACTGCCCTAACAAGAGAATTGGTCACAGCCCCTTTCCCAGCTGGTTCTCAAAGCAGCTTCGTGAATGTGTTATTAAGAAAAAAATACTTCATTCCCGTTTCAAGTCAACGATGAATTTAGAAGATTATAAAATATTTAGAGAAGCTCGCAATGAGTGTAAGAAATTATCAAGAGAATGTTATTCTTCTTATATATCCAATGTTGAGGCGGGCCTATCAAATAATCCAAGGACTTTTTGGGGCTATGTGCGGAATCTTAGAAGTAATAATTCTACTCAGAATTATCTTAATCTTGGCAATCAAGTGGCTAGGGAACCGCACAAGATCTGTGAACTATTTGCTGATTTCTTTTCTTCCATCTACAGAGTGCCCAGTGCTGCAGTTCCTGAATACTCCTTTACCAACAACTTTAATCTTTCGACTGTCCATGTTACAGCCACTGAAGTGGAAGGGATTTTGAGGAGTCTGGATAGTTCTAAGAGCCCAGGTCCAGATATGATTCCCCCGCGTGTTCTCAGGATGTGTGCAGAGGTTCTGGCTCCCCATCTATCGATACACTTCAACAATTTACTAAGCCAGGGAGTGTTTCCTACTAACCTAAAATCGGGATTTCTTGTACCTCTCCACAAATCAGGATCCCGTTCTAATGTGAAAAATTATAGACCAATCGTCATTCAACCAGCTATGGCTAAAATATTTGAGAAATTGGTCTTGGACAGAATGACTTTTACATTTAAGAATCTGATTATCCCTGAACAACACGGATTTCAGCGAGGAAGATCTACTGCGACCAACTTAGTGGAGTTTACTAGTGTTGTTCTTCCTGCATTGTCGAGAGGAAAACAGGTGGATTGTGTTTATCTGGACTTCAGCAAGGCCTTCGACAGAGTTGGACATTCCCATTTGCTGAAAAAACTTGAGGCTTTTGGTGTAACTGGAACCTTACACGCATGGTTTCGAAGCTACCTTGACGGGCGTACTCTTCAGGTCAAGTATGCAGGAACGCTCTCCAGACAAGTTAATGTTTTGTCTGGTGTTCCCCAGGGATCACATCTGGGACCCTTTTTGTTCTCCATGTTTATCAATGACATTGGTACTACTTTATCGAGCCAATATCTCCTGTTTGCTGATGACGTTAAGATCTTTGCTGAGATATCAAGTATCCAACATCAGCAGGAACTTCAAAGGGATCTACAACGAATTCAAGACTGGTGTCAAGCAAGTGGTATGGACTTAAACACTGATAAATGCAACACTATGTCGTACACCAGAGCTCATGAGATCCTGCAGTTCAATTATACGCTCTATGGTGTCACCCTTCAGAGAGTTACGAGAACCCGTGACCTTGTTTTGAGTTCTCCTTACATCAACGCTGGACTTTGGTGAGCACATTCGCAGCATCGTCAGTAAAGCAGTCTCAATCCTAGGGCTTATATGCCGCACCTGTCGTCGTGGTTTCTCTGCTACTGTAGTCGGGACCCTGTATGCTGTTCTGGTCCGTCCGGTCCTCGAATTTTCTTCTGTGGTCTGGTCCCCCTACCAGGTTGGACACATCTCAATGCTTGAATCTGTTCAAAAGCGTGTGTTCAGAACTGTTGGTGTGAAGCTTGGTTACCAGTATCTCGATGTCGATTTGGAGACAATGTCTAATTTTCTTCACCTTCCACCGCTGTCAGTTCGCAGAACCTTAATGGATATGGTTTTCCTTTTTAAGATCTTGAATGGGATGATCGAATGTCCAGCCATTCTTCAGGCAATAGACCTTCATATACCTCGTAGTCAAGCACGGAGCTCCCAACTGTTCACCAGACGTCACCATCATACCAACTACCTTTACCACGGTACGATCCCGAGGCTGATGAGAACGGGCAACAGTATGTGTTCTGACGTGGACTTCTTTGATCCGTCTTTTCGTCACTTCAGGAGAAACGTACTGGCAGCTATAACTTCACCAACTGGAGCCTGAAAATCGACAGTGTGTTCTAAGTGATGAGTGCCTGGGTGGTGCTTTTAAAGGGCCACATCGTGCTTTATGCACGAATATTGGCTGTGATAGCAACTTAATAAGGGTCCACATAGTGCTGCGATGTTATATATTTGCTATCGTTACTGTTATCTATCTGTTATCTATATTTTATTATTTATGTTATTGTTACAATGTATTATATAGTTTATGTCCATTGTTATTGTCCTAGTTACTTATATTGTTATGTACTGTTATTAATTTATTATTGTATATATTATTGTTGCATGCTGCTTCTAAGTTACTAGTCCTCTTCTGAGCTAATTATTGATATTTTGTAAAATGGTGTATTGCCGTAAATGAAATAAATAAATAAATAAATTACCGTGGGTTAAAGGAGCGAGTATAAAGTTATGACTACAATAATACTATATTATTCAGTCACATTATAAACAGTTTTGCATAAAAATTATTTGTAGTATAGTATAATTTGCAGTTGTTATTGTACTGTACACATTTGAAACATCTCTAGTACCTAAAAATTGTTCTAAACATAATGATAATTAATACCAGTTATTTACTGGCTAATATTACAAATGCCAGATTTCTTCAATTAGGTACTTACAGCTGTTCTTCCCCACCTAATCTTGTACAGTTGATGTAACGTAATTTAGTTGGCCGTAACCGTGACAAAATAATTTTGTGGTTGTTGGGTGGAAGTAAACTGATTATCATAAGATGTGCTGAGTTTTAAAGTTATATTACTTACAGTATTTTGTTTAATATATATGTTTCCAGAAATAACCATCTTCACAAAAATAGTGAGTTGAATAATAATATTGATGCTATAGTCTATTGAACAAATTTCCCTTAGCCATCCATGATGTAATGGTTTATGAATCCTAGGCTATGTGGAAATTTATACCAGCTGAGGTAGTATCTTGAATTGGTTGAAAGATGATTTAGGTGTAATAGTATTCAAACTATGTTCTGTAGTTTTACATTTTTATAAATTCAGCCAGAAAGATTTTAAATAAGGAAAAGGAAATTCATATATTGTTTAACCAAGTAGAAAATATTTTCAATTTCCACTAAACATTTTTCAGATTTCATATAGTGTGTGCTAATGTAGAAATGGAACATTTAGTGTGAGGAAACATGAAATAAGGAAGTTACGATGATTGGCTGGAGTAGACATAAAAATTTGCTCTCAGGTTTGCTGATCGATCCTTTAGATAGTTAACCTCCAAAATAATATTTAAAGGGAAGACTTTAATAAGCGGCCTACACTTGTTATTCGATTGTTGTTATCGAACAATTCTGTATATTACCCAACTTCGATATTGTGTAATAATCGCACGCAACAAAATTTATAGTACATCAACAACAAGAATAACACATTACAATAACAAAAGCAATTTAACAATAGCATTAAAAATAATAAAACCAACTTTAACCTAGACCTAAATATGGGAGATATTTCATAATAGTTACAGTTTGCCTGGAAAGCAGTGAGCAACCGCGTTTGCAAAATGGAGGAAAGGATTTTCCCCTTACAGGAGCATTTTCCTGTAGTATAAAAAATCACAAAGGTGGTAGTGCTAGGCAGTCCACTCAATCCACTCTATGACTGTTCACCAAGAACATTCAATCTCTTTTAATCGTCAATTTTTCAATAATTATTTACTTATTATATTTTATGTTTACATAAAACATTATTAGTATAATTTATTAACAACTTGAGATATATTTTAAGTTAAATAAATGGTAATAATATCAAAGTATTTGATAAAGGGTCATTCCACATCTATTCAACCAAAGAAAAATCACTTTCTCACCCACCATCTCAGATTTTTGATGAAACTTGGCTTGTTTGTTCTACCCATGAAGATAAGTTACCATGCCAAATTTTAACACTCTACCTCTTACCGTTTAAAGTTTTGCATTTCCGCAAATTCTAACCTATGGGTATCGCAAAATGAAGGACGCTTACGTTTCAAAAATAATTTGTAACTTTTTTATTTACCATTAAATCTCAATGAAAATTTATAGGCTTCTTCTTAAAACAATGAAGATTCTAGAAAAAAATACCTTAAACCTCTAAGTTAACAACCTACTAGGGCTGAAAAAATATTTTGTTTGCATCTTTGTATTTTTTTTTTAAACGAAGACATAGTTTGCATCACAGCGGTGGAGGGGTATTTACGCCGTCCTGCGTGAACTAAAGTCGCCAGTGTCTTTTTATAAGCCGTTTACCTATAGAACTAAAGTCAAAAAGTGTTTTTAAATTTAATTTGGAGTCATATTTAACTATATATAAATCCATGTATTGAGAACACACCTGTAATTTATCAAACATAACCCAATATCACCTTCATTCGAGTAATTCGCATTAAATCAGCATTGGAAAAAATGTGTTTTTTCTTTACTTTTGGAAATATTTAACTTTGTTCTTAGTCAAATATCAAAGTTGAAATTCCTACACTACTTTAGTACACATAGTATACTACTAGTAGTATACATGCACATGCTGTGCAAAATTCAGTTTTTTGTTCCATGTCCCATCAGAGATATAAGGCTTCAAACAAATTTGAAAAATTTCAGATGTTAAAAATTCATAAAAAATGTAGGAAACATGTTTTAAGGCTAAAACAATATTTCATGTTGTAAGCTATCTAACTGAACAAAAATTTGAACTATGATTAACCACCCATTCTTTGTTTTTTGAGCTTTCAAAATGTTAGATTTCTCGGTTTTTAACATGAAACTTTAGAGGCTATTTTGGGAATAAAACTTTGCATTTAGAGCTATAAAAAAGATAACAAATATTGTAGAGAGATCTTTTTGAAAAGAATGGTGTTTGTTTTAAAGCTCTAGCACAATTCATTCCAGAGATAATCAATTTAACACTTATATCTGCAAAGCCAAAAATCCTTGGATTTTTCTGAACAAAAATGGCCACCATGACTAAACGGTGTAAGATCAAATTCTTTAAAATTAATTTTTAAACCTTTTGGGCATTTCCACAGAAACGTCAACCTCTACCAAAAAAAGGTTTTTTTCATAAAATCCTATGCAACTATATATTTTTTTAAAGTTCAAATACACCTTTATAAGAAACTGGTACTACATTTTCAAAATGAAGTTTGGCTGTTAAGTATGATAGCTTTAAACAAAAGTTTATTTCAATTTTTTCAACAATTAGAAATACGGTCCTAAACAAACAATGAAATAAATATACTTATTATAGAGATTTTAAAATTGAAACACTTATAGTTCAAAACCTTATAAAGTAAGCTAACTTTTGGTATACTGACATAAAAAAAAAAATCCAAAAGTAAAAAAGAATTTGGATCTGTTGGAATATGGCTCACTTTTAATTTTACGTCCGACACCAAAAAAGTACGTTTTAGTTTTTCTGCTGAGTTACAAAATTTTTTTTAAATACATGAAAACTTTGGTTTTTAAACTAGCTTGTTATGTGCTTTAACAACATGCATTGAGAAAATAATTATCTTGCATACATAATTTTATAGACAGGTGTCGGACGTAAAATATTATTCCAACAATTGACTTTACGTCGACACTTACGTCCGACCCTAATGCATTTGGTTCCCATAACAAACCATTAACAACAGCTAGGTCATACAAATATTTTACACTTGCCTTTTTACTAAGGTTTTCTAACTTCTTAAGGTTTGGTTATGTAATGTTTTACACTTAATTAAATTAATAATTTGTCGGTTATCTTTCTATACAATGACACATGAAAAAACTGTGAAAAGGCTGAATGGGTATTAATACCAATTAAAACCTTTTTAAATAAAAATTCCTCTTTGAAAAAGGAAGAAGAAGTAAAATGTTAGGTAGTTGTTTCTATTTCAGGTTATGTTACTTTTATTACTACACAGTAAATGAGTTCATTGTTAGAGAAGAAACTCACAACTCAATCTCCCAACCTGATTCCTTTCTACTTAATATCCAAATACAAAGGTAAGTCTAAATGCATATTCTTAATTCATTCTGTTAGTGTTTTATTGTGCAAAATATCAAACTGAGTAAATATTTAAATAATAATATAGATTTATATTAGAGTTTGACTTTTTCTAACCTCAAAGTAAAATTGTACCTTATGTCCACAAGTATATTAACAAAATTTTAGTATTTAGTTTAAAGAGGCAAACTTAAACCTTTTACTTAAATGCTTCGTGGATTTTTTCAGATGCCGTTAACAAAATAAAGAAAAGATGGCCCGCAGAAGAGAAGGACAGAAGGCTGACCCCAGTAAAATATGCAGCTGCTTTGGAAAAAGATAGGTTGAGAAAAAAAGTGAATAGACAAATATTCAAAGAATCAGCAACGAAAAGGAAATGAAAGATTTCAAATGCAGAGAAGTACAGCGTGTTATGGGTTACTACTCTAAAAAAAATCTTTACCACTTCAAGGTGGTCAGGACCCTGTGACTCCTGAGAAAGGTCAAGGCTCACATTCAGCACTAGGCAGTCTTTAGGTAAAGCTGTTTTAAAAGAGCATCCAGAAGTCTTCCTAATTCACCACGGAAGAAAAGGTGTGTTGTCAAACGTCTAGTGGATGAATGTGGTCTAAAACTTCAAGACCCCATAAGCACATCAAAATGCCATGGCCTAAGCCTAAGCGAAAGAGACAGTTGCCACAGTGGTGACATTTTTTAACAGTGATGATGTTTCTTGGCAGGCCCCCGGTAAGAAAGACAGGATTATTCAGCGCAAAAAAGATGAAAAAGGAAAAAAAGGTAAAATCTTATGTACAGATTCGTTACTTAACAATGTCACTTGGAGAGGCGTTTAAGATTTTAAAGAAAAATATCCCAACACGATTGTTGGCAAAATCTAAGTTCTGTAACTTAAAGCCTAAACACTGTATGTGTTTTGAGAAAATTCCACACAATGTGTGCATTTGCACATATCATGAAAATGTTCGATTATTAATATCAAGTTTGAAACCCCATACTGATTACCAATAGAATTTTAAAGAGTTTATTAACTCCATGGTTTGTGATTCAACTTCCAAAGAGTGTATGTTTCAAAAATGTAACAAACTGCAAAAACAAGATAGATTTTCATGCTCCAGAAAAACAGCTTGGATGAGCCATTAAAGTATTTTCAATGGCAAAAAGTTGAAGGTAGAGCACAAAAGGTTGAAGTTATAAGCACTGTTCAAGGGACTTTTGATGAATTGAAAGCTCAGTTAAAACCCTTTTTTAGTTCACACTTTGATCAAGCGAGAACAGGCTAAAACTTTTAATAATTTAAAGTCAACAGTCAATGGCTCAGAAATTTTGATACAAATGGACTTTTCTGAAAATGCAACATTGTTGCATCAAAATGAAATCCAGTCAGCTCATTGGAGCCACTCCCAGGCTACAGTGTTTACAACATACACGTGGGTGTCGGAGGACATTGGAGAAAGCTGTGTAATTGTATCAAATGATTTGGATCATACCAAAACTCAAATTTTCTGTTACACAAGTTACTTGTTAAGCCATTTAAAGACAAAATATCCCGAAATAGCAGTGGTAAATGTTTTTTCTGATGGTACATCAGCCCAGTTTAAAAATAGGTTTATGTTTTCTGTTCTACATTTACTTGAAATAAAATTCAATATTAAGATCATATGGCACTTTTTTGCAACTTCCCATGGGAAGGGTTGTGGTAGATGGGATTGGTGGGACCATTAAAAGGAGTGTCTGGAACTATGTTAAAGCTAATAAGAATTGTGTTGTCAGTACAGCTAGCCAATTTGCTACAATAGCAAGTGAAAGAAACCCAAATATAATGGTAGCCTTCATTTCCAAAGAAGATGTACACAATTCTTTCACTGAAGTTGAAGAGATGTGGTATTTCAGCAGTCCTAGTGCCAGATACTCATTCTGTGCACTACTGTGCAACTGTCACTAACCAGCGTTACATCATAGTTGGGGAGACTAATACAGGACCTTTCTATGAGAAAAGTAAGGATTTTAAAAGGACAAGCTTTTGATTCAGACAGCAGTGACGAAGATGAAATGGTGGAAGGAGAGCCAGTTCCTACTCTGCAAATAAATGATATTAAGCCTTTTGACTGGGTTGTAGTAAAGTACGAAGATGTGTTCTACCCAGGTGAGGTCAAACAAGTGAAGCTTGAAGAAAATGAAGTGGAAGTACAAGTAATGCATGTTTCAAAGACTGGCAAACACTACTACTGGCCCAAAGATGAGATTGCATTTGTTACCTATTAAAAGATGTCATAAAGAAAATTGGATCTCCGATTCCTTGCGAGGGAACTAGGGAGCAATATAAATTCAATGATAGTATTAATGTATATTAATTTTTTTGTCTTAACATCTTAAAAATGTCTATCACATGTGTTAAGTTAGCTAATAAAAATTGCATTAGTAGTTTAATCTTGTGTATTTTATTTCTCTAGCATCTCAAATCCTTCTTTTTAAGTCAGACATTTTACGTCCGACACCAAAAATTTTACGTCCGACACCAAACATTATTATTTTATTAATGAAAAAACCAGATCATTAATCCAATTAAAATTTTCATGTTTTTATAGCATATCTATTAGTGCACCACACAATTTTTATTGCATGTCTAAGTGAAAAGAATGCATAGAGTTTTTAACATATCTTAAATGAAGTCACCACTAACATTCTCAGCAGTTTACGTCCGACACCAGTGATATTTATTTTATTATTACTTAGTGAGTAATATTTAAGAGCACTTTCATTTATCAAAATGTTCCTTATTGTTAGCTCTTTCAATTAAAGTAGTCAAAGTGTGAAATATTATCTGGCAACTGCAAATAAATTAAGAAAGACAGTAAGAAAAACTGTATGAATTTTACGTCCGACACCGTGGAATTGCCCTTTTATGACTATGGTAAAATCCTACAAAAAAATGCAAATATGGATTGATACGTCTGTATAACCATTTTGCTCATCTTAAGACTCATATTAAGTCTCCACCTTCTCTCATCCTTAGCGTGAACCCATTTCCAGATAGCCCCAAAGGATTCACTCTAAAAACTTCCACAGAATGGCTGAGGCCCTGTTATGCTGGACGCTGAGCACAAGTTGTCCAGAGCTATGACTTCTGCCTGAAAAATTGTGTGAAAAATTCCCATCACACAAGTTTTCCACCATATTCAGAGCTAGATTGGTCACTTCCATGACAGTTATGTTGAACTTGCCACTCACAAGAATCACAATGTGATCTGCATACCTCTGTGCAAAGGCATCACTACTGTACAAGGACATGACTAGGTTGTTTGCAACTAGGTGTCATAGAAGGGGAGTAAGGACGCCACCCTGGGGACAACTATTCCTAATAACAGTGTCAGTTGCACTGATGCTCGCTCCTTTAAGATTGGTAGTAACCACTCTATCCGTAAGAGCAGGGCTCTGATCCAGTAACATACTTGAACATCAATACAATGTCTTGAGACTGCATTGACAATTGCCTGTGTGTTTGTGTTGTCAAAATCTCCTTTGATATCCAGAAAAATACCTATGACTACTTCTTTCGCTGATAGCGTCTTCTCAATCCTGCATAATAATCGATACAGGGCTGAGTCTTATGATCTTTCTAGAATGTAAGCACTGATTAGAATGTAGAGGGCGCTCCAAAGAAACCTAGCAATCATCTTCTCCTTGTTTTAAGAAGAAAGGAGGACAGACATATCCGTCCTAGGCCTCCCTTACCTCAGAATAAACACCACCCTGGATACTCTCCAGGATACAGGAATGTATCTTAGGGCCAAAGAGGCTCTGAATGGTCTGCACCCTCTGCCTCCTACAGGAGATTTCGAAGGACTAAGTGAGTTGATTGCCCACTCGATCCTTCTGAAGGTTATTACACAACATGCCAAACTTCATTGTAAGTGAGTGTTGTATCCTGGAGGGTTCCTTCTACAGCTAAGTGATTGATAATTGTCATGAATGATACAATCTTGAAAGTGTATTCCCATCATAACTTTTAGAACTCCCATATGATTTTGTATGATACTTGTCTTGATCATTCTTGAGACCACCAAGTCGCAAGCTAGAAATGTTTTGCTATTAGGTTCTGAAGCCTTGTGACAATATCAGTGTCAGTACAGAGCTTCTTCCAGGTTAATCGCTTAGCTGTAAGAACCTTGCAGTTGTACAGTACAAAAGTCTCATGGTAGGTATCCTGAGGACCGCAAGGTTTTGCTCTCCTGAATAGAGCCCTGACTCTCTTCCTCAAAGAGGGCCAGTTCAAAGCTCCACCAGACTTCTTTGGATCTCCTATTAATGACAGGACAACTGACATGAAATGAACTCACAATCATAGAAGTCAGACTCTTGGCAGATTTGTCCAGCTATATTGTGTTATAAACCCAGCTGCTACCATCAGATTCCAGTTGTGTCCTTAGGTTTTCCTTGTATCACACCCAGTTTGTAATTCTCGTATTCCTGTACTGTACTTTTAAGTTCTAGGTCTCCAATTTTAAAACAGATGTGAGCATGATCGGAGAGGGAATGCTTGTCAGACACATGCCAATCATGTATCCGATGAATCTTACCCTTTGTTATCATGGTCACATCTATCACTTCCTGTTGCGTCCAAGTGCAAAATGTGGAAGCATTACCTATGTTTGCAATCATTAGATTACGGGACATTATATACTCCAGAAGCGACTTACCTCTGCTGTTTGTGGTGCTACTCACTCATTTGTTATTCGGAAGCCAGGTGCCATCAGCCATTTTTTTTTTTTTTTTTTCACCCATTGCTTGTGCAATTTGAAAGGGAACTTGAGGTTGCAGTCCAGTTCACATACCGTGATTCTGTATCCATGAACTCTGTAGTCCTACAAAATGCTGAAGGCAACCGAACGGGTCTTCGTGAGGGAACTTACAATCTTTGTTCAAAGTTCCAAAGATGGCAAAATGATCCACTTCTAAAAGCATGAGTAACTCCATAGAGTGTAGAGTAGACAGTGCTTTCCCTTTCAGTTGAGTCGATGATTTAGAATCGACCAATAATACTGGTCCTGTGTGCACAATAATTACACTGTAACCACATCCTGAGTTCTTCTAATCACCCAACTCTCATTAACTCACGGTTCCCGGAAGTAGCAAGGGTGTACAACTCATTCCAACATAGTGTATCTTTTAATAGATTGGATTTTTAGGGTAAATGATCAAAATAAACTTTTAACAATCTAAACAAATTTAATATCAATAATTAAATAACAGTTTATTCGTTTCAAAATTTAAGTTTGTAATTAAATCTCTTACTTTGTCAATTAATAAAATTAGTAGGCTACTATAATTCCTTTTAACGGCCTGATTGCTACAATTTTATTTGAGCGAGTTAGAATGGTCATAACCATTTCAATAATCATTTAACTCCAGGATGTGAATAGTTGCATTTGTGAGTTTAAATTTGAATAAGTAGTTGTAAGTTTAAATTTGAAGGCCATGCAAACAGTTTTGAGTAAATATGCCTTCATAGGCCTACTTATGGCTTTATGTTAGTATTGGCTGCTAGTACAATTTTTAATCCATGTTTTCAATTCCTTTGTTCATAACCTTATCAGTTGATAAATGGTACCTTGTTTTACTTGACTCAGTAGAATATACAGAAAAGATTACAGAAACTTGAAGTTCAGGCAAATATGCCTTTTTAAATAAAGACCCAGAACTAATGGATTTCAATGTAAAGTGGCAAACACTCTAAAGAGACAGTAACAAAATTTCTCAGATAAGTACACTTTATTTTGTGCATTTGAGTTTTAAACATTCTTGTGTTTCCTATAAGGCTCTACTTTGAAAATTAACTTTTAGACTTTATATTTTTGTATGTGCAGCAACAAAATAAATACTGATTTACCTAAAATCACAAATGTTTCAAGTAATGAACCGAAAAAAATAGTATACTTTACTTCAATAATTAACAATCTACAGAGGTTTAAAGGTTATAGTTGTGCAAAAGTAACAATTAGTATTTGCTAATAGGTTATGTAGTGTAAAATCCAGTGCACATTCTTTATTTTAAAATAAGATAATTAGTTTCAGTGTAATGAATTGTAATATTTAGTTTAATTTTGTGTATGATTTTTTATACATTACCAATAGTGTAAGGTTTTTATCATTATTTTCATTCTGTATATTTAAATCATGTAAGAATTAGCTACTGAAATAAATGTATCTACAAATTCAACTTCTAATTACATATAGAACTCATAAACTTAAATTTAAAATTTTATAAATTCATTTTTTTATGTTAAAAGGTTATTACGTTATTATCTTTAAATTTTGCTATAAAGATATTGCCAGTGAAACATCTCAACATCATGAGTTCAATCTGTTATAATGCATCAAGTGTAACAATATTATTGAAAGTCAGTACTATTTACAGGTATTTGGTTTTAGAGAGCAGTATAGGTAAAAACTATGTACATATATGTTTGTGGGAATATAGAGACAATCACATACCAGCTCAGCAAGGCAGTCCTCCTAGCATTACTGTTTTCATCACAGAAAAAGTGTATTTAACTTTAATGCCTATAAAGTACTATAAAAGTAATTAGTGCTTTCAAAAGATTTATGCCTTTTATAAAGATTATATTTTGATCAAATATTCACCACAACTGTAGTTTTATGTACTTAAAAACGTTTACAATAAATTTTAGATTTTTATTGACTAAAAAGAATACTTGAGTATTTTTTAATATTATTTAGACCTAATAAATCCTAACTTTAACATAAGTATACATGTTTGTAATCTAAAATGCAGTGTCCTTTCAAAGAATTTGCTCTAAGGATTTTAAATTGATGGCCCTTTTTTCTATTAAACACACGACACCATTAATTCTATGAGGGAGAATCATTTGATGTCCCTACTACCTAAATTCAAGAAAATAGTGAAATAAAATGACTATTATGTAAAAATAGAAAGTTTGTACCATATTTTGACACGGTTTGAAGCGAAGTGTATGGTGTTGTGTGATTGATGTTCTGGAAAGGTAGGAATGCGAGATGGGCTAAGTGGAAGATTGGATGTGCCTGCTTAATTGTAAGCTGGTGTCAATACAGAGGATGTGCTACTTGGAGTGTGGGGCTACAGTGTTACTCTATCCAGCTCAGCCACAAGATTTGATAAAATAGCTTATTGATAACCAGGAGATAACATGGCCTGCACTTCCTGACCAGTTTATATTAATATTATTTTTCAGTTTAATTCAATTTAAAACTGAATATAGCCCATTGCTTTTAAAACCCATGGTTAATTGAAATTGTGTACCCGTGTATAAATGTATAGTTAGGAGTTTTAACTCATTGAGCTCATACATTGTATTATTGATATCTCTTTATGTAACGTTAATAATAAAATTATTTTTAATAGATGGTTGTAAAATGTTTTGGTAAATATTGATAATTTTTTAACAAACAACAATAAAACCACCATAAAATGGTCTGATGGGATTATTAGATTACGCCTACATACAAAATTTGAGCAAAATTGACCCAGTGGTTAATCTTGTTGCTTTATTTATATAGGTAACCCAATGACTTTCAACATTCTTTTCCAAATAAACTTTCGTCGTGCCTATTAGAGGACCCAAAATAAATCTTTAACATATTTTAAAAACCTTTGTGTAGGGAGTAAAAGTAAAAATAAAAAAATATAGTGAGTCTAAATACATTTGAAGAGCAGTGAAAATACATTTTTAAGTTATGGAAGGAAAACACTTTAAAAAATGTATACATTTGTGTTGTAAAATCTATTATGAGTTCAACAATATAATAAGATGATAGCTTAAATAATGTTGGGTATGCTGTTGGTAGAAAGTCTGTAAACCTGCAAATTTCACTGTATGTAGAATTGTTAAAATAGAGAGCCTAGATGTGAGCTAGAAGAATATAGAATAGTTACTCCTTGCATGCGTGTTTGTGGCATATTCATGTCATTATAACTTTTTACCAGACATACAGCAGCTTTGAACACATTCATATCTCATACTAACACCTAAAACTAGTCAAAATTCACAGCACACGATTTCACTAAATAATTAGAGCTGCCTTTGAGCCAATGTTGAAAAGTGTGCATAAATTTAATTCTTCCACCTAGAATCTATTCAAATATTTTGGAAATTTACTACAAACACACTTATGCCAAATGAACAGATCTTTTACTAGGATAAAAGTAATGCTGCATCTGAAAATGTAAAAAATTAACATGATTTCCAACAATTTAAATTAATTTATGAGTTTTAATACAAATTAATCAAACATCTAATAACAGTTTTTAAATATTAAAAACTTTAACGTTTATAAAAGTGTTACTTTATATATTTGCCACGTTTACTGTTTATTGAAAAAGATATACTGAACTCTCTTGCCAAAATCTCTCTGATGCTAATGTCAAATATTGACCTTTGTTTATTCTGACATTTTACAGACTGTCAGAATTGGTTATTGTATTCATATAAAGTGTTTTCATCTCATACCATAGGTGTGTCGTACAGTATCTTACTATATTTTATCTATAAATATTTTATTTGACGTGATATATGAATAGAAAAAGCATTAAATATTTTTTACTTGAAGCCATAGTTTATATCATATATTAAATGATTCATAAAGAGTATCTGTCTTTATGTAGTGTTTTTTTTTATTATTATGATATTGTTCTATACAGGTTTTTCTATTCTAGTACTCTTTTGCTCCTCTCCTCTCTCTATCACATTCTTAGTACCTAGACATACAATATTTAATTTAGTAGTCCTAGTAGATGAAGTAAGAAATAAGTTGTCATTAACACCATGTTTTCAATATTAGAATCACATTACTACTATAACTAGTTGAGCTTACTATCAATATCCATATGAATTTTTGGTACCTTAGATGAATATGACTACGAAGTATTTAGTTAATCAGTGTATAAAATACAGAAGCTTAACAAATTTGATGTTTACGAGGGTGGTTTGATAAGTCAATGCAAAAATCAAATGTACTTGTTTCTTCTAGGGGAGATGTGGAACGATAGTTCTAATAGTTATGCTTAATATACATTTGTAAAAATTCTACCCTTTTACAAGTATATTAACAAAAATTATTCCTTGTTAATCCCAAAAACAGTGGTTGAAATTTGGTGTGAAACTCTACCTCAACATTGGCTTTGAAAATGCTACATTATGGGTAAGTATGTTGTCAAGAATAATAAGACAGAACAAGCAAGTTAAATGGTGTTTAAAGGAGTTTTTAACTATGTTTTATTGTAAACTGGAATTATGTATGAAAAATGGAATGGATCTTTTATTTTTGTTTTCTCTTAAAAAAAAAACAAAAACAAAAAAACACCAGTAGCCTTATGCAATTTAACATAATAAAAGTGTTATGTATATACATCTTGATTAATATTTTTGTTGTAACTCCTTGTGGACCATCGTCCATTGGATTTGAAGAATCGCTTACTATGTTAAAACATTATTTCTTAGGTCCAGTGTACATTTACAAAGTTTAACTTTCACAACTTGAGCAAAAAAAAAAAGAATATTAAGGTGTCTACAACAGGATTTATATTGTAAAATTTTGACTCTGTAAACCAGTATTTTTAAATATCAGATTTATGGCATTGTGATCTCTTAATAGAGACCTTTAATTTGATATACTATTCAACCTAAGCTCTCATTTAAGATTTCATTTTGACTCCTTGTGGTCAGTCCCTCTGATATTCCAGAAAATTTACAGTTACTCCAAAAAGTAGATTTTTACGTGTAGTGACAATGTACCAAGTGTTATTGCTTTATTTTTAATCATTCAAAAAATAATATAATGTTATAAAGTAGCAGCTACCTGCTCGTAAGTGTTGCCCTGTATAAGCACTTCTAGTTTGAGTGAATTATATTTCCGACGACAATGTTGAGTTATTTTCTTGTTGCCTCAATCAAGAAAATAAGGCAAAAAGTGTATATTTATGGCCATTGCAATTTAATTCATTCTTAGAATTTTTTGTTTGGTTTTGGATTTTGCCTTGTTTTCCAAAATTACAAATTAGAGAAGTCTACTTCTGTCAAAAGACAACTAAGATGGATTTTATAACAGTCTTTAAATTCAAAGTAAAAGTTAGTTAGTAATTTAGTTTTTTATATCTAATACTTAACATTATCTGAATATTTTCAGTTAAATGTATAGTAAGAATGGCAATATTTATGTATTTGTTTCTTTATAAACTGAAAAATATTTTGTTCTATTTTAGATTATTTAAAAAAAAAAAAAACACACACACAAACCACTTTGTGTTTTGGTTATGGTTTTTTTCTAGATTATTTTTAGCTGTATGGTTACTCCTTAGAAAATTTAGACAATTTAAATGTAAATCAATTTAAAATAGTGGTTACATTAATAAACATATGGTTGTGCTGTCATAAAACAATGTTTACGCAGAACAGTGGATTACATTTGACAGGATTGTTCAACTAATATTTCACAACTTTAGAGACTAAGATGGAATTTTATGCTACTTCAAAGACTTGTGGGGCGTAGCATGGAGAGATTTTTGAAATAAGAATAGACTTATATTCATCCCAGGTACCCTAAGAATGTCCATGTAAAATTTCAGTACAATCAGTTGAATAGTTTATGTGAAAACAAAACAAAACGAAAAAAGGCACTTTCACATTTATAATATTATATAATCTAATCATCTATATACAGTATGTTTACTAACTCTCTTTAGATATTTGGGAATTTGTTCTTTATGTCAATACAAACAAAAAATGTTAATACAAACATGGATAAGAAATTCTTAGTGTACCATCTGTCCTTATGTATGTATTTTTTAGTTTTAATTTTTTATTTCAGAAACCAAAAAGATAAAAAAACTGAAATTTGACAGAGTTATTTTTCTTGCAATCTTAATCAGAAAAATACCATAAAAATGAAAATATTATACAAATTTTAAAGAATGATAAAAGTTGGCCATTCCACATCAAGTAATCAAAATAAAAAATAAATTTTCCCCAGTTTTTCTTTTTTTAATTATTTTTGGTATAATGAGTTATTACATAAAGTACAATGAAAATGTAAAAAACACAAATTTTTGATCTTATTCAGTTTTTCAACATTTTATTCAAAAAATGTGTTTTTAAGCATGTATAGATTTGTGTTTTATTTCATATCTCTGGTGAGAATGAATATAAAAAGGTAAAATAAAAACCACTCTGCTCGAAAATAAATTAGCTTTGATTAAATGTACAACATGACAGTATTTCAACTACTTATAATATCAACTCCAATAATTTCAACTTATAATTTTAAAACTTAGTATTTTAAACTTGAATTTCCAAAAACGCATATGTTTAAAATAAAAATGATATGAATTCTTAATGCTATTACTAAGTTGTGTGCACAATTTCAATTTGAGATATCATTAAGATTATATTAAAATAATTTAACGTACATAAGCGTACAAAGGAGATGGACATCGCATAGGCTATAATACGTACATTAATTTAGTCAAAGAATGTTTAAATTATGTTATGAGCAGTAAAAAGCTAACAGTTTATAAAATGCACAGTTTTCATTTTAAGATTAATGTAAAGTTTATATATATATATATATATATATATATATATATATATATATATATATATATATATACATACATACATACATACATACACGATAAGTTGGCCTACCTATAGAAGATTAATGACTATGTATTTATTAATTAATGATTAGGTAAGGCAGTCTTTAATATAAGCTCTTTGTCACTACAATAGTTTCATTTTGGTAAATTACACATGTTCTTCCTGTAGTTGTGTTAGGATTCACTTCAGTTAAGATTTTTGTATGACCACTTTTAAGACATCAGGATTGCATGGGAAAACGAAGAAGGGAGCAGGCCAGAAAGATGTAGAAGTGTTAATTTTGCATCTTCACTTTCATTGTTTTTTTGACTGCACACTTGCCAGCCACCAACGCTGAAATCATATTCACATATAAAAAACCTGAAATTTCATCTTTAGGAATGTTTTACCTTCTTCCACAACTTCCTGTATGCAAGAGTCATCATCGCACCAGGAACAAATTTTACACTTCAACTCAGTCAAACTGTGAGGAATGAAAGTATGAAACTGTTGTGTACCTTTAATATTTTCTGCTTTTTTCCAGAGATAAGCAATCCTGGAAGGTTTGACTGATAGGTGATCAATGTGGGGTCCCCATGTCAAATGATCATCCACACAGACACCTAACAATTTCACATTATCCAACAACTCAATATCAGAGTAAATATTGTAATTTACTGGTCTCTGGCTTAAAAAATTACATGCTGTGTGTTATCTTCAATAGCAAATAAATCAATAGCAATACTCCAGAGAAACACAACTGCCACTTTCAATAAAACAAAACTATTCTGTACCAGAAATGACCTTGTCTTAAATAATAAAAAAACAGTTCAGATGACCTTCAGCAATCTACGCAGAGACCTTAACTTGACGCTCCCAGACCTAGAAATAAAAAACACCACCAGACACCTTGGTATCATAATTGATGATAAACTGTCATGGAAGCCACAAATAGATCAACTGTGCAAAAAACTATCTGCAGGAAACTATGTTATACGTAGAATAAAACAAATAAGTGGCACAGACACGGCCAAGGTAGCTTACTTTGCTCTCTTCGAATCACACCTGAGATATGGCATTGCCACTTGGGGAGGAACATCCAAAACCAACCTTGAGAGAGTTCTGATCAACCAGAAGAGGGCAATTAGATGCCTCGCAGGCCTTAACTACCGTGACAGCTGCCGAGAACACTTCAAAAATTTTAAAATATTGACAGTCGTATCACTCTACATAAGAGAAGTAATCTTCCACACTGTAAAAACATCACAGCCAAGACACTCAGATCTGCACCAGCACAACACTAGACATGCCTCGGACTTCGCATTGCCCCCACACCATCTGAGCCTATACAAGAGGAAAACCATCCTATAAAGGAGCCGCCTACTTCAACCACCTTCCAGAGCACTTAAAGAACCAACCACCTCACCGCTTCAAGAAACAACTGACTCTGTGGCTCCAAGAGAGACCTTTTTACACAGAAGAAGAATTTACAAACAGCTAAAAATTGTTACCTTATACCTGTATAACTGACGCTATGTACTGTTCTCAAAGAACATGTCAATAAAGTATATTGTCTATTGTCTATTGTCTATCTTCATTCAATAAAAATCTTTTGGAATAAAGCAACAATGATTCTTGTTGACGGATTCCATTGAAATTTGTTTGATTTTTATTCAGTTCATTACTACTATTTAAAATTGTCATGTCTCAATATAGTATTGTTTTGGAATTGACTGAGAAAGGTAAGTCATTGATTGTGACCAGAATCAAAAGCGGTCTGAGAACAGAGCCTTGAGGAACGCCATACTTAACCAAGAGCTCCCCTTCCCTAGCCAAGATACAATTCTTCGATCTTAATTCAGTAAACTTTGAAAACTCAATATTTGCATCTGACTCAGTATTTTTGAATAGTTTGTGACATTCTTTTATATTCATTAAAACCAGTCTTTTTTCCATGTGTTCATTCTTTCCATTTATTTTCATTGCTACAAAATCTTACTTACTTGGCATAACTCGACTCACATCATCAGAGTTGTAAAAACTTTTACTTTATCTACTATATTCTGTTCAAAAGTTATTTCCTGACTTTGGATTTGAACGGCTTCTTTTACTACGGTAGCGATTTAGCTTTTCTGGCTTGCTTGTTACTGACACTATACTCAAAATTTCAAATTTTTTACTGTGTAACTTTAAGTAATGTGAGGATCAAGAACTTTTCATATTTTTTTTGTAGTATTCTAGAATGTTTCTTTCAGTTGGACAATCATTTCCAAATCTGAGTTACCTTGCTCCTCATTCTGAGAGAGGCTTGTATCACTGACAAACTCAGTGAAATCTTCAGTAACTTTTTCCAATTTCTTCCTTCTGTAACCATGTGGATGCTATCTTTTTTGTAATAGCATTTTTTTTTCAATATTTGACAGCTGATTTGTTTAAATAATCTAATGATAAATCAAATTTGGTAAAGTTTGTGTCTATTTGGAAAGATGATGGTTTACCTATCTTAACAGAATGTAAATTATCAACTCAACATAATGTAAGTGATTGTTTTCTGTTAAGGGGAGAGTTCACGCCAAATTGGTAAAAAATGAAAAATTTTAAAAAATTTGCTTTTTTGTATATTTTGGTTCTATATTCAGTTCTGAACATAAAAATATAAAATATAAGGTCCAACGATTTTTTAAACTTTGAAAATAAATATTTTAAGTTCATAGTTTAGGATTGATTTTTCAGTATTATATGTGAAAGTAGCAGTAGACAATATTTTGTCAGCATTTCTTTACGATTTATGTTTTTTATTGTATCAAAACTATACTGTAATTGTAATTATATTTAGTACTATAAACCATTGTGCCGGCTTATTATAGTTATTGGCTTTTTATTTGGAAAAGTGGGACAAGACAACTGTTTACAAACTAAACTAATCACAGCTGATTCTCTCTGCAGTTTGTTCTTTGTTGTGACATGTGACTGTAGTGTAAGTGCTTTGTTTACATCACATAGTTATATTCATTGTGTTCAGTGGCTGTTGTTATTTGTGCTAAAAGCTAAATGAAATAATCAATTATAGACTTATAGTGCGGGATCTAAAAAACCCTTGAAAAATATGGAAAACCAACCCCCCCCCCACCCCCCACGGGGGTTAAAAAAAATTACCAATTTTTTTATTTGTTTCTATGTTTATATGTAACAACCAGACACAGTATAGAAATTTTAAGTTTATAAATAAAGGATTTAATTTTTTCATGAACTCCCCCCAATAGATGCTTACGACAGCTGCCACACATTTTCATGCTATAGTCCCCCACTCCTGATGCCTTACTTCACTATTTATTTCCAACATCCACCCTTGCATTTGTCTCAGACTTTTTAAAACTGTGTAATTAGTTTTTTCAAGCAGATTACATTAATACACTTTTTTTTAATCTACCAGGTGTTTTGTGTGTTTTTTATCTCAAGTCTAACATGAATTAACAACTAATTCATTTATTACTAATTATTAAAAACAAACTATAAAATGTACACTTAACTTTCACACTAACTGCTGTAACTAGAGTACAAATTTAATGTTATGTTCATGAGGAGACATGAAAAGAGCACAGTCTCTCACAATTTTCCCAACTCCTGTGACTGATCCCACATTGTTCTGCCACAAGGAAATAATGTAATTTATTATAATTGTATAATACATTATTTTTATGTGGTTCTGCAACCTATATTCCAAATAGAAATTACTTTGTAACTAATTTAAAGAATTGCGTATATTGTAAGTTTCATTTTTACCAGTAATTATTCTGAAAACATACTGATGAGCTGAAGTAATATTGCTGTTAAGGTTGTGATTTTGTATTAGCCATTTTTATTAGGCCTATTGATATAAATTACTAAGTATAATTAAAGTTTGCTTTTAATCAACTTTTTATTACAACATTGGATTGAATGATAAACACTTCAAATAAATAATCTTTAAAATGTTTATGTTCTAACATAAACATTTTAAGGTTTGGTTGTGATTCCACTGAGACTCCAAATTGAAATTTTGTACATAACTTAGTACTGACATTAAGAATTCATGGTATTTTTTTTTAATGAACATGCGTTTTTGGAATTTACTTTAAAATACAACTTTAGAAATACTGTCATATTGTATAGTAAATAAAATTAAAGCTTATTCAATTCTGAACAGAATGGTTTTTATTTTACCTCTCTGTCATAATTCTAGCCTGAGATATTAAATAAAACGAAAATTCTTATAAGTGCAAAAACAAAATCACATGCAAAATGTTTTTTTAAACATTGAAATCAAATGAAATTGGGATTTGATCGCTGGATAAAACCGCTAAATTTAGTTACAAATAGTTCCACAGCTAAAACATAAAAATCAGTCTGGAAATAATATAGATGTAAGCTTTTAACTGTTACAATGCATAGCAAAATTGTCATTGTTTAGGCCATAATTAACAGTGCACTCTTTGTAAGTATTGGATACTGAGGCTTAAAATTTGGATTGAAAATTGGAAACGTTTGCTTATAACCACAATGTATATTGATGTTTGATATTTTTTATATTTGAACTCACGAGGTTAGGGCTTGGTGCATCGGAGAGAGTTAAAATACAAAAATATTGATTTGAGAATATTGTTTGAGAATAGGTCGACACCAGTGTGTTTCTGTTGGAACCTCAACGGATAAAACCTTGGTGGGAATGCTAGTTTTTCATTAATACTGAAAAATTATTTCGAGTACTAATAGTTTAATCACAGTTGGAATGGGGGAATACAGAATTTTTTTACATGTAAGAATTTTAAACTTTTTCTCTTCTGGAAACCGCAATCAAATTGGATTCTAATTTTAACACGTGGTTAAAAGAGATTGTTTTGTTTGGATTCAAAATTTAATATCTTCAAGAAAATCAGTTATTGTATTTTTGTTACTAATAGAACTATTTCTTCTTATTATGGGGTCATAAAATCAATTTTTGGGATTGATTTAAAGGATATGGAATTTAAAATTACTTATCAGTACTGTATCTATATAGGTTCCATAAAATTATGCAGTGGCTAGTCAGGGACGGAAAAGACAGTGATGTTTTGAAACATTCATTTAATAATGTTCAACATTTAAGATTGGTTAACTATTCTTATTTTTACGTAACCCTTAATACTTATTTATTGTTATTACCAATACCTTGTAAGGCATTCTATACTTATTAAGTTCATTTCTTGATCAGTCATTTTAGATATTCCATTGATAGACCTCCATATCAGAACAAAGTATGTAATTTTGTTGGAGACTCACACAACATTACATAAAATAGCTAATTTATTTTATGCTTAAAATCAAAATACACCTAAAAATGCTCATATTTTCCAAAAATTTATTTCTGAACACCACTGTTATTAAACACCTGAGAGTAGATGCGCAATTTGAAGGCATGGCCGATTTCGAGTATAGCCAACTTGTGGCACGATCTCACCGACAAGCAGTGATAAAACGTACTCTTCCAAACTTTGACAGTTCTATTTCACTCTCACCTCTGTAATGAATAAATGAATAACAATGGATAATAGAAATTTAAGGTGTTAAAACTGCATATCTAACAGCGGGTTATTTATTTCATGGATTTTAAAACACACTACATGTAAAGAATTTTTATAATTTCTCTAGGGTTTTGTGTGAGTCCAGGATGCCTTGGACCTCCCACATCAATGCCAATGTAAAAATAGATTTACAAATGCAAAAAATACATTTTGAATTAAAATTTAGCCTGCACCAAAGAATGACTGAATGAAAATGTAAAACATTGTTTTATCCTTTTTTATTAATTTTAATATAGTTTTGTATTTATGCCTGGATAATATTCCAATTGGTCTCTCTGAATAAAGATGTGATGTTTCAGTGAGAAATGAGGCATCGCAGATGTTAATGTGACAGGTCAAGATCCAAAATGAAGAAGCAGTTTTTCCGGGTAAAGCAGCTGGCCGATCAGACATTCTCCAGGTGAGTAACCCCGACCTTGATCTTGCCTTATCAGTGGCAGTGGCTGATAGAAGGTTCTCAGCCTGAGATAAGAACCATGTGTTGTATGTGGGTGTGTATACAAGATTGTGGCAGGCCCACATTATATGTTGTGTAATAGTATTGGTTCTTTTGTTGGTTTTACCACTGTTTTTTTAAAAACAATTTTAAAGACATCAACTATTTTTGATGACTTATTGGTTTTTAAAGCAACTTCCAATCATTCCAAACAAAAACTGGCTAGTATATGAGTAATCGCTTTAGGATAGGTTTTGTAGGTCTAAATAAACATTAAAAAATGAAACTAATCAGCTCTGTTTTACAGATCTCAATCGTTAAAAAGGAGGTATGTTTAGATTTTCATTAGTTTTGTGTGTCTGCTAGTTTGCTATCTGAACATAGCTGAAGCTTCCAGCAGCCTGATTAGCTTTTTGATCATTGTTTGCTCAGCTACTACATGATTTTTTTGACATTTGGATAGGATTTAACCCTTTGAACGCCGATATACAGGTAAATTTAGTAATTTTTTAGATTACCCTCATTTAAGGTGAAAAAATAAAAATGAAAATTCCTTAAAACTAATTTTTTTATTCATTCCTAATGACTAATAGTCACACACAAAAAAAATTTTTACAATAATTTAATACTTGCATTAAAATTATCACATTTTTTCATAATAATGGAATATTTCAATCAAAATCAAATTTAGGTTAAAGAGTAATCAAATGCATGTGATGAAAAATATGAAAACTATGTACAAGGATAAGAAAACAAATAAAGTGTAATATGCTGATCTTGATTAGTTTTATAAGTTCTGATAATAATAGATTTAGGCAGTTGTACAGTAAACTTCAAAACAAAAATTGGGATGAAGCCATGGGGTCTCGGGACATGATTTGCAGCCATAATTATACAACAGAAAAGAAATAATAAAAACTTTATTATAACACCTAAAAAATGGTAATAACTATTTACAACTGTTTGTATAAGGAATGACAACGCAAGAACACTTCCCAAAGGCACAATGCGTGCTACACTGACAGTCGGTAATGGCGGATAGTATCGTCATCGGCGTACAGACGGGAATGGGAGAACAGCTGCAAGCAACAAAACAATTTACTGTTTACCTACTGCGGCCAGCTGACAGCTGCAACTGGTTTATCTGGTCAAGCCAGTACATTACTTTGTATTGTGGCTTATGTATTGAACTTATAAACTTCAAAAACAGTAATAAAATATATTTTTATCGATCGGCGGATTATTTTGTCTTTGGCGTTATAAGACCAAAAAACATTGCGGATTATTCCGTCTACGGTGTGCTAAGGGTTAATGATAACTACGTGAGGGCTCCTTGAATTTCCTAGTGAAGTTGTAGATCTAGAAACAATTATTATAGGTTATAAATATGGTGCGAAGAGTCTAGTTTTGTATTTAGCATAGGCCAAACAGTTGTAGAAAACAGTTATCGACTGGTGAAATTTAGCTAAGCATCTCGTATAATAGGGAGGTTAGAACAGAATAAAGTTTAATCTAGCCAACCAATTGTTATTCCTATCTAGAATAATGTTGAATCTATTTCAAATTATTTGAGTATTTTCATTAAGAATTCCATATACTTGTATTTTTGCATGAAAAATATAAAATACCAGAATATTTAAACTTTTAATTTTAATCTTATAACTTATAGGGAAGAATTTCTCATGAGTTGTCTGGTGTAATTAAGTTCATCGATCATCTGTAGATAGTTTGGTTTATTTACTAATTCATGCTTACTTTAAACATTTTACACTTGTTACAAATATTTCTGAAAGGAAGATTTATATTGGTATGTTCTCTATGCTCCCTACTAGTAGAGAGCTTGATTTGAAAATCAGAGTTGATTCTAAAAATTATGGCATGAAATTCAAAGATAATTCAGATTCAAGATGGATCAATGGACTGTATATATTTGGTATATTGTGCTTACGGTAACAATGAAATAGTGGATATCATGTGTTGTGGAAAATTGCAATTCAAGAGATATGTAAGATTTTCACTAATTTTGAATAACTTACTTTCTGTTGTGTATATCAGTAAATTTATTATCAGTAGCAGAAACTACTAAATAACCCAGTTCTCCTCTATTTCCAGTAGATTTGTCGTATTCCTGTATACTCTTTCAATCTTTGATATTCCCCCAGTAATATTATGAGCTAAGATGAAGACACATGAACTTGGTTATTTCAATTCATTCTTTTTGTGTTTTATTAAATGTGAACAACAAAGTGTCATATAGATCTTGCAAAGGTTCAGTTTAACTGATATTGATCAGTGCATGAGTTATATGTACGTTGTGTTCACTTAGTTATAGTATTGTGCACAATTTATGCAAAAAATATAAAAATAAATGTTATAATGATGTTCATAACAGAGGGGAATAAGGATGCAAGTTAGTTGCAAAACCGGACCTTGTTCAATGAGATGAGGAATGTGATTCAAGTAATTAGAAGTTTACTTAAGTAAGTTATCTATTAATTTCCTGAAGTTTTAGGATCATCTCTTTACCCTATAGTGTAAAGACACTATAAAATACTAAGGCTAAAAACTGTGTGCTCAATGAGTTCAACCAATGTCAAATGACAAGCTTAATCTATGAATATCACAATTTAAAATCACAAAGGAACTAATAATTATATTTTTTATTTTGTGAGGGCTATTGACAGCATAGGTGTCTTCATCAGACGTAACATCACAAAAGCTTAGACATTGGACAAGATAATGTAAAGACCCATCTCAAAGTATTAAGTTGGCAACATTTTTGTGAAGAGGATTTTGAAAACCCTTGTCCACCAGTACAAAAAGACAAGAATATTGAAGGACAAGTATCTATGAATGTTCCTTTGGGTGATAATTATTTTATTATTCAGGTTTTGTTTTAACCTGTCAAAGGATGAAAAACATGTTTTTATATTTACAAAAAGTGAAATCTTTTCTCTTCAATTACCAATTATAGAAATGATTAAGGCATTTCAAAGTAAAATATATTTGGTTATATCTGATAGGAAAGATTTTGATAACTTCTGGACTTGCTTTATACTATTTTAGAGTGATCAGTAAACAAGTTTAACCCTTTGTCGTCAGGTCACTGGTGTGGCCTTTACTGATCTTTTGGTTAGCTGAAATGAAATTCAGGTAGTTGTCCTCCCAGCCTGCCGAGCCACGGCTCATATTTAAAGGGCAGTATATGAGTTTCGGCCCATTATATGACGGGAAATAAACACAATTTTCTCAGAATTACGTATTTGTTGTATTTGACATGTTTACCAGTTTTCACCCTTCCCACGCGGAATTTATCTTTCAATTTTGACTCATAACGCGTAATTAACTTTAAAATTTTTTTACATTTTACCAACTCTAATTTTTTTTTGTTAGTGGTGGCTATTAGGACTAAAAAATAATACAGTATCACAAAATAATCAGACCCCTATATTTTTTAACAAATTTTCAAATTTTACAAAAAGTTGAAAAAAACAACCTTTTTACTTGAATTTATAAAAATATTGTCAATAATGACACAACAAATAAAGTAAACAACATAATAAAAAGATAATATAATGCTAAATACAACATGAACACGAATAGTAAATAAGGAAATATGGCAAAACAGGGTTAAACACTAAAATATGCCGTGCCGGGATATATCCGTTTACCACGTAATGGTTCACCGCAGACTAAGGCTAAATCACGCTACGAGGGACAAAGCCACGCCCTCCCACCACTGCGACGCTCCAATGAGGTTCAAACTGTAACATCTGCTTTTCGGAACATATTGTATTCAACACTCCCTAAAACTCTAGCGGATTCCACGGCAACTACAATTTATTAAATAACACAAAATAGACTTTGAAGGATATATCCGTTTACCGCGTTTCAGTCAAAATTAGGCCTAACGAATATATCCGTTTGCCGCATGGGAAGGGTTAAGCAACTTTTTTTGTTAGTTATTCTTTTATTGCAAATGTTCCAAATAATTTAAGCTTTTCTTTTTCCCAATTAAAAATAATAGACATTTAACATTTTTTAAATACCGCTTTATATAAAAGTAATGCTTTATATTTCATAAAAACAGAATAGTCCAAAAGTTATGGAAACCTAAACATGTACATACAGTATTTTACTTATAATAATCTTTGTTTTTGTAGTTGGTAGTGAGGTACAATCAGGTCAGATGGCAACAGCCTTTTTTTTGCATTATTAAATCATTTGAAGCTCTGTTTCTTCAAACTAGGCTGAGATGATTCTTTGTCAGCATATAAAATACAGTATTGTGCCCAAACTGCTGTTCATATACTAGTCTCAAGTGTGGTAATCCTTCTAGAGAAATTAATGCAATATCCAATTACAATTTTTTACTTTATACACAATTTTTTCTAACAATTTCATTGTTTAAACTGTTTTAATGTTGAGAATCAATCAATTTTCACTGAGGACAAGAAACTGAGAAACCTCTCATTGCACTCAGTCCTGAAAGGTCTGCTTGCTTCTGGAGTGACAGGTTATTCAGGATGAGTAAGGACTACCTCCTGTCGAGATCCCATGAGGAAGTGTATGTACCAGGCACTATATCTCGTTCAAGTCACTTTGGAAGAAGGGTAGGCTAGCTCTGTTCCAGCCTCTTTCAGTCAAAATGGGTAGGGAACAGTACTCCATGTTTAGACTAGCAATAAACTGTAGATGGTGCAACTGATTTTGAGTTTAGGAATTTTTTAAATTAAAAATTTATAGCTCTTTAAGATAGCTTACCTAAATGCAGAAAACGTAATTTTTTGATCAATCCACTTAAAATTACAGACATTTAAAGTAGGGAATTTAAGTATTTTGTAACTAATTAGGTCCAAATAAAAACAGCTGAAGATACAGAGTTAAGCTTTAGGGAGTTATATTATTTTTTTATTTATACAATTTTTTATTTTGCTAAGAAAAAAATATAATTTCTTTAAGTAATAAATGATTGTAGTAAACAATCTTCAAACGTTAATAAAAATGCAAGCTTTTCATCTTGATTGGTGATCACAAGTTTATCATCCAAAGTTATCAGCACTTGAGATAAACTACAGTCATCGATTGTTCATTGCTATTTTAATTAGTAGAAAGTTATTCAAAATTCCAAAAATGAACTTTTTATTTCCAAATCGTAGCCTTTTTTCAGAACAAACGCCTTTCTCAAAACATTGTTTTGTGACAGTGGACAGTTTTCAGCTGTTTGTGATTGAAAACATGATTATCATTCAATTACATATTATTGAACTGGTTAAATTTACTTTCTATCTTATATATCAAGTAAAAAAAAAGAAAATTAATGCGGACAAATGGAATATGTAGTGCTACTGTGTGTTTCACCTATATTGCTTATCATTCCTCAATATAGCTAACAAACTAGTCATTGGCTACTTCTCTGATTCCCAGTAGTTATAAGCTTTTTTAAAAGTGCACTCCAGACAGTCAAATGCTTTACTGTAATTGAGAAAGAGACCAATTATGTAATTTTCATTGTCAATTTCTATTATTATGTGTTCTGGCAGGCTGATAATTGCTTTGTTGGTTGATCTTCCCTTATAAATCAATGTATATTGGTTAGAGGGGATAAGATTATTCTGTTTAAGAAAACTTAAAAGTTCCTGAAGTGCAATTTTTCCATCAGTTTGGAAAAGATTGGCATTAGTGAGATCGCCCAATAGTTTTCAAGAGTAGAGTTTGATCCTTTTTTATGTTTTAGGTATACAGAGTGTTATGTTTATGTTTTAGAGAGTATGTTTGTTTAAGTGCTGAGGGAAAATGCCCGTCAGAAAAGGATTTTTTATGATGGATACCAAGAGAATCGTCAGTTCTTCTGTGCAGTGCTTGACTGCTTTTGAGCTGTATTCATCACACTAATTGAGGTTTTGGTTTTGAAAGATTTCATTGTATCTAGAACTTCTTTGGTGGTAGTGGGGCTTAGTGTTAAGGAATAAGCCCCTGTATATCATTTATATGGTTTAGTTGGGGTTTTTATAGTGTTTGAATTTGGTTTAAAGTCTCTTCAGCTACTTATGCAAAAAAAGGTATTACAATTTTGAGCTATTTTATATGAGTTGTCAATAATTTTGTTGTCAATTTCAATTTTGTGTTAATTTCTTCTATTGAATTTAGCTTATGGTACTTTTTGACCATATTTCACAAAGCTTGTTTTGTTATCAGAGTCGGTGATTTAACTGGCATTGGAGTTTCGATGCAGTAGTCAGCTTATTATCATACTCTCTCTTTAGAGCTATCATTATATCTTCATAGTTACTGTTTGCTTCTACTCCATGTAGTTATCCTATAGCATGTGCACTTCAGGGTTATAACTGAAGTTAGGTCAGTTTTTTCTTTGTTTTTAAGTTTTTCATTGGGCATGCTACGTGCAAAGCTGTATGAACTACAGCTTAAAAACTATTATAGGCTGTTTCAGAGTCAGGTGCAGAATAAACAGGCTACCAGACACTGTGCTTCAGTTCAAGTGTTAGCTGATTAAGATTTCCAATACCCAAATGTCTTTTTTACTTGTTTTGTCTTATAGTACTTCTATTTCAAAGTAAATTAGATTCTAGAGTTTCTTATTAACAAAAGTTAATGATATAAAATATTTGTAATGTTTTTACTTAAGTTTTCCACAGACTCTATTGGTGGATATAGAAAATTTCAAACTATTTTTGCATCTTATTTGCACACATTAATTATTTATGTCTTGTTTAGTTAATGTTATGATTAAATATAATATAAAAAGCATTAACGACATATAAAATACAAAAATAATTTTTTGAGTATTTTATATATATATATATGTGTGATGTGTGTGTGTGTGTGTGTGCATGCGTGCGTGCGTGCGTGCGTGCGTGCGTGTGTGCGTGTCTGAACAATTTAAAAATATTGTCTCTTGTTGATTATTTTGCTAATGGTTTTCACTGGAGTAAAAATTGTATCATTTTAGGAAAATTTAAAACAATTAAAAATATTGAAAATTTAATATATACCTATTTTGAGGTATAAATATTTGTATTTAAAAGTAGTTTTAATGAAAATAAACTATAGTTACATAGAGTAATAAGAGGACTGATTATCTAAAACAGTTGATTTTAGGGAGTGTTAAGATAATACAGTTTTTTGATAAATCACACATTCCTTATAAAAGTCTAGTTTTTATTGAGGGTAGTGGAATGTGTAGGGTGCAAATAAAACACGTATTTTAAGTAGAAATATGTACTATAATAATTTTTAATGAAACTACAGTGCATTATTACACTACACATATAATACACAAACCTTTTTAGTTAAATCACTACCTAATGTGATATACAAATATTACAAATGACGAGTCTCAAAGCTTAAACAAACAAACACATTTAACTATTTCTTTTATGTTGTTTGTTTAAGCTTTGAGGCTCATCTTTTTGCCACCAAGTCCTGTAGGCATTTCAAAAACAGCAGCTAAGCTTGATCCACTTGCACCTTTTTTAAATCATTGTATACTTTTAATTTGTCAGAAAAAGACTAAGCACAACATGTTTAAACATTTCGCCGACATTGTTAAACATCACACAGCATAATAAACACTACAGGTGAGACACAAAAGTGAGGACAGCTGTGTATTTCAGCCATATTGTATGTGGGCATTTCTGTCACGCACATGCTTAAATAACTAAACTAAAACATTTGATTGGAAGACCAATTTAATAAAGATTGAATTACATAAAGTAGTTGCTCCGCTGGGACTCAACCTGAATCTCTCAATTGCTGCACAAGAATGTTACATTACACCACAGAACCCTTACTTTTTACGATTCATGTATATTATACGTGGCAGTTCATGTCACACATATATTTCAATAACTAAACTAACGTATGACCGGAAGACCAGATACCTATCAAATGATTTTTAATATATATACAGGGTAACCAGTAATTACTTCTCAAAACTTTACCAGTTAGGTTAATCTGTAGGTCAAAACCAATAATTTTTGTCATATTGTATAATCTTATCATGCTATATAACTTTTAATATACACTGTATTTATTTAATTTTATTAAGAATACTTCACAAAAAGTAATCTACTCAAACCTATGTCTCCCACTTTTCACTTACCACTATACAACAAAACACTCACTATGTAATTACATTATTTTTGGATTTTTATGTTTCCTTTCTATATATGGTTAAATAAGAAAGCATATAATATATTAAGCAGATCATTTGGAAGACCAAATACCTGTCAAATGTGTTTAATATATTATATTCATTAAAGTAACATATAATAGAAGCAAAAGTGACAACAATTTACACTTTACTACTTTATTTCAAAGGCTAAAGCCAATCTAATTGTGTTTAAAGAAAATGGTGGGTTAGAAAGAATGCCAGTGTTTTTTTTAAATAATAGATAACAGTTTTTTATGATAGATACAGATCTTATTGTTGATAGGATGAAGAACTGTATATAACTAATTCTGGGTAGCATCAGAGATGAAAGTAAGAAGAATTCAAGGTCATGTGATCAGATTATTGGATCTGATTAACAAAAAACAATAATAGGTGATAGAATCATTCATGGTGTGGTATCTTGCTTTTATTACATTTTTACAGTGAATGGAATACTCCTCAAGGTGAAAGTTTTCAAAGAATATAACCATTTGATAGGCTCCATATTTTAACCTTTGCAGGTACAGTAGGCATTGATTGATATGGCGATTAAAAATAAAAGTATATTATCCCAATAATTGCTTAAGAAACAAAAATTTTAAACAGTGGCATCTAGTTTTGAATAATTTTCTAGGAGTAAAATGTAAGATTTAGAGTGCTAAATTCAATTACTTTACAGCATTACTAACATTATCTTTCTTCACTTTCAGTAAAATGTGCGTTTTGAAAAAAATGCTTCCAATACACATGTTGTGTTTGATATTAGAAAAACAACAACAACAACAACAACAACAACACACACACACACACACACACACACATTTATATCTACAAATATTTAAATATTAAAAAGAATAATTGCAGTATCATTAATTCACCCACCAATAGAGGGATATTACCATGGCAGCTGCGATATGACTTCATCTACAAGTATTCAGAAGTGGAGACAAATAAAACGACTTCAATGTATCTTATATCTATAAGAAACACAAACAATGAAATCAGAAGATTAAAATGCCTAAATGATCATTAATTATGTAACTACTGTTTGCACCCTTACAGCCAATCTACAGTTGACAAATAATTGGGGTAGTTCAAATAATGTTGTACATCACAGCATCTACTAGCACTGGAACAAAATCATGAATCTTCTGATCTTTATAGGCAAGTTCTTGCCACCAATCCAGAATTTTTTCCTGTGTTTCATGATTTTGAAAATTTTAAAGGATTTATTCCTGCATAAGACCAAATGAAGAACTACAAAATAAATAAATAATGATGTCTTTCATCTATAAGACATTAGTGCCTTACTATCGTTTTATGCATATTTATATGTATATTTAATTCAAAAAAGATGAAACAGCATTTGTATGGTCATTATAAATGGTGAATTTGATGACCATTCAGTCTTTAGTGATGACATATTTACCAAAACATGTGATAAATGCAGAATTATAACTTTTTTTCATATTTTCCTGTATAGTATAGTACTTTGAGAGTGTATTGTACAAATAAATATACCCTTTTTCAGCACAAACTTCTGAAATACATTTCTGTTCCTTAAAAAACTAAACTATGGATATTTATGCAAATTACAAAACAATTCCTGTCTTGTACTATTATCCCACGCTTAGTCCTAAAAGGACCTTTGCACCTCCCTTACTTTAATTTTGTGTCCTCAAAGTCCGAGGCTTTTGCAAAATCCAATCAAATTTTAGGGCTCCTGTTCTCTGATATTCTTAGGGCTGAGGAGATATGCTTCCAGGAATCTTTTTCGAGTTTCTAAGATAGCAGGACAATCTAACAAAATATGCTCTGCTGATTTCTTCCTCTTTCCTCAGAGTCTACATTCGTTAGTCTGGCTAAGGCCTACCTTCATAAGATGTTTCCTTAGGGGGCCATGTCCTGTCAACATTCCTAATATTAGTCTTATATCCTTAGTATTCTGATCTAAGAGAGCTGTCCACCCTTTAACGTAAGGGGGGACTATAAACATTTTGGATAGTCTTAATCCTGAGGCTCTACTGCAATTAATGTTTCTTATCCTCTTTTCCCAATCTTTGACCAGAGCTTTACTGTTGGAGAAGGCTATCCCACAACCTGGCTCAGACCCCACCTTTGTGGATTCCGCTCGCTTTTTGGTGAGGATATCTGCTTTTTCATTTCCATGAATGCCTTCATGACCCGGTACCCAACCGAGTGTTACTCTGTTACTCGTTGCCAGCTCAGCTAGAGCATTCTTACATTCGCAGACCGCTTTCGAATCAAATGAACAGGTATCAAGTGCCTTCAGTGCAGACTATCAGAAAGTATTAAGTATTTTAATCCTTTTGTCCTCATTTGTATGAGTCTTCTGGAACATGAGTCTATTGCCATGACCTCCGCCTAAAAAACCGTGGCATGTCTTCCTAGGGGCACAGCCATGTCGACTCCTGGTCCGTGTATTCCGTATCCTGCCCTAGAGTCAACCATCTGTGTAAAACTTCAGGACTCTTTTTGTAGGGTAGGCCTCCTTTTTAATCCATTTCTCCCTACTTTCGATAGAGACCATATATGGGTTGTCAAAGGAATATTTCTTAACCATTGCGTCTGACACATTTCAGCCTCAGGAAATACTTGTAGTATTTTCATGTGGCCTTCTAAGGAGGTAGCATTTATTACCTTTGTTCTTAGAAGCTTCATTGCACTTAAAGCGGCTGTTCTCATCACCTCCTGCCCCAGAGGAGTGTATCTCAGGACCGCTTCAATTGCTAGTGTTGGGCAGGAGCTCATCGCTCTCGTGATGCTTAAGCAAGCTAGCCTTTGAAAACTCTGTAGCCTTTTAGCAGCTGTTGTTTGTTATACTTTTGGCCACCACACTAAAGCAGCATATGTGACCATTGGTTTTATTATGGTTTCGTAAATCCAATATATCATTCTGGGTTTCAGTCCCCATTTAAATCCAAAACGTCTCTTACAGGCCCCAAGGGTCATTGCCGCTTTGGATATTTTATTTTCAATATGGGAGTTCCAAGTGAGCTTCTCATCCAGGATTAAACCCAGGTATTTCACTTCTTTTGTTTGGTTTATGCTGATTCCCTCCAGAACAGAACTGTGTAAGCTGGAACTTTCTCATAAAGGTTATCATATTTGTTTTAGATGGGTTGATCTGTAGACCTTCCTTATGACACCAGTTGCTTATGAGGTTTAGTTCTTTTTGAATTAGGCGTTCCAGCGTGCCTTTGTTTTTTCCTTTGACCATAAGCACTAGGTTGTCCGCATAACATAGTAGCCTTGTTCCCCTCTTCTCTGCGTTGCTAAGAAGATCATCCACCACCATCGCCCACAGGAGAGGAGACAGAACTCCCCCTTGGGGGCAGCCTTTCTGGGCCGTGATAGCGGCAGATTCGTCTCCGTACTTTGCTTTTACTTTTCTGCTTTTTAGGAGGGCTAGTATCCATTTGTCTACATCCGGGGGAACTCCAAAACGTTCCATAGCAGTCTGTATGGATTGATATGTAACTCTGTCGAAAGCTCCTTCGATGTCCATAAAGACGTTGACTAGGGCTCCCTTTTCCTCTAAGGTGTTCTTCACCTCTCCCACTGAGCTGTTGAGAGTGGTGGTAGTTGATTTACCTTCTATATAAGAGTGTTGTGTGGGACTAAGTGGGTGGTCTGGTAATATTACGTCCCTTATGTGTCTGTTTATTATTTCTTCCATAGTTTTCACCATGAAGGAGGTTAGGCTTATGGGTCTGTACGAGTTGGGTTTAGTCGGATCCCTGTCTTTTTTCCGTACGAACACCACCAGTGCTGTCCTCCAGTTTTTTGGTATGTATCCTAAGGCGAAACTGTTTCTAAACAGAATGATAAGAGTATTTAGTAGGATGTCCAGCCCCTCTTGAAGAAGGGCTGGGAAAACTCCATCTGCCCCAGGTTATTTAAATGGCTTAAACGATCTTATTGCCCATTTAATTCTTTCGCGTGTAAATAGTCTGTTAGACTGCTGTCTGGCTTTAGCAACCTCTCGGCTGGATCTCCCCTCGATTAGAGAATAAATATCCTCATTTCGAGTCAAGTGACCCCCCGGGAAGTATGTCTCCAGAAGCAGTTCTAAGGTCTCCTTCCTGTACACTGTTAGGTCACGGTTGGCCTTTACTAAGGTCCCCATAGGGTTAGTGTGATCAGTTTGGAGAGTTTTTTGAAGCTTGGTAGCCTCAGGTAGGCTGTTAATGTTTTTGCAAAAATTTCTTCAGGTTCTTCTTTAATTCATTCCAAGTTCTCTCTTATATTCGTTTTGGGCATATAAGGAACCAATCGTCAGTCCTTTTTGCCCATTTTATTAGTTTCCTAGTTTTATTTCTTAGTTTTTCTTACCTCCCAGTCCACCACGGCACGTCTTTCTTCAGCATGTTTTGCCTGAGAGGGCAGTTTTTCTCATAGGCCTTTATTATAGCTTGTTCTACTAATTGTGCAGACCTTTCTATGTCAAATTCATTTTTCTGGAAGGGTTCTATTTTTTTCGGCTAGAGACACTCGATATCTCTTCCAGTTGGTAGATTTAGGAACCCTTTGGGTCACGTTTTTTCCCCCTATCTCCTCTATGTCGAACCTAATAGGACAGTGGTCCGATAGTGAGGCCTCCTCTGAGACGTGCCACCTTACAATGTTTATGTTTTTGAGTCTTGTGGATAGGGTTATGTCTAGGACTTTTTTCCTAGTTCTAGTAATAAAGGTTGGACTTGACCCTCTATTTTCTAAAACTAAATCATTGCTAAAAAATAAACTGCAGAAGTTTCTCACCTCTTGGGTTTATGTTTGTGTTTCCCCAGTAGTTATGGTGAGCATTGCAGTCGCAGCTGAGAATGAGGGCCGAACCTCTATCTCTGTAGCTCTGCAATAGTCTTTCTATCTCTTTTGGTGGGCAGCTTGTTGACGGGTTGGGGAAATAGTCGGAGGCTATAGTAACCTCTTTCACCCCTTGCTGTGATGCTACTTTCACTGTAGCCACCATCGGATCTCTTGTTATTAGATCTGTAATAGGAAAGGCTGTTATTTGTTTTGAAATTAGAATACATGTTCTGGGGTTTTCAATTGATCGATCATATATGAGATTACCGACCGGAGTCGTCAATCCTCTGATGCAACCTCTATTGATCCAAGGTTCCTGGATTAGGGCGATATCCTGTTCTGTTGAGATAAACTTCCTTCCCAAGATGTCGGTTGCACCCTTAGCATGGTGAAGGTTTATCTGTATTAGGTGCATACTTATGCCTTTTTTCCATTTCCCCCTGGTGGTCCATCTCCGTCCTTCCTTTTGGACGAATATATATCAACAAAAGGATGATTGTTATGTGTTCCAGTATCATTGTGTTGTTTGTTTTGGAGACACTGTCTCCTTTTCTTCCTCGGGCCGAAACGGATGGTCCTTTTAGAAAGAGTCCAAGAACAGGTTGGTTTTACGCTTTCGATCGCTGCACTGGCTTGTGGAGTAGACGTTTTAGGTAAGGTATGTACAGATTGCTCTGATACCTTCATGGTCTCCTCCACTTCCATCTCTTCAGCGGTGCTTATTTCCGTGGTGACTGTCTCAGATTTCTCTGGTCTCCTCAACCTTCTTAGGTTTTTCCGTGTTTCCATAGTGTTTCTTTTTCAGTCTGAGCTGAATTTTTCCAAACTTTTAGCCGATCCATGGACCCTACTTCTCAAGTTTGTTTGCTGTGGCGGAGTCGACTGCCAGGGTAAGTAGTACTGACTTTCCCTTGTCGCTTCTACGCAGGACGTTCTCTAACAGATAGCTCTTTGTTTTGTACTTTCAAGAATTTAATAATATTGTCGGTGGTTTCATGTACACTGTTAGGAAGATAGACAGTCGCAATTCTTGTACATGGAATTTCTTCCTCTGGTACAATCCTCAGACTGACCCCTTCCTAAGGCTTAAGGGAATCTTGCTTTCCCTTCAGCCATTCAGCGGTATTGGTGTTTTCACAAGTAAAGATCAGAACTCCTTGTATCCTGTTGATACCGTAGAATCTTGGAGAGTAGGGACCCTCCTGTTCCTCCACGATAGCTTCCAGGATGAAGCTCTGGATCTCCTCCATCTGTTCTGTTGTGAGTAGGGTCTCGGGAAAGTTGGGAGTGTAGACCCCACCCTTATACCTTCTACTGCTTGTTTATATGAAGGTTTCTGGGGCTGTGCAGATTGCTCCTTATGTTCCCCTTGTCTTCCTTTGTTTTTTTTTCTTTCTCCGATGAACTTCCGGTGTGGATCCATCAGAGTGAGGTCTTTTTGATTTTTTCCCCCTCCTTTTGTTTGTTGAGAAATTAATTTTTTGTCTTCTGGAATTGGTTTTAAGGCTAATTCCCTGTCTTCTTCCTGAGAATAACCTCTTCCGAAGCCAGGTCATACGTTTCCTGGCAGCTCCACATAGTTTAGGCAGTTCTGGGAGCAGCCTTTCGTCTTTTACTTCCTCTTCTTTTTGGTATTTGCCTTCCTGTATGGCGTCTTCTTCATCAGTGTCGACTCTAGCCGAGTCTGAGGTTTGAAGACTTCTACTAGGAAGGCCGCCTGTTTTTTGAGTTTGTTCAGGACAGCTAGGGTCGGAACCCATCATCAGTCCCTCTATTTTTTGTGAATTTTCATCCTCTTTTTGAGTGCTACAAGAGCTCTCTGGTTGGTTTTCGTTTTTTTGTATTTCTTTACTCATTACCACGAGTAGTGGAGATCTAAAGGTCACCCCAAGCATTGTCCCGTTCTACTTGGGGAAGGCTATTTAAACTGGAGGTCGCCAGGTATCCAGAGTTCGCATATTAACGACCAAGGACTCCCTTGATTACTAAGCTCTCGGCATATGCTGTTCCACCTTGGCTTGGATACAGAAGGAAATTTAGATTTAGGATAGTTATAGATAGATTTTTACCCGATAGGTGAGAGTAGTACGAAAAGAAAAATGAATGTAATGAGGATAGTTTGAAAGAAGCCCACCAGATCAGCTCAGGCTGATCGGAATAATAAAAGAAGACAAGATTTGGATTAGGTAGTTCCCAGGTGCACGTGCACGAAAAATACAGCACTTGAGAAGAGAGAAGATGGCTGTGCGTGTACTTCGTGGACGCTCTGGTTTGGCACATGTATTGGGGTATGGAGATCCCGCCACTTCAGCACCTAGGGTTTTCGGTTAGTATTGTTTTGAGCAAACCATCATTGGTTATACATTTCATGTGATCGAATATGGAATACCAAGTATTATAATCAATGAAATTATGTTCAATGGCAATTCTGAATGAAGTTACAGCTGAGGACCACTGGTGGCTCTCATGGTGTGGCCAATTCTTTAATGCCTCTATGCTTGTATTTTTTTAACATTTATCAGCTGTTAAAACAAATTATGCTACTGCAGTTTTTTTTAGCATTACCAATGTTTTTTTCCATTTTGAGGGCCCCCGCTAATTTATGTGCTGTCTTGTTTGCTTATTTTATGATCCTCAGTTGTGTGTGTGAACTATAAAAATGAGTACAAAACGTCTTAGAGATGATGATGAAGATCTAAATGATTTTGTACACAGAATTTGAGGAACCTTTGAGCACGGATCAAATGCATGGAAGTGATGTATCACAAGATGAGGATGATTTTGAAGACAATGTTAGTGCAGTTTCCAGTGAATTGTTTGGAGGTTATGACTCGGACATGGATTCAGAATATCTTCCGTCAGGGAACAGCAGTGAATAAAGTGACATTGGCAACATAATAGATCAAGATCAACTAAATCAGCCAGTCCAACTACCTAACATACTTCAGGAGCCTGAAAGTGCAATCCCTCAGGTAAATCAAGACATTCAAACTAACGAATTAGGATTGATCCGGGAAAATACTAATGAAGATAATTTATTATCTTTTCAATTTAATGCACCACCTCTTCTATCACAAGAGATACAGGACACTATTGAGAGCTTCTCTACTTGAAGTGTACAATAAAGTCTTTGTTGAGGATTCTCTCTCTTTAACCAAATTGCAGAGTAAACTTATATGTTCAGCTGACCATTGAATCTGCTGAACCCTCTGAAAAGTCAAGGCTCAAATCCTGGCTTCCCACAGATGAAAATGAAATAAAACAATTAATTGTTTGACCTCTTTATATGGATTGGGCTGGTTCAAATGTCAAGCATAAATTGTTACTGGAGCAGAAAATCTATTTACAAAACCAAAATGTCAAAGACTATGCCTAGAAACAGATTTGAGCTGTTTCTCTGGATGCTTCATTTCTGCGATAACAGGACTGCTGATGAAACAAACAAGCTCTACAAAATACAAGATATACTTGATTTACTACATGAAAAATTCAATATCTTCTCTGAGACCTCAGCAAGACGTCTGTACTGACGGAAGTTTGATCGCTTTTTGTGGTAGAGTAAACTTTAGACAATACATCCCAAACAAAAGAGCCGTTATGGCGTCAATCTGTTTCATCACTTTTCACAATATTGTTTAAAAAATCTTCAAATCATCACTGTACCGTGTCTGATAAATCAAAGCACTTTCAAGTCTTTTGGTTTTGTGCACGTCAGTGGTCATGTTTGGAACCCATCAGGAACACAGCTTGCGATAACCTACAGGACCTGTAAGCGATCTGTAACAACTTCGTACAAAAGGGTGCGTGAAATTTGTTAGAAATTGTCAGATAGCGTTGTCATGGTGAAACGTCTGTTCTCTTGGATGTTTTCGTCAACTGCCCTTACCAGATCATCGATGATGAGAGAATGCCAACCACTCTGATTCTCATCATGCATATTTGTTCGACCACCATTGAACATTGTAACCCACTGATAACCTTCCGCATTATCTATTTTTGATGGCAAACTGTACAGTACTCATAATATGTTCTTTATTGACACAGTTACATTGCAGATAATTTAAAGTTGTATATTCTGAGACACAGTTATACAAAGTAATCACATGATTCTTTTTAGATTTTCTATTTGAAAATATAAGAGAAAATAAAAGAGAAAAATATAAAAGGAAATAAAGGAAAATAAAAGATAATAAAAAAGTAACTATGAGCAAATTGCCTCCACACGACCTCCTGTGTTCAGGTAGGAGGTGTGATCTCTCACGTGTTAAACAAATGTCCAATATCCCATTCACCTCAATTGTTTACTAGAGAAAGATATGTACTGCATAGTAATTAGGCTTTCCAGTATTTTGTCTGAGCGTGTTACAAAAATAGATTCACAACATTTGTTTCCTCATTTCCTGAAACATTTGTTATGACATGTTAATTAATATAACAATGAGAAGATAATTGCAATTTGATTCCAGTATCATTTTAACTTAGATGGTAATCTTTTAGACTGGTTAAATACAAGTCTTCTAGTGTTATAAGAAGTGTTTAAATATATTTATGTAGTGTATTTGTTTTTTAAATATGTTTTACATTTTTATGGATATTGCAGTAGTAGAACTTAAAATTCTATGTAAAAATAACATTTAACCATGGCTTTGCACGTGATTTCCTATTGAATAATAGTTACGTTATAAGCATATTCTTTTTAAATTGCATAATAAACCCTCCTGACCACTTAGTAGGCTGACAATTTTTGTTTTTGTCGGTCCAGGGTGTGAAAATTTCTATTCTGTATGATATATGTCTTGAATGAAATGAGCTATAGATTTGAAATTTTGTATATAATGTCAGCGTAGCCTGTTACGCCACACGTGGTGTGAAAAAAGAAGAAGAAATGTGGTGTGGCGGGCTACTACCTTTTAATATGTTAGAAAGTAGGGCTTCAGACAGTCAGGTGTTAACCCAAAACACAATTAATGTTAATCCGGTAAATCCCTTACAATCCAAAGTGAAGTGTGTAGTTTAAAGAGTTCAATACTATTTCAGTTTTGTAATGTAGTGCTATTTACAGGGCTGGCAAGACCGAAGTGCTCTCCGATGACCTGCAGGCAGCCGATAGACGGGTGGAGTTCATTCGGTTGGCATGCCAGAACACCAGCAAAAAGTTGAGCGGTTCTTTGCAGACTCAAGGACAGGATGCAACAGCGAGAGAGAAAAGACTGGTCAGTGACTGACTGTCAGTAGGGGATGATTATAAAACCTCTTCCCTTCCAATAGTTTCTTTATGTTGCAGATTGTAAAATAATGTCATATAGAGAATGTTTTCAGGTAACAAACTACATTTCTTGTAATTTCCAAACTTTTACAGTACCCCTTTTGAAAAACATTTGCTCCAATCTCATGATTTTCATATTACAATCCCTCCCTCCCTTTCGTGTTAGTATTGTTACAGGGTCCCCACCCGACCGTGAAAACCGTGAAACCGGGAATAAGCCGTGAATTTCGTTCACCGTGAAAAAACCTTAAATAAGCCGTGAATTTTGTTTACATACCGTGAAAATCTCTACAACTTTTGAACAAATAAAATCAACACGGGTCGTCGTCAGACGATCATATGGGAAAGTTGACCTTCGCTATTGCAAAGTAAAAAGTAGCACGCAATGTAGGGGATAGACCACGAAGTTTGACAGGTGCTGCTATCTGAGCGATTTTACTGATAATATGGTTTATAAACAAATGAGGAAAAGGAAGGGCCGGTGGGAGATGACGCTTCCGGCTCAAATCACGTGAGGCCTGTCTTTGTCTGTCGCCAGGTTCCGGGCCTTGGCTACGCTACGCGGCTGTAAACAAGGCATTCTCTGATTGAACGCGAGATTAATAACACAATTTAATTACTTGATAGATTGTCGTTTAATGTAAACACTTTTCGTATTGGAGTTTTATTGTATCAGATATAGTCTATTATTGTTTTCATAAAATAAAAAAAGTATACAAATCCTTAATCTAATGTAAGGAATTTAAATTACATTTTAACTTAATTTCATTCTATTAAATCCCTTATTTTATTTAAATATTAATGAGAAAAATGCTATTCAGTACGATATCTATATCGTTGTGTGTAATGACTGTTAACACAATGTAATAATTATAAAAAATTTTAATTTATGGTGGACAATAAATTGAATTAATTTAGGGTCTTGCGTAAATAAATAGTATAATAATGTGACGGAGCAGAACCTACACGACACATATCAATTAACGCAGCGAGACCATAACTTTATAGGCCTATATAACTGTTTTAATTACCAGTAAGGTCGTTTGAGAAAACAATTTTATTTTTCATCTCTTTAGATATTAAACGGTAGTGATATGCGTTTTCCTTATCAATAATATTTTTTATCATTCCTAAGCTGCATGGATATTACGAGTGTACACGGTTTAAATCTTTTATGGTGAATGTGTGTTTAAATTGTATAATGTATTAGTAAAATATTACAAATGAAACGTCATGTTATAAAAACGTTAGAAAAAAAAACCATTGCATTTTTTCTAACCAGGAAACAACAAACGTCAAGTAACTTTGTAGTGTTAAGCTTTATTACTACAAAACTACAAATCGAGGAAGTCGTCCAAGTATAATTTTGTCGGGTTCCATACGACTACGTTAACGCTATTAATCATTTCATGCAGATGAAAAATATATCGTACAAGGTTCATTTATTGTAATGTGGTGCAGCGATGTTATGGTAAAAATAACCTTTGTTGTCTACTGTCAATGAGAGTGGAAGGGGAGGGGTATATCGTGTACTCCACTCCCCCATCCTCGGACAACAGCTGGTTTCATGTCTCAACATGAAAGATTTGTTTCCCCAGCTCGGCACTCCAATCTTATTCTTATTGTGAGAATTGATATAAAGATTTAAAGCTTTTCATTCAACTCATTCTGACACTTTCTCACGGAAATTCTTCTGTTGAAAGAGGCTTCTCTGTCAACAAACAGTGTATAGTTGAAAACTTGAAGGAGGAGAGTTTAGTCGCGTTGAGAAAAGTTTGTGACGGCGTATCAGCAGCAGGAGGATTGGAGGCAATGGAAATCACTAATGAATTAGTTCATGCTGCCAAAAATTCCCACGCCCACTACTCGGAGCACTTGGCAAAACAACGAGAAGAAATGAAAGACAAAATTAATTCTGAGAAAGAGAGGAAGCAAGCTGCAATAGAAAAAAAAGAATTGGAAGCACAAAAATTCCAGGTTTTGTCCGACGCCAGGAAAAGGGCAGCTGAGTTAGACGATAAGATACAGGAACTTAGCAAAAAGTGCAAATCGTAATTCACTTTTATTCTAGACATTTTTATCAATTTCTTTATTTATGTGTACAAATATAATTTTTTTTGTATAAACTGGTACCAAATAACTTTTCTTATAACAAGTTGTATATAATTTTTATACATTTAACGTTTATATGTTATTTTAATTTCAATAAAATTGCCTTTTCTTATGTACTAATTAAAATGTGAACCTGTGATTATGTGAAAATTTTCCTGTGGAAGAAATCGATCGAAATAATAATAATAATGTGTTAAACAAGAAAATAATTTAATAATCACGCAAGTGTACTTCATGGACTCAAACGAGTTAGCCTTAGCCAATGTACGAATCCTGTCACCCTGCATCTTGTCTAACCTGTGTCAACAAAGTTCTCTTCAGATTTCAACAAACTTGTAAGTTAAAGAAAATTATGAGCTATGTGCATGCTAATTATATTGAAATTTGTCTTTGTCATTGCTTTGATGACTGTTATGATGATGTTTTGTAAAAATAATATGCCTTGTTATATTCATTATGTAGCAAATCGCACATAAAATCGGGCGCTCGCCGCTCATTGCTTGCGTCGTAACCGAAGCCTATTGTTATTTCGTTCTTTTAGACGTTTCCGTCAATTGCTGCACGACCAATGACATCGTTAGTCAAATGGAAAGAAGTTTTATATTGTATTTTACCGCTCTGCCGCGTCTGTAGTGTTTACGTCTCAACTTCGCCCCTCTCCAACACGATTTTGTTTGTACCGGTAACGTTGTTTATGAAAACTTTCCGACCTTGAATTTTAATTTTTTTAACCGTGAAAACCGTGAATTAGCCGTGAATTTGAGTATTTAGATTGAGTGGGAACCCTGTGTTAGAAAGATTATAAAAATAAACATGTTGATATCTTTGTCATAATTTGTTTTAAGGCATCCAAAAATTGAAAATACGAATTGAGTCTGTGTAAAAAAATATTAATCTTTATCAAACATTGAGGAATAAGTAAATTTTGAACGCAAAATACTCAAGAGTTGCTGGAAGTTAAAAGAAATTGATTTGATAATTGGAAATACTTTCCAGTTATTTTTGAAAAAACTGAACGTATTGCAGGAATACAAACACAGCAGTATATAAAATATTGAGTTTTGAGGGTGGTAAAAATTCCTTTATAGTGTTCCACTTGCATCCTACAAGAGCATGCAAAAACACTGAGCTATCTCCATCCATAGTTAACCTGTGTTTTTTTAATGTTGTATTATCAATTAAGCTTTGATTTTGGATTTATTGGAAACTCATAAAAAGAAGAAATATTTGTATTATAATGAAGGTTTGTGCTAAATATCCTTATATTTGTATATAGTCTGCTCAACAATGTATCACTAAAGGATAATTGGTAGTTGAAATTTTGGATGCTAAAAGCATATTGTTCTACAGTGTAAGCCACCAACATTTTGAGTTGAACAAAGTTGTTGTTTAAGTTCAATTGTTAAATCTGCAGCTTTTAAAAATTTAGTATTGGCAGGCGTATTCTATGATAACCTGAATATTTTATATGGTAGGAGCACTTCATATTAGGGGCAGATAAACCAAAACTGATTAATTGGGGATTAGATCAGATAGAGGTCAGTTTAACCCTTGTAGTGTTAATCAACAAAATTTTGTTGCCTTTTACCGTTTCTGTAGTGTTAATTGACTACATTTTCTTGATCAAACATTCCCCCACATAATATACTACGGCAATGTTTTGATTTGATTCATGCACCATTGAATTCGGAAAGAAAAATGCTAAAGAAAGCTAAAGCTTTATTCCTTTATATTATTATGACATAGCAAGTTGATCATTTCAAACATAAAAGAAAACATCAACTGTTTGTTGTGAACACCATCTTGTCACACCATCCTTGTGAACACCATCGGCATAGTTAAAGTTTACTTCTGTGCTGAATCTTGTATTATTATAAGTTTTATTCTTGACTAGTGTGGTATTAAATGTGTAGTGTGTTGTTGGATATTGCACTAGTACCAATAAATATATTTTAGAATAAAGAAATATTTTTTTACTGAATTTTGTTTGATAAATTATCAGCTCTGAGTAGGGTATTGGAATATCACGTGGCTAAAATTCATTTCACATAGTTTATTGTTTTTTCTTTTACTTACTAATCATTATTACCAGCACTCTTTTTAGTTCTGAAGTGACAATTAAGTCTTGGTAAATAGACAGTTTTCACAATCAAATATATATTTACTGTAATTTCTTTGGTTATACGAGGTGTGTCCAAAAAGTGTCCGACCTTGATGTCTGGCATGAACTGACGTTACTCAGCGGCAACGGCAATCTGGTTCCCTTCAAAGTACTCCCCTCTACAAGCCACTACCTTATTCCAACGCTCCTCCCACTTCCGGAAACACTTCTTAAATTCATTTTGCAGAATGGGTAACAGGTCCTTCGTCGCATTTTGTTTTATTTGTTCAACATCGTCAAATCTTTTTCCTTTCAAAGGAATTTTTAATTTCGGAAATAGCCAGAAGTCACATGGAGCTATGTCAGGACTGTAGGGAGGCTGTCGTAGTTGGTTGATGTTGTGTTTGACCAAAAAACGCTGAATAAGATTTGAGGAATGAGGTGGCACGATGACGTGGTGCAGGATCCAGTCACGGCTTGTCCACAGTTCAGGTCATTCAGGTCCTTCACACTGCATCTCGTAGCCGCCTTAGGACCTCAAGATAATACTCCTTATTAACTGTCTGGCCTTATTCACTGTCTAGCCTCTTGGAGCATATTCGTTGGACCAGGACAACGCCGTCCTGGTCAAAAAAAACTGTCAGCATTGTCTTGACATTGCTTCGATTTTGTCTTGCTTTTTTCGGCCGTTGCTCTTTGCGAGTTTTCCACTGTGAAGATTGAGCCTTTGTTTCAGGGTCGTAGCCATAAACCCATGACTCATCACCAATAATAACTTTTTTAAATAGCCATGGTTCACTTTTTATCAAATCCAGATTGTCCTGTGCGATTTCAAGTCGACAGTTCTTTTGGTCTTCTGTCAGCAGCTGAGGAACAAATTTTGCCATAATACGGTTCATTTTTAAATCTTCGTGTAAAATGTTACAAACTGACGATTTTGGTATTCCTAAATCTTCTTCCAGCTCTCGGACAGTCAATCGACGGTTTTCATTAATTGCTGCATGAACACGTTCAAACTTTTCAGCGTTTCTGGCCGTTGAAGGCCTGCCAGATTGGGCATCACTCTCCACTGATATGCGGCCATTTTTAAACCACCTAAACCACTCTTTATTTGTGTATCGCCCATAGATACGTCACCATAAACTTTCCGTATCATAGTAATCGTCTCTGCGCTGTAATCGTCTAGTGCGCTGCTCAACACATTCAGTCATATTGAAATGCGACGCACACACATGGCAGTACTGTACGGAACAGAGCGCTGTGACTCACTGAGTGACCGGATCGTATTCAATGCCTAATATGGGAAGGAGTAGGCTCGCCCCTCCCCTCCTATAACTGGTTTGAGTTGGTCGGTTAGGCCGCGGTCGCCTATTGGTCGTATACTTTTTGGACAGACCTCGTATATGATAACTGTTAGGATCATTGTTTGTCATGTATATACAACTTTGAGTAACCTGTATAGTTGTGGAATAAAAACTTTATTGGTCATTTCAGTAATAAGAAATAGATTTATTCTAAAATATTGGTAATAAAATAGTGATTTATTGTAAATAAACCTACTAAATTTATTATATCTGTAACTTTATTGTTCCTAATGCATTTTAAAGTGTTTGATCACTTATTCTGGTAGACTGGATAAATGTTATGGAAATATGCCATACACTAGATTTTTTGTTTTAACCATTGATTTAAAATTGTTAGAGATGTAGCCTCTAAAAGTGTTTTATAATAATAACATAATATTAATAAACTTTTATCACTTTTAAACATTTATTTTACGTACGATGTACATTTCGGAATCATTGATTCCATCTTCAGGTACAAATAAGGTTAAGTTAAAATAAATAATTAAAATTAATTTGTCATGTGTTTTTTACTACCTTGGTGGCTAAATTTGTTGTATTTAATTTTATGTGAGATCATTCATTGTATATTGTTTAAAAGTCTATCGAATAATAAATTTTTTGTTAGAAAATCTTTGTCATTTAATAATATATTATGATTAATTTTGGCACTTTTGTAAATTTCAAAATGTTCTAAAGTAGATAATAAGCGACTTTTTTTGCTTGTGTGTAAAATTTCAAGATTGTTTTCGATGTTAGTGTATGTATGGCCGGTGTTGTTTAAATGGTCTGCATATTTTGAATTTGATGATGTTTTCAATGCTTTTATGTGTTCATTAAATCTAATTTTGAATGATCGGGCCGGTTTGTCCAATATAGTGGGATTGACAATCGTTGCAATTTAATTTGTATACTCCACTATTGTTGAATTTTGAATTTTGATTTTGGTTTGTTGAATTGCTTTTGTTTTTGTCCAAGTCCAATGTTGTTCGATGTTTTGAATGCCAATTGATATCCTTGTTTATAAAATGATTTGTTAATTTTGTGATAATGTTTACCACATTTTTTGTTTTGATATTTCAGAAAAAGAATGCAGAGTACCTACTTGGCATTGCTATGCTAGAAAGCGGGACCTGTGAAGAGGACTGTTTGCTAAGGTAAGGCTATACTGATGGTGGTCTATGTAAATAAACAGTGTTCTATTTATATAATTGTTAGATCACTTATTTAAGTCCAATATATGAAGTGCAACTGGATTGCTGGATTAACAATTGAAAAATAAAGAGGACGAAACTGTTTTGTCCCAATCTCAGTGATACGTTCCTGCAGTTATTTCTTATTTCAATTCTTAAGCCATGGAATGCCATTTACGTTTTAGGCATGTACCCAATTACAGAATTACATAAACTATTTTTAGGATATAAGAACTCAGTTACTTCAGTGAGCTGTAAGTGTCCTGTTTCAATCATCTTCATTTGCTAGTTTTGCATTCTATTGTGACCAGTGTTCTATTGAGGCTCAGGGAAATCTAGGAATTCTCCAGGATTTTTTAAAACTCTGGAAATCTTATGAAAAAATCAGAAATTTTAAAAATGACTCTGGAACTTCTTAAATTTGGTTTTCACTGAATTTCTTGTCATCCTTTTGTTTAAAATCTCAAGTTTAAGAGCGGAAAATATTTTCAATATCTTAGTTAAAAGTAGTGACGTATTGGAAGTCGAATCTTGAATCCACAGAATCTTCAATAAAAATTCGGATTTGATAATCGATTGACGGGACACCACAATAGTAACTACAGAGATCCGCCATGTAATTAATTATTGGCTGATCAGTTTTACTAAAATTACTGATTGTTAAAACATGTTTTTGCTGTAATTTTTGTTTTGAAAAACATCAAATAAATAACTTACTTGACAAGTTATCATACTTTGATAAATACATTTTTTTTGCAGTTAGCATTTATTATACTGTATTTACATTCCAGCATTGCTGCGAGTCTCCTGCATTTATTCACGGACGGCAACTGATTGACAATATGCAAATTACTGATCACTAAAACTTTGTTCGTACTTTATATTTGAAAATCTGTAAATAAATAACTTAATTAACAAATTAGCATATTTAAAAAAATAAATTTTGCTTTTATTTCTATATTTATGTACATGAATTGCCACAAGTCTGCTGCGTATTTTCTCAGATGGAGCTATTAAGAAGAGCTGTTGATAGATTTAATGACAACATCAAAAGAGAAAACTTTGTATGAGGAAACAAATTAAAACATTAAAGCACTAGACGAGGTAATTCATTCTTAAGCTAAATAATTAGATATCTTATATTAGTGACTTTGTTTTTTTAATTATAACTTACAACATTGAACACTGTTTAATAAAACACATACTAATCTTCTTGCTTTACTATTTTATAAGTACAACTTATATGGCTTCATTTTTTTCAGACATTGTGTGATACCTTACTAATATAAGCTTAAGGTAGTATTAAAACCTGTTGCTTTTCATCAGATTACATTAAACTAACTCTTCGATGTCTTTGGAAATTCCAGAAGTTTAGTCTAAAACACCTGAAAATCTCAAGGAATCTCACTTCAAGAAATGTACAGCAACTCTGATAAAAAACATGTTAGGATGGAATAGAATAGAATATACATACATTTATAACAATAATAAATGTATATAATAAAGAATGTATGTATGTAATGTGTGTAATGTATGTAATGTATGTATGTATGTAATAAATGTTAATGTCATTGTAATATATTTATTACATTGACAATTAATACAGTAGTTGTTTTGCAAAAGTCAAAATATACATTTCTAAATGTATTATAGTTTAGGTATTTCCTCAGTCCCCACAATTGTACATGTGGGCACCACATTCGCATATTAAAACATTTAAAATACATTTAAGCATACCTTAAAAACATTAAAACACAAAATAGGGTTAACAAAGTGCTTTAGGTACTAAGACTCCCAAGTGTGATCCATGAATTCGTCAACCGAGTAAAAATCTGAATTAATGAGGTGTTGTTTCATTCGAGATTTTAATAATATTTTTGGATTATTAAAATTTTATAGTGCCTCAGGGAGACTATTTATAAGTCCGATCCTATCTTGTGATTACAGGTGTTTGAAAGATGCTGTTCTATGTTGGCTGGATCTTTAACAGTCTCTAGCTCTTGTTTCATAGCCATGTATGTCTCTGATCATTGTCAATTGTACATTTGTATTGACAGTACAGAGCAGTTTCCAAGACATAAAAACCAGGTAATGTCAATATGCCCAATTCCCTGAAGGCATTTCTACATGACTGAATTTTAATTTTGCAATAATTCGAACGGACTTTTTTGTTATCTGAACACTTTCAAAACTTGATATAGCGTAACTGCCCCACAGAGTAATACTATAAGACAAATGCAGAAATATTAATCTCTAATAAGCCTTATTAGTACATCAGAGATGCAAAATTATGATAGATTTCGGAGAATACAAATCCCGGACGTTTATCTTGCGCAAATCTTTTTTATATGCACTTTCCAAGTTAAACCCTTGTTGAGATGTATTAAAAGAAATTTGGTACATTCAGTTGGTATTTCATTAGAAATTCGTCCATGTAATGAGAAATTAATGTAATTGGTCTTTGTTTGTTTAGTTATTTTGAATAAGAGAGTTTAAATTTATAAAAGTTTGAATTTACAATGAAGGTAATGATTCAGCACGGAAGCAGAGAGTCGTATCATAGGCGTATTGAATTATTTTTCTATTTTTAACTGATTCCTGAATATTATTAACATAAATCAAAATGCCAATTGGACCTAAGATAGATTCCTGAGGGACTCCTTGTTACACTTTAATTCCCTTTGAAGGTGTGCTCTGGACCTGGATATACTTACTACTTTCGCTAAGGTAAGAGTGGAGCTACTGAAGGGGCACCCCTTTTGCACACACAAAAATTCAGCCTGTGAAGCAATGAATTATGATTTATGCAATCAAAGGCTTTTGAGAGGTCAAAAAAGGCGCTGACGACTGTTTATGCGTTTCAAATCCCTCTACGATCAAATTTATGAGATAAGTAACTGCATCAAGAGCTGATCTTCCGTGTCTTAAACCAAGCTTTGGTTTTCCAGAATTCAGTTCTTTTAACAAAAAAAAGTTATTAAAAACAGTTTTTGGATATTTTACTAAGATAAATAAGATGTGCTCAAGGATTAGCACAGGTGAAAACTTGTATACTCCCTCTGATACCATGATTTGCATACTGATGAAAGGTTTTTGTCGTGACTGTCGCCATAAATGTTTATTTTCAAATCAATTCTGCTGAAAGCCGTAGGGGGTTGAGACCTATTCGCACATTTATTAATTTATATTTTTCAGTCCTTATGGATGTCTTACATTTAATATTCTTACCATTCCTCTTTAAATATATTTCTTATGTTAGTTTATTTTAGTTTTCTAGGGCTAAATATCTTTTTCTAATGGTTATCAGCATATCATGGAAAATTGTTTTTGTATAATTTTTTCTCTTTCATTGTAAAAACTGTATTTATCAGACTGATTGTTTCTTCTAATAACATCACGCACTTCTGATAGTTTGGTTGTAGGCTATTTGCTTCTGTTTGGGTTGATTTTATTTCAGTCATCTTTATCATATTTTTCTAAGAAAAAAAAGTATTAATGATTTTCAAAAACAAACAAAAGCAAGAGATTTAGAACTTTTTAAGGAATATAGAGTATAGTACACATGAATGATATGTTTTGCAATTTTGCTGCAGACATGTGATATCCGAATGTGGTAAGCTAGAGATGTGTCTGGCTAACGCTTGTGTGGACCATGAAGCTCGAGTTGAGGCTTCGGTGTTAGCAACACTGCAGCAGGTCTGCGATGTCGACGTACCTAACATCATGAAGTACAAGAGGAACCTGGCGAAGCTCATATTGGACATGGATAGTGCCAGGACGAGGTAATGAAACTTTGTTGAGCACACTATTCAGTAGCTATACGTGTACTTCAAAATATGAGCCGTGGTAAATTATAAAAGCAAGATAATTTGTATTTATACTTCCGTTATATTAAGAGTATTTAGTCCTGAATAAATTTAACATTTTTGTTCATCAAAATCTCTTTATTTTGTTGTGTTAATATTAAAAATTAACTTCAAGAAAAAAGAAATATAGTTTTACAGTGTTGAATTTGTGCACACTTTTAGCTTACAGTTTTTATTATTTAATAAAATTTGAACTAGTTGTTCATTAAAGTTTGCAGCTGAATGGATAGGTGTATTTAAATAAATAGTAAATATGAAGATTTAGAAAATTAATTTTGATTTAACATGAAAACATAATATTGAGCTGATGATTGAGCTATTAGAGCCTCCGTGAGGGTACTTATTCCGTAAGGTCTGTAACTTATTCAAAATTCACACTGCTCAATTACTGGTCCAATCCTTTTCTTATGTATTTAAAAATATAATCTATACGTACAAACTATAAACACCTTTGTTATTAAATATAATAATTACTTTTATTATATAACACATTTTTGAATGTGAAGTGGGATGTTATTTCATAGTTGCTCTGTTGTAAATATTATATTTATCATGTGTCTATGTAAGTATTCTCTGAGAAATTCCCATAACAACCATTAAGCACTAGTTATGTAAAAGTGTATTTGTGTATTAACCCTTATAACCCAGGCGGACAATATATTGACTGCTGAATACTACGCGAAGCGTTACGGGCAGACAATATATTGTCCGCCGAATTACTCGCCAAACGTACGGGCGGACAATTTAGTGTCCGCCGATTTCATGTTTTGAAATAAAGTATATTGGCTCATGAAATATATATTTAATTGTGTTTATAGTTTTTTGTAGTTTATTGGTGATTTAGTAATCAATATAAATTATCTATTTAAAAGTCTTTGACATTTTTTTATTCTACAGTAAATACTGAGTCGTCCACAGCTGATCAATGCGTCTTGATAGTGGTGTACAGGGTAGGCCTAGGGCAGGACGTTTTTCTTCTTTGATAAAATTACCCAGTAACAAAGTGAAAACTTGTTGGGTTTGTTCTGATAAGGGCACCAAATGTAACAGGAGTAATAGAAAGAGATCTAGAACTGTCTTTTCTCTTTGCCAAAAGGGCTGCCATCCAATGTGTTTGCCCAAACACATTTGCAATTAGGCCTTACTCTTACTCTTACTCCTGTGGCCACTCGAAACCCAGATGATTTTTGACCTCGCCAACAATGTCTCTCCAACTTCCTCTATCTTGAGCCACTTCCAGTGTAGCGCCAATTGTTCTTAAATCCTTCTCCACCTGATCTCTCCATCGCATCCTAGGTCTGCCCAATGGCCTCACTCCCTCTGGTTCCCCTCACCACACCTTCTTTATCATTTTATCTTCTCCCCTATGGGCAACATGGCCCATCCATCTCATTCTTTTACTCCTGATCAGTGCAATCACATCGGGATCTTGGTATATTTCTCTTAATTCTCTGTTCTTCCTGATCCGCCATATGTCTCCTTCTTGAACTGGTCCAAAAATTCTTCTTAGTATTTTGTTTTCAAAGGTTATTAACTTTTTTTGGGATTTCTTTGTGAGTGCCCATACTTCCGACCCGTACATCAAAACTGGCAAGATCATGGTTTTGTAAATTCTTAATTTAACTTTCCTCATTAATAGTTTGCTTTTGAGAAGTTTTGCAAGGCTCCAGTATGTTCTATCTGCTGCTGCTAATCTACATTGGACTTCAACTTCTTCTCTATTGTCATGTGTTATCGTCACTCCTAAATACTTAAATTCCTTTGTAGCCTTGAAATCATGGTTGAGTACTTCTAGCTTTTCTCCTTCCTGTTCCATTCTTCTGCTTATTTTCATGTAGTGTGTCTTGTCTTCGTTTACTTGTAATCCTATTTTTGCAACCTCAACTAAAAAGGCTTCTACTAGTCTGTTTAAATCCCTCTTTCTCTCAGCTAGAATGGCTACATCATCTGCAAATGCCAGGATATTGAACTTATCTCCCAATTTTACTCCTTCAGGCATCCCCTTTATCTTTTTTAGTGCTTCTTCCAGAGCAAAGTTGAATAGAATTGGTGATATTCCATCACCTTGCCTCACTCCTGTATTTATATTAAACAAGTTTGTGTACTCCTTTCCCACCTGTACTTTTCCTTTGGAGCTGCTTACACAGAGTCTTGCTAGACTTATCAGTTTATTTGGGATACTAAACCTTTTCAAAATGTTCCATAGACTACTTCTACTTAGGCAATTAGGCCTACCAGATTAAAAATATTGTAAATATATAAAATAGTGTTTGTAAAAATGTGTAAATAGATTTTGTGACTTAGTGATAGTGAAAAAAACTTCATTGGTTCAATGATTGGAACTCCTTTTGATGCTATTGGTGAGTGATTTGTATTTGTTTTTATTTTTCCAAAAATTGGCACATAACCATTTTAATTTATTTTATTATAAAATTATTTTTTGTTCCACTAAGGGTATGAAATTTTGATATGTTATGGCTAATTAAATGCAGAACTGAAATATTTGGCTCTCCATAATAAAGTTTTTATTATTTCTTGTAGTTTTAAGGCTTAAAAGTTATTTTTTAACATTTTTAAAAGTTTATAAACATAAAAAACATATAATAGCTAATTATTAAATTGCTTTGATAAACTTTAAAATTCTTTATTTAGTTAGAAAATTTAATTCTGCAAATTTTGGTACCAAAAACATTACAATAGCCTGAGTAGAAATCAGAAAAATAATTTGTTATAAAAAAACTTACAAAAACAAAGCAGTGAGCATGCAGCAGTTTTATGAGACTTTCATAAAATTGGCGCAGCAGTTTTAAAAGAACATAGTTTTTTTCTCACGGGATAAAAGGGTTAAGACCAACAATCCGCTTGATAACTTAATAGACACTACTTATGTGCTAAGCTGTTATACTAATGTGTCATATATGTGTTGTAATTTGTATAGGGCTCACAAATTTTTTCAGAAGTTTAATTTAGAGTTGTAAGAGAACAAAAGAGTGAAGTTCTGACAAAAAGTAAAATTAGTTTAGTTAGCAATCATCTTTAATATGAAGTGGGCAGTCTTGCAGGAGAAGAATGTGGGATGGAAAAGGACTTAATATCAACTTTGTGATGTTTTGTTAAAATCAGTATAACCAACCCAAAGCAAAGGCTATACAAATGATAAACTTGTGTGTTATTGTCAAATTTTAAATCTCTTAGTTTGTTATTCTTTAATTACATTTTTTGTTTGTAAGTGTACAAGTTGTGATAATGAAATAATTGGACTTAGGAAATAATGAGTAAACAACATAGCTGAGAGGGGGTGGCTGCAACAGATTCTCAGTTAAAAATCTTATAACATCAAGTTTTCAGTTTATTAGTACATCTGACTTTTTTGTAACACTACCAAACACCTTTCTCAATAAGTATATGGGGATAATCTTTTGTTGTTAATGATGTTAATGTTAATGATGACCTGTGTTCTGGTAGACCAACATAAGTATAAGACACTAACATTAAAAATTTGTTAAATTATTGGAGAAGACCAACTTAAACGTCTCTGTCTTGGACGAGTTTGATTTAGCTGCCTGTGAGTTTTTTCCTAAAACTATTGTTTCTGTTCCAAGATAGCTGAAAGGAACAAGATTGAGTCTATTTAAGCAGTAGAAGCAAACTACGGGGATTATGAATATTCTTACAGAAAATTACTTCCAACATTCCATTGTGCAGTGTAATATTCGTATGGAGAAAGTGAGTCACAATCTGCCGTTCAGCATGTTTTCTCTGTATTCGATGTGTATATCCTGTAGGTTATTATTACTTCTATGACATCCACAATATATAACCGGTTATCCACAATGTTCAGGTATCAGACTGCTGTCAAACACAACTCTTCCTCCTCCTCCCAGGGGAACAAGGTGGAGTCTATACGAGACGAACTAGAGGAGGCAGAAACCAAGGTGGAGCAGTGCAGAGTGAGTTATGAGTGACATTCTCAACATGTGGTATAATTTTAAAGTTTTTTATGGGGGAGGTTTGTGAGACACTAGGCTACAACAATCATTACCTTTGAAGAAGGAGATGCTGGTGGTGTCCCATCATTCCTTACTGCACACTTTGACCGGTCAAAGCTACAACATTGTTATTCTAAGATCGCAGTGACCTAAGCCGTGAGGTTCCTACAATTTCCTTCCATAGTTTGATGGGATTTTGATATAAATTGCCTCCAATCTCCCATACCCATTCTGAATATCCTGTCATTCCCATAATCTGACAAAAGACCTTTTGTATTGGATAATAATGGAGGTTTAACTTACATTCTTGGTCCACAGAACAAAAAGAAAAAAAATACAAAGGGAACTGCTCAAAATCAATTTAGATTTCCAAACTACTGATGCAGAAAAGATTATAGAAAATAGTTTAGATGTTATGGCCAAAAAATTGATAATCAGTCGTGTATTAACAAGTTCGCTGCTAAAAATTAAGTAATGTGTGTTACTAGAGACCCGTGATAACAGAAACGTCAGATGATGATGATGTTACTAGAGACTAATTTTTTTTATTAGTATTATCAGTAATTTAGTTGTTGTGACACGGGTTGGTACAGAAAGGTCATCAAACACCAAAAGAGCCGAATTTCGCCATTTTGAAACGTGCAGTAGATTAACTGCACACGCTCCTGGGGCCAGTCTCTCTTCAAAGCGCGCACTGTTTTCCTTATTGTTTTTGAAAAAACAGACCACTAACGATTGTTTATAATAATACTGGAAACAAATCACTTAGTATAACTAAAAATATATTGATAAAAAACACTAAAAACTACTATTTACAACCCAACCATCCTCCCCAAGGTACGCTTCATTAGTCATGGAATTGGTCAAAGCGATGTGGGACACACAACCCAGGCTGTCCATCACATTCTAAACACTGCCACATCACGTATTTCTTTCTGTCTTTTTCATAGCAAACTCTGCACCTCTTTTGTTTACTTCTCTTTCCACAAGCCACTTTTTCTGTAATCCGTGAGGGTACATGGGGGACGCTGTAGCGCTTCAGAGGTCGAGGAGGCTCGGGAACGTCGGGGAGTAGCTTGTCAATAATCTCCAGACGGAATTCATACAATGGCATTTTGTTTTCTCCATTTGATGTGCGAACTTCGTTTTATAGAGATAGTGTGCATTCACTAACATCATCTGAATTACGTGGACAAAAATCTTCTTGTACCACCGCAGTGTTTTCCTTTCGCAAGGATAATATGACATCATTTGGTCACTGCGGTCCACGCCTTTCATAAAATGGTTGTATTGAACAATTGGTAGTGGTTTTAGTCTCTCCAAACCACCTCAATTAATTGAATTCACCGGTAAAAACAGTAAAATTTGAAGTAGTCTAAAAACTAACCACAAAACGCTAACTGAGAACGGCGACCACAAAAACGTGGGAAAAGTATGTCCCCACGAGCGGCAAAATGGACAACCATACACGATGAGTGCTGAGAGCACACTGACTGGGTTACTAAACAATGGCGCTGTGCAGTAGATCATGCGCGCTTCTGGCACGAGGCAGCCGTGCAGTAGATCTACCGCACCCGCATTGAACGTGTTAAGTTGATTAGTGGATTTTGTAACCAATCAGTTGATGTTAAGTTGATTGTTGTATTGAGAATAACTGAGTGATCTGTATGATCAGTAATCAGCTGCTTTAAACTAAACAAAAATATTGTCATAAAATTAACATTTGAACTTTGGGAGAGCTATGAAGTTGGATGTATTTAATATAAAGTACATGAAGTTTAAAAGCTTTCGATTGATACCAAATATGGATATAATAATTTTAGATACTTAACTATAGATAATAGTTATAAAGGTCATTGACTATTCTATGTACACAGTAAGATTTATTTGGACTCAATAAATAAATGTTTGTCATTTATACCATTTGTCACAATTTAGCTATCCACATTTAATTTCGATTATACTCTTTCTGAGCTAATTTTTTATAACTATTATTAAGCATTTGGTAGGTATTTTGTAAAAATGAATACAGTACTCTCAGAAATCTGGGCTAATGTGATGGACAGCCAATCTGGACTTTAAAATATCCGGATTTACCGGAAGTTGGTATGACTCATTATTTCTGTCGTAATCGCAGAGAAATATGATGTGTGGCAGTAAATAATGCATAAAGCATTCGTGGTAATGTGTAAGGATAACAACAAACTTGTTTGAATAATAAACATTTCATAAAACGTAAGATTGTGTACATACACAGTACATATACACAATGTAGTACAATGACAATCTAGCCGGTGCGCTCCCTGCCTTAGTTAATGTACCTCCTGCTCACAGCGTCACTGTTGGTCACTCCCCCCCCTCGACTTTACAAGCAGGAGTGCGGTGGAGTCTCAGCCGCAAATGATGCAATTTTGAAAAATGTTACTTCCTCAATTGTGGTAAACACAAGCTTCAGACTTTCCTATGGGAAAACATAGGCGTTATTGATCTAATTTTGATCCGTTTCCTCCAATAGGATCAACAAAGATGAAAACTAATTCAAAAACAGAATTGTCTATGACTGTAAAAATGGCAACCTTTGGCCATTAAACTAAAGATCTAATAAGAAAATAAAAACCCTTCTGGCAAAATGAAATATTTTCTTCAATAACAATGAGACATCCCATCCAACTTGGACGTCCTTATTCGGAAAAACATTCCATCTGGCCTCATGACTTGCTGCTTTCTGATGCGCTTTTAGCTGTTCGTCACAATGTGACAAGCAAGGAGAGTCACCACCCATCTCTACTGATTGCAAGAGTTCTATCCATTCAGTTTCTTCCTTTGTCTTAGAGACAACCACTTGGATTTTTCCTTAACTGGGTTATCTAATAATAAACAGTAAAGTGGTTCATCCACTCTCACTATTTCTTTGGCGGATACCCTTGGAACCGGATAAAGTCCCTCAAATAAATGAAGTTCACTGTTTAAGAACCGTTTGAGACGACTGTCTTCTGCATCTGATAATACAGACAAAGTATCGACCGGGGAAGTAAAATTTAAGTAATCACTGGATATTTCAGCCTCAGTTTAAAGCTGAATAAGATCCAGCTTGGTAATGCTTTTTATTCTCAGTATAAGGTCAGCAGTAAGTGACAGGATGTACGTCACATTCTAGTGATATAGTCTATTACCAACCCTTCCGTCCAGGGAGTATACTAACTCGACCTCGGAATGTCGTTCGTCTGCTAATCGAAGAGGGTCGAGCAGTTCTCGGCATCTCAAACCCAATTATTCCACTATTAATAGATTAATCCATACCTTTTCTCCTCTGAGGTTTACAGCAGTCCCGGTATTCAATAATGTGAAAAACGACTCGCCATACAAGAAAACCTTGATGTGCGATCAAGGTCGGTCTTATTTTGGCTTTCCCCGATGCCTCCTACAAAAGGTTCTAATTGATTCAAGCCACTAATGCATACTAATTGATAGAGATGATATTAAAATCATCAGCAGACTGAAAAGTAGTTTTAGCATTGGATATGATGACATACCAATGCCAATATTAAAATATGCTATGGAATTTCTCCCACAGCTTCATAGTTAATTCATATTTCCTCTCTGGACTATTCCCTGAAAAACTAAAATTAAAATTTTGTTATGCAGGATATTTACATTAAAAGTTTTATCTTCCAAAAAGAATTTTTTATTTTATAATCGGTCCAGACTAACGGAGTTTGGATTATTGTGATCCAAATTTCTGAGAGAGCATCGTATTAATAATAGAAAAAGTATTAGTCCAATATTGGTATAGGGCTTAGCAATTGCAGGGTATTGCCAGTAAAGGATTTGTTATTATTATGGAATATTAATTATCATCAGTTAATGGTAACTGAAATTAATAATTTATCACTTATTTTTACATTCATAACAAAATGAGATAGAACTAACAAATATTTTCTAAATAGTTGTGTGCTCCACAATATATTTCTCTTCGGACATTTAAAATACCTTTTTAGCTAGTCTTATACATCCTTCATAAAGCACAAACTATAATGTTTGTAACTAAAGGCCTTGCCACACACTAAATTATGTGGATGTATAATATATTGTTTGTGTGACTTGCACAATATAACTAAACCAAATTGTCTATAAATTTTGTGCATTATGTAAACTTATGTAGTTGTGGAGACCTGTTAGGTTTGAAATGTATGGTTAAAACATGAATCGTAAATGAACCTTTATATTAATTAGTTATATTGTTAATTGGAAGCACGTGCAAAGATTGACCATGAATTATATGAAGCAAAGAATGGTGTCATAGAAATTTATTTACAGATATTGATTTCCATAATGAAATAAGATGTAGAGCTGAGGGTGACTGTTACAATTATCTCTTTATTTAAATAAAGATTTGTTTCAAGAGCTGTTGAATTTGGTTGTCTGTCATTACTGGTTATGATCTTTTTGAGTTGCACAACTATCTATATTGTGCAACTCCCTATGTGACAGTGTATTATATAATATACTGAAGCTTATAGAAGGGCTTTATGAGTCCATTTTGCAAAGGTCAGTATTGTGATACAAATGTTTGGCAGGACGGTCTGGCGTGTGAGATGTTCCAGTTGATAGCCAAGGAGGCAGAGCTGGCCACAACAGTTCTGGAGTATGCAAGGTTACAACGTTCCTACCACCAGACAGCCCTGGCCACATTAGACGAGATGATACCAGAATTGGAGTCAAGTATCTGTGAGTACTTCAAACAATGAAAAGTAAAATTTTATAACAGCTTTCCCTGAACGTTTACTCAACAATTAATCACGTTTTTCATTTTTAAATGAAACATATTGTTCTCTGGAAATATCCGCAAACTGGCATCTTTGAGCTACAAGATCCCATGATTCATCTGAGAAATAGTCTCATTTGGGAATGTGATGGAAGTAAAATAACTTTGGATCATCCAGTTCGGTATACAGAGGTCTTTATTCTTGCTTCTGTGGTCTGCTACAGAACTAACTTATTTTAATGTCACTGCAATGTTTCTGGGAGACATTGCGTTATCTCTGTGTATTCATTTTAGGAACTAATCATACCCTTTTTCTTCTACAGTGGACAAAAATAAACAATTCTAGTTCTTGTTTCTTCATGGATTACATCAGAATTTATTATGGACTGCCATTAAACTTTCTTTCTTTTTCTTCCCTCTATCACATTGTACTGCAATGGTACACTGTAAATCAGAAACAATGAGGAAACTGTCCTCATGACCTAGAAAGAAGCTTGGGATACTAGTTGTTGATTGTGAGTTCTTTTGCGGTAGCAGCCAAACTAATGATGTGTATATTTTATTCATTTGGGACAAGAAGCTGAGGAAAACCCTCATTTCACATTGTCCTAAGACCTTTGCACTTACTTCTGGAGTGGTAGGATTTTCAGGATGGGTAAGGTTGGTAGAGGTCGTTTAGAGTAAGGTATAAGGTCCTATCGATATCCCATGAGGAGAGATAGCACGATCTTTATCTCAGTTGTGTCACCTAGGAGAAGAGAAGACTAGCTCTGTACCAGCCTCTTATAATCAAAGTAGGAAGGGGAGTCCTCTTGTTTAGCCTAGCAACAGCCTTTAACACTAAGTAGTAATGAGCAAATCAAGAATTTTTGAATCTCAAATCCGATTTTGAATCTTAAAAAATCGATTCGCGATTGTCAAATTTTGCATCTTAACCCTGGAACTGGAATATTTCTCTCAGTGGCGGAGTGTTTTTAGTACTTCGTACATTCCCTTATATTTATTTTATTATTACCTGTTTACTATAGAGTACCTATGTCATATTATATATTTTTTCATTCTTTGTTCAAGAAACATTTTTCACATAATATAATTAAAACAAAAAAATATATCCTTACTCTACCTCTTCATGAAAAACATTTTTTTTACAAAAAAGAAAAGTTAGTTCAAAGTTGTTGATTTGTAAAATTGTTGTTGTTAGTGATATGCAAAATCCAAAGTATAAAAAAGAAAGAGCATTTAATTCTGAGTATAAATAAAACAACACATGGTTTATAAGGTATTTATTTTGTAAATGTGGTAAACGATACAAAAATCATACACTGACATTCGAAAGTGCTACTTACCAACAAAAGTAAGAACTTCAAAGCTCACTTGGAATTGTACAATCTTGTAACTATTAGTTCATATTAATTTTCTTTTTTATTATATCTTTTTATTATATATTTTTTTAATTATGTTCTGATTGAATGTCTAAATCGGAATCCTCATCGTTGCTTATTTCATGTTTAACTAGTTTTCGAATGTCACTTGAACGATAGCGGAAATTACGATTCATTACGTAAACACGCACAAAAAACTTACTATTATTGTGTCATATACAAAACCATCATTAGAACAAACTCAAACAAACAATAAAGCAGACAGAACACCATGCAGCTGAAGAAATAACAATAGCCGAATGAACCAGTTGACTCATCGCTGCGTGTGCAACTAGCGCAGTACGCAGGAGTATGTAAACAAACAGTTCAGAGATTATAAAACATATGGACGTGTAACGAAACAATAAAATTATTTATTAGTGCATTATTTATATAAATTGAATCTTCTTCTTTCGATTGGTATCAATACCGATACTCTTTGATTGTGTTTTAAGTACGCAATATTGAGAAATAAAAGACATATTAAAATGCCCGATATCGGGCGCTGCCATCTAGGATGCGACTAAAACGCCCGATATCGGGTGTTTGCCAGTTCCAGGGTTAATAGCGTTTTTAGCCTTAATTTGATTCAGACAAAATAATCATCAATCCAATTTTTGCTCTTTTTAAACCTCTTGGAGACCGTGTGATAACATAAAAATTAATCCAAGAATACAAATATAAAAATCAATTAAACAAGTTATTTATTACTAAAAGTTATTTTTCTGAGTTAATATATGGAACAAAACACATTTTATTCTTATAAATTGAACTGCTGTGGGTTATTAAGGCAATAACCATAACAAGACATAAGATATTCAATGGCAATGTTGTCCTCATCTGCCTCTGATGGTAGATAAACTTACTTGACACTTCATCACTTCTAAATGTGTCACTCCAAGAAACCTCAATTCCTGTTATGTAGCTGTATGTGGATGGTGAGAAACAAGACGCATGCAGACCATATTTAATATATAGGAAGGGAAGCATGTACTGTAGTGAGAGATCTGCACAACACTCACAGTTGTATGTGGTTGACCGCAGGTGATTGCAGTGTTAAGCCGGTGTTTGGAGTGTCACTGGAAGAACATCTGAGGGTTACCAATCGTAAAATTGCCTACCCCATAGAGCTGTGCGTCTGTGCCCTCAGTGTACTAGCCATGGATGAGGAGGGCCTCTTCAGGGTTGCAGGCGGTAGGTTCAACGTTCATCTTACAGACAATTATTGAATATTACTTACAATGGTGATATGACATATTGTGCAAAGTAATATAAATTTTCTTTCCTCTTTACTTCTCAAAATATTGACATTTCTAAAAAAAAATTGAGAACAAGGATTGTGATCATATAAAATGGGTTAGGAAATTGTGTCTTTAAAAATTATCTAATATAAAGCATGAAATTTCTTTTAAACGGTTAATATAACTATAGTGTTTTTACCACTGCTTTGTCAAAAATAATGAAGTATCCCGTCATGATCAATTATTCATAAATACCAATGCACATTCTTCTAAATTTAAATCGGAATAGTTCTGTAAAAACTAAACATTCAGAAATAAGAATCATGCCAGTATTTTATGGATATATTAATAAAACTGTATTGTATTTATATCAATAAATAAAAATAGTATGGCTTATCTCAAGATAATTTGGAATCCCTGAAAAAACTAAATGCATGGGACAAGGTTTTATAATTATTAACAAATTATTTTAGTCATTATACAACTATGAATAGTTGTAAAACTGAAAGAAATTTAATGAATTATTATATTCTTTCTTTGAATGAAAAAATTATATTTAAAAATGAGTAAATTGTTTCTATTTCTCTAATTAAGTATTAATAGTCCAGTCGTGTTACTTGATTGAAAAAATAAATGTTTTCTTACAGCAAACTAATGGCACAATTTAGTCAAATACATCATAAATGGGATGTAAATGGGAAAATAAAAAAAAACATTCTGAACCAAAATCGTCTATTAGGGGGTATAGGAGGGGTGGTTTTAGGGGTGAAAATGGTTTTTTGCAATTTGTGACTAAACAATGCATCCTATTGAAAAAAGTCAAATGAAAAAGTTGTTGGAAATAAAAATATCTACAACTTATGTAGTAATCATTTTTGCCCTAACCTCAAAAATTTCCAAAAAAATCCAAAAAACTGTTTTTTTTGGTTTTTAATTTTTTTCTTTTACAAAAATGGTTCGATTGAGCTGAATGTTTGATCAAATATACTTTGTACTATTCTAAAAATACTGTATTTTTTTCATTAAGAAATATTCAGCCGTTATGATAAAATTTTACTTGAAAAAAAATTTTGATAATTTTCAATCACCATTTTAAAACATTTTTTTATCAAAAAAGGTTCTCTGACGGCTCATTTTTTTCATTTTTTGTTTATTTTGAAAAAATGAAATAAAAAATATGTAGTTTAATTGAAAAAACTGTAGAAAAATTGAAAATAAACAAAATATTGACATTTTTCATTATACATTGTATTATTTACGTGGAAAAATTGTTATTATTTATTTAAATTATAATTTTTTTTTATACCAGTGCTATTTGTAAGCATTAAGCAAAATAATAATGAATCATGCATATTTAACAATTACGTGGAAATTTTTAAATAAATCAAAAAACAGAATTCGAGTCGTAGTAAATTTTTGTTTTTATTTGTATTTTTCGTCATATATTTTTTTATTTCTTTACAATATTTTTTACAATTCTTTTTGAAATTGAATCAAGAAACCATTATTTCTTTCCAAAAGTTAAAAAAAAATTTATGTACATTTTATTTTTTTTCAGTGAACTTAAAAATATAACAACCAAAAAAATTTTTTTCCATCTTATAATTACATTTTCAATTAAATGTTTAAAATCATGTTTAAATGATTTCAAACCTTGCTATGATGATTTCATAAACTTTGGATCTGATATCTTCTAAAATTATGTTAGCAGCCATTTTAACTATTCTTTTTTTTCATATTCTACGTCATCTGATCGTGATTCATACCATATTCTACTCAATTTTTTCCCTGCTTTTTTTAAATGTAATGATTGTATCTCCTTTCATTGAAGTAAACACAAGATCGTTATCAAAACTATCACTCAATTTTTTAAAATGTATTTAATGTTGGGATATCACCATCAAAATCTTCTTTAATTTCGTTAAGGGAAAATTGGCACTCGGATGAATTTTATTTAAAGTAATACACGCAATAACTTATGAAATCTTTAGAATCTACACTCGATGTATGTCTACAAGATGTTGAGCTTATCCCATCATAAAAAGATGACATGCACCTATTATGATAATAAGCTTCAACTTCATCTGATTCTTTGAGAAAATTCAGTCTAACTAACAGACTTTTATTAAATGATTCTGAAACATCTCTTTCCTTTAAAGTTGATAAAATTTTTTCTTTAGTCTCAACCTTCTGCATGCCGCGAAATGCTCTATTTTGGTTACAAGTTTCTTTACAAAAAACACAATGACGCTCAAAATCACGTGCTTCTTTCATAATCTTCTTCCCAATAGACTTTTTATTGTTTGTTCTTTGGAAGCTGTGGCAATTTTATTGATCGAGGTCTATTGTATGCCGATCGACAACCATCATGAATGTGTGCTTCAGTCATTTTCTGAAATGTTTTGTACCGCTGATCATTCCATTGTTTACTTGACGAAATAAGAGTATCTGTCCCTCGACTTTTTATTTTCACCAAATCTCCATCGTGGCTTTTACAAATGATACAAGAAGGTACCTTTTCCATCATTTACATGAATCTATAAAATGCAGAAAGCACGATAAAATTAGTATACTGAAGAAAAGTAAAAATTACTAGATAAATAGCATGCGTAAAATTGTATGTACAGAGACCAATATAACCTGACTGACAACAAAGCAGCAGCTGCTTCTTATTGAATGCTTAGAAACATACTGAGACCCGTATAATAGAAGAATAGGATTGACCCCACCCTTTTGCTTCAAGGACACTATTATATACCTGTACTATATATACCTGTAATCCAACTTTCACATTCAACAATGTTTCTAAACTTTTCAAAATATTCGAAAATTCTTCAACATTAAAAAAATTATAATCTAAATAATAACAATTTTTCCACGTAAATAATACAATGTATAATGAAAAATGTCAATATTTTGTTTATTTTCAATGTTTATGCAGTTTTTTCAATTAAACTACATATTTTTTATTTCATTTCTTCAAAATAGACAACAAAACGAAAAAAATGAGCCGTCAGAGAACCTTTTTTGATAAATAAAAATTTTTCAAAATGGTGATTGAAAATTATCAAAATTTTTTTCAATTGAAATTTTATTATAACGGCTAAATATTTCTTAATGAACAAAATACAGTATTTTTAGAATAGCACAAAGTATATTTGATCAAACTTTCAGATCAATCGAACCATTTTTGTAAAAGACAAAAATTAAAAAAAAAAAAAAACTGTTTTTGGATTTTTTGGACATTTTTGAGGTTAGGGCAAAAATGATTACTACATAAGTTTTAGATTTTTTTATTTCCAACAACTTTTTTATTTGACTTTTTTCAATAGGATGCATTGTTTAGTCACAAATTGCAAAAAACCATTTTCACCCCTAAAAACCACCCCTCCTATAGACGATTTTGGTTCGGAATGTTTTTTTTTTTTATTTATTTATGATGTATTTGACTAAATTGGGCCATTAGTTTGCTGTAAGAAAACATTTATTCATTTGACCATTTTGAACTGCTATTTCTCCTGGACTGTAAATTGACTCAAGTACCTGTGTTTCTCTTTGAGTTCCAGATCTATTGTGTAGTTTTTAGTTTTCTTATATACATAATAATACTATATTGCTATGTTCTTTGCAATTTTATATACAATAAAACCTACGTTTTAATGTTATGCCATTTTTCATATTCACTGTGTTAAGTGATTGAATAAGGATGATTCTGATTCTATATATACATGCATATAACTTATGGAATAAATCAAATTTGGAAAAATATTTGTTTTTCATTTATTTTTTAAAGTTTTAAGTTCTGGGAAGTACACAAAGGTTTACAAGGTTACGATTTCTCTGAGTTTCCAATACAAAAACCAAAAGTTTTCCATAGAAAAGTTTGTACACCTTTACTACCCAGATTTCAGTTACATGTACTTGAAGATAGACTGCGTTTAGATTAAGAGTACTAATTGAATATTGACAGATTTATGATTGCCTCAGGAGCCTCTAAGATCCGACGGATGAAGCTCAGCCTGGATGCCAACTGTATGAGCCTTGGCACGGCGCTGGAATACCGAGACCCCCATGTGATAGCCTCGGTACTTAAGTCCTATCTGCGCCAGTTACCTGAACCCCTCATGACACACAAGCTACATGACCAATGGATAGCAGCAGCCAAGTAAGTACATTGTATTTTCTTATTTTAAAGGCAATAATTGATCAAAATTCTTTACTTTTTAGTTTCTTTAAACATTTTTATTGGTTATTTAGAAAAAATCTCAAACTTTATTGTACTTTATATTTAAATAGTCAAAAAATATATGCAACTCCTAGAATCTCGAGTCCACATCTCAAGAGATTTAATGAACTCTGTGATTAAAAAAATTCAAAAACAAACTCTTTCGTTTGTTTTGAAATGAGAAAGCATGTAGGTCGGTTCTCTTTGTGGATGATACCCCACTCTCTTAAATCATCACAGTTCTCTGAACAACTTAGCGGTTTCAGGCTAACAATTTAGCTATCAATGATACTAAAACTGAGTGTACAATATTTTCTATTAATTATAATGTATATAGGGATATTAAGCCTATCAAGTTACTATTAATTCATTTTAGATAGTTCATATTTAAAATATATGACTAAATCCATATACATAATCTTTGTAAAAAGTTGTAGCTAACTTCCTTTTGGTTGTTTTGGTTAAACACTTACCGAATTTTTAAGTATGTTTTATTTACCGATGAGTCACAGTTCACTCATGATGGTATCAACAATTTACGAAACCAACATTCATGGGCAGAAGTGAATCCTCATGCAGCAATTGAACATAACTTTCAATAGTATTTTAGCATTAACGTATGGTGTGGTATTATTCATGATCAGCTGATTGGACCATTTATTTTTCAAGAGTGCTTAACAGGTCAAAAATACTTACAGTTTCTTAGAGAAGAATTACTAACATTGCTTGAAGATGTTCCTTCTTGCTACGCAAAGCCAGCTGTACTTCCAACGCGATGGCGCATCGCAACATTTTTCAAAATTTGTTTCCACCTACTTGAATCAACATCCAAATAAATGGATTGGTCGTGGAGGTTTTATTTACTGACCACCTAGGTCATCAGATCATACTATGTTGGATTTTTGCATATGGGGATTGATGAAGCAGAAAGTTAAAAGGTTAAAGTTTCTGTTAGGCACTACTTACACATATTATTGAAGCTTATACACAGTTTAAGGATAGCCCTGTTGAATTATACAGAAAGTAATCAGAGCCATTCTTAAACAAGCAGATAAATGCATTTTACGTTGATGGAGAAAATGTACTGTAATTTGGTTTAATTTTATTTTGAACTGTTAAAAATAAAAATTAATCTAACTAAACATTTATTCACTTTCTATGTACTTTATTTACACAGTTGTGTTCACAATAAAATTTTTATTAAAACTTTTGACATGTTTCTTGGTAAAATAACAAAGTTATTGTTGTCAACAATGAATAAATGTGTTTCACTGCATTTTTTGCTTTTTACACTGATTTTCTCAAAAGCTACTTAAATTTCAGCTCTAGGATCTGTTTTATTCAATTTATCAGATCAAAAACAATAAGGAATGTTTGAATTCACCCTTTAATCTACCTTACCAGAATTTCAGGAAGACCTCTTTTTACATGGTGAGTTGAAATCTAGGTGAAATCTTTTGCTAGCTGTAACTCGCTGACATAGCATTTCCGGACCATGTTTATATAAACTTTTTTTTAATTATATTTGCATGTAGAATGAGCTCTCACAGCTTCTGTATATCTTTGTGAATCACCCTGTATACAACTAGAAGTATGTATTTGTTAGATTTATGTAAAGTTAAGCTTGAAAAAACTAATAACAGCCATAGTTATATGAAAATAAAGCTATTTAATAAACTGCCAGAAAGTGCGTGGTATATTAGCCTTTACAAATTCAAAATAGTCCTTGACAAATGGTTAAAAGATTAACATTCTTTACAGTTGACAAATATTTAGTAAGCAATGTTGAGCATGTAAAATTTTAACTCTTTGTTACCGATCTGTTTAAGGAATTTATTATGTTAGTCCAGACTCATTTTTATATTTTTAAAATTGGTTTTAGAAATATTTATACTTTGCTATTATTTATGTATTGTTATTTATTGTCATTTTTACTATTATTATTTTACAATATGTAGTATTATTGTTAGTATTTAGTGTTATTTTTATTATTTATATTGTTATTGTTTATTTGATATTATTACTACTCTTTTTTTAATATTCTTATGTTATTGTTCCAAGTAATGTTATTCATTTATTATATTAACAATCTATATAGTTGTTTATTACTTAGTTGAAAAAGGAAGGATTGCGAGTTAAGAAATATATAAAGGAGAGAAATAAGGATAATTACTTACAAAAATATAAATAATTAGTAAAATGAAAGATTCGATTGAATTTCAAGAAGGAAAAAAATGTACAAGTAGATTAGAGATTTGCAAAGAAAATTAATAATAGTCAAACAACAGAGTTATGGTTAAGACGTTAAACGTTATACCTAATATAAAAAAACCATAAATTTGTTTATAAGGAAGGGGTCGGCGGGAAGACACTATTTGTAAAAGGAAGTCGTGGAGATAGGATGCCAGTACAATCGCCGAATAGAAAACAGTGGTAAGGCAAGTCCAGATATTTTTTCGGGTAGGAGATAACTGGTATGAAAGAGAAGCTCGTTAAGGATGAGGTGCCAGGACAACCACCAAGAAAAGAAAATATTAAATATGGCGAGCCTTGAAAAATTTAGAAGGAAAATGTTTAACATGACAAAAAAACAATCTGACTAATTGGAATTCAAAATTTAAGTTAAATTGAAAAAAAAAATAACTTGAGTAATTAAAGTTTTAAGTTAAATTAATAGAGTTAAATTTATTCTAATTAAATTTATTCATTCTCTTAAATAGCAAACAAATTATTAAGAGTTTATTTAAAACCAAATGATCCTCTCATCAAAATAAATCTATAACCATTAAATATTAATAATTCATTTCAGATCAATTAATTTCCTTCAATGCCAAATATAATATTAAAGTCTATTTCACATAAAATTTGGAAAAATTATTGATGGCGGAGATAAATACTTCAGTAGGGAACAGGGTCGTTGTACCTTACCAGATGCTGTATATTGACGTCGGGTTGAGATGTAGGTTAAGCGAGCAGGGTTGGGGAAGGGGTTGTAGCGGTCGTAGGTATAAGCAACGATTGTCGGCCTGCACCGTTCGCGGTTACTGTCTTTTGACTCTTCAATCAGCTGTCGTTATATAGGTCCGTGCGACCGTGGGGGTGGGGGAAGCGTTCCCCTCTTGCTGTGATCGGCGATATTCCGTGGAGGCACGGACGTGCCAGATCGTGCCTGACTCATCGTTAGTGAAATAATAATAATTTCGGTACTTTTAAACTTCGGATAACTATAAAACTCAAGTCTTTGTATTGTAAATTTAAAGAAATGTTATGTTCTATTTTATATTTTATTACGCAATTTCACTAATCAATATTTAATTTTGTATGTTAAGAAAAAAGTAACATGTTACAAATTATTGTATTTATTATTATTAATTTGATGAAATAGAAGCAGTCCACAATTTTTATGATTCCTTAACAGAACTTATCCTTGTTTGGAAATGTAATTGTTGGTGCTAGAGTCTGGTGCTGGTTAAGATAGTATTTTTAGATAAATTAAAACCCACATAAGATTCTACATTTATTAGACAAAATTGTAATTAACTTTACTCTAAAATACATGCTATTTCAAAATGGAAATGAATATTTCATGTTATCATATCTCTCAGTTAATGTAAGAGAACACAAAAATATAATAGAATACAGAAAGATAAATTTCCTGAGATTCTGTACTTTTTTTTTTGAAGAAAATTTGACTCCAGTCCACTATTTCCTGACTTAAAAATACCACTGTAAATATTTAGTGAAAATGTTTCAGCATTTTATATTACGATCTTAATATTTGTTTTGTAATTATTTCATTATATCCTAGATTTACTTGTATAACATTATTGTGTTAAGACTTACGGACAAATATTATGAAGTTGAGACTACAGAATATTTACCGCTTTCATTTTTTCTCATGTTTGAGTTCTGTTGGCAGGGTCACCGAGTCAAATGATGCGAGATTACAGGCTTTGTGGGGCGTTGTTCAGCAACTACCACCTGCCAACTTGGAGAATCTTCGTTATCTTGTCAAGTTCCTAGCTTTGTTATCACAGAACCAGGAGGTAACATGAGAGTGGATGTGTATTGTTTGAATTTTACGATTATATCTGTTAGTTATGTTAACCAATTCGTAGAGATTTGTACTTGAAACAGTCCAATTAAATTGGTCGTGTATGAAAGGGCACCACGATGTTGTGCTAGGTGGATATTATGTAACACTATTATTCTCATTAGTTGTGGATTCTGAAACTTAAATAGGCGTGCTAATTAGTTTCTGGCTCCACTTTTAACATGGGTATGAATATTAACTATGTTATAAATAGGAATTCGTCTCAAATCTATAAATTTTTACTTCAGAGACTTAAATTTTAGAATTCATTATAGTAGAGCGTTGATTATCTGAAAGGCGGTCATCCAAAACGTCGGTTAACCGAAAGCCAAAACCGCCAAAGTTTTACAATTGATCAGCCAATCGGTCTTGGGTTGTATATTATGATTATGAAGGCTCTTATTGTCACTGGATCCTAGATGTTGCTGAATGGTCTTGTGCATGCCTACCACTTGTTTCTTCACATCGTTGGCATTGGTTATATTGTTAAAAACCATTGAAAAGTTTATATCCATTTATAAATATATTGTGATATAAAAAATCATGTGATTTATCGACAGTATGACATATAGGATCTATATCATCTACATTACCATGCAACTGAACATGCAGCGCTGCTCACTGATTAGTTTCTCTGGTGACATTAAAAACCAGCACGAGTAGGGGAATTGGATAGGACTGGATTGGTCAATCAGAAAACACAGTAATAACGGAACTGGCTGGCAGGAGCGCATGCGGCATTGCGTTGCACGCGATTGACATGGTCCGCCATTCCACTACAGAATACTGTTACGTACAGTACTGTTCCATATCCACCTAACCTCACTTGTCACTGAAATCAGTGTTGTTTTAACCTGTGTGCTATTGTTCGTTGAGCTGTGTGATATAGAAAGTTGTGTGAGAAGATGGAAAGTTTAAGGTGATTTTTTTTCCATCGAATTTTACCTCAGTCCTTCAATTCATGGACGAGGGAGTGATTGAGGCATTCAAGCGTTATTATGGAAAAACATTGCTTCATAGTGTACTAATTGACCAAGAAGAAAATAAAACAATCCTTGAAATGTACAAAAATACCAACTTAAAGGATGCTATTTATATGGCTGCAAAAGCATGGGCTAATGTCGTAGAGACTACCGTAAAAAAAGCCTGTAACAAGCTTTGCCCAACATTTGACTGTGAAACTAGGTCTACACCTGAAGAACCAAGAAATGATACCTTTATTTCAGAAGTGTTGAAAGAGTCCTCAGGATTTGAAGAGTGTGACCGAGAAACATTCACGAATGGTTAGAGTGTGATGAGGATGATTCTTACATTGACAGATGATGATGTAATAGCGCAGGTACAAGAGCCTGAAGATGACATTGATGAAGATGACGATCAAAAGATGACAACGTTTCGGTTGGAAAAGATCCGACCAATGAAGGAGCGTTCCAGTGCTTTGGATGTGATGCTGTGCAACTGCTGTCTTTAAAATGCCTATGAGACTTAGTGTAAAAAAAGGGTGTCAAAGCTTATCAAACATGTTCAATTTTTTCTTTTAGGTTAATTTTGTACGGTTTTGTCATATGTATCTAATTATGCGTTGATTTTTTACTGTTCCTATTTTATTTTACTTTAAGTAAATTTTGTACATTTACAATGATATCTAAGTCATTGAGCCAAAATTGTATTTACTGTATGTGCAGTCCCTACTTTAATGTGTTACCTTCACATTCTATTTTATCCTTCCGTGTGATATTAAAAGGTGCTATTGCGTGTTCTAGTCCAAAAACATGTTTATTTGCTGTCCCACCCATTCCCCTACCATCAACGTAAAACTAGACTTTTGTACAGTAATGTTTGACTATCCAAAAAATTGATTATCCGGAAACCCCCTTCAACCAATTGTTTTGGATAATCGACTCTCTACTGTATTAAATAGTTAAAAATTTGATTATCTGTCAATACTGCAATTTGTATTCAAAATGGAGTTTCTTATGGAATTTACTCGTACTATATTCTGTTGGGTTTCTTATACAATATTGAATATAAATTATAAAAAAATAGTATTAATTAAGAGATAATCATATTTTTTACAGTTCATTAATATTCAGACATTAAAATTGTGAGAACTGAAAAACCAGATAATTATGATGCCAGCCGCTTAAGCTGAAAAGTACGTTATGAAACTTGTTCAGAGTTAAGTGCGCTCGTTACTCTTTGACTCTCCACTGAGAAAGTTGTATGCTGTTAAAATAAATCTTTTGTGAAAGTATTTATTGATGGGATTCGATAATCAAATCTGTGGAGATCTGCCGCATCATTAGTTATCGGCTGATCAGCAGTACACAAATGACTGATCTTTAACAGGTGCTTTTGTCGTACTTAGTGTTTTAAAAACTGTAAATGATAACCTAATTGACAAATTATTGTACTTTAGTAAATAATATTGTGCTTACAGTTAGTACTGTATTTGTCTATATTTACGTTTGTGCAGCTTCGTGAGTATGCTGTGTTTATTCGGGGATGACAGTTATTTGGCATTATGCAAACTACTGATAGTGAAGTGATTTTTGTGTACTATGTCTTTGCTAAACCTTAAATAGTTAATCTAATTAGTGGTTTGTCTGCTGCGCTTATTTGCTAAAATGCATTTAAATATTTTTTATAATAACTACAGTTAGTTTGGAATTTTTTAAACGTTTTAAGTTTAAAATACATGTTATAAGTGATACAAATATGTGCGAATATATTTTCATATTAAAAGCATATATTATGGAAGCCCATATTATGAACTACTAAAATAAATTTAAAGATTGGTGTTATGACTTACTTATTAACCCTTTTAGTGCCAGGATCTCATAACGAGACAATGTAAAAAACACGCTTGAGTGCTGAGTCTCGCTCCTAGACGAGATGTTTTTACACGAAAAATGTCGGAGTCTCAGAACGAGATGATTTCTATTTCATTTTTAGTACCTATATAACTTATAGATATAGAGATATACTTATAGATATTTGTATATCTTAAAATCTATAAACTGTAATGGAATTGAAGTAGCAGTCCAAGATCAGTAAATTTTTGTGGTTTGAAATTGATTATAAATTAAATTGGTATTCACATATTTCAAATTCAACAAAAAAAACCTTCTTCCATAATTTTTTCTTTGAGAATGCTTAAATATACAACAACATTAAAAACTCAACTTGCTGTTTATAATGCTTATTTCTCCTCACGTATGAATTATGGTTTATCAGTATGGGGTGTCTCTAGACATGCTGATATTGTCTTCATCCTGCAAAAGAAGGCTGTGAGAGTTCTAGCAGGCATATTTCCACGTGCCCTTTGCAAAATCAGTTTCATTAATCTTTAAATTTAATTTATTTAAAGATTTATTTAAATTAAATTTAACACTACAGCAACTGTATCTTTGAGATAGCGTGTTCAATAGTCAAAACTTTAACTAACACATTCATGGAGAATCAAACAGTCCACAGCCATAACACAAGACATATAAACATGTTATAAAACCAGTACAGCATAGACTAACTTTGTTCGAACGTTCGCCTCAGTATGTGGGGCCGGAAGTGTACAACAGGTTACATGTGCATCTTCGGAACATTACTTGCCCAAGTAAATTCAGAAAAAATCTACATAAGTGGCTGGAGTAAAGAGCATTCTACTCTTTAACAAAATTTTAGAATATCATTAAGAAAATGTCCTATACTCAATATAATTAATAGACTAATAAGTTTGAATTGCTGTTTTATTTATCATATCTATTGAAATTTACTTATTGTTTGTATTTGACATATTTTAATCTATTGTTCTATTGTATTTATTTAACTAACTCATCAAACAAAATTATTGAATGTATAGCCCTTATTATATTTTTATAATTTTTAATGTATCATATATTAAAATTGTTATTTCGTTTACTCTACTTATTGTTATTTGATTTTAATCTATATTTTAAGGATTTTAATGTAGTTTAGTCTTTTTAAGTTTCATGACAAATCACCTGTCATACAATTTTGATGTATTGTGGTGCTTATGAATGGCACTTGTCAACATTGGTTTTTTATCTTTGGTACTAAAAGGATTCAAATGTAGCCACTTCTCTAAACCTCTGCAAATCTCGTAAAATAGAGTGGTATTCTTGGATTACTGTTTATGTTATTAGACAGTCACCAAATGTTTAAGTATGACAGCTACTACAATTCAAAATTTTGATAATCGGCAATCAGTATTTTAAGATTTAGAATTGGACTTGGGGTTTAAAAAATTCTGAATTTGCCCTTCTGTAGCTGAGGTTATTGTAATGTTGAAAATGACTTAGTGCTATGACAATAACAAGCTATGGTAAAATGTCATTTGTAGAGTTACTTGCATAAAAGACAATGAAATGTCGATTGACAAATGTAAGACTGGTTAGTTGTAATTTCTGATGGAAAATCCTCTTAGAGTATGTACAATTTTGTTCTTGAGTATACATATTAAGTTCATTTGATATAATTTAGGTAGACATAATTAGCTATGGATGCCTTAAATTAACTTATGGTAATTTGACAAATATGATAATTTGGGGTGTTAAAATATAAAAATTGGTTGGCAGGTGAACAAGATGACTCCTCAGAACATTGCTATCGTGGTAGCACCCAATCTACTCTGGAGTCCCAACGATGATGGCAACAACATCAACGCCAACATGAACACGGCCAGCCTACACAGTCTGATACTGGATAGTCTTGTTACCTACAGTGATTGGTTTTTCCCTGGGGAGTATGAGATGTTTGTCACACTCAGCAGGTAAATAAACCACAGAGAAGTTTTTTCTTGCTTTGAATTCTTATTTTGTTTGGAACGTATTCTGTATTGATTAATGTGTTATATTGATGAATGTTAACATTAATAAAATAAATATTTATTTTTATTATTAAAGCATATTTCTGATATTTACTTAGTGTTACCAGTGCTAGATTTTTAAAATTTTCCGCGCTTTTACTGGATCAACACTTATTTGTATTCAACACATGGCATGAGCTCCCACCAACTTTTTTAATATACTTAAGTATTTAAGTATACTTTTTTATACTGAAAATGTTGTGGGATATGGTCATAAAAATTCAGTAAAAGTTAATTTTTATTAAAATTGGGTAAATTTGTTTGATATTCATTTTTTTACCATTTCTATCAATATATTTTTGATATAATTATGAAGAATAAAATTTTTCGCTTTTGTAAAACATGAATATATAAATTTACGTGTGTACAATCAAATATGAATTATATTATAACTATTATGTTTTTCATCATTAAGTAATTAATTATCAAACTACCCTCTAATATAGTATGAGTTCTCTACGCCAACTACCATCCTTGTCTAGAAACCTCTAGAAATCAAAATTAATGCTAATATTAAAATTCCTTCAGTGCAAAGTACTTACATCAAGTCTAAAAGATTAACAAGTCTTATTTTGATTATAAAGCTAAGTCCAATACCTTCTGCCATTCAAGTCCTGCTTCATTCAACATATGCAAACCAGGCAAAACTGAATAATTTTACATAATTGGGGAGGTAGTGTATATAAAATTTTCTGTAATAGTGTCTTTTTATACAGAACTTAGGTGGAACTATATTACACAGAACTGGGTGTCAGGAAAGGGGAGTTGTCATGAGGGGTCCTCATGACTCTAATAATCTGTATGTTGACCTCTTGTACGTGAGCACTGTTCAACCACACAGGAGCACAGTATTCAGCAGTGGGATATACCAGAGCCTAGGTAGAAGTATACACTTGTGTGTTGGTTCCCCGAGACAATCCAGCAACGTGCAATACTATGGGGGTCATTCAATAACAAGACAAATTACTACTGCTCAAAACAAATTTATTCAATCAGTACAAGACTTTGATTTCTTTTCCACACAGTTCCCAGCAACACTTATGCACTTGTTCCATCTTTTTGCTAATTTGTAAATACTCTTGGAATAAAACTCTTTGGGTTGATCTCGAAGCCATTTTTGCACTTCTTCATTGGATTGAAAATGTTTCCCTCGTAAACCCTCTTTGAAGGGTCCAAACAGATGAAAGTCTGATAGGGTGAGGTCAAGGTTGTAGGAGAGATGTGGAAGACTCCCACCCCAGTTTCTGAAGTGTTTCTTTTGTCAGCTGTGCCGTATATGGAAGGGCGTTGTCATGAAGCAAAATCATACCTTCATTCAAGAGCTTGCGGCGTTTTGTTTGAATGGCGTGTCTTAATCTTGATTTCCAGCATACCACTGTCTTACTGGCTGTTAATTGTTCTTTGTCCTTCAAGAAAATTACAATAAATCGGTCTCTGAAAATCCCAGAATACTATAAGCTTAACTTTTATCGCAGATGGCTTGGTCCTGAATGTTTTGTGAGTGGAAGAAGTTGTATTCTTTCACTCAAGGCTCTGTTGTTTTGACTCTAGGTCATAGTGGTGGATACATGTTTCATCAAACGTTACAATTCTTTTCAAAACACTTTTCCTTCAGTAGAATATGTATTTTTCAACTGTTTGAAGCCGGGTTTCTTTATGAGTAGTTGGATCAAAAATCTCGCACAGGTTTTCTTGTACTCCAGTTTTTTGTGAATAATTTGATGGTCAGTTCCAACACTCCTGTTTATTTTTTAACTTATCAGCTCAACAGTGACACACCTATTGTCTTGAATTAACGTGTCAATCCGAGATTTGAGAGAGGAAGTCCCAACTTTGACCAATCATCCACTACGTGGCCAAGTTGAAACTGTTCTACCCATTTGTTAAACATTCGATTTATTCAAACAATCGTCTCCGTATGCTTTTAACATTCTTTCGTGGATTTTACAACCTTTCTTATCATCTGCAACTAAAAATCTGATCACGGAAATTTGATCTTCTACAGTGCAGTGTTTGAGTGGACTCACCATTGTAAACTGAGTAAATTTGAGGCTATGTTTACAAAATATGATTGAACAGCTGATAAAATGTCATTGCAAGGTTGACAACTTTGTCTTAAAAGTTTCATATAGATCAATTCAGCCACTTTTGAGCATTTGTCTCGTTACTTTTTTAATGGTCCTCGTATATTAACTATAGTTCTCACTTTAGCTGCTGTTTTCAAAGGTGGCCTTTAAATGTGATAAATCGGCCTAACAAAACTCCCAGGTACTATTGATCATAGTATTTAAGTTTGACTCCATTAAAGCTATAATATTAAGCTAATAATAATATTTTTATAATATTAATATTAAGCTTATAATTAACCAGTTTATTGCTGGGGTGAAAACATGCAATCTCCATCTTAAAAGTGTTGGTCTTTACCTTTCAGATTCTAAAATAATTCTTGAGAATGGCAAGATCATTTGTGAGTGTGATTTCAGTAGTTTTTGTGTTTCTGTATTGAAAGGCTATAGCTGGAGTTTTATCTTTAAAGGCTATAGTTGGAGTAAATCAACTTTTTGGATACTGTGTCTGGCATGTCGACTGTATACACGTTTGACAAGATGGGAGAAAAAACTGATCCTTACAGGAGGTTGTCATGTAAAGAGCTTACCTTACAACTTACAACCTTACAACTAATACGACTTGATTAACCTGTTTCTTAGCATTAAATTAACAAGTTTTGATAGAAATGGACAGGAAATCAAATTTTTTAAACTTTACTAATAGGCCCTTTCTCCATACTGTATCATAAGCCATGGATAAATCAACGAATTCTGCATTTTCTTATCAAACACATTCTCAACAAAAGATGTAAAAGCCAGAAACTGGTCACAGGAACTACGTCCAAGTCTGAAGCCAGCTTGTTAAAAAAGAATTGCTAACATTGACAATAGGGAATATTCTATTGTACAGCATCCTTTTTTGCAGCTTATAACATACACTCGGGAGAGCTAATGGGCGATAATTTTCAACACATTCTGGTTCCTTGCGTGATGTCAAAACATTTATTTTAGATTTATTGAGACTAGTGTTTGTTAATGTCTAATATATCATTGAATAGTGTCAAGACCCATATATTTATTTTTATTTACATTTTGCAGATTGGAGATTGCCTCTCCAAGCTTTCTCAGATTAAAGTGTCTAGATTCTTCTAATGGTGCTTGCTAACTCCATTGTATCTAATTAAGCTTATAGAGACTTTCTTATGGAGATTTTCTTTTAAAAGGACCAAACTTTTCAATTGCTATGGGTAAAGCTCTCACTTTGGATGAAATACTCCCAGCGTTTCTAAAACATTGTAGACAACAGTAAATCTATGACTCTTAATGTTATTCAAAGTTTCTATAGTTTTTACCTATTTTTCTCTTCTAGAAGTATTGTGGGAGTGGAGCAGTAGAAGTTAAAGCAAGCCTCTCCAGTTTCATTATACTCATGAAAAAGGTCCTCACATTCTTGACTCCAGCCCAGAATATATTCTCTTCTGAATCTCTTTGAAACATTTTTTTTGGTTGTGAATAGAATAAGACCTGTAAAATGATTGTAATTTTATATAATTTAGAATAAATAAAACAGATAACATCTTCCAGTATAGATGAGAAAGTTTCCCAATCAACTTTATTGAATTTTCATGTAGGCCGAGGGTAAGATTGTATTAAATGTATCTGAATCCCCACAGTAACAGAAATTTCCTATATACAGTCACTGATATAAAAAATTAATGAATGGAGCATAGTACAAGTCATATGAATACTATTAAAGCCAACTGGCTAAATAAAACTTGGATACTTAAGCTCCAAATTAAAATTCCATTCTGAAGAAGTAGGTTTTATTTCAAGAAAAATAAAATACACTCTTCTTAATAAACTCTGTCTATCATGATTCATATATTTAAAATGTCAAAATATTGTAATAAATTATCTCACAAACTTGTTCTTGCCGTAGGGTTCATGTGGTGAATGGCCATACGAGAACAGGCAGTGGAGACACTCAACTAATCTCCACAGAGACTGGTATTAAGAGGACACAGTCCAGTAGTAGTCTGTCCGAAGATCAAAGGTGAGCTTAGTTTGCTTAAGTTATAATACGTAACTAAACCATGGGTACTAAACATTTTTATAAATGGTTATTTTTTTAAACCTTCGCATTCAGTGTAATTTATTTAAATATCCATACAGCCATATACTCTCCACGATGATTTTAAAGAGATTGGCCCACCGATATATAATAATATTATGAAAATAATTGCTAAGATCAGGAAACGTTTACCTCCTGTTTTCTAGGAAATCTTCCTCCCAGGCAGTGGTGACTGCGAGTTATTGGCCTGGGGGTTCATATGTATAAACCCCAAACTAAAAAATGAAAGGTCGATAGGTTGTTGACAGTTTTGCAATATATGTCAAGAATTGTATTAAATTGCTGTTTTGTTAGTTATTTCTGCGCACGTATGTACAACTATACGTTAAAAGGATAGGAATTAAAATTAAAATGTTGCAGGATGATAAAATATAAGACACAATTAGAACACATTGCATTATTTGTTTAAAATTACTTCAATATGTAGATTATATGAACGTTTTAAACTTTTAACACATTCAAGACGTGTACCCCATCAGGTACATGCAATGTTTCACAACTGCCATCGTGTACTACATACAAATAACGACCAAACTAATATAATAATATTTGCTTGTATGCCGATGACTCTAATGTAACAATCTCTGGGAAGACCATGGAATGTATTGAGGAATCATCTTTTATTTGCCTTTCAATCATTAAAGACTTTTTTGACAGTAAAAATCTTCTCATAAATTCAAGTAAAACTAATTTTATATCTTTTAATACTAAACAAAATAGAGAAAATGAACAACCAAATATTTTTTTGGACAACACTTTATTAGAACAAGTTGATCATACCAAATTTCTTGGCCTAATGATAGATAAAAATCTTTCATGGGATAAACATATCGACTATGTTGTTAGTAAAATGTCATCTGGATTGTATGCCCTAAGACAAATGTCTAAAATAAGTAATTTGAAAACTCAAACACAAATTTATTATGCTATGGTCCATTCTCACCTAGCCTACGGGATTAGTGTGTATGGCGCTACAACAAAAAGAAATCTTGATAGAATACTGCTTCAACAAAAAAGGGCACTTAGAATAATGTTTAACTTAAAAAGAAACCTATCAGTGAAACATATTTTTGTAGAATTAGGCATTCCAACTGTTTTTGGATTATACATTCTGGAAACTGTAGCATATGCTAAAGTAAATATAAATTTTGTCCAAGAAACAAATAGGCATAATTATAACACTCGTACAAACAGGCAAGTAGAACCCCATAATTTGAAATTTTATAGTAAAAAAAACAAAATTTGTAGGCACTAAAATGCTCTATCACCTTCCCCGGAAGTTTTTGTTGGAACAAAATTTGATTAAATTTAAAAAAGAACTAAAAGAATTTTTGATTAAAATAGCACCATATTCCATTGAGGACTTTTGGGAAAGAAACTATAATTAAAATTTATGTATACACTTTGTCTATTTATTTACTTATAAGCTATTATTTAAGTTGTAGTTTATGTATACACGTAGTGCCATAAACTTAAGAAAATTATGTGATAAGATCCTTTTTCTGTATAAGAATTTATGTTAGAAACTAACTACGTCTTGGAAAATATATATATATATATATGTGTGTGTGTGTGTGTGTGTGTGTGTGTGTGCGCGTGCGCGCGCGCGTGTGTGTGTGTGTGTGTGTGTGTTTATTTTTTCTGTTTGGTGACCTGTTAAATGTTGAATTGTTATTTGTTTTTAAATTTTTGCTAATTATTATATTAGTTTGGTTTAAATTATATGTCAGCTGTTGCTTGTATTAATTTAATTATTATATGCAAATTTTAGTTATTATTTAACTATTATTCAATATTATTAATTATTAGTAATTATACTTATTGTAGGTTGACGCTATTCATTGTACAATGTACATTTTATTGAATAAAGGATTTTTGAATTTGAATATTTGGTTTATTGGGCCAAAGATCGGTGGAATAATTGACCCAGACCCATAGAAAGGCTTCATGAAATAAAAAATGTTAAGTATTGATTTTTGTTATTTTTTTTAGTTTAGTGGTATTTTAAAATAGTACATCAGATCATGTGTCATGTAACAGGTTTCATTAAATATAGAATGAGTAACATCCCCTAGCTTCCTGAGCTCAGCCAGAATCCCTGGATGGAATATGCACCAACATCAAACTTGATGTTACCTGTATAGAATTGAAGCTTGTATTATTTGAAGCCCATTTAAGGACTATTTCATATTAGATAGTTACAAGCCTACATAGATCATACTCACTCATTTTGGCTATTTTTCAACAAAGTTATTCATTATTCGATTTAACAGAATGCTACCTTTTTCAATTAGATCCTAAATTTCACTATTTAAACATCTCTAATTTAACTATTTTAAACTGTGGTATTTTCCAGTTTCAAATGATACAAGGTTTAAGTGATATTGAAAATAGTTAGCTTTAAAACGCTACAGGCTTAAATTCAGATGGGGTTGATCTGTTTAGGAACATATCTAAATTAATTTTTTGCTGTTACACCAATGGTTTCTGTCTGTTCTATATGCCTATAGCAGCCCACCCCAAGGAAGTCCTAAGCCAGTGACTCGCAACCGGAAGAACAAACCTGCTCCAGTTCCTCCAGCAAACCCACCCAACCGGGATTCTGTGGTTGTGAGGGAGATCAATCGAGACTCCATGGTTGTTGTTGGCAGCAAGACAATGGAAGAGTGTAGTCAGAACACATCGGCCCCTGGAGGAGAGTGCCAACCGATGCTGGGCTTTGAAAGGCTGCTTGCTGAGAAGAAAACAGAAGACGTGGACAAGAAGATGGAAGAGGAGAAGAAAACGGAAGAAGTAGAAAAGTCACAGAATGATATAGAGTCTTTTGCAACAAATAAGTAAGTGGTGGTTTATTCCTGAAGCAAATTTGTTTTAAAATATTACATAACTTGACAACAAGCTAAAAATTAATTTAGTGATTACCAACTTAGTAAATGATTTAACAATATTTATAATGTTTTGTTCCTGATTCAGATCAAAAGTAGTTGGGTAAGTAACTGTAAACCCCAGAAAATTTTCAGTTCCAGTTTATTGGGTCGTAAAGGCATTCCTGGGAATGAAACAGCAGACCAAGCAGATGGCTCTGAAGTCTTGGCAGGGCCAGAGCAAGACTGTGGGTTAGCTTTCTCCTACAGGAGAACTAAATGAAAACCTAGGAAAAGAGGGTCAGATTCGAGACATGGAGGGCTCAGGACTCGGACAATCAAAAATGTTTATCTCGTCTTATTTTAAAGGAAGGACTAAGCTCCTAGATCTAAGCAAGAAAATTTTACGACTAGTGCTTACATGTTAACACAACATTGCACTTGTTAGAAACATCTGAAGAAGGTGAGTCCAATCTAGGCTGATAAATGCAGTCTCTGTGTTGGTTTTTGCAGGAGCCTCAAATTTGAGGGATAAATAAAGTAAAGAGGTTTAAAGGTCATTTTAGGATTAAGTATGGGATCCTAGACTCCTTTCTCAGATAAAAAAATGCTGTGTATAATTTATGTATGTGTGGATGTGGTATAAAACTTTTTCACTGGTGGATTTGAAGAATTATCCAGATAAAGCAAACAACCATTAAGTCTTGAATTTACATACTTTGAACAAACCGTTAACTTTCAGAGCAGTTCTTCCAGTACCGGAACCATCAAAACCTCCTGAACCATTAAAGCCAAAGCCTGAATTGCGAGGTTCAGTGGAGCTGGTGTATGGGACCTTGGAACGTAAGAGGCCACCTCGCCCCACTCCTGCCCCCCGGTCATCTGTTCCTGACTCTGCTGCTGTGATAGGAGGTGAGAAGCCTGCTGTGCCTGAACGACCTGCCACCCTTCAAAGGCCTCTTAGTAGTTCCTTCCGTCTCAGCCGCAATCTGTCTGAAATGGACTCAGACAAGAGTACTTCTGACGTAAGTCGCTTGATAATTTTTCCACTTTTCTTTTCAGCATTTTACTGCCTTATAATCTAAAGACCTAGTGAGGATATGATAAAATAGAAGACAGGATAAATACTGGGTAACAAATAAAAAGTGCTAAAATATGACACTGATTTTTCCATCATACATGGCATTTCATCCTATAACACTTCCAGAGGGTCCTGATGATATTAGTTTCTCCATAACGCTTTTTCAAAACTAAGTCATGTTTAAGATAATTTTATTTAAATGTGGTCTATTCCATTTGTAACCATTGATAAGCTGTAAAAAATTCTGAAAATTGCTAGCATGTGGAAATTCTTTTTATACTGAAAATACATATGCTAAATTATTGATAATAATTATTATGACACAATTTTTGTAATTGTTAAAACCATTAATCCATGCTATGTACAAAGTAGTGATTAATGACATTATAAAGTAACATTTTTTATACTCATGGTGTATAACAAACCTAGAAAATATTTAAAAAATGAATGAAGAAGGCTAAACCCCATGACTACTGGTTAAATAATGTAATGCTGATACTTAGGGGTTTTTCCACATGTAGAGATGTCCAAGCTGATTTTGCTGTTGAGAGTGTTTTGTTGGGATTTAAAATTTACTGATGTGCAAGTTTTTTCCTCTGAGTTCTTAGATTGAGAGCAGAGGGAATGTTACTTTGATATTAAAACACCAATCAAAGTTGTGGGGAGAAACAGTTCCACCAGGGTTTTGGACCCTTCAGTCATGCCCATATTGTTCATTCTCTTGTGTAAGATTTCAGAGGTTAGAGAAGGACATTAACTGAGTGAATGTTGCAGGGGCCAGTGTCGCTGGAAAGAGCCCACATGTACTCAGTAGATAAACAGCAAGTGTCCATTATACAAGTCAGTGGAGGTAGGTTGGGTACTGTTAAACAGCAATTACTGATCTTTAAAATCCATTAAGTTTATGTATCTGACTAATACTGTGATTAACTAATTGGGTAACAAAAGGGAATACTTTGTTTAATCCTAGAACTAATTAAAGACTTGTGGCGAGTTATTTGTATGTAATCTCGTGGCATATCTTTTGATCAAGGTTTTTTAAATATTATATTTATTGGCATCCGAATATAGATTGTGACGGAATCTATACATTATTACAGTCAGAAAGATGTGACTCAGATTTTGATACAAGATACTTAAGGTTTACATAAACAAATAATTATGTAACAAAAATTAATGATCAAAATGTGGTGAAAAATCACAATCAATTCTCGCAGCATCACCAATGATGAACATTTAATATAGTATACCATATAACTACTGGCAGCTTGTTCAAGAGTTCAAGGAGTTCAATATTAGAAATAGTTTCACTTATATTAAAAAGTTTTCTCTCCAGTCATATTACTCTCAATAGAGTAAATGTCAGCCAACTCTTCTGTGATTTTAAAATCACTGTTCACACCACGAACAAATAAAAGAGCTTGAGCCAAGTCAGTGACATCAGTTGATTCGTCAAGAGCGATTGAGAACCATTCAAAGTCCTTTATGTCTTTCAGCTGATAAACAATGTTATTTTGTTCATCAGCAACTGGTGGGAGATGCTTCGCTAAACGTTCAGACAATTTATCTTTAATATGTACTTTTTTGTAAGAAATCTTAAAAAATATATTTGTCTATTGATTGTGTAGGGGAAAAACCGGAGAGGCCACCCAAACCAGAGATGCTGGGTCACACACCTGGACACAAACGTACAGCTTCCGAGGGAAATGTGGTTGATGTTGGTTAGTACGCTGACGTTGTTGAATTGTTAATTTTTAAAATGGCTCCTAATAAGTAGGCAATGCTACTTTGTTTCAATTCAGTATTTAGTATTTATACATTAATTTCAATTGTGATTCAGAATTTTTTTATCTTGAAAATAATTTTCCGTCCTGTAAAGCGAAAGTTGTTAAAGTTGTGTAATGTTCTAAGGAGTAATAGTAATAAAATTCATACTGTGGATGTATAGTATGTAACAAAATAATTTTCGTGTTATTTGGTTTGTTATATATTGTTGTTTGTGTGCTATATGCTTTATTTTATTTTAAAATTTATAAACAGTAAAACTGAAAGTTTGGTAAAATTAAATTGTTAGCTTTTTATAATTAAGGGGAGCGGGTCGTTCCTATCCCGCGCATGTTAAATTTTACAAACTTTAGGTACATGTATTGTCAAAACTAAGTAAGTTACAACCTTCAAATTTTTTGTAGGCAAAGAGTACTCCTTTATAAACATCTCTTGCAACTTTAGTAAAAAAAATCTTTTAAAAAAATTTTTTTAGGAATTTTTAAATATTGTGTGTAAAAAAATTATTTTTTTATACCAAAAAATTTTTTTTTCTCATTTGTTTTTTTAGATAGAATGATAAAAGATGCAACACCATTTGGAATTGCACTGTTCTATATGCATACCAAATTTCAATTCTCTAGCATTTATAGTTTTTGAGATACATGTACCTTTATATGAAAAAAACCAAGTTTTCCGGAAAAGTCCGGTAAAGGCAAAAATGACTGCTAAACTAACCTTTTGCTGCTAAAACATCCCAGCTCCGTACTCAGGGTCATCTGGGTCTTCATTTTCCCTCTTCTAATGCAAGTTTTCTTTTCCTCCTAGCAACTCTAGCCTCCTTGGTCATGTCTAAAGCAGATTTTTCTGCCTTTTTCAATCGTATTGTATCAAAATTTCGCAATGCGGCAACAGACTTCTCGCTCAGTTTTGATTCCTAGCTTGTTATACACATCCAATTTGCTGGTGAATCCATTATTAAAAAGTTAAAACTGCATCATATATGCCAAGTTTTTAGAGTGTTTTAGCCTTACAAAAACATTTTTAGGCACCTTAGACCAGACGGCATTGTTGAAACTTTCGTTCTGGTTTTGAGTCCTTTTGGTCAAGGGCATTTTTTTAGAAGATCCGGATTGGCTAAATCTCTATAAATTTGTTTGATCTGTACCATCACTTCATATGGCAAATTGTGTGACTTATGGCTGAAAGTCTGATGTAGGGCTTCGGCTTTATTATAACCGCACCACGACTCCGGCCCCTTTGGACATAGGCCATGTTGCGGAGTGTCATCATTCGATATTTTGTGGAAATAAGTTGCCCACACATTTTTAACCATTTGTTGAAGATCTGATCCACCTCTTTTTATAGCTAGGCCATAATATTCTTGCAGCTTGTCTATGTCATTATTTGTTAGCCTATTCTTGCCCCCTATTGCTCCTATTATCTTTTAGTTTTGTTTTTTCCCAACCGTTTCTTCAATTTCCCTTAGTCTGCTCCCCATTCTCTTCTTGACATGATTGACGCATTCCAGTTTTCTTACTTCTACTTCATCTCCATATGGCTTATCGTCAAACCACCTGTTTTAAAACCATTGCCGTCACCATCTCCTAAGTATCGTACATTTCGATCTCTGGACTTTCGGAAAACATCTAGGGCACCCGCAACTTCCATGCCGCCACTTGACCCTTCGTAGTTTTTGGAACATATATGATAAGGTACTATTTTTTTTTTTATTTTCATGTACAGTGCAGATTTGACAGTATTTGGACATTATGGAAACATCCAACACCTTGCCAGTATCTAATGATGTTACTTTGACAACCCCATTCAGTGACTTGTGTCCCCTCCTTTGCCAAGACCCATCTAAACAAACCGTCAAATCTCTTTTTGACGTTTCTTCACACTCATTTACAGACACAGCTTTCCTCAATTGCCTGCTTCATACTTTCACTAGCACAATTTTTCAACAGCCTGATATATTATGTTACTATAAGGTCCTATTTTTTTTAGGTGGTAAAGGTAAGTCTAATAATGAACACAGAATGTTACCTGCACTGATACCTTTTTTTCCGATCGTTCTCATGCCGTAAATAAATTTCAAGTTTACCTCATATTTTCCATTCTCATTTTTTTTTAGAGTTGTAAAAATTAGTTGATTCCAAAACAAACACAACATTTCAGTTCAATATTCACAGCCAATCCAAATCTTTTCTTATCCGTAGTACAAAGTTCTATGCAGTCTTCGCTATCGCAGAATTTTACATTTTACAAATTTTTTTAATTGCTCACTAAATAAACTAAGATCCAAAATAACACTACCCATTCCAGTTCCTTCATAATTGTCATATTTATCAAAGGACAGTTTTTTTAGAAGCAGAGCTAATGTTTGCATTAGTAGTAGGCCTAGGGCTAGGGCTAGCAGAATCTGTTTGGGTAGGCCTAGATTTAGAGTCCAACTTACGGTACTTGTTTCCTCTAAACTCACGTTTAGATTTAGTTTTGTAACTAACCTTTGCTCTTGGCATGGTTATAAGAAGTTGTAAAAACACTTCAAGAAACAATACACACTCCTAATCTACCACTAACTATGAATAAAGTGCAACACTTTTAGTAAAACACAATTATCCGACACAAACACAATATAACATAACCTCCTAAGCATATCAAAACAAATAAAGCAATATTCTTTCTGTCATCTGTATTCCCAGTTTGTCAGTACCCAGGTTGACCAACAGAGCAAAGCCATAACATACTTATAACTAAACACACATGATATATATGATTGTGTCAGCCAACATCTTACGAACTGCTGCAAAAAACTAGTGAACATCTTTTGTTTGTGAATTTTTTTTGGTAATTTATAAATTTATTTGAGCATTAATACTTACATATTTTTAAAATACACACTTTAAACTATTAAAAAATGCAATAAAAAATTTTTCTAATTTTTTTTTAATTTTCATCGACCTGCTCCCCTTAAAGGGTTTATGATGTTGTAAGTAATAACAAACAGGTTTTTTTAACAAGTTTTTTTAAATAAAATAAGTATGGTTCTACATTTTTTAAATATATTTAACTATATCATAAGTTCAAACAAGTTTTACAGTTCCCAATAAAGTCAAGCTGATTGATTATATTTTAGTGCCCTAAGAATTAAATTGCTTTAGTTAAGAGGTAGATAACAAAGTTAATATCTGTGAATATTTCCCTGAAAATGTGATCAATGAAGGGCTAGGAGGGAATATCATATCTGCAATGTACTGATTTAAAGTTCAAATATGCAGAAAATGTTGATATACACTGTAATGTAATACCTTCATATACGGGGTTCATTTTTAAAGTAAGAACCAATTACTCATTGTGACCGTGCATCCTGTCACATGTAATTCATTTCATGGTCAGCCTCTCATGGTCAGTCCTCCACTACGCCGCCATTACGTTTCATGTCTCTACCATTGTTGGTTGTGTGGTTATACTGCTTTGTTTGTCACCATGTCATTAATTCCGCAGATTGTGAAGTGCACTCAGTAATTCAGTTTCTAAATACAAAAATAGTTTGTTCTGCAGAAATTCACCGACAACTTGTTGAAGTTTTTGATGGTTTAATGAACGATGGAAATGTGCGGAAAATGTGTAGGCATTTTAATGAAGGAAAAATGTTCATGATGAAGAATGACCTGGATGGCTTACTGTCATGAATGAAGATTTGACAAAAAATGTTGATGAGGAAATTCACCAAAACAAGCACTTCACTACAATTTGGGAGGTAAATTTGATTTATATATGTATTTTGAGAAAATAAAGAAGATTGAACTTGAACTTAAATTTGAACTATTGAGACACTTCATCAGAATTCCACAAGTATTATGGTCTGTGGTTTATAATATTGTTACTAATAAACTTCGTTACAAAACAATGTTTGCAAGATTGGTGCCAAAATATTAACAGACGAACATAAAGCAAAGCGTATGGTATATTCTTTGTCCTTTTTGGAGCGCTAATACAAGGATTGTGATGAGTTCTTGTCATATTGTGACTGGTGATGAGACTACACTCCAGAGACTAAACATCAATCCAGTGAGTGGAGCCAATTTAGTGGAGTGATGGGAACCAAAATCTGGTGCCACAAAATGTTTATATGTGCATGTTGACTATGTGGAGAAGTGAATAATTTTTTTATAATTTAGTTTGTGATACAATTTAAGTTCATACATAAAGATCCATTACAAAACGGTTCTTACTTATAAAATATCTATATATATTGGACATTAGAACACTGTAGTTTTCAAGATTAGTTCAATAATGCTACTTTATCTTGTACTTCAAAGTACACTGCTGGCCCACCTTGTACCTTATAAATAAAAAAAAATAATAATTTTTAGGTTTTGATTGATTCTGAATCTTTGTAATGTGCTAATTAAATTGATATATAACACTTCGGTATTTTAAGTTTATTCTCGACTATAAAAAATTACAAAGTTATGCTGTCGCGTCTTACTGACACAAAATCAAACTTAAATCAACGCTTTTTACTGGTTATAAACTCTGCACCTGTTGATAAATTTTATACGTAATATCTATATTCAACCAATTTATAATTTAACTTTTCATGTTGGCTAACCTGCATTGCTTAAATGCTTTATTGTCAGGTGCATAATATGCATAATAGTGCGTCGGACATGTTCAGAAGCACATTCTGAGGAGGCTTCAAAGTTTATGGTGTGACATGAAAGGGAAGAAAGTGATGGATTGAAAAATTGGTGGGAAAACAAGGAGGCTGACTGATAGTGCAATAGATTCATTGCAAAATTATTATGAACTTGCCATTAGACGCAACACTGGTGATTTAGGAAAAATGAAACAAGCAGTATAGGCGACATTCTATCACAAAATATCAACAGAAGACAAACCTAAACACGAGCTATGCGATGTACAGTGTTGTAAGTACCAAACAATTAACTGAAAAAGAAGCAACAGTCTATAAACGTAAAATTTACTAGACCAAGGTGTATGTAACTTTATAAAGCCAACATTCAAGAATTTGTCAAACTCTGACCTGCTACGAAAATGTTTGCATGGTAAAACTCTAAATGTGAACGAGAGTTTTAATCCAGTACTATAGTCCAGAATACCTAAAATCAACTTTGAATGGATCTCTACTTTCAAATTTGGCACATACAATGCTGTGATAACATGGGTAGCATTGAAGTGTTCAATGAACGATGTGTAAAAGTTGGAAGTAACAGTGTAAATACTCTCTGAAAATATACAGCATGTGATTGGAGAAGGCAGACTATGCAGCTTTATCAGAAACTAACTGGAATTATAAAGAAACTCCTATTAGACACAGAAAAGGAACAAGAATTGATTGGAAAATGAAAAGAACAAGAATTAGGCTGGCACGTTTTGATTATACGTAATATTTTCTTATTCCACCTTTTCCTGAAAACCGTGTTTATATAATATTCTCTTAGTGCAGTTTTAAAAGAAAACTAAAATTATTTATTGTACAATATTTAATTACAACTTTCTCAAGTACACTGTAGAAAAATACACTGAATAAAATAAACAAACAAAAGTTTTATATATATATATATATATATATATATATATACTTTCAAATTTTTACCATATAATTAAGATACATTACCATATATACGAGGTATGGCTATTAAATAACGGGACTGACGCTGCAGTGGAACGAGTGCGCATGCGCCAACCAACAATGACCAACAGCTGTGTAGTTTGAGACTTCCTCTTCAGAATGCAGTTTCTGTAAACAACATCGTTGTGTCATAACCTTCATTTATGTAAGTTATTTTGTTTTGCCGGAAAAATGGTTAGCGTAATAATAGAGCAACGAATTGTTATTAAATTTTACATTAAACTTGGAAAAACCGCTACCGAAACCTATAATTTACTAAAAGAAGTGTATGTGAGTGAATGTTTATCGCGGACTCGTGTTTTTGAATGGTTTAAGCGTTTTCAAGATGGTCGACAAGACGTGGAAGATGATTCGCGGCCAGGTCGTCCTTCAGCATCAAAAACGGAAGACAATGTCGTTAAAAGTTGCTAATTTGATTCGGTCTGACCGACGATTAAGCATTCGTGCAGTTGCTGAATCTGTAGGCATTGATAAAGAATGTGTACTGCAAATTTTTCATGACAATTTGAACATTCGAAAAGTGTGTGCAAAAATGGTACCAAAAATTCTTACGATTGATCAACAAGCAGCTCGTAAAAATGTTTGTACTGACACTTTGAATGCCATTGAAAATGACCCAAATTTATTGGAAAGAATAATAACATGTGATGAATCATGGTTTTTTTTCTTATGATCCGGAAACGAAGCGCCAATCCATGCATTGGAAGACCTCAACTTCACCGAGAGCCAAAAAAGCAAGAATGAGCAAGTCAAAATTTAAAGCAATGATGATTGTTTTTTTTCGACATTCGTGGGATTGTGTACCTTCACTGGGTTCCTGAAGGTCAAACAATTAATCAACATTACTATCTTGAGGTACTTAATAAACTACGTGAAAGAGTAAGAAAAAAAACAACCCGAAATGTGGAAGGACAAATCATGGATTTTGCACCAAGACAATGCGCCAGCTCATTCCGCATTATCTGTCAAGCGGTTCCTGACCAAGTACAGCATCCCAGTGTTAGAACATCCACCTTACTCGCCAGACCTAGCACCATGCGACTTTTATCTTTTCCCTAAGGTGAAATCTGCATTGAAAGGTACGAGATTTGAATCCGTAGAAGCTGTTCAAGAAAAAGCGGCAAGACTCCTGAAAGAGTTGACAGAAGATGACTTTCAGCATTGTTTCCAACAATGGAAAATTCGCATGGAGCGTTGCAGGGATAGAGAAGGGGTGTATATTGAAGGTGATAATAAGTAATTATGTTTAAAATGAAAATAAATTTTTTTACAATATCAGTCCCGTTATTTAATAGCCATACCTTGTATTCCCTACCAGAAATATGTTAATTGCACTTACAACATAATAAAATTTTGTTGCTATTTTATTAAAAACATATTTTTTATTACAAAAAGTTTCTATTTTTCTACATGTTTCTAAAACAACTGGTAGTGAATCTATATACATATGTCTGGAACATGTGGCAAAAATTTTATTTTCCTATCTAGACTCTGAGAAAAAGGAACATAAATTGTAAAACTTTAAACTCTTATGGGCGTATATCACCCCTTAAAGGCTTATTACTGTGAAGTAATAGTAGTACTTGGCTATAAGAGGGTTAAAAATTATGCTGCAAAGACAAACTATTTTTCTACCACCAATAATGCTACTGACACTTTTGCAGGGTCCAATTCACAAAAATCACCAGTGAATCCGTTACGGCCCCCAAGGCCCACACCTCCGCCACCCCCGACACCCAAGCTGCGTGAAAGCACGGACCTGTGACCCCACTGACTTTAGGACCTTATCGATCCCAGGACCCCAGTGCCTCTGTAGCTGCATATCTCTTTCATCTTTTTGGAATTAGTTGCTTGACAGTCTCTTGTTTGTATATAAGAACTTTTAACTGCCACACTGAAGCTCAAAATAATCTTTAGGCTTTTGCGGATTTTGTAATGGATTTGTATATAAGAATTTTATCTTGTTGATCTTTTTAATGTCGATGTAAAAATACCGGACTTGTTAGATTTGGACAATCTCTGATGTTCCTTAAAATAGTTCTTTTTGAGAAACTTCCATCAATACCTCTGCTGGATGCAATATAAAGTTTAAAGACAATTTAAACTTGAGTGAAATTTAATTATATTTTTATTTTAAACAATTGTTTATTACCCAATAATACCTTAAGAAAAGCAATATAATTAAATTTTACATGTGATACAATAACTATTATTTGTGTTTTATAAAAAGTTGTATTGGTTAAGCTTACTGAAATATTTTTTGGGAGCTAAAGTGTGTTACTGATGTATTCCATAACAATTATTAAATAGTAACATCATATTCAAAACTGCTGTATGTTACAGCAATATTCTTGTTGTTTTTTTGATAAGTATTTGATTTTAAAATAACATTATATTAGTTATATTTTCTCTAATATAGCTGTAACGTTACCGTGTGTTATGTTGCCACATAATTTTATATTTTAACAATGATGTTTGGTAATATTTGCCTATATTAATCATATGAATTAAAGTCTAGCGTTAGTAAAAACTGCAAGGGCCTAACTTTTGCCTAATTTGCTTCGTCTTGAAGCAACTAATGTTGAAGTTCTTGGTGTTATAAAGTTGTTAATCATGATATTGTTAGCTTGGCCCATATATAGTTCTGTATCATAAGTTGTTTTTTTACACCTGTTCACATTTTTGAGAAATAATTATAAAAGTGAAGTGCAATACGCAGACCCAGAAATGTAAAAGCTTACCAACGAATATTAACCGAAATAATTTTAATTATAGTTTATGTAGTGGCTGTAAAAAGTGAAATAAGTATGGATGTTTAGTTACAAGTAAGCTTTGTAGTTTAACACTGATATTTAAACACACATTCGAAGTTTACAATTCTATTATAAAAATACTTGTTAGTTTTAAGAATTGAAATGGAAAATGTATTGACGTTTTGGTGACCCTCTTTTAATACCAGTACACCTGTGAACATAATAGAGCATTTTATAAGTTGAAATATTTTAAAATATAAAAATATTACATAGTTATACACCTGTAAAATTGACACTTAAAGGGTCAAGTTAAAACAATAAATATGTAGTTTTTAAGTTAAGTTTTGGGTACAAATTAAATCACCAATACAAGAAATATCACAATATTATGTTCCAATATTTTTACGAATTTGTATTCAACTACTAAAGTACTTTTTCAACTTTATGCAACAGTTTTGTCAGTTTTCAATGCAAACAAGAAATAAAGACTTCAACTCGCAATCTCACTTGTAATCATATAAAATTGTTAAGATACTTTTATTAGCTCTGTCTTTATTCCAACGTACGATTTTAGTGTTTTTTGTTGTAATAACTAAAACAATATATTTACAACTGTTTCCTTATGTTTATGGCATTCTTTTCCCTAGTAACTTGTAGTTTTATAACATTATAATTTATTTTATTACAAGTCAGCTAGTTGCACAAGGGTCAGTGAATTCTATACTATTTATGTTATACCATTTAGCTATTGAAGAAATGTTCATGTTATGCAAGTCAAGATGCATTTTATGGCTTATTAAGACGCTTTATGTAAATTATAATTATAACGTAATATGCTGTTAGAACTTAGGGCTACTTTTGTATCTATTGTATGTAGATTATTTGCATTTAACAGGATGTATATTTCATGTCGTCTATGTAACGCTAGGTTTTATATTATGAGCGCCATTTTTGTATTCTGTGTAAAGCTACCAGAGAATATTGATATTGAATTTTGTGTTGAAATTTTAAATAAAAACTAAGATTTCAACGTTGTAATTACTTAGTTTTTAATAATAAAAAATACTTGGTAATATAAATTAATTTATACACTTTGAACATTTCGTTTTCCATCAAACATATTTACATGGAATTTTAATAGTTAAATGCAATATAGTTGTGTGTTAGGGCATGAAAATTGGTGAGAACATCGGTGTAAAAAGTTGTTCTGAAACATCAGTTTTAACTGATCGGAGCTTTATGTTGTACTGAAGTTTTTCCTCTTGAATTTCAGTCAGATTACACCAAAAACTAGCTATTTTTATGAATTATTCGAGACTATTAACCCTTTGCACGCCAAGTAATTACGTATATGTTTTGCCCTAGCGCCAAATTACTGAATATTTAAATTTGTTGAAAACTGTATAGCCATTTTTTTATTTGTTTAAGTAATTGATTTGAAGAATAAAAAACCTTGAAATGCTTTTATGGGCATTTTTTAAAACGAAATATAGATATTTTTCTATTTTTAGGACCAGTAGGTATGAAGTGAATGAAAACGTTATTTTGATAAAACTGTATAATTTTTACAAACGTATACCGGTACATGAAGTAGATATGATGTGTGATAAGTAAATAAATACACATTTTGGAAAACAGTAAAAAAAATCTTACGAACTGTTTTTTCTTTACGAATAATCGTCCAAAGTATGTAACTCCAAGAACGAAATCGTCAGTCCGGATCGTCTGCGTTAGCCATAATTATGGCAATATATTGACAAGTTACGTCAAAATAATAAATAATAGTTATTACTATAGTAATAATTTTAATAGTTCACAAGCACTAAACATAATATAAACTAATAAAACTGTAAAAAAATAAACTGTCAGTGAGCAGGAACACTAGAGATAGAACTTCACGAAATGGCGGCGCTTCACGAAATGGCGGCGAGTATAATCGCTTTGGGCGTTTCGATAAGTACGGAAAACAAACATGAATAGAAAGAAACAGCTGTTACCGATCGATAGTCCTCAAATGTTCAGTTGGCACATTAGCTAATGCACTAGGCAGCAAAAGTGACTTTCTCTGCCATGTAGCGACAAATTCTACAACTATTAAACTATCTAATGTTGTAAAATGTAGTTCGCGATATAACTCGCTATGGGCGCTGTACGGACTTTTATGCATGCGAAATAACTCGCTTATGGCGTGCAAAGGGTTAATGTAGAATTGTTAACCCTTTGAGTGCTGCTTTTCCAAAGTCATCTGTCTAAGTTGCTGGCATGTATACTTTATAGTTTGTGAGTGTCATACACAAAAGCAACATTATATATAACAGCAATGTAACTAATTATTTGTATTGAAATAAAGAATAAAAAATAGGTTTTTTTAATAAAGATTATACTTTAGTCAAAATACTGTTATGATAAAATGATTACATTTTTAAGAAGCATCAAGTTTGCACTTAATTTTGTTTCATGCAATATTTTTTTGTTATAATTTGTATGAGACCTTGAAAATCTAAACAAAACCCATAAACAATATATTTTTCAACAAACATGAAGAACAGTACTAAAAATAAGTATGCTCTCCATATTGCAAGTTTTTGGCAAAAATGTACTAAGAAATTAATAAATCAAATATATGTATATTTGAATTAAATTTTGGAAGAATGGAATACAAATTGTACTATGATTTAAAGAAATTATGTTATCATCATCTTCAAACTATTGTTAATAGGCAAAACGACCGTAAAATATGAAATAATTATCATTATTGTTAAGAATATTTGATTACACTAATAACTGTCAATTAAAATTATTAACATTTTATTTGAATTCAAAGCAATAAGATAAATTTGATAAAAATCGGGAAACTTCATATGGTACATCTACGTGCAGGAAAAAACAACATTGTAGTTACAACAAATTTATAGTTAGCATTGGCTACTGGCATTAGTTGCCAATGTTTGTTTGACTGAAACAACTACAGAATATATAATACTACTGTCATACATCTTCATAATCAATACCAAAAATATAAGGCTGTCTTAAAAAATTGAATAAATTGACTTTGGAGTACTCAAAGGGTTAATGTAAATTTACAACTGTCTGCTTATACCTTATGTGAATTTCCTTGAAACCAAGAGAGTCAATCTTAATAAGACTATAGTGAGCAATAGTTAAGATCTAAGATGAATGAAGAAAGATTGGTGCAATATGTGCAAAAAATATTTAATCTTAAACAATGCTTAGATGAGGAACTAAAAAACCTGTTTTAAAATTGTTAGGCGATATAAGTTATAAGCTGTAAACAACTTAAGACCAGGGGCTGTGATGGAGTGGTTGTCAGTTACTGGATTCTAGTGTGTAGCACTGGTTAAAAGCTACAAACTAGTTCTTGAGTAACCAGTGGTCCCATAACTATCAGACATTGGCATGTTGGCAGAGCAAATATTTTGGCCTTGTTGATACACTAACCTTTACCTCATCTTATTGTAATGGCAGTACTATTATCTTTCATTTATCCTTCTATTATTGATATGTTTTACAATGACTTTAACTTTGTTAGTACAAGTGAGCTATTAATTTAACTTAATAATCATATTTGATTTAAATATTAAATTTCAGTGTTATAAACTCAATATTATGTACATGGCTATATATACATTTTCTGATTCCACACTTGTTTCAAAAGATTTTATATGTATTTTTTTATTATTTACCAATAAAATCGTTTTCAGAAACACTTGCCACGAAGTGCTATATGTTTTCATTTTCAGTGCTGACCATTACAGTCTTTCTATTGCTCTCAAATTATTTGATAATTAAGAAATTTGGAACCTCAGTTTGTAATATATATATATAAAAGCTTTTAATTTGTTACAAATAGAGGATGGTTGCAACAATAAGTTTTTACACGTTTTGGGGTAATTGGCAATTAGCAACCAAATTAAGCAATTATGCAAATAGTTGTTGAATTTGAAATTCATAGTTAGCTAAAAATTTGTGTGTAATATTCAATGTATTGACATCTCCATTTGTAAGGAATAAATTATTATTAATAACTTGAATAAAAATTTATTAATTCAAAAACACTAAACCCAAAAAAGGGTAGGATTGTATTTATCAACAATATATAGACAGTAAAGTCTCGGTAAGCTTGGATTCCAGTTGATGTATGCCAGTGACTTTTTATTTCCAACTAGTATGCCAAGTATTGACAGTTTGTAAATCAACCAGAGTTTTAAAATCCAAATCTATAAATGCAAAATTGTTGTTTTGTTGCCAATCTTGTCTTCATTTTCATATTTTAGATGCAATGTCCAGTTATGTGTATAAGTTTTTACCACTAATGAGTAAAATTGAGATATTTATGCAACTAATTCAACTTAAGCTAAAAAATCAACAAAAGCTGTTGCCAAATGTACTTTTAAATTTATTTAGATTTATTTTGGCAAATGTAAAAAAGATAAACTATTTAAGTTAAAAATGTTTATAGCTAAGCTTAATGATAAGTTACTCTAAAAATATTGTTTTGCCCAATTAAAAATTGACAGGACAAAACTTTGATGTCACCTTTCTGTGAAATTGACTCCTCTTTAAGATGTAAAACAGTTTTCTTAAAGTACTCAACAGCTAAGTTCAAGTAAACCTTTATCATCACGTATTTAATTGGTGATGTAATGCTAAAGGACATACCCCACTAATTCAAATATTGCATTTTATTTTAACTAATGTGTAAAACTATAACTATACATCTTATGTAAAATTTGATTTTAAATAACAATAATTACCTGTTTTAAATTAATATGTGTTTTGTTTATTCCATTCCGTGTACTACACTACAACTAGCTATACATTAATTGTGGAGTAACTTGGATACCCGAGTAGGGTGGTGAAGCTCTCAACTGTAACATGACAGAGTAATAGTCCAGGAGTATTCAGTGTATGTTGCCAAAATCTTATGTGAGATTTGATTTTAAATAACAATAATTACCTGTGTTAAATTAATATGGGTTTTGTTTATTCCATTCCATGTACTACACTACAACTAGCTATACATTAATTGTGGAGTAACTTGGATACCCGAGTAGGGTGGTGAAGCTCTCAACTGTAACATGACAGAGTAATAGTCCAGGAGTATTCAGTGTATGTTGCCAAAATCTTATGTGAGATTTGATTTTAAATAACAATAATTACCTGTGTTAAATTAATATGGGTTTTGTTTATTCCATTCCATGTACTACACTACAACTAGCTATACATTAATTGTGGAGTAACTTGGATACCCGAGTAGGGTGGGGAAGCTCTCAACTGTAACATGACAGAGTAATGGTCCAGGAGTATTCAGTGTATGGTACCAAAATCTTATGTGAGATTTGATTTTAAATAACAATAATTACCTGTGTTAAATTAATATGGGTTTTGTTTATTCCATTCCATGTACTACACTACAACTAGCTATACATTAATTGTGGAGTAACTTGGATACCCGAGTAGGGTGGGGAAGCTCTCAACTGTAACATGACAGAGTAATGGTCCAGGAGTATTCAGTGTATGGTACCAAAATCTTATGTGAGATTTGATTTTAAATAACAATAATTACCTGTGTTACATTAATATGGGTTTTGTTTATTCCATTCCATGTACTACACTACAACTAGCTATACACTATACAACTAGCTAATTGTGGAGTAACTTGGATACCCGAGTAGGGTGGGGAAGCTCTCAACTGTAACATGACAGAGTAATAGTCCAGGAGTATTCAGTGTATGTTGCCAAAATCTTATGTGAGATTTGATTTTAAATAACAATAATTACCTGTGTTAAATTAATATGGGTTTTGTTTATTCCATTCCATGTACTACACTACAACTAGCTATACATTAATTGTGGAGTAACTTGGATACCCGAGTAGGGTGGTGAAGCTCTCAACTGTAACATGACAGAGTAATAGTCCAGGAGTATTCAGTGTATGTTGCCAAAATCTTATGTGAGATTTGATTTTAAATAACAATAATTACCTGTGTTAAATTAATATGGGTTTTGTTTATTCCATTCCATGTACTACACTACAACTAGCTATACATTAATTGTGGAGTAACTTGGATACCCGAGTAGGGTGGGGAAGCTCTCAACTGTAACATGACAGAGTAATGGTCCAGGAGTATTCAGTGTATGGTACCAAAATCTTATGTGAGATTTGATTTTAAATAACAATAATTACCTGTGTTAAATTAATATGGGTTTTGTTTATTCCATTCCATGTACTACACTACAACTAGCTATACATTAATTGTGGAGTAACTTGGATACCCGAGTAGGGTGGGGAAGCTCTCAACTGTAACATGACAGAGTAATGGTCCAGGAGTATTCAGTGTATGGTACCAAAATCTTATGTGAGATTTGATTTTAAATAACAATAATTACCTGTGTTAAATTAATATGGGTTTTGTTTATTCCATTCCATGTACTACACTACAACTAGCTATACATTAATTGTGGAGTAACTTGGATACCCGAGTAGGGTGGGGAAGCTCTCAACTGTAACATGACAGAGTAATGGTCCAGGAGTATTCAGTGTATGGTGCAAAAATCTTATGTGAGATTTGATTTTAAATAACAATAATTACCTGTGTTAAATTAATATGGGTTTTGTTTATTCCATTCCATGTACTACACTACAACTAGCTATACATTAATTGTGGAGTAACTTGGATACCCGAGTAGGGTGGGGAAGCTCTCAACTGTAACATGACAGAGTAATGGTCCAGGAGTATTCAGTGTATGGTACCAAAATCTTATGTGAGATTTGATTTTAAATAACAATAATTACCTGTGTTACATTAATATGGGTTTTGTTTATTCCATTTCATGTATTACACTACAACTAGCTATACATTAATTGTGGAGTAACTTGGATACCCGAGTAGGGTGGGGAAGCTCTCAACTGTAACATGACAGAGTAATGGTCCAGGAGTATTCAGTGTATGGTACCAAAATCTTATGTGAGATTTGATTTTAAATAACAATAATTACCTGTGTTACATTAATATGGGTTTTGTTTATTCCATTCCATGTACTACACTACAACTAGCTATACATTAATTGTGGAGTAACTTGGATACCCGAGTAGGGTGGGGATGCTCTCAACTGTAACATGACAGAGTAATGGTCCAGGAGTATTCAGTGTATGGTACCAAAATCTTATGTGAGATTTGATTTTAAATAACAATAATTACCTGTGTTACATTAATATGGGTTTTGTTTATTCCATTTCATGTATTACACTACAACTAGCTATACATTAATTGTGGAGTAACTTGGATACCCGAGTAGGGTGGGGAAGCTCTCAACTGTAACATGACAGAGTAATGGTCCAGGAGTATTCAGTGTATGGTGCCAAAATCTTATGTGAGATTTGATTTTAAATAACAATAATTACCTGTGTTAAATTAATATGGGTTTTGTTTATTCCATTCCATGTACTACACTACAACTAGCTATACACTATACAACTAGCTAATTGTGGAGTAACTTGGATACCCGAGTAGGGTGGGGAAGCTCTCAACTGTAACATGACAGAGTAATGGTCCAGGAATATTCAGTGTATGGTGCCAAAATCTTATGTGAGATTTGCGGATACAACTTTTCCTAAACATTTTGCAGTCTTGTTTGGTTATTGAAGATTGTATCTTTATAATAAAATACTGTTTCATTTCAATAACAATTATGAGATTTTATCAACAATATCCACGCCATCACATCATTGAAATATGTATAAAATCAAACTTCATTTGCGCTACTAACTTCAGTGTTTTCATAACAGATTCTCAAACTTCTCTCCGTTAACAATCTGAACTTTAATTTTATAAACATTTCCATTTGTGAAACTATTTGTTTCATTTTTAAACAAAAATTAATTAAATCGAGTTTAAAGGCAATTTTGTATATTATTTGTTATTGTTTCAATTTTAGGCACAAGGATATTTAAAATATGAGTTAGTCACCATTTTGTACTGCCTTAGAGACAGCGACTTCGTTTCACTGTTAATTTGTTGTCATAAAGATCTTTAAAAGAATGTATAACTTGACTGGGTTTACTTTCAAAATTTTTAAGTTGGACCAGAAATTGTACTTTGGGGTAGAGTCAATCTTGTGATACTCATTGAAAAGTGCAGTTTTGTACCTCACAGAGGTATACTGAGCTTGGGTTTTCTATGTGTGGTTGTTAAAAAGTTAATATAGAAATCAAATCACTTTTATTTCCACACAAAAAAAAAATGAAATACAGAATTAATAAATCTTTACATTGAAATGATAACAAATGTAGCATTTGTATATTATCTGATTCATATGAACATACAATAGTATTCTAGTAATACAATTCAAAATCTAAAATTAAATAATTAACATTAAATAATATAAAAAGGACTTATGTTACATAAATAAATCAATATAATGAATAAATAGATGAAATATACATATATATACATATACATGTATATACACATACATACATATCCACATCCATAGACGCATACCTAGTAAAAACAGCATTAAATTTGCTACATAATTTCTAGATAAATTCAAATAATGGGAAAAGAGCCTACATGGGCCTTAATGGCCTGTGCGTAGACTCGAGTTGAAATTGTTAAGATTCGAATTTTATCTCGAGCAGAGTTTAGATTAATTTTATAAAATTTGATAATTGAAAGAAGACATCTAAAGCAGAATAAACGACGGATATGACCTCGAATTCCGATAATCAGCAATATAGAGGAGAAAGTAGACAAAAACAAATGAAAATATTGAGTGAACAAAAGTTACAAAAAATAGGCTAATTACTTAAGTGAATGGATTTTATTATCTATAGTTTGAAGAGGAGAGGAGAGGGGACAATGCCGTCAGTCAGTTGTCAGACAGTCTAGGTCCGTCTGTAGTCAACAGAGATAAGTATCTGGGCCCTCTCACTGCTTATGAGAATCAAAAACTCCTTGACATGTTTCTTAAAAACCTCAAGAGAGGGAGAGTCGAACAGCTTGAAATTTCTAAAACTATTAGAATAATTTCGATATAAAATGTGTGCTAGATAAAAACTGTTTGTTGTCGCAAACGATTTGTGTTGGTGAATAGTGTTAATTCCGACTATATTTGCATATCTTGTGTTATAAAAATGTGGGATTGTAGAAAAAATTGAGCCGAAATGTTTGTAAATATGAATAAATAAGACTAATAAAAAATTTTTTAATTGGCAGAATTCCTGTTTCTCGAAACAATAAATCAGAGGGATATCGTCTACACTTCCCAAAACCGGCTTTCAGAATAGATTTCTGAACTATATCTAAACTTTCAATGTGTGAAGGAAAAGCACCCCCCCAAGCTAGAATGCCATAAGAAAAAAGGGATTGCACATAAGCAAAATAAACGATTTTAGTTTCATCAAAACCCAAAATGCTATTTAACTGCCTTAAAGCAAATATATACTTTCTTGCTTTATTTTTTAAGAAATTAATATGATCTATCCATTTCATTCGAGAATCAAACAACACACCCAAATATTTGTATGACGACACTTTCTCGATTTTATTACATCCACAGGCATTGTTATAGTGATTGTTACAATTATGAATAATTAAATCGTGTAAGTTGTAATCTGAATTTGATGTAAGAGAAAGGGGCATAAATTTAGTTTTTGAGACGTTAAGTGATAAAACATTTTGGTCCATCCATTTTTTAATTGTCATGAGGTCATTTAAAGATTTATTTTGAACATCCTGCCAAGATTTACCTTTGATAATAATTAGCGTGTCGTCAGCAAAAAGAAATAGTTTACCATGAATCTGCAGTTTTGAAATGTTGTTAATGTATATAAAAAATAATACAGTTAATATAGAGTATCCATACTTTTTATTCACCCTGTATAAAGATGGCAAGGGTTATTCCTGTTATCCTTTCTGATGTTATTGTTTTAAATGAACTCATCATGGTCTATTCTTAAGTTTTACCATTACCACAAATAACTGAGTGAACTGGTATGTTTCTGCATACCGGTACTGCAACATCACAAATTCATTGCAGCAGGAATGGGTGAGTCTACTCTTGCTTATAATACAATGCAATCTTTAAGTAAAAATTTACACTACAAAATGTTTTAACAAACTAAAAATAACTATGTTTTAAAAAGAAATAAGAAAAACTTTCTCAAATCACTTCCATTTTATCAATAGGTACTAAAACTGTTAAGATACAGCCTAACAGCAGGTCCAGTTACAGGTTAAAGCATAATAAAACCTGTATGTATCTGGGTCTACGATAACCAGCATTTCTGATATCAGGTCTAGTGATAAGCAACTAAAACATTTTGAAAGAGATTTTTGAGTGAGAACTGCCAATATGAATGGGTATGTAAGCTCGGCCACCTCCTGCAGAAGGCTGCATGAGTAACAGAACAGGGCTAGAGAGAGACGGAAGGGGGGTTTCAAGAATCAAGAATTTGTATTGCCCTTAAACATAAACATTGTAACTGACTAGGTCATAGGCTTATAATGATTTTTTTTCTCATTTACTATTAATTAAAATTATATATTTTTTGATAGACAATGTATTCATAAATTAACAATAAAATAAGATTAACAAATAACAAGGGCCTAATTAAAATATATTATGAACTTTGGTCTGTAGATAACACATTTAGAAAAGACAACAATGTGGTTTCACTTTAAAATACTAATACTAAAATACAATTTACAATAACAACATAAATATATAATTGTTATTAAAATGGGACCAACACATAATTAGAATTCAGACGTTAAAAACGTAATGTACTATTATCACAGGCCAACAATTTTTCAATGGAATAAAAATATCCTTCATCCATCTATTATTTTTTTTGAATTGTTTCAAGAGCACATCCCATGTATTCTTTGGCAGTTTATTGAATAATTTAGTATTCATATTTGTACGATTACTGGATTTTTTCTAATCTTACTAATGCTAAGTCAAGAAGTTGGGTTTTCCTTCTAAAATGATCATTAGCTTGTTTTCTTGCATGAAGGGTATTCAACATAAATCAAGTAGTAATATATATATATATATATATATATATATATATATATATATATATAAAAAAATCTTGAGTCACGATGTATGTTGCCAATAAACTCCAAAACGACTGAACCAATTTCAATCAAATTTCACATGTATCCGTAATTTAGTCTAACTTAGAAGATAGGATAGTTATTATCTGAATTATTCGCTTATGTCGTGAATATAAACGAATAAAATGAAGAAAAGTTTTCAAAGCGCCTGCACATTATAACCTGCAATTACGAGATAGATACGTATATTAAACAGTGAAACACTATTTGAAGGCGCTAAGTTATGATGTATAATTGTCTAAACTAAATTTTTGGTTGAACTTAAAGGTTGAGTGGTAGACCACTTTGTAATAAAAATACATTATGCATGTACAATACATTTTTGACATATTTTCTTGATCGTGACATCAAGGTAAAATCTACATCGGGGTTGGAAATATAATTTACTTCAACCAGAAATGCTCATACGCGGGCAAAACTTACGAAAAGCGTGCGAAGCCGCGGGAAACAGCTAGTATATATATATATATATTACTATATAATTTGTATATATATATAATATATATATATATATATATAATATATATATATATACAAATTTGTTTGGAAGTCATTATTTTTAATTCGTTGAAAATTGGTAAACATGACTCAGAAACATTCTTGATTGCTTTTACAGAAACTATTGGCCATGAGAAAGCATTGTTGTGAACTGCAACAGTTGCCCCATAGAGTTATTTCATATCATGTGGGAACGGGAAAATGCATAATAAGCGGTTAACTTATTTGAAGTAATACAGTTTCTTAGTTTCCTAAGAAGAAAAATTTTGTTTCCCCTTCTGTCACAAACAAGATATGTTTGCTTGGCATGTGTGGGAGAACCAGGTCTATGCATAGAAAAATACTTTGACATCTTCCACAGAAGACTGTAAACTGGTAACAGGGAACTGTAAATAGTTTTTGTGTGTAACAAACGGGCTCTTACATTATCCTTTGTAAAGAATATGTGTTATTTTTCATATTACATTTATTCAAACAATATATCTGTGTTTTTTGTGTTGAGTAACCACGCAACAGCGTTGTGCCCAGCAAAGCTATTATATTATACGCTATGTGCGGGACCACTGTCCGGACAGTTCCGTTGCTTGGAGACAGATCAAGTGAAAATCCAGGTCACCTGGGGCATTTCTGGTCCTGGATATTACTCATCACAATTGGCAAGTTACTATTTATCTACTTAAAAAAAAATGCCTATGCCAAAAGTGCGGGACACTGTCCAGACAGTCCCGGCCATTACTTGTGTGTAAGCACGTAATACCATCTAATATGGTTTTTTATCATAATGAACCATTAAGCCCAAATGAACGAAAATCACGAGTTCGAATTTTGCCGCATATCGGGTACATTATGGGGGCATTTTGCCACAGTGAACTTGTTAATGAACGAGCTGTATACCGATAGGAAGGCTTTGGTTAAAGAAATGTACAACAAAGTGATGAACACTTTGCATAACATTCAGCATTTCACGTTAGCACGAGCCGTAAATGACTTTCACAGGATGGTGTGCGCAATATTTATGAAGATTAACTACACTTTCAAAACTGCTTTAAGTCATAATCAATTAAGTACATCCTATGTAATTACTTTCAGCAGTAATTAAAGTACGTTTATTCACACTTAAATTTTTTTGTTTGCCAATGGTAAAATATATCTCCTCAATAACGGTTAAAAACAGCAGAGAGTTTATACAACTTTCTGCACCGCAGAATGCAATCATGTGAGATTTTAACATGAGACGTATTAACACAATTAGTAGCCTACCTACTCCAACACTTTTTGGTGACTGTGTGTAGATTTTTATGAATAGAGTAAAAAGAAAAATATATTAGGGTGGAAAGTCGGTACTATTTGATTTCATGCATTCTTGCATTGTAGTACTCTTGTTAGCTCACCGGAACCTTTGATTATGTATCCCTGTTTATGAGAAGACATTGCATCCAATGCTAAAACCTTTTCCCACTGGAAAGTTTGTGGTTGTGAGCTACTTAGTGGCAAACGTAAGAAGCAACGATTATAAATACATTACAGAAAGCTATTTAATACAAAATGTTATATGGAGTAAACTCTATGACAACAATTAATTTAATATACATAACATTAATTTACACCATTAATCTAACTTAAAAAATTTGAGTGTATCAAGTCAATGAGCCCAGAGCCAATTTGCACTGTACGAGGCACACAATCAGTTTTTTTTTTCTTGAACTGTTTAAGGAAGTTTGAAGAAAGAAATTGACTGTCAGTCACACTAATTTTGGTAGATGGTATCAAAGAGTTAAAAATATTAAGCGATATTTTTTTCTTAGATTACAGTTTTCCCGCTTCGTTACACGTAGGCTACATAAAACTGGCCATCAGACAAATAAATAATAATTCTATGTCATTAAAGAGACTGTAAGTTGCTACTTTAAGAGTCTTAAAATATTTAGCTACTGAAGAGTTAACATTTATCTACGGACTTTAAATTGTTAGTTGACGGCGATTACAAATTTATTTACATGACTGAATGTTGGTTTTAGTTTGTCACGGTAGTAAAAATAAAATCGGAGAAAAAAATATTATTTAATATTTTTCCCTTTTAATGCCCCCCGATTTCAACCTGAACCAAAACTAGCGCGGTGCGGCTGATGTTAAATTTCATGCCTAGGAGAAATTTATCTATCAATTACAAGAAAGACCAGGTAGTGGATTTAAACAATTCAAATTGGCTATCGGTTCTTTGGCTAGTATTCTAAAGAGAATGAGAGACAAATATGTCATAACTAGTCTGTAACTAACTAAAGAATGTCTTTGTCACTCAAACGTTAGCCAAAAAATTAACAAAACTAACAGTGGTGAACAATTTTTACTCTTTTGTCTCTGAACATGATTTCGTAATTGATAAAATACGTGGTCAACAGTAACGAAGCCTTCGTCCTTCGTTCAGCCAGTTAGCGATTTACAAATCGATATACTTAGTACCCTTGATCATACGAATTCGTATGTATATGTAATATTCTACTTAAATATTAACCTAAAATATATTACTCATCGAATTAGGTAAGTTACCGGCAACTTGAATTGAGTTGGTATTTAGTATCATGTGATAAAACAAATGTTTTATATTGTTTACTTGCGTGTCAGTAAGGAGCTGTCATTTTGTGATTCACCAAATATTTACAAACGTGTACTATTTGACTTAAAATGTGTTATTCAATGTTGATATTAGATATTTGTAGAAACTTAAATGTTGCAACAACCAGCAAGTGTATTTGAGAAGAAAAAGTTAAGAATATGTCTGATTTTTTGAGAAAGTGTAAGAAATGCTAACTTACTTCATACTGTAACAAATTAATTAATATTAACAGAAATACACCAATACGGAAAATACGTTTAGAATATAGCGTTTTAAATATTTAGTACACATTATAATTCAGAATAAAGTAAAAGAGTCCAACTCAAAAACAATATATCATAACTGACAATACACAGTGATAAATCAGCATTGAACAAATCTCACAGGTTAGCAATGTACTATTTCCCGTGATATACCATCCATTTCTAGACACTATGGTTCCACCACGAATAACCACGGATTTGTGCTATAAAAATTTGTAGTTTTTTCGTTGCAAATCATATGAGTACTGTATTTCAGTATATACCACCAATATACTGACAACAAAAACTCTTTCAAATGAACCTGGTCTTTGTTATATACTTTTTTAGTAAGGTCTTGGCGGAATTTAGACTTTAAAACCCTTTCTTAAATCAAAGCTTTTGGAATATGGGTCTAATATGAAGGGGAGGGGTTATGTGGGGTATTTTAGTAATTGTGGTAAAAAATGTGGTAGAGGTGTCACACCACACTAATTTAAATTGATTTTGTAGGTAAACTTTTTTGGCTGAGATTTCGTTTTTGAGGTTAAGATTTAATGTATGTACTTATTATAGCTTTTTATATATTTTTTCAATTACGCCCATAATCCATACTCAAGGCTTTGCCCAAACCACGAGGCTTTAAACCCAAGGCTAATGAAAAGCTTCTTGACACTGTTAAGTTATAACTACTTCCGTACACTCGCATTTTTGAAAATGAAGATAAACATGAATAATGTAAAAGTGAAAACACTGTAATAAAAATAATATTTATGTTTGGGTTTTTTACACGCACTATGCTCCCAAGATTTTTTTTATATTAATTGGTTGTGTGTCAGTATTTAAATTGTAAGCCAATTGTGATTGTAACTTTTTATTTGTTTCTTGATCTTAAATCTGTATTAACCCTTTTAAAAAGTATGTTCAAAAATATAGATGTCTTAAAATTTTAATTGCTTGTTAATTAGTTCTAAGTTCATTAGAGAGTCCCTACTTAACTAACTGTTATTTGTTGTACTATTACTGCAATGTAATAATAATCCAATATACATTGTTTGGCTAACTTACAAAGTGTCTTGGAGATTGATAATTATAGTAATAAAAAGGGAACCAATGAAAACTTACTTCAGAACATACGAACATTACACCAGAAACTACTGTTAAGGCATATTCTCAACCTCATAGTCACGTAACATCCCACCTACCTGTTTGTGGTTTTTTATTTAATTATATTGTTCTTTTATTGACTCTAGTTTTATCCCGTTATCCGTTAAAATAATACTAATTAAAAGTTATTCTTATATAAATTTTAAGCAATTCAAAACTGAATATAAAATGTAATTTAAAATACAAATGCCTATACTATTTAATAATGTTTTAGTATTTTATTTAATATTTCAAGTAATAGTGTAGTTAACATACAATAAGTACACTTATTACCGCGCTCGCGCGCGCGTGTGTGCGTGTGTGTGTGTGTATAAGTAATAAATGTTCTTGGACCAAGAATGTGGTTGTTGAACATTGACTGCAACAGCCAGAAAGCAATCTCTCGCCTCAGACAGTTTACATTGGTTAGTGTTCCATTGCCTTGAATTTCTGACATTGTAGAAGTGTAGCTACCTTTCTAACACAAACTCCACTTGATGTGTCAAAGGCAGCTGGAAATGTATTGGCTGTAAAACGAATATCCGGTCCTTAGAATCCGGTAACATTGAGTTATGAACTAAAGAGGGATGTGTTCAACCCTATTAATATCGAACAACATGTTCGGGATTTTTACTAAAATACCCAGTTATTGGCTGAGCTTTGGCGAATCCTATTCGTCGAGAGGCTGGAAAGGAATCCTATTCGTTCTGTCTGTCTGTCTATCCGCAGTATTTCTCGAAAACGAAATGACTTACAGATTTGAAACTTTGCTTGTAACTATTTCTATATAAGCAACATTAAGTTAGATGATGATACATGACACTTCAAGGAGCTTGACTGAGTTTTAGCGAGTAGACTTATGTTGGGTCTTATGGGTAACCATGATAGCAACGAGAAAATAGCAGAATAAATAATTTTTTAAAGAAACTTCATTCATACGTATGAGATTTGAGTATGTGAAATTTGTATTCATAGAGTAAAATGAAAAATAATAGAATTAATGTTATAATAAGGTGAAAAGATATGATTTCGTTCATTCTTGCGTTGTCTTATCCTCCCTAGCTTACTGGAACTTTTATTATTTGAAAATTAGTATGATACCTAACTTATAATGAACAAAAATTTTAATGTATTATGTGGCAGGATTTAATCGGCTGACTTTAAATTTTGCACAAAACTTCATTTCTACAAAGACAAGAATATTATATTCATTTCTACATCCAATACCATATGCAGGTGCATGTGAATGGTGAGTTGTTTGGCTGAACGTAGTTTGTGTTTATATTTTTGTTTTGTATGATTGCCTGTGTATCTATCTGCCCGAAGGACATCTCGAACATTAAATGAGTTGTAAATTAAAATTTAGACTTGCAACCTCAGCGAATCCTGTTACGCCATACGTCGGGTGGCTTACTACTACCCTGTAAAGCAAATAACTTTTTTTCATTAATTGAGATTTTTAGCAGGTTATGAGTAGCGGTCTTTGGATAGCACGGAGATCGAACAATAAAAGAAAACCTAACGTCCTGCGTATAGGAAATTGGGAGTTTTAGCATAAACTCAGGTATTTTATATGTATGTCGCTGACATTTTAAACGAAAATCTCTTGTCTTGTGTGGTTATTGAGTAATGAGAGAATAGAAAGATTGAATGGATATGGGCTAAGGTAACAGGAACCTTGTTTCAAGCCTCAAAATTCTCGAATGTACTAATACTTTTAGCTATATACACGACACTGGTGCCTGGTAATCAACATGTAGCCTACACAAAGCACACTCTTGTCGTAGGCTGCGTACATGTTCCCCAACGATTTCTCGTGTGTTGGCTGATGTTTGCTGGATGCGTTATACCTATCATGGACCGCCAGATATACTTCCAGGCTATGCGCACTATGTACGTCGCTACTCCGACGGAACAGTCCAAGAGCGAATGTCCTGTCATGATTAAAAGGCGTAAACCTTACGATTCTTTCCAGGTAAGCTTAACTCTATCGTATTTGACTACACTGTATATTGCAGTTCTTTGAAATCACGTATAAACGAATGTAATTACTAGTATTTACAGCAATCATACTTTTAAGTGTTCAACTAATTTGTGTGAAAACAACGAGCTATCTAATAAATAATAAATAAATAACTGGATTATAGAATTTATTATGTACTATCATGCTTGTGCAGTGTTTACGTTTATTAATACATAGTTGCTCAAGGTAACTGACCTCAGGTTACTTTTACATAATTACTCTGGCCACACATTTACTTTCGAAACACATTCTTCCAGATTTTAATTAATATTTGATTAATGTTTTAAGTGATCATTATTTATAATCTCAAATAACAAATAAATAGTTTAAGTTGTTTCTTTCATAATTGTGAGTTTGTCCACCCTGTAGTTTTCTTTATTATTGTTAGTTTCATAGTTTTAATATCCATAAATATTTTTAACATAGAACAGGTTCCACTGGGACGTGAACTTAGTGAGAGCAATTACCCAAGCGTCCTACATAGGGTTTCTCATCTCCAACGTGCCGGCAGGTTATCTGGCAGACCACTACGGTGGACGTGGGGTGTTGGGCGCAGGGGTGCTGATGGGCTCTATGGCCACCTTGATGTTGGCCATTTTCGCTGTCCACGGAGTTGTGCCATTGCTCATCACCAGACTTGTCCAGGGTATCGGTCAGGTTAGTTACATTAGAATCCGATTGTATTGAAAATCAATTGTGTTCAAAATAATAAATAATTTGAACAAGGCGTAAGATAGATTTTCCATCCGTGTAGTATTCTAATTTTATGTCATAAAACATTTTACAAACCATAATACCCATCCAGAAAACTACTTTTCAGAAAATATTCTTCTACAACATCCAAGTGGCACTGACTTTGAAGGTTGGAATGACGATAAAGATCAATACAGTGTTATCTGTGATCAGTAGTTTCCTAAAAAGAATTTGAACTTGACCGATCATACCGATCTGCCCCATCCTAGAATGTTTAGATAATAGTGCAGCAGTTGGAGTTCTTTTTCACAGTATAATACGTCATATTCCTTCGGAGCTAAACATTTGATCCATCAATTATTTTAGCACCTTGGATTGTTAACCTTATTGACTTCCTGCTGTTTCCAACACATTAAGGACTCTATTATAAAAGTGATAACATGTAGATCATATGCAATAATAGTTTGAAGGAATTTAATTTGAGAAGAAAGGTGAATCTATTTTACAAATGAAAAGCACGTTATAGTAAACATTATTATGTTCTATTATTAAAAACCAAATATTTTTATCTACATACTTGATTTTTAAATGGTGGAAAACTCCAGAACTAAAAGAATTTGTTGTTGCAGGGTTTGGTGTTTTCCAGTACCCACTCATTGATAGCTCAATGGGCGCCAACCTCGGAAAGAGCGAGATTTGTTGGTATTGTTCGTTCAGGTAATTCATTCGTTCAAAGCCTTTGCTCGATTTGTGTATAAGTTGTGATGAAGTAGATGTGGGTGTAGGCCTGTGGATATGTGGGTTCTTATAACACAACATATAAAACACAGTCTTACTGAAAAACTAATCATAGCGCGATTAGTCACGACGCGAAGACAAGCCAGACAACTTCAACTGGCGGGAATCATTTGCGAACCCTATTGACGTATCCTAGTGATTAATCTTAGTGATACGACTGGGTTTTATTGTCTATGGTTCTTACAAATATGCCGACTCATTGAAACGCCTGGGTTTGGATTGTCTATGGTATTTACAAATGTACCGACTCAGTGAAACGTCTGGGTTTGGATTTTCTATGGTATTTACAAATGTACTGACTCAGTGAATCACCTGGGTTTGGATTGTCTATGGTTCTTACAAATGTACCGACCCATTGAAACGCCTGGGTTTGGATTGTCTATGGTATTTACAAATGTACCGACTCAGTGAAACGCCTGGGTTTGGATTTTCTATGCTATTTACAAATGTACTGACTCAGTGAATCACCTGGGTTTGGATTGTCTATGGTTCTTACAAATGTACCGACTCAGTGAAACGCCTGGGTTTGGATTGCCTATGGTTCTTACAAATTTACCGACTCAGTGAAACGCCTGGGTTTGGATTTTCTATGGTATTTACAAATGTACTGACTCATTGAATCACCTGGGTTTGGATTGTCTATGGTTCTTACAAATGTACCGACTCAGTGAAACGCCTGGGTTTGGATTTTCTATGGTATTTACAAATGTACTGACTCAGTGAATCACCTGGGTTTGGATTGTCTATGGTTCTTACAAATGTAGCGACTCAGTGAAACGCCTGGGTTTGGATTGTCTATGGTTGTTGCAAATGTACTGACTCAGTGAAACGCCTGGGTTTGGATTGTCTATGGTTCTTACAAATGTAGCGACTCAGTGAAACGCCTGGGTTTGGATTGTCTATGGTTGTTGCAAATGTACTGACTCAGTGAATCACCTGGGTTTGGATTTTCTATGGTATTTACAAATGTACTGACTCAGTGAATCACTTGGGTTTGGATTGTCTATGGTTCTTACAAATGTAGCGACTCAGTGAAACGCCTGGGTTTGGATTGTCTATGGTTGTTGCAAATGTACTGACTCAGTGAATCACCTGGGTTTGGATTGCCTATGGTTCTTACACATATACAAAATACTAACATCCCACTCTTGAAGAGTTGTGTCACTTCAAAAATATGTTAAAAATTGTATGCTTAGATAGTTAAATAAATGTTTTAAATTTAATACTGATTATTTAGTTATGAAAATAAGAAGAGTAACATTTTTTTGTAAAGGTTCACAAAAGATTTATTGATTTTAAATAGAAAAGGATAGTGAGGATTATAACGTGTCCTATCTCACACATATTATGCAACGAAATGGATATGAGGTCAATCCACAAAGCAGGGTAGGAATGGTAAAATAAAATGATTCGTTCTGACTTATTTCACAAGTTTTCTCTACATGTTTACTATATTCACAAACTTATATCATGATAAACTATGCGTATTTAAGATATTAAATTATTGCTTGATTTCACGTACTGGGAGGCTGTAGTACAACAATGGAATTACATTATTTTAAATTTGTAAAAATCAACATGAATAAAGCACATTATTTTTATTAATTGAAAATTGCAAGCATATGAAAAAATAATTGCTATAAACGTAATTTGTGAACACAAAATGAATTATGGTGATTAAAATGTACTAATATTAATTCATAAATACTATAATTTACGTTAAATCATGCTTTTTTATTTCTAACTGCTTAAGGGGATTAAAGGATGGAAGTATACGAAGATATGATAGGAAAGGAACCAAAACCAATACATGCAGTATTGTTGCATTTTTACTTAAAAAAATCCAGACATGGATGGGTGATAGATTATTTGGTACTATACAAATCGGCCCACACATAAAATTCGAAGGCACACAATACGAACAATCAAGAGCCTCCTTATTTATGTTTTAATGTCATTGCCACCATGTTTAATCCGTTGGTGTGAATTTTTATTTAATAAAGGTAAACTCGAAAACTTCACTATATATTTTTGTCAGGAACACATTTTCCTTCTCACGTTCTCAATGTTGTTTAAGCCATAAATAATACTTGACTGAAATTACTTGGAAACCCATTGTAACCGATCGTCTGTAGTTTAGTACCACTGAGATAGTTTGCTAAACTTTATCGACTTGTGTCCATATTTTGGACTATCCTCATGGAACAATCCTCATAACACCATATCATTTTCTAAGGAATAAGTGTATTATAAATATACTTGTAGTAAAAGATTTCAGACAACTACAACGTTAAATTTAATCATATCTTATATCTAACTTCTAGGAGGCAGCCTAGGATGGGGTCTGGGATATGTGCTGTCATTTATGTTCAAAGATAAATGGAAGATGCCGTTTTACGTGACCGGAGTACTGGGTCTGATCTGGTTCTTTGTTTGGTACCACTTTTGTAAGAGCAAGCCCAGCCAGAGCGCCTACATCAAGGACACTGAACTGCAGTACATTCTGGACAACAGAGAGGGTATGGCAGATCAGGTAAGGGCGACTAAATTATGGTTTCAAATAAAACGACCTTGTTAGGAGAGGAGTTCCAAACTGCCGGGGGCAAGTGGTCTAAAACGTCGAACTTAGAATCTGTGCTAGAGATATTGCAGATTCAAATCTTGTCTGTGGCTGTAGTACTTTTTATCAGTACCTTGTACTGCATCGACTTTCCCCCTTTTTTGTGTTTGATAAGATCATCGCACAGGACAGTGGCACATTAGTGTGGGAAATATAGGGTCAAAAAGAAATGGCCTCTATTACAAAAAAATAAATAAAGAGTGAGTCATAATGGACATTTGAATTGAAAATACTTTACTATAGAAATTTTAAAACGAGAAAGTACTTAGAAGTCCCTATCTCTAAGAAGACACCAAAACAGATATTATCTATCTGAATGCTCAAGGGGATAGTGAGCATACACTTTTCTAAAGAACTCATAAATTATTTAAAAGTAGAATCAGCTGTTTTGGGTAACCTGCGGATTAGCTTTATATGACAAACATTTTCCAAATTTTCACTGCGAAGCTGTAATATTTCAAATTAAGGTCTTTCACTAACTTTTTATATCAATCTAACTAAACAATCATCTTGAAGAAAAAATTTCATCTATAAAAGACAACTGTGTAATTCCAGGTTCACTAACTGCTTACAGATTCCAAAGAGATATCTCCAACTCCCGTTGAAAGCAGTGTTCTCGTCCCGTCCAGTGTGGTCTCTTCTGTTCATCAACTGGGCATTTTGTTATGTTCACTACACGATGACGAATCAGGCCAAGTGGTACGCCGTCAGTGTTTTGAGGCTCACCGACGATTTAGTGAGTTGGGCAACATTAATATTGATGAATGAAAATGTTAAATTTACCTCACTCCATTGCGGAAAAAAGAGAAATGAAAAACTAGTTTAGGGAATGACTACCTAAGCTTTGATTTTATTTTGGTCGTTACAAAAGTTAAAACGGGGATTACTTTCTTCCGTTTATAGTTGAGATATTTCAAGGCAATGGACCAACGCATCCATTACATGGTCTCTCAGGCATTGCAAAGCAGCTTTCAATTATGCAGTAATTAATTGCACGTTGATGGAATTACTTTGTAATGAAAGTTTGTATTTTACCCAATGGAAACTATCTTTGTTATACCACATAGACTAATTGAATGAGTTACATTGTATCTTTAGTATTAACATTAAAACTACTGATATATATATATATATATATATATATATATATATATATATATATATATAGCTTTTTTCAGGTTCACTAATCAATATATGTGTGTTTCGTTAGAAAAAAGTTAAGAGGCCCGCAATGGGAAAACAATGTAGAGATACAAATGTTGATATTAATACAAATCTAATAAACTTTAGAGAGCCAGTCGGGACTCTGGATAGGTCATAAATTATTGGCAAAGGCAAGTTAAGAATAAGATGTGTCAGAAGGGTGCAAATACCCAAAAAATGCTGAAGTAGCCAATACAAGAAACTGAGGAGACTGTACCTATTAGTACTTAGGTTATGATATGGCCAGGCCAGCATACCATAGATTACAAAGTGAGCTAAACAATGATTTCAAGGCCCAGTAAAGATTATTCTGAACAGAATACCAAAGAAATGAAGAGATTTCTCACAAACATTATGGGCATGCTGATTCCACTCCAAGAACAGAATTGAAAAATAATTGTATACTTGTAAATTGCTTTAATTGAGATAGACGATTATTAGTGGATGTTTTATAAGGCATAACAATGCTTTTCTATTTTGTCATATTTTCATCATGGCCTCTTGTGGTTGACCAGCAACTCTCTAACCTAGAAGCCCTAAATTCAGTTTCCAGACAGAATACAAGAGAAATAAATAAATAAAAAATGTAATGTCTAGTTTAAATTACAACTGTAACTGTTATGTTAACAGACCGATGTCTTAGTATTTGCTCATGGTTTTGTTTTGCCCATCTCTACAATATTCTGGGGTTTCGTAAGCGATTACCTGGTAAACCAAGAGTACATGACTCGCACAGTCAACCGGAAGGTGTTCGGAGTAACGAGTAAGTACATGTTTAATTCTATTTCTATATTTTTGTTAAAAACATGCCGGTTATTTAATATAACATTGGACAGTATAATTTTATTCCTGATTTGAAATGGCTAATTATACGTCCTGTAACCTAGAAAGTTGGGGGTTGGTTTAATTAAAATTTATATCTGAAATCCCCGTGTTTCGTTTTGGATTCTTCCAAGCATACAAAACCAAACATTAATGTAAAATCAAAACTTGGACTTCAAAAATTCAGAAACCAATGCAGCGTATATTGATCGATATCAAGGAAATATTAACTACTATGTACCAGTTACAGCTGAAACCTTTATGATGTTTTTGGGAGTAGACATTCATATTCTGCTCGTCTTCTTGGAGTTATTGTTGCTATGAAACTGAAATGGTCTGACTTATTTGATGTGTTAAATGTAAACAGTATAATGAAATGTGCTTTTGGCTTTTGTGGATCTTCCTTTGAATTCCACAGAGTTTTTAAAACGCAAAACAATTTGTACGTTTGATATGCAGGGTATAATATTATGATAATTGGAGGTCTCTTTTCACCTTTCCAAGTATCTACATTTAGGACTGTCTCTATTTATGGTTGTCCTTTAGTTTTTCAAAACTGCATTGCTCTGCAATTTTACAATACCGTTCATAGGGAGGTTACGGTGTTCTCTATTCACAGACTGAGTTCCTAACGGCATAATTTGTTTTTTTAAACTGTGTTATACTTCCTTTGTTTAGTCATACGAGGTATTCCAAATACTAAGCTGTGAGCTACCTGTATTATAAATTATGTCACCTTCCTTAGAAAGCCAAAGCCTTAACCAGTAGGATATAACAATTTATATTCTACTTATTTTTAGCAGCTATTAAGTGTATTTAGTAAAGACGTAAATGGTAATTTCAAGGCCTGACCGTCGGGTCAGTTGCTCTCAGCATTATTCTAGTGAGACTTGAGTGTTTTATATTTTCTGTGATAGGATTCTACACGCAGTTAGTTCAATTCAACTATGAGATTTTCACAGGAGTCCTCTCATGTTATCTTTTTTAGACGCGTTTATATTTCCACCAAAGTAAAAAAGGTTTCTTTATGCAAAACCTTCTTGATTGATTGAATTGAGTTTATTTCCATCAAAATCACATAAAAAACTACTAAAGTAATATTATATAATATAATTATTAATATATAATTATATAATATATATTAAATTCACACACACACACACACACACACACACACACACACACACACACACACACACACACACACACACACACACACACACACACACACACACACACACACACACACACACACACACACACACACACACACACACACACACACACACACACACACACACGCGCGCGCGCGCGCGCGCGCGCGCACACACACACACACACACACACACACACACACACACACACACACACACACACATGTATATATATATATATATATATATATATATAAAATAACTCATCAGGCTTTGGACCATAAAACGTAGCACACAAATATTGTTATGGACTCTAGGTTCGTATCAAGAAAGGATGTGTAATGCATCAGTAAAACTACGCATTCGGCATTACTGACTCCAATATGCAACATTTTAAAACAACCCAGCTCAACCCAAATTCTTTTGGAAGATAAGCTGATTGTCTGGAACGAATGTACTATGATCCATACGGGAGGATTTGAAGCTTCGGAAAGCCTCTGGGTTGTTTTATTAATCTTGATAATATTATGAATACAAAAGCACCTTACTTTGTTTGTTTTGCCTTTACACACAAATTATTTAGCCTATTGTACTTAGATTTTACATGGAATTTCTTAGCGTCGCTGGTATGAATTGGCCTATTTTTATTTAGACAAATTTTCCGAACTACGCCCCACTGATCACTAGTGAAAAATCTCTTCTTGGTCTATAGGTTTTGAATTATTAATTCAAAGAGCCTGTTAAATGTAATATACTGTTCTATGTAAACATTGTATTATGAGAAAACTATCAACTATGTTAATTTAATTCTATTCCAATTTTAAATGTTTGTAGATGTGTGTCTTCAAACCATAGAATAAGAATGCAAGTAACACTTATTATTAATTTTAAACCTTTTCTCCAGATTTAGTAACACTATACCTTTAACCGTACATTTTAGTAAACTTTAAGTATGTAGTACTTGGTCAGTAGTGCACATATCAAAGATAAAATTATTGCATAGCTTTAATTGCAAATTTTAAGACCGTTATAAAACCAATGTTACTTGGTTTTTGTGTTGTGATACCGGTTTTGATTTAAATTAAATAATCGTCAGTTACTGGTGTCATATAGAAAAACTTATATTACTTTTAAATATCCAGTTTTGGGATTGTTAGTTGATTTAAAATTTACAAAACACTGGTAAACATACATAAATAATAATTCTTTACAAAGTAAATAATGTAAAGCTTATGTTCTGTTTTATGATAGTCGACCATCCCAATCCTAATTATTATGATGAGCCTTACAAGTAAAGGGAACAGGAAGGACACCGTCATTATAGACAAATGTTTGTCAAGAATAGCTTTAATCTAATTCGCTGAATAATAAATTAAGTATTACTGCAACTTCAATACAATTTTCCAGTTGTCTAGTACTATTTCTTTGGACACCAAACTAAACTTCGTTGTTTGATATTAAAATTGTATTTATTTTGGAGATTTTTATTAATTTTGGAATCGATTTTATCTCCCCAAATAACTAATTTATATCATGCTTGCTTTGTTAAGATAAATCTTCTACAAGTTAACACTCTTCTCAACATAAATAATTTTATAATTATAAACGTTATGGAATTTGATTTGGTTTCTTATGTATGTTTAAAAGCCGTATCATATTTAGCATAGCATTATACTTTCTGAAGAGCCTTTTCCACTATTGTAAGATGCGATATATTGAGGGGCATCATGACCTCCCTTGAGGAATGTTGTTATGACTTTCTTTAAGGATATTTCATTTTAATCATCCTTCAGGGATTTCATCATGCCATTTCGTCATGAGTTTCCCTTGTAATGAAGCATTAATTAATTAAATCCTACATAGTTTATGAATGCTTAATGTTGCTAGTTAATTCATGTAACGAACTATTCTGTGCATGCACATCCTGGAGATTCGTTCTAATTTTGCAGGCAATATGATGGTGGCTCTCGGCCTCCTTTTTATCCCCTTGGCAGGCTGCAGTGGCATCACAGTTGTTTCGATCCACGTAATTCTAAGCTACATCCGAGGAATCTTCTTCTCCACCGTGTACGCCAACCCGATAGACCTAAGTCCAAGATACGCTGGGCTGATCATGGCACTCCTTAATTCCACAGGAAATGTTACTGCACTCTTCTCCAGGGAAATGGTCTCTGTCATAGACGAAGTAAGTAGGGTCACACATGTTGATGTGTTTACTAATACTGAAGTAGTTTGGAATATTTCGATATGGATGGAAAATGTACATCAGAATCACCCTATGTGATATCCTTTTAATAGTTGAACGCGGTTTGAGAATTATTTTTACTTTCATCATCATCATACTCAATACTCTGTGGAATAACTCAGAGCTTCTGATAGCTTCTGCGATATCACTGCAAGCGGATACGTAGTAAACAAGTCAACACTCACTATAAAACACCTTGATCAGCCAAATTAATCCCTTTCAACAAAACTAACACAACAGGACGTTTGAGTACTCTTTGTTAGCTTTTCGAGAACTTGTTCTTTGGACAAAGACAAACAAACACAAACTGCTATAAAACTTTGGGTCGGTAATGTATACTTTGTTGTCTAAAATTTACCATCCACATAAGACTTTTAAGTATTGCATGGTAATTATGAGTAGTTTGTCTTATAAGAGCACAAACATTCAAAGCAACATGTTTTTAAAAAGTGGCAGTATATTAGGAAGTGAAAGATCAAAGAGGATATATCGTTATATTAAAGTATGTTCCTCTGTGGTTCAAACAGACATAGACTTCACAGTACTCAAAATATTGTCAGGTTGATATTTATGTTGCTTTTAGTAAAGCTCCACAAAATCGAACATAGCAGTGAAAAATTAAAAGAACTTAAAAAAAACCCTGATACAAATATTCTGTATATTTTTTTAGTATCGAATAAAAAGTGAATGAATAATTCATTACAAGACAATATAGCCTTCAGAGTGAACATATCTCAAATCGACTGTGAGAGAACGAATTAAGAATAAAATTATTCACTAGGAAGAACAGTGGACTAAACAGGTTTTCCACAAAATGAACACCTGAGAAAAGGTTGAAAACAGTGTGATTAATTTTTATGTAACAAAATCCGTAGACCTTGAGTTACGATTATCGAGCTTTTCAAGTGGAAACATATGTAACATTATACATAATTTTAAGCCAAGCACATTTAAAAACTGAACTCGTCTTTTATAATTTTAAAATGACGACTACAAAAATGAAGTATAGAGTTTATGAATTAGTCCACGTTGGAGTGCAGCTATGCAGATAAAATATGTTTTTTTAATACTTACTACCACAAAAAAACGCAGAGTTCTTTTGACATGCAACATAGTATTGTTTCTGAAAATTCTTCTTGCGCTCTAAGCTCAAATATTTTACATTTTAAAATAATGTTATCTCAAAATGTCCATATGCTTACATAAAGCACCAGTCACATCATTTTATTTGTTTTTGTTCAAAACTTAAAAACTTTGATATATTTCAACTTTTTCTCGCTCGTATTCACATTAGAATGTATTCCATTACATGTGGATTCCTCGTCATTTTAATGCATTTCAAATGTGATAATAACATTTTAAATAAATTTCAATGTTAGTAAATTAAGCTAAAATTATTTAAGTCTACACAAAGGTTATTGTAAATAAATATTATATTTTAAATCAGATAATTACATTATCACAATCTTAAACTAATTTTAATCCAAAATATCACAGTAGTTCAATTTTTATATTTAGTTGTAATTATAAATGTTTTGGAAGTTTTATCAATTTGTTCTAAGTGTATATAGTTTGAAAATATATTATTATAACTACAACGATCGAGCTTCGCTATAATTCCAATCTACAGTAGACCAACTTTTATCTTACAGCCCAGTGATGTCTTTAACTGGTGGTTCGTGTTCCTGTTAATGGTTGGACAGTTGGCAATCATGTCTCCGCCCTACCTATGCCTTGGATCGGGAGAAGTTCAACACTGGAATCTCCCTGCGAGACGCAGTGTTTACCCTCAGGCCCCTGAAGCTGTTCCAGACAACAACATGTAACATTAATAAACATATACGTAAACAACATATGCAATTGTGTTTCTTTGTGTTTTGTTCATTGTTATCCACAACTCAAAGAGCCTGAGATATTAAATAGGACTAGCCACTGTCAAATGTAAATCGATTAGTATTTCACAGAGCGACCCGAAATGCCCAATGGCAGTGGCGTAGCTACCCTGGGTGACACCCGGTGCGGCATTTGTTGGTGTCACCCCATCGAAAGTAAAAAGTAATAAATTGTATATGATAAAGGTCATGGATATAATGTATTTTTTTTTCTTTTTATTATCTATCACTATAGTATAATACACGTTTAACAATTCACGCCAACTAAATACAACACACTTCACCAAACACATGAGAAACTGAAACGTCAAAGATCGCGAGTATGGGACGGGAAATCCCCCACGACAGCTTCAGACTCTTATGCGGGAATACCCTAATTATACATAGAGCTGAGCTAGAGCTAGTGGAGGAATCCCCGAAAAAGACATTTTTGTGCTAGCGATTTACGAGTATTTTTTGTTTGATTGTACATAGTTCTTAAAGTTGAGAGACCGGGTGGGTGTCACCCCAAAAAAGGTGACACCCGGTGCGGCCCGCCCCCCCCCACTCACCCCTTTGCTACACCACTACCCACTACCAGCCAACGCGGGACATAACCTATTGCTAGCGAATTCTGGTGGATGGTCATAGCTACTTAACCCACGTCTGTGTATGGATTGTCTTTGTGATTTTATTTAAATCATCTTGGAGTGTATTAAGTCGAATCTTTGATACCTGAGCAATTGAATAAATCAGATTTTGAATTTAACTTTTACATAATGAGGACTGAATTTTATCTAAACGAGTTCGTAAAGAAGATCTTGAAAAAAATTAACTTCTGTAGCCAATTTATATTTTCGAAGGTATATGAGTGAATTGTATTTCGTGTGATGTATAATCTTATTCTGTCAAAATAATGGAACACATTTCAAAATTAACACAACTGGCTTTTTGATAAATTTTAAATAAGTAAACTGAATTTTTAACAAAAATCAAGGTCCCTTCATCTTGTAAGAGGTCCAAGCTGGCAATTTCACCATGCAACTCTTTTCTTCCATTTTATTTCATATAACATATGCACGTGCTTGCATTGTGTTGGAACATTAATATTCATTTGGAGTATTAGAGTTTGTCTTTACTCATTTTAAGGTACTCATCTGAGCCAGTACCTACTTCCACTGCGGGTCAATTCTACAACTGCTATTATTCAGCCTACTTACAAAATCATCAAAACTGTTAGCAGAACTCAACTAATAACTAAATTGAGCTCATTCCAGCTAATTATTAATTGATTTGCTTGTTACCAACTCAATTAATAATAATATTGTAACAGATGTGACATAGACCGCTTCAATATGACAGAAAAGATGAAAGACTAGTCTAAACTATAAAGGCGCTGTCGCAGCTCGGTTGGTACAACGAAAATGCATGATTGAATATTTTTGTGACCCAAAGTTGACTCAAAGACATCCTGTGGCCTCAGTACAGGATGTCAGTTAACACGTTGACTGCAGCAGAGTCAGTTAAGAGTAGCTGGTCTCTCACTCATGCGACGTCTATGTATGCTAAACCCCGCATACTCTTCATCTTTTAAGACTCTTCCATTCACCGTAATGCTCTCTCGTCCCTATGTTGTCTCTCATAAGACCACTTTCCAAGTCAGTACTTAAGGTGACAGAAGCAGGTATCTCTACAGAACGAAAGTGGTAAATTACTTCCCAGTGTTACCTACAAAAGTTAATAACGTTGACCTCCACTCACAACACTAATTATATCAGAACCATTCCCGCAAGTGCGTGCCTTGAAATTCAGAAATATAATATAAATATAAGGCTATGAGAAGATATCGAATTGGTACTTTACTATGGTACCACGATAGTAAGAATAGTTACAAGTAAATATAATTATGAAGGTATAAGAGTTTATCGAATATTTGCCATCAATCGGTGATGTAGAAAAACTACAACCGCCAAAATGAACTATACATCAAATGTATTTGTTATATGTAGGTTTGTAGTTTACATACGACACAACTTTAATGATTATCATTAGTAATAATAATCATAATATGTATTATCTAGAGATAATTAACAATTAAATTGCATCAGCCAACAAAGTAAATTATGGACATGAATAATTTAAATGGTTGTTTGTCAACATAAAAACGTACAACTATTGTTCTATGTCCGAACATATTGCTTAATGTTTTCAAACATTTGAGAAATTTTCATCCCAGCGGCTCATTATAAACTCATCAACAGAGTAAAACGCCTTTAATATAGTATTGCTCCATTTAGAGTAAAATAATTTAAGTTTTTCCAAAACAAACAGTTGTTTAACAGATGATAAATTACTCTTTTGTAAAGTTCGTTAACCACCCACGAAATGTTTATTATAAGGTTGCCATTCAGTCATAAACAAATAGTTACGAACCGTTACTTATACAGAGTTCTATTAAAAGTTTAATTTTCTTTATTGTCAACAGTAGGTATGCTGCATCAACTGAAAATAGCTACCGAGAAGAACTTTAGAAAATGACTGAGTTTTTAAAGAAATGTAAGACTTTTTGAGTACTTATTATTAAGTATTATATCATATATTCTGTATAAAATGTTTTTAACATGGAAGTATTAAGCGAATATTTGTATTACATTAATCTTCTCGATTGAAAAGTTTTGTTAGAGTTTTTTATAAAGAAAAAGTCTTGACTTCAGGACATATAGTTGAGGTTATCTGCGTTCTTCAAGGTCAAATGTAATACTAATCTAAATCAGCATCTCTAAACAAACCTGCAATTTCAAATTTAACTGAGTAAATTTGTATTTTGGGGGTACCGTTTAAAACTATTTCTCTGAATGGTTGAAAACAAAAATAGTAACTAATTTATTTCAAAGAGGATTTGTTTTTAAGTGTGTTTAATTGAGCATGTCAATGAAGTACTTAATACGCGTATTTATAGTTATTTAACCAAGATAACTTAAGTTCCTCCTTCAATTCATTTTATGGATTATGGTCGCTTTGAGAAAAACATCAAGAGAAGACAAACAGCTACCAGGAACGAGTATATTGAAAAGGGCTTAAAATTCTGTTGGGCGTAGTAGTGGACTTCATGGGTACAGATAATTTTACATCTCGTAGCGATAATTAAAATAAACCAAATCAGTGACATTTAAAAATGACCCACTATTTTATGTATTTATTGGTAAGGTTGTATGAAATGTTGTGCCATAGGTTGCATCCACATCCCACAACGATTCATCATGTGTGGTCTGATATTTGCCGTATACGCTGTCTGTATCATGGATCGCCAAGCCTACTTCCAGGCTGTTCGTACGATGGTGTACATTGCCACTCCTGCAGAGGAGTCCAAGAGCAAGTGTCCTGCCATGATTGAAAGGAGGCATATAGATGCCGAGGAGACCAAAGTATGGATGGCTATGTTTTAAATAATATTGCCATAATTTATTTTTTTTACAGATTTTTGAATGTAATTTGTAGAATAAGAATGCCATTTCGATGGGCCTAATTCCTTTAAAATGTTAACATTTGTTTTATTGTAAAGTTTGTTGACGTGGGAAGAATTTCAAATGCAACAAATTTTGCATTGTGAGGGATATAAATGGAGACAAACCATTAATCGTGGTCAGTGGCCACACGATATTAAGGGTACGAGGTCGAACTTCGAGTGAGCTAGAGATCAAATCGTGCCCGGAGTAGTATTGACAATGTTGTCCACCTTATACTCCCCGCGAAAGTTAGAAGAGGGTAATAGGATATGGCATAAATTATTGGAAGTTCATTGTCACTACCATTTTAATTCACCCTACCCCATTGGTGAGATGGGTGGACGGATTACATGAGCACGCACACAACCCCCATAGCTCTGGTGGGGCTGTTGTTAATTTGAGAAATCAAATACCTGCTCAGTGCTCAGAGACTCTCGTGATGATTCTACTAAGCAGGTGACACAAGAGACTCTAATTCTCACACCAAAACGCCATACAATCTAGATTACTAAATACCGGGCCAAAAGATCACGGACGACTTTGTTAGTGTCAGGATTGTACTTTTGAGAGTTATATACAACGACTAGTTTGACCACCACGAACTACTACATGCTGGAACACCACTCTTCTGAGTATCAATAACAATTAATGTTTTGTAGACAATACGAGTTTACGTTGAGATTTCGGTGTGTTTGTGTATTTAAGTATGATTTCACTCGTGACTAAAATAAAATAATAAGTAACTTAATGCTTTAACATTTTTCATAGTTTCATAAATTTAATTTTTCATGTTATTGTCATTAAATGAAAACAGTAAAACTCAGTAATCCAGTGGATATACTTGATTTATGAAGTTTTATTATCGATGGTGGATGATTTGAAAACATTACAAGATTACAGATTCCATTCAATTAAATTCCGAAATACGCTGGGGTCTTGAGATCCAAAAACATAAAGGAGTAAAAATAGATTCAAGCTGACTGGTCTCTTCTAATTCATAACTCCCGCAATCTGTCATTACTATCCTGAGCAGTAAGGCAGTTATGTTACTCTAGTCCAGATTTTCTTGGGATCGTGGAGGAAAAAGAGCAGTAACTCGAGCGTTCTATGTCGAATTCTTCGCCGCCATGTGTTAGGAGAACACTACGTTTCGAGGATTGGAAACCGTCCTCTTCTTCAAGTATAAAAATACAACACCTGTTTATACCCGAAGAAGAGGGTGGATTCCAATCACCGAAGCTTAGTCTTATGTGTACTAAACGTCTATAATACATTATTTTACTCTAGTCCAGGTTTTATTGGGATCGTCGAGTAAAACGAGCAGTGACTCAGGCGTTCTACGTCGGATTCCTCGTCTCCAACATTCCTGCTGGGTGTGTTGCAGACCACTACGGCGGCCGAGGATTGATGATCGTAGGAGTGCTGGTAGGGTCTCTAACCACTCTGTCGTTACCTTCTCTTGCTATTAGAGGACCAACGCCGCTGCTCTTAGCCAGACTCGTCCAAGGTGTGGGGCAGGTTTGTGCTATAGATTAATCCGAAGTAACTTCCAAACTGTATACATTTGAGCATCTTTTCATATATGGATACTCAGTGGTGGCGGAAAAAAGAGTTCCAGGAGATGTTCAAACCGTCCAGGGAAATGGTAAACTTCATAAAATGTTATTTTTTCCAATACATTTAATAGTTATAAAACCCTTTTAATGATACGGTCTATATATCGGTCAGCTAGATTTAAAATTTGTTTGCTCTGCTAACCATATATTTGGATTATGCATACTCTTATTTATGTTGAAGTTACTTTAAACAACTCCGTATTAATTATAATAACAAGAAAAATCCTTTCATCAACGTTGCGTTGCAAGTGTTTTGTAACAAAATTACCATTGCAATCTTTACATTTCGCATATATTTTTGCGTTTTGACTGAAATACATAACAATTCCCAATATTTTCTACGCATTTCAAGGTAAAACCTTAACACTTCGCAAATAAAAGTGTTAGAAAACAATAGTCATTCGGAAAGTGCTCATTATTTTTCTTTTCATATATCAAATTTTGAAAAATGAAAAATAACAGTTTTATACGTGTTATAATAAAACTACGATTAGTTTTGTCCTATAGGAATTCATTTTACTACTGCTTACGTTTTGGATTCCTTCAGCATCCAAGCTTTTGTACAGTGAAGTACGATAGTAAGATACCTTTTACATTGAAACAGAATATGTTGAGGCCGTGTTGGGTTCGTCACTGACCTAGTCCATTCGTCACATGTGCTATTTTACATCACTACGGTAAAATAATTTGTTATAACGAATAAAATGAAATATCCAATGAATGAAATATTTTGTCATTAATTACTGCTTTCTTTTATTTTGAAAACGATAAGATGAACTTTAATAAGGTAATCTTTAAATGAAGATGATATAAGAACCTATTTGGTTATATATTTAGTTATTATTGTTATTATTAATGTGTTATACTGCTTAGAACGTTCTCCTACAGGCGTTTAGATAGGGCTTCCATCAAGAAATGAAACGGAAAGTAGGAAGGTTAAAGATCGAGATAAACATGATTGTGTTGCTTAAGGAATAATATAGCTTCAATTGCGTCTCTCCACCCAAAGCTCAGATCATGTCTTCGAAGTAAATTTGGAAATTGTCCGACCAAATTTTCAAATCACGGTTTAAGGAGATGGACATTTATTGACACATAATAATTTATTACTTTACGTTTGCTTTTTAAGCCCTCAGTTTAATATTTGATGGCGTGATAGATTTATCAAACTCTTATTATTAGGTAATATTCTCCTACAGAACGTTATGAAAATATAGAAAAATACCTTTTAGAAATAATTATATCGATTGGATGTATAAGGCTTAAGTAGGTTTATAAGGATAGTGTAAGGATATAGTAGGTATAAGGATTTGTTTAAAGGATTGCTAAGGTTTAGGTATAAGGATGTATAAGGTGTCACTATAAATGTTTCATCTCACTCTGTCAAGTGCTATATATATTCCACATCAAAAGACTGCTTGAGTAATAACATTATAAATATATAAGCTATTTTATCTAATTTGAGAAAATTTAAAGGAAGTATGTAGTTTTCATATCTTATCAGATTTACAAATATGTAGTCATCAATTAATGATATTATTACAATATATAAAAGAGGATAACAGTGTCTGTATAGGACTTTTTTCTCTCTCCTGACGTATTATGTGGCGAAAAACAAACAGGACAGAACTAACATATTTAAATAGTTATAATAGTCTTACGGTTATGCGATCGGTTTCTGAACAAAGTGGTCAGAAAGTGATGTCTTTGTTATCGTTGGTTTTATCTCATGAAGACCTTTAATTTGAGAAGTTACTATACGAGTCAAAAATGATAGGTTGGGGACTTTTAGACACACGATTTATTTTCATTTTCAAGTTTTGACGATTTCACTACATTAAAAGTGTACTCTAATGAAAACATTTTTACACCATCAAAATTAAATAGTTTTGTATTTAACCACCTAGCATGTATTTCACTGGGGTTTCTTGTGTTATATGTTGTTAATTCAAAGTTATCGCTCCATTAAAACTCAATTCTGCTTTCTGTATAAAAAGTCTTCTTAAATAAGATAGATAATGGTTACAGAGTACATACTTAAATAATAATTTGGAACTCCAAATAAACTCACAGAACAGTCTAGCTGTGGTATGCACTGTTAAATAAGTATAATATAATACTTGTATTTAATACTAATATATCTGTAAAACTGTAAATTGAATATAACTTTGGTTTTGTACAGGGTTTGGTGTTTTCTAGTACCCACTCTCTGATTGCTCAATGGGCGCCGACTTCCGAGAGGTCGAGATTTGTCGGAATTAGCCACTCAGGTTTGATGTTAATCTGTATCTGTGCTGTGAGCTGGCTAGATGTAGTGCTTGAATCTATGTAACACAAGTCTAATATTTTGTATCTTGATATTTTTAGAGTTGCTAGGCGTGCTTTTTAACATGTTTGATATTTTAAAATAGATTAAGCATTGAGTATGTAACCTTCTTGTTCCAATCATTATCTATTGTTATACTATAGCACAGAAGCCGAGAGCCAAGTTTTTTATGAAGTCGCCTTCTTTCGTGAGACTCGCAATGTGAGGTTATAGATACAGTAACAGTTTTAGTCAGGTCATATATGTACATTCACACAACCTCGAGAAACGTAATTAATAGTTTATTTTACCTTCAGGCAACCAGATGTAGAGACAGTGTTGCCATTTTCAGGCAAACAATTGTTCTTCATATGGTTGGCTGACCATGGCTTAATCTTTATAATACTTGTCTGACACCTGGTGTTTAAGCGAGGCAAGCCAAAATACGAGCTCCTCACGTGTGAGATTTAATGGGGTGATCAACCGAGGCGGAGAGAAAGAGTGGGGATGGAGGGGCCCCTCCTGCCAACTACAGATAGCCCGTGTGAGGAGCTCGTGTCAGTTTTGGATCCATCAGTATAAACATAAACATAATCTAAATGTGATAGTGACATTTTTTCTAACCACAATTGTTTTAGAGTTTCTTTACTCGTATTCTTTTTACTTACTTCTAAATTGGAATTAATTATATTAATATAGAACTTTCTTTATAACTCCAAAGACACTTTACACGAACATATCTGCAAAACATAGAAATTATATCGAATTAATTATATTAATATTGAACTTTCTTTATAACTCCAAAGACACTTTACAAAATGTGAGATGGTGCACAACGAATAAAATGTCATAATCTTTTTGTGCTATTGGAATATATTCAAATTAATAGGGCAAAAGCAACATATTATAATGTGGAGTCCTTAATTGGTAGTAAATAAATTAATAATTACACTACAAAATCTGTAATAAGAGTTATGTAATAGCTGTAATAAACTAAGGGTATTAAAAAAGATTAAAAAAGAAACTTGCGAGTAAATATTCAACCAAAAACATAATAATAGAAATATGACAAAACCAATGACAACTACCTGACTTAAATACCTAACATAGCACGTGACATCATTAATAAATACAAAATTTTGCTAATTATATTATATTACTGTAACTGACAAATTCAGTTTAAGATCATATATGAGTATATTTTTGGTTTACAATTTTAAACATTTATATTTATGTAAGAAATATTACACTTATATTACAGAAATTTTATGTAATACGGATGATGAAAATAATTTAGTCCTACTGATCTCTAATGCTACGAATATAAAGATTTATGATACAATTACAATTACACAAATTTATTGAAGACTCATTAATTTGGATATAAAACGACTCATTAATTCGTAAGATAATAGAAATCAGAACCGTTCCGAACTGAGATCGCTATTAGCCGCATGTACAGAGTTTGTCAGGAATTTTCGGGATTTATCGGTACTGCTCGGCTCTGTCCCCACTCTTTCTCTCCGCCTCGGTTGATCACCCCATTAAATCTCACACGTGAGGAGCTCGTAGCCAAAATTAATATCAATAAATAAAATGATCGTTTGATATTTTGAATCCTTTTGATATATTTCCATTTTGAATGTGACCCAAACTAGCGTGGGTAATTATCGACGGCTTTCTTAAGGAAAATATTATTCTAATGTCAATTTAAGGAAACACTAGGCTTATGTTCTATACATTGGAAATTGACACTCGGTTCCTAGAGTACAAGGTTATTTTACACTTACACATTATTTAAAAAATATGAAGTATTTACAATAACTGTAACAATACTTATTTCCTTTCATATTGTACATTAGGAAGGTAAATATATACGTTTGTATTCTAATAATTTTGTGTGAAATTAATACAATTATATAATAGAAGTGCACACAGTTTCGAAGGTACGTAATGACAACGGATGATTTTGGACATTTTCAATCGTTATATATCTCAAAAAGTAAAACACATTATAATGCGCATTACCCGATAGTTCAATTTTTACTATTTGATATTATCATTCTACCTTTCAGGAATAATCTAGTTCTACTCGGGATGTTGAGAAAGTATGGAACCACATTAATCTTTTTTTTAAATATATGCAGATTAAACATTGTGATGTAGTGTATACGGTTATAGAACGTTTTCCTCTATCTTTAGGTATAGAATGTAGTTTTTTAAACGAAGGGAAGAATTCATGTAAAGCACTTTCAAACCGCAAGTCCCAACTCAGAAGGATTATAGAAAATAATAACAGAAGTTTTCACGCCATGGCGTTTAAGTGGCAAATAAGCTATCAGCATACGTTTATCATCAACGTAATGTTTTTATTGATTAGATGAAGACTTAAATAAAACAAACATTAAACCTACAATATAAATAAAATAGGTTAATAATGTGTTACACCTAGGGTTGCAATCCGTGTGTAGATAATACTGCTTTGTGTAATGCTTATCCAAGGAATTAGAATTGGTTCTCGTACAATCATTTGTCTACTCCATTACGGGGTTTTGTTTTTTAAACATTATTTTCCAAATGTCATAAATAGAAAAACTCAAGCGGATTTTGGAAGGCATATTACAATTTCCCCTTAGACTAATATAATATAAATATAATGTCGTAATTGTATTATGCCATAGTGAGGAGAAGCACAGCACTACTGTAGTTCTGGTGAGATATATTTTCAATAGGAGTGTTTCATTTGAAGCATATGAAGATAAGTCGTATATACCAAATTGCCATCAATAACAAAATGTCCTGTTTCCTCTATTAATTGCCTTCCGAAAATGCCGACTCACACATTCTCTTTTTTGGGATGTTGATAGTGACACTTCACCATCCAGCGAGGATTTTTCTTAACGTAAAATTTCTGTCGGAGTTTGTGCCCGTTTGTATACAAGTCTGAGATACTATAAGGTGCTTTAAAAGATGACATCTTCATCACACTTGTTCATAATGAGATTTAACACTTTCAGCCCCATATGTATAAATATGATACACGTTGCACTATGAGCTCATGCCCACGTGCATCATTTTGATACACTGTAAAACCCAGCCAAAAAGTGTACAAGTTTATCCCCAAACCCAAGGCTTACTAACGTGTGGAATCATTCCTCTGATTGCCTTCATGCATAAAAAAATCAAAACAACTGAATAATAACATTCTTAGAGCATTTTTTAGACTGTGCACCATTATGAAGCATATGGGTCATAATGTATGTTTTGGTTTTCTTTTTTACCACAATGGCCCACTGTGAGTCAATATGATGCACATTTTCAAATTTCAACATGTGCATCATTTTGGCTCACGGAGCTGAAAAGTATAAATATCCTATTATCTGGCCTATTCTTTTATTTCTAGCTAAATGAAATCAACTTTCTTTGACAGTAAGTGTTTTTGGTAGGTTAGGCCAGATAAAGTTTGTTTGGTAATATATATTAGGTTAGGTTATGTCTCAATAGAAATACATAAAAATGGTTTGTCCATTATACGGCTTCCATCTAAAGTTATGTTAGGATAAGAATAATCCCATAAAGTTCCATATTTACCTAACCTATTTACATAATGTACCCTAACCTAAAGGATGGATTGTATGATATAATATTAGATAAGTTGCTAACAAATTTGTTTGATTGGGCAAACGTTTTGGCAAAAAAACAACATAGATTTACTATGAACATATTTTATTTTACAATCTAGATATTACTATTCAGGTAGGCTACTACATCTTATTTTTTTACATATCGATGTTTTTTGAAAAAGCAGTCCATACACATGTACTTCTGCTCTGGACAACCAGGACATTTTGTTCTAACTTGAGGAGTTTTCTTTGCAGCTTGTAACCGACCCACACGGGATTGGTAACGTTCGTAGCAAGATGTACATCTCCCCTAGGCCTGCCTTCAACGGTTTTCAGTACATGATCAAAACGTAAATTGTCATGTCACACAAACACTCCAAGCCAAGATCTGGGCAAAATCTGTTTTTGTAAACAATGCAGTGTTGCCAACCGCCAACCAATTTATGACCCATCACTGCCCTGTGGTCCCACAGTCCCACACAACACAGTATGCTATGCAGTTTTAATGTAAGTGTGCATAAAAAAGGCTCACAGCTTGATTAAAACAGTAGTTTTGTGTGAAGCAATATGATCCACACGGGGCTCAGTGCAAAACATAGTGTGAATCAAATATATACACATGGGGCTGGGCTCACAGTAATAAAAATATCGTGGGCTGGGAGTAAACTAGTCTACTTTTTGCTTGGGGCTGAAAGTGTTAAAATGTCATTCTTCTTATAAATCAGTAGTTATTATAATAATATTATTTTGTAAGGTTTAAATCTTACAAAATACTATTATACTATTACACCTTATATACTATTATGCTTTAAAATGTTAGTACTCCGTATAAATTTAACTTATGTGCCCATTCCTCCAATAAGGGAGCAGCAGGAGAGTTCAGAAAGAGGTCGACGGCTTGTAAAGTTCTCTAGGGTTTTATACGGGTTAAAACATTACTTACGGGTTAAAAATGTACCTAATATTCTTGAGCTACTCTTTTAGAGATGCATTTGAGTTCTGTACAAAACTTTGAAGAAACATTTTAAAATGAGTGTTAAATGGGATATTGGATTCCTCTCTGGAACATTAAAAGGGAGAACGATGATCAGCGGTCCAAGACATCGGAACTTAGTTATAGATAGCGCAGATTGTAATCCTATATGTGATCGTAACACTTTTCATGAGTACTATCGACCTTAAGACTGTATTGAAAATATCTCGTCTGATAAGATCCTCGCAAAGGCCAGTGGGCCACGACGGCGGACAGAATATAACTTAGGAATAAGGATTAGCATCTCCTGTTTTAGAAAAATGTCTCGCAACGTTTGTTTAATGATATGACCTGACACGTTTACCATATAGACGCATCAATAACGTGTCACTCTTTTATGCTCATCCATTACATTACAGAAAGAAAGAAACAACTATGTAATTCAGATAAATATCTCATAAAATACTAAGAGTTCTGAAGTCTAGCATGGTAGTAATGAAATGGGGTACTCGCTATAAAGAATCTACAATTAATTGAAAAAATAAACATTCCTAAAGAGGTGTTTGTTCTCGTGTTAAGAGATTGAAACTTTAATCTTTAATTTTACCTTTTACTAACAACACTGATAAGAAACTTTAACCACCCGTCCTTTTTACAGAGTGATGCTTTCGAATTTCGGCTTAGGACTTTTTAATTAGAAAGAAAGATAGTTTTAAATTACGTGCCATTCAATAGAGCCACCCATAAGTACTTTGTATGAAATCTTCATGGGCTGTATTGCTAGGTTAAAAACATTAAATTCTACATGAAAAGATAGAGAAAAACACTCTATAACCGTTTATTACACCTCAATTTTGTTAATATATGTATCCGTTTAAAAGAAATAATGGGGGTTCCATGCTTTTACAACACCGGGTGTATACATTTAAACAGACTCATAATAGATCGAGTTAGATTTTAGTGTTCTGGACTATGGTAAACTTTAAAGTCTTTTACAACACCGGGTGTATACATTTAAACAGACTCATAATAGATCGAGTTAGATTTTAGTGTGCTGGACTATGGTAAACTTTAAAGTCTTTTACAACACCGGGTGTATACATTTAAACAGACTCATAATAGATCGAGTTAGATTTTAGTGTGCTGGACTATGGTAAACTTTAAAGTCTTTTACAACACCGGGTGTATACATTTAAACAGACTCATAATAGATCGAGTTAGATTTTAGTGTGCTGGACTATGGTAAACTTTAAAGTCTTTTACAACACCGGGTGTATACATTTAAACAGACTCATAATAGATCGAGTTAGATTTTAGTGTGCTGGACTATGGTAAACTTTAAAGTCTTTTACAACACCAGGTGTATACATTTAAACAGACTCATAATAGATCGAGTTAGATTTTAGTGTGCTGGACTATGGTAAACTTTAACGTCTTTTACGTCCTTAATAATTCTTTATGTAAGTTTTAAATTTAATTTCCAGGTACCGGACTAGGATGGGGTATGGGGCATGTGCTGCATCATGTGTTTAGAGACAGGTGGCAAATGCCTTTCTATCTGATTGGTGTTATGGGTCTACTTTGGGTCCTGGTTTTTTATCTCTTATCTAGCAGCAATCCCATTCAGAGCGTGTACATCCAGGACACTGAATTGCAGTACATCCTGAACAACAGAGAGGGTCTGGTAGTTCAGGTGAGCAGGGGTGTACTCTGAAGCTAGATACGATCAATGTTATTTTGAAGGAAATCTCGTAAGAGCATATCCTTACATTAAATTAACATGTGTGGAAAGCTTCAATCGATTCTGAAACTATTTCTAAGTTTGAAGAAGGATACTTTAATTATTATTATTTAAGACGACAAGTTTTTGTTACTTGTTGAATTTATCGTGGGCTATTCAAGACGGCAATATAAACTTGTTAGCGTAGCTGTTAGTATGAAGTTAGACAGTTTCATATGCTGCATACTTAATCATTTATTACATAATAAAATTAAAAAAAAAACAATGCAAATACAGAAAATTACAAGTTATATAATATATAATCTAATAATCACAGATTAATGGTGATTAAATCGCAAACTTACAGTGTTTGGGATTTAAAAATGTAAGTGACCAAATAAATAATAATAAACTATGACATCAACTACACAATGAAAGTCGACAATTACAAGTAATCTCGAACAAGTTTGCAATTCAAGACATTAAACAGTGAGATTTAAAATTGATTTTTGTATAGTATTGTTTCCATCACCATTTACCGTTTTAAATAGTTTTATACTTCCTTAGAAATCCAACAAATAAATAAAATCTAATATTTACGAGACAGTTAGTATATTTATCATATCATATTTCATATATCATCATAGTATATTTATAGTATAATTATCATGCTTTTACAACACCGGGTGTATACATTTAGACAGACACATAATAGATCGAGTTAAATTCTAGTGTGCTGGACAATGGTAACAGAAGCACAAATATAATCTGCGCATCTGTTAAATGCCTAGAGATATTTGAAATGCTTGGAAATAATTCATGTTATCAGAATTTTAAGATGACTTGGTATGATATGTATGTATAATTACATTAGAATATTATGTGACTGGGATGTGTTTATTTTAACGTGTATTGTCATTATATGTAAAAGTAGAATGAGAAAAGAAAGTCTTCATAGACGGCAAAGTAAATTATAAAATATTAGATCTTAAGTTCACACAGATCATTAATTATGTTTTTCGATTAACTCCACATCTAAATATTGATAAACCTGTTAAAATATTGATATAAAATTATTCCTCTTTGATTCATGTTTAAAACCTTTTTTTTTTGTAGTTACAATGAACATTTATGAAATGTGTGACTAAAATAATATAACGCCCTTTGCTTTACATCGGTCGCAGACGCTGCGGGTCCGTCATCATATTCCATGGAAAGCAGTGTTTAAATCGCTTCCAGTGTGGTCTCTTCTTTTCATCAACTGGGCCTTCAATTGGACTCACTACACGATGAACAATCAGTTTAGGTACTATATCATCAGCGTCCTGAGGATCACCGAGGATCTGGTCAGTCCTGTGTCATCCGTGTCTCAGATAATTATTTTAGACTAGCAAGAAATACCAAACATTATCGATCCTAATCTAAGTAGATGCTTATTAGCGCTGCCTCTTTTTTAAATTGGTTAAATCAATGGTTAAGTTACATCCGTAATTTTTTGGTGTTTAGAAGGACCTAATTTTGGGGTAAAATGTACTACAGGAGATATATCTTTTCTTATTTATAGAAATCAATTGTAGACAATAGGTTATTGTCAATACAAACTTTTAAAGAAAATCCTTTATCTCGTATTTCAATTTGATATATCACAAACTTTGATACACAACTGCATACATTATATAATGCTGTACAAATCAGTTTTTGACTCGTTTACTGAAATGCAGACGATGTAACATATACTCATGAGACAAAATAAAGATAAGAAATATTTCAATTTGTTTCTGTTTTAATCCATTTTTCTAATACACAATTGTGTTAGTATTTGTGGAGAAATAAACAATGGACAACTTGCATAGAAAAACATTATTCAGAGCAGTAAAAGTTATAAATCCTATCCTTCCTGTTTTAAGTTATTTTCACTTTTCCCAAATGAGAAACTGGAATTTTATTTTTAGTGCTTAGTAGTAAATTAAATAAAAACACTTCCAATTCGAACTAACTCCTTTTCTTGCTGTAATTATTGATACAGAGTCAGTCATCTACATTTGGTGAATCGGTAGTTTTGCCCACCTCTATCGTATTCTGGAGCATTGTCAGCGATTACTTGGTGAACCACGAATATATGTCTCGCACATTCCACCGGAAGTTATTTGGATTCACATGTAAGTAGTTGAGTTTAATCTGCTATCATCTACTTAAGTGAAAAGTGTTTAATAACTTGTTCAAATAAGTAAATATATTTCTCTATTCAATGTTTAAAACTAGTTAGTTCTGGAAAAACGATCTCCAGATCAAGTGAAGGATTCTTTCTTTAGCTTGTAGATTCAGAATTTTTTGGAGCATAAGCTGACGAACACGGCACTGTTCAATGTACCAAATTTTATTTTTTACTTTACTGTGAAGTGTAAATTGACTGTGTGTTTGCGGGAATTCTCCAATGACTGTATATTTTAGCTATGTAATAGTATTTCAGATTGAAAATAAATTAATGAAATTAAATTAAATAGATTTACAAAATATGATTAGAATATATTATAGTATCATAAGGTACATTATCTAAAAAAATCAAATAAATTATAGAATATTTTTCTACAGAACAATACTATTTGAAACCTGTGTGTATGACCCCTGTAAGAGGGGTTTATCTCATGTAATCTCGCGTATTCATCATTGTTTTTCAGATGCATTCCTCTGTTTCAGGTAATGCGCTGATGATCATCTGCTTATTGATTATTCCATCGGCAGGCTGCAGTGGTCTAACGGTTTTCTCCACCCATGTCATTCTATGTTATCTCCGAGGCATATATTACTCCGCAATGTACGCCAACCCGATAGACCTTAGTCCCAGACACGCCGGTCTCCTCATGGCCCTTCTCAACTCCACAGGGAGTGTGGCTGGCCTCTTCTCCAGGGAGATCGTCTCTGTTATAGACACGGTAGTTGAAGCAGAATTCGCTAAATAGTAGAAATAAACGTAACAGTAGAGTGAAAACTGTATTCAATATTACGCTCCTCAGACATACATTCCCAAGAATGACAAGCTTTAAAGGATACTTTTCATATGAGAGTTAAAAGAGTACGATTTCCAACTTGGCTGTTAACTGACAGTTCCTAGTTAAATCCTTCGAACTAACCATAAACGAAACTGTGCTACCAAACTTGACAAGCCTGTAGTCTCGGAGAGTAATTTGATATGTGGAGAACTATTATTATTTAAACATTAGTAGTTAGTTTTCTCAGGGTGTCGTCCCGTAATAACCGCCCAAAACTGTAATAACTGATGTATTTTCAATTTTTATAAATGATCTTCTTTTGCAACCATTTTATGGCAAATCATTGCTTTTATTCAGATGACATAGCTTTAATATATTTTTCCCATATCTTACATGATTTAATATTACTTAAACAGTGGCAAAATTTCTATATTCATTAACGCTTCCAAAACAAAGATTATATATTTTGATCTCGTTGGCTTCTCTTTCAAACGGCAATTTACATATCATACTTGTTATTATATACATTCAACAGATATGTAGCAACTGTCATAGTTGTAACTGCGAAGTAATCGAAGAAGTGAACGAAATTAAGTACCATCTATCTTAATATTTAAATTTATTGGAGGATACATATAAACAGGCTACATGGTGAAGTTATAAAATCTATCAGAACCTTTAATTCCTTACAAAATATTTCTGACAATTGGTTTTTGTGATCTTTGTATTTTGCACTGATTGATTCTCGTTTTCAATATGGAATCTAGTTCTGGGACAGTTCTTATGAATATCTACGTAATAAACTTTACATAACCCAAAAATACTTTGTCAGAACAATTCTTTTCTAACATCATAGGGAACACTCCGGTCCACTTTTCAAACATTTAAACATCTTGCCAATAAAAAATGTATTTATTTACAAATTTTTTAAAATGTTTTACCAAATTAGTGGTATTTTAGCGATAGGTGGAAATTTAATATACAAAAACAATAAGTATAACTTTGGCAATAGAATAAAATCTTTTTCCTCTAAATCTGTTGTCTACCTTGGGCCGAAGTGCTTTAATTTAATACCTGCCAACATTAAAACAGCAAATAATATAAAAGCATTTTCCATGAGACTTAAGGATTGGCTCAATGGAATCGAAGATATTAGCTTTTTTACCACTATTACTCCTTCAAATTTTAACATTTACATCTCAAATCATTTATTACACTTTTAAGAACCATTATTAAACATTTTAGATAAAAGTTAGACAATGAACCTTTGTTAGTAATAAGAATCTTATTAAATGTTGTACATTTAATAGCTTAACATACGCACAAGTAGACCGCAATTGATAGGTAGCGTATTGTTGTCATCAAAGGAATACTGAATGTACTGATAATTAAATCTAGTTATTTTAATCCTGAAATAACCATCGAAAACTAGTAGTAGATGGTTATTAATTTTCAAAACAATGTAAATGCTAACATAATAATGTTCAATTTTGGACAAAAATAAATATTCTTATTCTTATTTTATCATGTTATTCAATAAGCCAAAACAAATAATTTTTGTCATACGTCCGCTTCTCTTTCCGCTCGCGTACTTCTTTGAAGTATGGATATATGTTTATCTATGTTGAAATGTCTTTGGCATCTTTCACTGTATCAGCCGAACAGTTGGATCGTTATGACTCAAATTCTGTGATCAATCGACTAAATGTGTTTTGCCGATCTATCGATATCGATATCCTCCTTTTGTAGAAGCTTATTAACGATGACAATGCTGACTAATTGTTTGTACTAAAGATAGGAGAGAAGGACTAATTCAAACGCATAAACATTTTTTTGGAACAGAGTTTACGCCTGTTTTCGTCTCAGGTGTTTGTTTAGTGTACTAGTTTTTAGTTAATTCAGGGTATCTACAATTTTCCTAAGTGCTTATCCACAACTGCACAGCTTCCCTCTTCGTCTCGTCAACCATCTGGCCTTACTCTGTAGTTTGAGAGATAGAGGAAAATATTTCGATAAATCCTCCCATCTATTGTTGGAGGAAGCAAAGATTGTAAAGGCAATTAAGAGTGCCGTAGATCTATGTTTCTACTGACGAGCTAGCAGCGTATGAACTTACCAAGTTTAGCGAGTGTGCTGCACATGGCACAAATGAGGCCAGAGAGGTTTCTGCTAAGATTCGAACTTAACCGCCTTTAAACCTACCGACCATGTTTGATCCGTTATCGTAACATTGGCCTCTACAGTTTTTTTTATATCTAAACCAATATTTTTAATTTTGTCCAATATTTTTTCAGACAGAGCAAATCCACTTTTTTTTACTAACTGTTATGAAACCAACGAAACTTTCCACTTTCTCTGGGCCCTCTTTTTGTAATCTTTACGTAACGAATAACTTGACAATTTGTGCTGAATGACTGATATCTGGTTTAAAGTCAAACATAATCGAATAATATTTTGAAGCTTTCATTTCTAAGCATATATGCTCTCTGATTTTCTCATGAATTATACGAGAATGCCTCGAACTATACCTCGTATCTAAAACGTCGTCTGTATGTGAGGAGAATAGTAGGTTACTTGACCTTTTTCGAGTCAAGTAACCTCTTGACTCGAAACTCAGTACTCAGTACGTTCAGAACTCTCAGAAACTCAGTACTCTCTTAACTGGGGATGATAATGAGACACTAGCTCTATAGTATTTAAGAACCTACCACATCTAGGGTTCTCAAATTTTACAACCTCGTAACGGGCTACGTTGTTTAGGTAAATGAATGAAAAATTTCTTTATTGTTGTCAGTTGTACATTTTACATACAGTAGATCTTAAACTAAAATCAACAATAAAGCCCGAGGTAACAAAATACCTGTTCGGGAATTACACTAGTACACAGAAAGAAACAGCAACTCGAAAAAAAGGACTGCCCTACCAGATCCTCGTAATGATACACTCTAAAACAACTATAACTAGATTAACTTCTAAAAAATGTAACATAAAACGGTATACGTGAAATGTTGATCAGATTTTCAGGTAAATTATAATATAAAGTTACAATTTAAAAGTGTAATTATCATACTATAGTGTTGTAAAACCTGTCTAAATCTTCTTCTAGTAACAAAAAATGCCGAAGCATTTTAACAAACTTATTTTTGATTTTACATTTTCTTAAATATTCTGGTAAACAATTAAAAAACTTTGGTCCTAAAAAAAGATAGAATTTTTTAAACAAGGTTAGATGGGATCTCGGAACTTGAACGTTTATTCTTCTCTGACTATAATGTGAATATGCATTGTAAAAACTGCTGCTTTGATTATAAAACGATTTTATATCATATATATACAGATTTTTTATCGGTAACACATTTAAATCTCTAAACATTGGAGCTGAACTCTCCATTTTATTCTTAAATTTTATTATTCTTATGAAATGTTTTTGCAGAGTAATAATTGATTTGAGGGTTGTAATATAAGTTCCTCCCCAAACTTCTAAACCGTATTCAATTTTAGAATTTATAAAAGCAAAATAAACTTGTTTAAGCAATCCTGTATGGCATACCGTTCTAAGAGAATAAAAAAGTCTAACATACTTCACTAGTTTAAACTTAACTTCAGCTATATGAGATTTCCAATTCAACTTTGAATCTACCAGTAATCCAAGATATTTAATACTATCAACCTGTTCTAAGTTTGAACAATTACACACTATATTATTATTAGAATGACAACTCAAAACATGGTATTTAACAGGTGAAATAAAGGATACTTTTCTACATAAGTTAAATAATAAGTATTTGGTTTTAGGGCTCATTACCATGAAATTATTAGAAAACCACCATCTTAAAGCATTTACATCATGTTGCATACTCAGTTGTACTTGTGCTAGTGAGTCTGCTTTATAAAATAAAGCAGTATCATCCGCAAATGCTACAATCTTGCCCTTGAAATTACCATTGCACAAATTATTAATATAAATTAGAAAAAGAGGGCCAGACAAAACTGATCCTTGGGGTATCCCTATACCTAGTTTACCTACTTCACTAAAAGTGTTATTAGCTCTAGTTATTTGGGTTCTATCTGTCAAATAAGAACAAAACCATTGCAAAGCAATTCCCCTGATGCCTGCGTCATGCATTCTATTTAAAAGTACTCGATGATCCACTGTATCGAACGCCTTCATGACATCGACAAATAGTCCAGCGCATACTTTTCCTTCATTCATGCCTGTGTAGACCTGAGACATGAAGTCCAATAAGGCAGCAATTGTATTTAACTTACTTTGGAACCCATACTGTTTTTTACTATAAAAACTATATTTTGTAAGAAAATTCACTAGCCTCACCTTAACAATTTTTTCGAGTATTTTAGAAAATATTGAAAGTAACGCAATAGGTCGATAGTTGCCAGGACAAATCCTGGAATGACAGATCAAAATCTGTCATTTTTTTGAAGAGTGGAGTGACTACCGCATGTTTTAAAATTTTTGGGAACTCTCCTGTCGACAAGCTAAGATTTATCAAATAAACTAGCACGTCTGTAATTGATTCGGATATTTCTTTAATGATAACAGGAGTAATATTATCAAAACCAGGAGCTTTGTTATTTTTTTAAAGATTTTAATAAATTGCTTATTTCTTTGTTATTAGTCGGATACAAAAACTGTTATTGCCACAGTATGAAAGATATTTTGGTGACAACTATTCATACGAGTGGGATTAGTGTTTTCTGCTTCTATTGTTTGTCTCAGGTCTACTGCAATTGAACAAAAGAAATTATTCAAAATTTTGGACACCTCTTTCGGGTTTGAAGTTATAATATCATTGTGGTTTTTCACCATAATTACACCTGAGTTTTTAACTTTATCCCCTACTAATTCCTTTATAGTTTTCCACTGTTTTTTTTTTGTATTGGTTTTGTTTGACTCTATAACATTTGAATAATACAATTGTTTAGTGCGCTTTATTTGGTTTTTTAAACTGTTAATAATCCTGTACCTATTTCTTAAATTCACATCATTAGGCTGTTTGACAACTTTTTTGTACAAATTATTTTTTTCTTTAACGGCTTTTACAATACTTTCATTGACTCAGGGTTTTAAAAACTTATTACTAACGTTTAAACAATTCGTAGAGACTGAAACATAACTTTGAATTGTAATCAGGAACATTTCAAATGCATCGGATATTGAAGTACAGTTGTATATTTCCAACCAGTTTTCTTGGCTTACAAGTAATTTAAGTGTATTTAAATTTACTGAAACATGTTCAAAACAGTTTTTTGTTTTACGTGATATGCAAGTATTTTAAATATTTAATACCAAAACTGTCATCCAATGATCGGTTATATTTATCTTCAAGACTTCTGCTGTGTACTTAACAGAACTATCAAACTTACTTCTACAAAAAACATGGTCTATACAGGTTTCTGAATGATTATTTACCCTTGTGGGTTCATTGACGAGTGAGTTGAGTCCATGACTTGCCATTAAAATTAAATAGTCCTCTACACTTCTAATAGATGTATCCAACAAATTAATATTTAAATCCCCTTTCACTATAAAATTTGAAGATTTTATACCGCTTAGTGTGTTTTGAAATTGGTCATTAAACATATTGATTGAGAACGCCTGTAATCTGTAAACTGCTAAAAGATCAACAGCTATGCTCCGTTCAAGTTTGAAGTGAAGGTGTACGACATCTGCCGTCACCATTGTTGTTTTAACCTGACGTACACAATTCAATTGGTCGGATACAAACACCGCCACGCCCCCCGCACTTATTATTACATTGAACATTTAACAAGAAAGTAGGCAAATTGTACTGACCCACCTCACTGTCACTTATCCAAATTTCTGTTAGTATAATAATGTCAGGCTTTCTTTTCAAACTTTCAAGAAACACTAAAAAATCGTCAAAATTAGACCTTAAACTGCGGATGTTTTGATGTACTATTATTAAATCTGACCTATCAATAGTAGTAAACAAACTATTTTTGAAACTTGTTTCTTTTAAACTATTCATTTAGGTGAACATGATGAAGTGTTTGTACTGTTGTCTGTGAGGAGTTAGTTACCTGGAGCTTGAGGCGAGCCTGTTGTTGCCGGCAGCTCCCTAGCTTCTCCACGTCGTTCGAGTTGCTCACTGCTGACACCTTGTCACCTTCTAATGGACGAACCAGGATCTTGCCGTTCCGTATCCAGACGAACGTGAATCCTTTTTCTTTCTTGATCGATCGTACTTCGTAGAATATTCGCCGTCTTGTAGGAGTAAGGCTCTCATTTACATAGATGACACTTGCTGGGCTTGGGAAACCAATGTCAGACGTATTCAGATTTCTCTTGACTCTCCTTTTTTGTAGAAACTCTTCCTTGACTGTTCTTCTTGTAAACTTCACTACGATGCCTCCGGGTCTTTCGCCACTTTTTCCTCCAAGTCTGTGGCAGACATCCATCATCTCTTCATTTACTTGTATGTTTAGACTGTTTCCGACTTGTTGAACTAGACTGAAAACATTTTCATTTTCTTTCTCAGGAATCCCATTGATTTCTATTGTATTAAGTCTAGAGTATTGCTTCGTCTTGACGGGTTTCCAGCTCAACAATTTTAATTTGCAGCCTTTTATGTTCGGACAAAAGTTGTTCATACAAGTCTTTATACTTGTTCAAAGCCTCAGACTGTGAATCCAGTTTGATTGCAGAGTTCAATGGATTTTCCAAGTTCAAGTTCAAGGTTTTTAGTTTGATCTTTGTTTTCTTGTCTCATCTCGAGTAGTAGCTTCATGACGTCACTTATGTCTGGTGAACTCTTCTCCAGCTCGGAATCCACTTGCATACTTGTTCTACGAAGCCTACTGCATTGTGTACATCTCCAGATTTGATTTTCCTTCTGAATAAAATCAATATCTTCCTTTGACATCCCTGCACAAGCTCCATGAAATCTGCTTTTGCAATCAACGCATTGTACTTTCAGACTATTTGCCACAACTTTTTTAACGCAAACTCCACATTTATCCGACATGATAACTATTATTCGAAAAACAAAGCACTTACACTTTTTACAACACCACAAAAAACAGTAGTAACTCAGACAACAAGTCACATTAACAAAAGTTAACCAATACACACGCTTGTTAAAACATACCGCTCTGTGTTTCACTAGGTTACTTCAGGTAAGGAACTGATAAGAGGCAGACCGTCCGTTCCCTTCGAGCTCTGACGCATGAATGTCTAATACGCATAAATGTACAATAACACCAATAATAACCTATAGAAATCCTCTCCAGTGCGCTTCCTCAAATGCTATCTTGACTTGTAGTTCTCTATCAATTTCTGTACCTTTATTTAATGATACCTGTAATGATTTCCACGAGCAAAAACACTTTTTGTGATTAAGTGGATTTTCATGCTTAGGAATTCGTTCATTCAATATCTTCCACTGAGTACAACCTTGCTTCTTAGCCAGAGCATAAATATTTTATTCTGAAGTAGAGTGGGGAAAAGTGTGCATGGAATACAATATGCTATGTTCGGTGGATCTTCAGGCCACTGAACAAAGTTTTTGTAAACCGATCTTTGGTTAATTTTCTACAATTTCTTGAGATGTTACTAAAAAGTCAGGCTCTACAGTCCCTTCCTCCTGATGCTATCACCTTGCTCTCTCCATTGTCAGGGTGTAGGAACGTCAGCCTCAGCAGTCTCAGTGCTTGGTTGGAAAACACCATCTGCACCATCTTCGTCGTCTTTATTGGTACCTTGCGATGATGTTGATATACATGGTGGTAGATCTTCTTGTTCACCTATTTCCATCGTACTGGCAACCTGTATCTAGGTTAAACATTCATCTTGAACCGCTTCTGATTGTTCCTTTCAAATATCTCTTGTATTGCAGCTTTCCTCATCTGAAAAAAAATAAATTTAATATTACTATATTTAATAATATACTCGAATATACAAAGTAAATCACGGTATGTAGGCTATATGCGAGTGGTTCATCCCCAAAAGATGCATCATTTTTGTTAACTTCCGACCATTGGGCTCTGGGTTGAAACCAATCAGAATCGATTGTCTTTATTTTCGCCAAATTAATATAACAAACATATCTGCAACACATTTTTAAGTAATTTGTAACTGGGGAAGTTTTCTCGATAGTAACAAATGTCGGCTCACTCGGATAAGAAATTTTACTTAGGTTTTCAGTTGGCCATCATATAACAACTCGATACGATATGAGTTCGACCCAGCGCCCTTTGATAGGATGTTTTGCGTTTTATTTGGCATAAACCGCTCGTCACCTATAATGAATTCAATAACTATCAGATTCCAATAAAAATTAAGTTACTGTTGTATTTAGTTTAGATTCATAGGGCATCATTTAACTGAAACACAATAGTTTTTAATACAATACTATACAACTTAGATACCGTACTCACCTTTCCGCTTCGAGTCGTTAACATTAATACATGACGATAACAGGGCAGAAAACTTTTTGAGCTCCTTTTTTTTCTTTCTTTAGCTCTTTTACGAAACTGAGCCGGATGGGAGACTGGGGCGAGCCTCGAGAGGAGGGTTGACAGTGACGTCATTGTCCTAGACGTGGGCAAACAGTCACGTGCTTGTCAAGTGGCGTTGCTTCTCTCTTTTCTACCCTCGTACTCGCGAAACGCAATATCAACACCCTGCAAACGACCGCTCGAAACTACTTCGTGCCTCGTGCGGCACACGATTCCATCGCCTTTGTTCTTTCTTGTAGGCCTATTATATTCCTTATTTCTATTATTATTCTTTTTAATTAAAAATTTCAAATACAAATTGACTCTAATCCGTTATAATATTTTAGAGAACTCAATAGAATGTCTTTTTTGCCATTTGGCGCCCGGAGTTCGAGCCCCCCCCCCTCCTAGTTACGTCCCTGTGTAACATGGAAGTTTGAGTTTTGTTGTTATTTGTAAAGCCATGCCAAACATTTCTATTATTTTCTTATAAGAAAAGAAAGCGCAGGAGTACTGAAGAGGTACATATTAAAAGGATTTTAAAAAGTCCTTGAAATCGTTCTTCTAACATGAGTAACTAGATTCTTCTTGTCACTTGTCATCATTTCTTGTATGTCATAATCTCCTAAAATATTTTAGTGTATGAGATTCATAAATATATGTAATTGTATCTTTGTGTATTGATTTAAACCCGTAGTTAAAGTATATACACTGTTGTCTATACAGCCCAGTGATATCTCTCAGTGGTGGCTTGTGTATCTTTGGCTGATTGCACTACTGGCAGTCTTCTCTCCGCCCTACCTATGCTTTGGCTCGGCGGAGGTTCAGAGCTGGAACACTCCGGTGAGGCGCACCATGCGGTCTATCATGCCCTCTCCAGCATCACACGGAAGTGACATGTGAATAAACACACATACGAACTGGCCAGTTTATTTATTTATTTAATAGCCGTTAAATGAGATATGACCTTGCTAGATAGCTACACTAAGCTGCACATTGAATATAAGTGCTAATAAACTTACGCTTGCAACTATGGTACTATTGATTACTACATTTTCAACTTTGCTCTGTAAATAGGCTACTGTTTGAGAGAGTTATTCATATTCTCAGAGTATTTTAATTTTGTCCCAGCCACGCCCGCATATCACTTGCTTCATATTTTTACGGATCAGTTTATTTACTCAACTCACGGTAACGTACTGCTACAAAAACTCTATATCAGTCTGTCAATTTGAATCTATACATTACAATAAATGGATTTAAATATGTACCTGTAACTATTTTTTTGTATTTTATTATTACATTCTATTAACCACAAGGCGACAAAAATATTCAACAATATATTAAACTCTTAAATATAAATTATTTTTATATGTGCACAGTATTAGGATTAACTTGAAAGAAAGCAGATATCCTTGAGCAATCAATAAACACAAATCAAATGCGTTTCACTTGAGGAAAGGCTGTACCTTTTAATTCACATTGTTCATAACTGTTCAATTTATGTTTTTATGGAAAGAAAAATAGAAAAATATCTAGAATATTTTCAAATTTACAAAAAAATTAACGCTTTCTATAAGATTATCGTATTTAATGATATAACTCTTGATTAAAACGTAAGACATGCCTGTCACCTTTTTGTTAATAATCGTAAAAAATTACAACGCAAACATTGGGAAAATGTTGTGGGGAATAGGAATAAAACCTGAAATCAAAGAATATCACACGAAACTAATTCTAATAGGATATTTTAATTAAATATGTCAAACACCTGTTATTGTTCATTGTTTACATTATGCGACATTATAATTTTGATAGATTATAAAGGTAGTATTATAAAGTTAGGAACTATGCTACCGAAATGGAAATGACTCGTGTCATTATATCTCGTGCCAAAATATCTTTCCTATAACCAACGACTGATTCCTCAAAATTCTTTTAAATTTAGTTTATTTTGCGATCTTTCTGGTTATAAGGTTATTTAAATTGCCATCATGTTTCATTTTTTTATTATTAAATATATACAATAAAACTGTTTATATCTTATTTGTACAAATACATTCTTAATGAAATATGTCACAGTGCAGGTTCACAACTACTACCGCCGAATCCAGACAATACATACATATCAAATCAAATCAATCAATTAGCGTGGTTTAGTATTACCTCAGTGAAACGTCTGAGTTTGTATTGCCTTTACGCCAAAAAACAACTGAGTCGGAGACATTTAAACAGTGGTGCGAGGAGTTGAGCATTATCGCATCATTAGCGAAATCTGTGGTGGGGTTTAGTATTCACCTCAGTGAAAGGTCTGGGTTTGTGTGCCTTTTTTTGACAAACAATTTATGCCGAGCCATGTCAGTAATGATAAGTTGTTAAACAGCACCAGCAATTTCACCCCTACACCTCAACTGGCTCAGATGAGGGTGGCAAGCTTTCAGTAAGCTTACAGGATTGGGAAGTGCTACACAATCACATACACCATGATATACTTTCAACGCAAATAACACGTTTGCTATGAAATTATATGGTTGCATTATATCATGTACTAACATGTCAAATGAGACATCACTGCACCGATTAGTACATAATAAATGTGCAGTAATAATATAGCATTCTCGCCAGTAATTGAGAGATCTGCGTTTAAGTACGGCAACACAATAAGGTCAAATTTACTACAGTAATAACGCATAAAGCAGGTGTTTCCAGAATTGAAACCCATAGTGTGATAGCCATTTAGTATTTTATGTAAAAGGTTATTTGTAATTTATATCCAAGTAAGTCTGTTTTAAATACAGAGTGAACATTTTAGTGTACCATATACTGTAACGTTTTAATATTAAATATTTATAAGGCAGCATTTTAAGATTTTTCGTATATCATTTAAATATAAATAAACTGCTTTTCCCAAAAAGACCATTTACAGACAATCGGTTTCGTTGCGTTTGTTTGCCAGAAAGTTTATTTTAATTAACAGATGATGAAACTGCTGTTACTTCCTGATTTTATCTCACAGCATATATTTCACCTTGAAATTGTCATCCTGGAAAAGGTAAACAATTTATAAGTTGACGGTCATTTGCATTTGTAATTACTGATATGTTGCAGCAGTTAGTGGCAGTGAGCTGCAAGAAGTTACAAATATGGCTAAACTCTTAAAAGAGTGTAAGAAAATATAACCTATATATTATCTATACCTTTCTGATCATGGTTCCTAATTAACCCGTTGAAATCAAGGACAATTATTTAATTTTTCGGTACTTTGGTATTATCAGGAGGCCACTAATTCGGAAGTCTTACCGGGGCCCTAAAAACCTATATATTGTTGTTGTATTTACCTGATACTACTTATCATTTGTATTTTTATTGTATTCTACTACCTGATACTAATACTTATAGTATTTGCCTGATAAAAAATAGTAGATAGGGTCAGAGTGATCTTCTACTCGCCAACATCGCTTCTTTTTGGAGGTAGAAAACAAATAAGCTCGTCATAATGACATGTAATTTTCACAGTAAGTGAAATGTAGTTTTTTTCTTTCTAGTAACATAGTTTTTAGACATTTTTTCAAAAAAATGTGGCGTCCAGAAAATACCTTGCTATTATGATAAATAAATACGTCAATCAATCAATCAACCAATGTTTATTGCGAAGAAACGATTTACATGTATAGCAAAAGACAATTCGAGTTCAGAGCTAAAATGTTGTACATTCTTACCACATCAGGATCACACTCAAACATGCAATTCAACATTCATGCATCCTTCATTCATTTGCCAATTTCCCACCTAAAGCGCCGAAGTCAACCTCATGATTGGGTGATCTCCTAGTCAAATGCCAAAAACTCGGTAATATTTTAAAATGCTTGTGACGCTAAAAAGCGTCTCAAACGAGTTTTTAGTACACTGGGTATCGCGGCATTCTGTATACAATTTTGGGCAGCTTGTTGATGAAATGAACACCTACCTGCCTGTGAGTATATAGGAGTAAAGAAATCCATAGTACGTCGTCATTAGAACCTGAGTTGGGCAATACTTAGCTAAATACCTCCAGACATGCCTGAACATGAAAATTACATGCCTGAGGATAATTTGGCGCAAACATGGTCAATGTGGTAATTCCATGTCAACCCTCGGTCTAGGTATATTCCAAGGAATTTAGTGCTGTAAAACTTCTTCCAGAAATGAATCTGCTAACATGACGGCAGGGCCACATTCTGAGTTAGCTGTCCGCAGAGCAAAGTTCATGACAATTGATTTTGTTGTGTTTGTTTACTCGCGTATGAGTCTTTATCAACAACTCAAGGCCAAAAGATGTCAGCAAATTGATAAATGTTTGATGGTTTGTTATTTGTTGTTAATCGCGTTAACGTTGAAGTCACCAGTCAGGATGAATTCTTGTCTTTGGTAGGTCAGGTCTGTAAGTAAGGATTCTAATTTTGAAAGAAAGAAAAAACATTACTTCGTTTTCGGTGGAAGACCTATAGATTCCAATGGTAAAACATTTTGAATTGACTGTTTGAAGTTTGATACCAACTCAACTCATAAATAACATATCCTTAAAATCCCCTATGCAAAAAACAATTTGATTTACGCAAGTACTCTCTAGGCTTAGTATTAAATATCAGGTGTGCTAGACAAGTTATCGCAAACTTAGTTAAGTAAAGCAAACCGATGAGAAATTGGCTCTAAAACATTTATTTAAAATTTCATCGGTCTTTTAGAGCGGGATACATGTAATTAAACTTTGATAGCTAATAGCCAAATTAAAAAGCTGCGAGGTAATTAAACAATACTTTTTATCTCGTAAAAGGATAAAGGTGCAATTTGCGATACACATTGATCCTAGAAAAACATTCTATTGCCAGAACAAGGCTATAAACAGAAAAATTGTGAAGGGGAGGTCGGTCATGTATGAAACCTTGGTATTATGAAACCCCTCCATTATGGTTGTTTATTTCGGGTACCGTACCTAACTCCTAACCTCTTCCCCTGGCTGGGGATAATTCTTTTGGTAACCTTATCGTTGGCCAAAAGCGATTCAGAAATAACTACCAATTCACAAAACAAAGTGTCATGCCATGAGTATTATTTTTCAAGAGGTTATGAGAAATACACATATTGTATACAATTCAATAATATGAAATCAAATTACATTCTCTTAAGTAGATCTTTCTAGGTTTAGCCAGACACTATAAAGTAAACTCCGTAGTAACGGATAACATAACTGGATAATTACAATAAAAGGCTAGTGATGAATGTAAATGGTTGACTTGGTGACGTACAGAGTTGCTGCCAATCCGCCTCATGACGAAATGGAGTCTTCGCGCAGCTGTCGCGTCTTACTCCCTTCCTATTGTCACCGAGGTATCTCGCAAAACCGACTTTACAAACCACAAAACACCTGAGTCGGGGACCTTTAAACAGTGGTGTGAAGAGTTAGCCTCGTTGTATAAGTAGCGAGTTCTGTTGACGGGGTTTAGTTTAGTATTAATCCCAGTAAGACATCTGGGTTTGTATTGCCTTTGCACCAAACAAATTATAACGAGCCATGTCAGCAATGATGAGTTCTTTGGCAGCACCGGCAAAGTTAACCCCTACGCCTACACTTCATCCGGCTGTACAATCTCTACGTCGTGTCAGTGCAACTCGACACGACAAATTATGACGAGCCATGTCAGCAATGATGAGTTCTTTGGCAGCACCGGCAAAGTTAACCCCTACGCCTACACTTCATCCGGCTGTACAATCTCTACGTCGCGTCAGTGCAACTCGACACGACAAATTATAACGAGCCACGTCAGCAATGATGGGTTCTTTGGCAGCACCGGCAAAGTTAACCCCTACGCCTACACTTCATCCGGCTGTACAATCTCTACGTCGCGTCAGTGCAACTCGACACGACAAATTATAACGAGCCATGTCAGCAATGATGGGTTCTTTGGCAGCACCGGCAAAGTTAACCCCTACGCCTACACTTCATCCGGCTGTACAATCTCTACGTCGCGTCAGTGCAACTCGACACGACAAATTATAACGAGCCATGTCAGCAATGATGGGTTCTTTGGCAGCACCGGCAAAGTTAACCCCTACGCCTACACTTCATCTGGCTGTACAATCTCTACGTCGTGTCAGTACAACTCGACACAATAAACTCTTATTTTAATACGTTAGACGTAATATGTGTCTTCTAAAATATTGCAAGAGACATCACTGCACCATTTAATGCATGTAATAACAACGTTCTTGTCAGGTAAACGAAAGGATCTGCATTAAAACCGGCAAAGCGAGTACTTTTTAAATATATCTTGAAGTAATTTAAAATTTACTAAGCCATAAAACGTATACCTACTCATAAGTTTTCAAGTTGTGGTACAATGTACGTTTGAGATAACCATGAAACGTTCCCGATAATCTATCTGTAAATAAATATCTGGCTTAAAATGACTAAAACTCTTTAATATAGCATGTATTGTATGCTTTTTTAGATTAATAACGCAGCAATGTAAGATATTTCACAAATAATTTAAATAAATGTAACAGTTTTCCCTATAACACGATTACAATGGCTTTTTCAGTCTTTGTTTTCCGCAAAGCTAAATTTACGCAACAGATGGTAGAACTGCTGTTAACTTTATAATATTTTCTCGCAGCATATGGTTCATATTGCAGTCAAGTATATAATTTATGTGTCATTCTGAAAAATGTAAATAATGTATAATTTTCATTTCAAGTTTAGGATTAGTTTTGTTAGTCATCACTGAAATGTGCAGCAGTTAATTCCAGTGAGCGGCAAGAAGTGACCAATATGGTTAAATTCTTAAAAAAGTGTAAGAAATACTAACGTGTATATTTTTGATAGTGTATGATTATTATCTATTTAAATGTAAGGATAATTAAGTAACCTTTCTGAATGTGGTAGCTAACTTAGGCAAGGTGTAGATTCTGTTCTGGCAAGATCACTTGTACAGAGATTCATCCTTTTATAGGTTTAAGATTCCCTTATTGATATAAGATATTCTGAGTATATGTATAAATAGTACAATCAAAAATATTTTACTCTAATATCCTAAGGAATAAAACACATTTTTTTTCAAATTTAGTAAGAAAATAAATTATTGGTTGATTAAGGAATAACGCTTATTAACCAGAGTCCTTTCTAAAATTCAACCAAATAATTCATAGACGTCATACAGAGGGAAGAACAAGAGTTAAATTTCCTTTTTTGTAAATAAATTTCCTAAATAGTTAGTAAAGGACCTTTCCGAGAGCCAGGACAGTCATCAGCTAGCTCTCATCGAACTCTTCTGTCTAAGATAAACCACGTTAATATAACCGCAGGCCTGGATCAGAATATCCGCATATACAGATATTGAACTGAAATCCATCAGTGAAGCAGAAAAAGGGTAACGAAGTTTTGCGGTTGAACAAACCGTAACAGTGGATATATTTGACACTTTTTTTAAATTGTGCTAAAGCGCTTGCAAGGGAGGTCAATCCCCAGCAAGATAGCAGCTTAGTGCGCTATAGTGACCGCTGATGGTGGATTAGAATTTTCTCCATCACGATAAAATGGTTTTATTACTCCTCGATTGAATTTTATTTCTCCACCTATCCAAAAGGAGCACTCGTAATTTCCTTAAGCAGGATATATGTTGTAAGATATTTGTAATATAGAGAAGCGTATTCTAAATACGCATATTCTGTTCAAAATATTGAAACAAGATATTTATTCATTAAATTACAATGTATAGAATACATAGAATTTTAGTGCGTTAGAGTCCCCGCAGAAGAGAGGTAATGTGGTCATAGCTGTCTAGCCCGGTTAAACTAACCCGTAATAGCAATAATCCTTAGAGAATATAGTAGACACTCTTTTTGCAATTAATTATGCTGGAAGTGATTGCGAGAGAGACAATTGCCCAGGAAGATAGAATTTTAGTGCGTTAGAGTCCCTGCAGAAGGACGGTAGTGTGGTCAAAGGTGTCTAGCCCGGCTAAACCAACCCGTAATAGTAATAATCCTTAGAGAATATAGTAGACACTCTTTTTGAAATTATGCTAAAGTGGTCGCAAGGGAGGTCAGTGATCAGGCAGATAAAATTTTTGTGCCTAAGAGTACATGTATCCATCGTCCTAATGTGAGCACTGATGGTGGATTAGAATTGTTTCCATTGAGAAATACTGGTAGATGACTCTCAAAATCAATTCGTTTCTATAAACAATCAAATTTTGACGTGACAACGTCTTAAATTAGGTTGCGGCTCGGAGTCACTCATGAAAAAGTGTAACGCCCGGTAACGTTACGATGCCCGTCCAGTGGGTCCGCCGCACGGGATCCGCACGGGATAAAGCAGATAACTGTGGGTCCGCCGCACGGGATAAAGCAGATAACTATGTTTATTCGTGAAAATGTGGAGTGCTTAGATTCGTCATTTACAACAACTACAACAATAAAGGTAAATAATTGTACACTGATATTTCATTATCGTAAACTATGATTGATTGATTAATTGTTAGATTGACACAAAAGTTGAGAAACTGAGTTTATAGGTTATGTCATACTATTGACAAATGTTGATAGTGTTAAGTAAATTATTAGTTTAAATCACTCTGCAATCAATCGTAATTCAGTCGATTGAGAAGAAACAGCGCGTATTGCTAGTCAAACATTTAAAATAACAAATTATAACCTCTAACCTGTCATAACAGTGCGACCAAACAAACGAACTAAACCGACCAATCACCACGCGCGGAGTTAGAATTTAACTGTGTTTAGCAAGAATTTCAAATTCCAATTTTAGTAAATGTTTTATTCAACTTTACCATTTACAATAACAAATTTTAATTAATTTCAAATTATTTACAATGTTTTAGTAAACAAAATATATTTCTATAGTTAAAAATTTGTGCAATTCTTATTTTCATTCAATTCCTTGTTCCTATTGTACAATTTAATAATATTCATATCAATAAATATTCTACCGAGAAAAAGACGTTGTCACGTAAAATCTTCGCCCGTAAAACCGACTTTACAGGCAACCATAATTTTTTTTACTTATAATATGGATGTTAATGTTCTCAAATTCACATCTATGTGTGAATCATACACATAATGTGTGACTATCATGTAGTTTTACATGTATAAATTTGCTAAAGAAAACCAATGTTAATGAATCTGCTAAATCTGCATGAGTAAGCTTTGCTTGATCATGCTAATAGTAAGGTTTTCGTGTTTTTTAGCAATGACAAACTTAGACGTAGTGGACTAAAAAATATTGTTTCTATGTTTAATGTTCATTTAATACTATGGATGATGTGAAAGAATATTATTATTCCAAACACTGACCAATCGGTATGTGTAAAAAAGCAAATAAAGTTTCGAGAACTGGAGTCCAGGTGTCATAACCTTTAGGTTAAACTTAATTTGTAAATGTGATCAGGAATCTGATAATGCCTAACTAAGCACCCGAAAATATCATTTCTTTAGCCTTTAAATAAAATATAAAGGCTAAACACCACCTGTTTTAACATGAGGTTGCAGAAACGTTACCAACAAATCAGCAACACATGGTAATGTACTCGTCAAAGTCAATAAGTTTTTTTTTGTATATTTCTGATGGAAATGATGTTGGCAAGGATAAGCATATGGAAGGAATTATAGGAATAGCTAGGTACTCAAAAACCTGCTGAATTCCATTACTCTATCTTCATCGAAGGAGTAAATGTAATTTCCTTAAGCAGGCAAGATTCTGACAGATATTTTTAATATAGAAAAACGTATGCTAAACTAATTAACAATTAATAAATTTGACGATTCTGTTTATACAATTATTGAAGTGATATAGATAAAATTACGGTATATGAAAATGGGAAAACTACTTCGTTACAATCATGTTTTAGAAAATTTAGAGGTTGAAAGTTATAGCAGATCAGTGAGTTTTTCATAGGATGATTGTTTGTGCTGGCAATCAGCAAAGGTTTGGTAGAGGCATATGCAGCAACTGATAGTATGCATGAAAAATCAAAGTCCAATTAATTCTAATAGCGCTGTTAAGATAATTAACTGATAAATAGAAGTAAATTTATAACAAATTTGAAGTTGTGTTTTCGGTTATAAGGGTCAAATTTCTTATATTATCATTGGAATACTTTAGTTCATAATTATTAATGGAGTTAAAAAAAATAGTCTTTAATTAAAAATATACGAGTACATTACTTACGGTTAAATTATATCTAAACTTAATTTAGTTAAATTGTTCTTAAGTGTGCAGTTATTGATAACTATACTGTTCTCAGTTATCTCTTCAGTATCACAGCTTGTAATGTTTAGGATGGAGATGTGTCAAAGGAATCAGTTCGTCTCACCAAATGATGATGTCGACTACAGTTGCTGTCCCGATAATTGTAAACGCAATACAATCATTCATGTAGTTTATGTCCTGTTATTAAAAGCTTCGAGTAGCTCAGAGACCTTCAAGACACTAAAGAAAAATAATTCTGGGTATTACCGAATAAATAAAACAACACTTCATCTACCTCAGATGCTATGCTGAGAGGCTTCTTCAAGGAAGCCAGCACTTAACGATTTGAACTGTACTGTGTTGTGAAAGGGAAAGTAAATCGTTTAGAATTTAATGAAATCCCTTAAATGAAAATGTAATTAATATATATATGTAAAACCTTTACAGGCCTTATCGAGATTAGATTCAGTACGAATATGGGGCACGTTGTTCCAAATTTGTATAAACCAGCTGGGCTGTCACAAGGCCATCGTAATTACTGTGTCGTTCGCTTGTTTGATTGATGAGCTGAACGTTTCAACTCGGGCCTGCGTGAGATATCATCAGGTCGGTAATAAACCACATTGTCTTGATAAACAGCAATATCGTATTATTTATCGCAATGAAAAATACGCAATGTAACGCGTACTTTTGCTACTATGAATAAGTGAGAACATGTGTCTGGTCTTATTACATATAACTTGCGGTCATCACGTTATGTAATGTCCGTCGTACATTTAAGAGATATCTGCTACAGGCATTAAATTCGGAATTATAAAGCAATAAAATCTTTGGGTACGAGATCTATCTCGTCATCTCTGCAGCGTACGTTTCAGGTGACACTCCCTGGCAATAATCACTTCCTAGAAAAGGATCTTATTCGGTCGTACCTAGAACAGATACAATTTCCAAAGATAACCTTTCTGATATCAGTACATAATTTGTAAACATTTCTCAGAAATTTGAGAAGCCAGGATTTCCTTTTTTTAGGAATCCTGGCATACGAGTCAGGCATATGATCAGACTATATTAAATTGGGGATGGTATAAAATTCTAGGAGAGGGTTAGTCCAGTGAAAGAGTATCTTCAAATTCGACAATCCTATTTTTACTTGAAAGAACAGGAAATGTAATCAGGAATCTGTTAATGCCTAAGCCCCGAAAATATCACTTCTTTAGCCTTTAAATAAAATATAAAGGCTAAACACACATATAAAATATAACCTATCACCGTCACAAAATGATGTAAGACTAGCAGGTATAAACAACCTGCAGTTAAGGAACTGGAATTTGTATACAAACATTGTTGGTATAATAGGCTTTGAAAAACTATACCAACAAAATAAGCTTATAATAGGCTTTGAGTTAGAATCTCAAAAAGCTTTGAAATATAAAGTACGTAATTCTTAGTGTAGCCTAAAGAGTCATTTAATAGCTATTTAGTAGTGATCGTTCAATATTCATTATTACTAGTCAAAAGCTTCCACTATCTCTTCTCTGTTCTAGGTTGTGTCCACATCCCACAACGATTCCTTGTGTACGGAATGCTATCTTTTGCATATATGATATGTCTCATGGACCGCCAAGCCTACTTCCAGACCATTTACACAATGGTGTACGTACCAACCCATGAGGTAGACTCCAAAAGTGACTGCCCAGCTATGTACGACAAAGGAAAAACCCGAGGAGCGCTGGCTGATTTCATGGTATTAATAACGTCTTAACTAGTGTTACCGTATTTTTATAACGACATCTTTTTCTTTGCACGATTTACACGAGGAAGAAAATATTGTATTCCTACGGAAGGATTCTTCAAACTGTACAGTATTGGAAAAGTTTGTCTACGGGGGATCTTCAAACTGTACAGTATTGGAAAAGTTTGTCTACGGGGGATCTTCAAACTGTACAGTATTGGAAAAGTTTGTCTACGGGGATCTTCAATCCCATTTATTGCTGTCTATAAAACGATGTGTTTGTGAATGTGGGCGTGCGCTTTATTATTTATCTACTTGTCCTGAAATCGTATCGTTGTCTGTTCGTCTGTACGATAAGAATTATAGTAACGGACTTGAAACCTAGTACATAGACTCAATTTGTTTCCAAAGAACTATCTTAATTCTGGGATCAAGAGATCAGGGCAGGTTTCCGGGACAGGTGCTACAAGTCGGTTTAATAGACTTTCGGTACGATTTGTCAGGTCTATCAATTTTACGTTTGTATTGGTTCATTAATTTTACATCAGTTTTGAATTTTTACGTAACAAATATGAAAATAAAGATATCAACTATTTTTTCACAATGTTTAATGGGCATAGGTTGAGAATTACTCTGGTGCTTTGTGTCATATTACAAACAAAGTAGAAACACACTACACCACGTGCCACGTAACAGGCCTTGCTGGTGTAAAATTTCATATATATATATACATATATCATAAAAACATCATACATACATACATCATATATCATACAGAAAAGAAATTGACTCAAAAATTACGCTCAGCGAAATACTATGGTTGGACATAGAATACTTTCCCCACGAAATCTCATGCAAAATTTAACCTCTTCAGGGAGTATGGCCAATTTGGGTACATTGGCTTTAACATTTACCTAAGCCAATATATACGTTGGTCCACATATAAAATAAAAGCCCAGATGGGACCAATAACATCTTAAACACTGTTTATTATTATTACTAGACTATTTTTCAGTCAGCTGTAACAGCTGATTTTCTGAGTCTCCACGTTGTGCCTCGAGTGTGTGATTCTTCATTTTGAACATCCCTTAGATGTATTTTTATGAAGGAAAGCCACGGAGACTGAGTTTTTCCTGATGCTTTATACTTTATTTTGTTGAGCCATTTGAATGGCTTACATAAGAAGTAATTATAAATAGATTTAAATTGAATTCATAATGCCTAAATAGGCAAATATCCTATAAGCCAAAATGTGGTCACAGTTTTAACGTACCACATATTTTAAAGAAAGGATTTTTGTGTATTAAATATTAGATATATTTGTTAATGTAATGATCTTAATTTCATGTTAACATATTCTATTGCAGTTCACGTTCTTCGGAGACCACAAACAGATGAGAGCATTGACACACGCTTTTTACGCAGGATTTATCGTCTCCACCATTCCGGCGGGCTGTGTGGCAGACCATTACGGTGGTCGTTGGGTGATTACTTTCGGGATTCTTATGAGTTCCCTCACCACTATGATGTACCCTAAAGTGGCTCTGCACGGCTCTGTCAGGCTGCTTGTGGCCAGACTCATCCAAGGTTTTGGGCAGGTCTGTGAAATCTCAGAACTTACTGGCATTTATGGTTTTGTGCTTCCCTGGCACAGAAATACTCAGTATAGTTATATCCAACCTGTCTGATATTGATAAGGTGAACTCCGATGAATATGATTAAATATAAATGAATATGATTTGATTTGAATGTTTGGTTAATCTCTAAACAAGTACAGTTTATGCTGCGAAAAATTCAATTCAGATTTGCCTTTTTAATAACATACAATATAAATTTAGAGCGGCTTGGTTAACTGAGATATGGAGCCCATTTCAAGGTTACTTTATTCTTCTGAGAGGCCACAAAAAAAAAGATCTTTGTTCTTTGTTGTAGGCATTTGTTTTGCTGCAACAAATTTGTATACGTGACGAGCAGAAATCTATATTAGATCGGGTTAACTGAGATGTGTAGACCATTTAAAGGTTCCTTTATTCCTCTGAGAGGCTCTAGTTGCAACAAATGTTTATACGTGACGAGCAGAAATCTATATTAGATCGGGTTAACTGAGATGTGTAGACCATTTAAAGGTTCCTTTATTCCTCTGAGAGGCTCTAGTTGCAACAAATGTTTATACGTGACGAGTAGAAATCTATATTAGATCGGGTTAACTGAGATATATTGACCATTTCAAGGTTCCTTTATTCTTCTGAGAGGCTCTAGTTGCAACAAATGTTTATACGTGACGAATAGAAATCTATATTAGATCGGGTTAACTGAGATATGTTGACCATTTCAAGGTTCCTTTATTCTTCTGAGAGGCTCTAGTTGCAACAAATGTTTATACATGACGAGTAGAAATCTGTATTAGATCGGGTTAACTGAGATATGTTGACCATTTCAAGGTTACTTTATTCTTCTGAGAGGCTCTAGTTGCAACAAATGTTTATACGTGACGAGTAGAAATCTATATTAGATCGGGTTAACTGAGATATGTTGACCATTTCAGGGTTCCTTTATTCTTCTGAGAGGCTCTAGTTGCAACAAATGTGTAAACGTGACGAGCAGAAATCTATATTAGATCGGGTTAACTGAGATGTGTAGACCATTTAAAGGTTCCTTTATTCCTCTGAGAGGCTCTAGTTGCAACAAATGTTTATACGTGACGAGTAAAAATCTATATTAGATCGGGTTAACTGAGATATGTTGACCATTTCAAGGTTCCTTTATTCTCCTGAGAGGCTCTAGTTGCAACAAATGTTTAAACGTGACGAGTAGAAATCTATATTAGATCGGGTTAATTGAGATGTGTAGACCATTTCAAGGTTCCTTTATTATTCTGAGAGGCTCTAGTTGCAACACTCTGATGCTTCTATGTGAGCAGCTCTGTTAACTGAGATATTTAGACCATATGGTTAGGATTGGGAAATGTTAGGAAATTAAGAAATCAAAATCTTGCAATGATGTTTGACAGCTGAAACAATTCAAACTTAAACCTTTTCCAAAAGCTCAAACTCAAGTTTTCATATATTTTTAAGCCTTACTTTAATATAAGCGAATTTATGAATGACATGGTTAAAATGAAGCTTACACGTCAAGTCTTTTTATATTTATAAAACAGCTAGGTTTACTAACCTCGTCTGGCTGACAGTTAATCTTAAATAATTCTTTACTCATGAAATATTAGAAAATGAACGTTCTGCTGCACAGTTGCTGTCCGGTGTACACAAAAACATCTTAAGCGCTACACTTATATTTGGATATTTGGTCCAGGAGATCTTTTGACAAAATATAACTGTTCAACTGTGACAGCGACATTTCTTCTGTACTGGTATTTTCTTTGCACAACAGACCTTTCAAATGAAGACATTCAACAATAAAAGAAGGAACTTCAGTGTCCTTTACAATGTAATTGCGGACATTCCTAAAATTGTCATCAACAGAGAAACTTCTGACCACTATGGCCAAGTGATTATAATTAGTGGGACTCAGATACAGAGGGAGCACAAAATTACCAAACCCATAAGAGACACAAGGCCAGAAAACATTGCTCTCTTTAACCTATCTCTTTCAAAAGAAAGGTGGAATTTTCTGAATTTATTTGTGACTGGTACACATATAGTAAATGCTTAACTCTTTCAATTTAATTTATTCACCAGGGTGAAATCATACCCTATTTCTTTATTATCATAGGAAAATAAAAAAATATCAGAAAAAGCTGAAGCTTCAAAAACAAGCGAGTTATAATTAAATTTTCATGAATGTAATGAAGGAAACGTTAAGACACCATCCGATCGGAATCGCTACCCGCACCTCTCCCACATTCCCAGGCTCCAGACAATCCTAAGAGGCCTTCTCTACAGAATAAAGACTCAGTAAAGCTGGCAGCATAAACCCCAGAACATTATACCGTAAATCATTCTTGAATCCAAGAAATTTCCAGTATATGCGGTTTTCAGAACCTTTTCAGGGACAAAATCAGACTGACATCGCAGAGCAAATATTGTAGAGTTTAATCTATTCTATAATGAATTGTTGTAATATTTCCACCCCAAATCCTGATCTAAAAGTACGCCTACACGTGTCAGTTTGATTTATTTATAATCCAGAAAATTGAGTAGGTGGTCTTAATTTCATCAACAATGAGACATTCTGTTTTGGACGAGTTAACAAATAATGTATTCATATGAAACCATTATTGCAATTTGTCATAAATAAATAAAATATATCTATTGAGAGTTGTTGGATTTATATGTTGGATTATTATACTTGTATCATGAGCGTAACGGGTGTCGAAATAATCTATATTCTCCGGGTTAGATTTAAGAAAAACAGGTAAATCAACTATGAAAATGAAAAATTAGAGAGGACCTAATATTGAGCCTTGGGAAACGCTTGTTTTAACAATAGAAAAATGGGACCGATAAATCTTACCCTCATGAGTGAACAAACTAAACTCGCACCACCAGAAAGGATTGAGATGAGTTTAAAATAATACCGTGGATACAAAAAAATTAGGTTTACTTGAGAGAATGTGATGGTCACAACATCGAATACTCGATTAAGTACACAAAATCACCCTAAAGCATACTGTGATAAAATATGTTTGATAATTGAAGGTTTTGCATCATTGGTACTTAGGAATGGCCTGAAGCCAAAATGTATTGATAGAGGGTCGTATTTCGATATAAAATAACACAATCTCCTGAATACAATATTTTGGATATCACTGATGTAATTAATTTGGGTTTGTAAGAATTTGAGTTGGATTCAGAGATACATTTAAGGATTGGGAATTGTTTAGATATTTTAGGTTAGTTGGAAAAATCGCTTGAGTTATCGAATTATTAAAAAGAAAACTAAACTAGGATAAAGTTTTTGCACATATTATTTAATAGAATTTAAGATAAATCAAAGATATCTGTTAACTTTATGTTTCTTCATAAATTAATTGCTTCAAATATCTCAGGCATTATTATTTCTAAAAATAAAAAGGAATTTTAATTAACTGGGATATGATTGTATTAAAGTGGGCAGGCATTCATGTTAGTAGGCGTTGTTTTTTTTCAGAGTATCAGCCACATTTATAAACATATTGTTAAAAAACGAGGTTATTTCTGATGAGCTAAAAATTGTTTGGCCATCCACTTCCAGCCCACATAATCCAGGGTCTCAACGAACAACAAGGCCAGATCTACTAGAGTTTTAACTGGATTTCTATTAGTCAACATAGCATTTTCAACAACTCTTGACTTTGAGCCATTAATAAATTCCCTATGCTGTTTCTTAAGTAGCTTGTATTGAATCTTGAGTTCTGCGAGTACGTCAACCTGAAGAAAATAAGCATCCCTTAACCTATCTTTACTGCGAAAAATGTCTTGGGTTAGCCATTTTGTACATAGACTTGTTTTAGAACGGACTTTAATAAGAGGAAATGCAGAGTTGAAATGGGTAACAAAGATCTCCATGCAATGAGAGAACATCGTCGCATCAGCTGCTGTTTGCAGAAAAACATGTTTACATAATTCAGTGAGCAATAGGTTTTAAAAATAAGTTTCTCCTTGCGACTAAATATTGGGACAAATTTAGTGCTCTCTTTACTAAAGGAGACATTTAATGATGGAAACTCCTGATCTTTGTGATAAGGCAAGCAGAAATTATAGACATGAGCCTTTACTAGATGCCCAGAAATGTTTGCGAAAACATTTTCTTCTCGGAACTTCCTCGTCTGGACACACGAGTTTTTCCCGCAATCATTGGTTTTAATGAAAAAACACACAACAACAAATCGACGAAATCTTCAGAAACCAACGAAAACTTCAGGAGGGCGATATTTAAGTTGATATTATTGTTTTATTATTTTCCTTCACCTATCGTGTGAAACCTCATTAAGAGCCAATTGGGTAATGATCATTTATTAAATGCATACCTTTCTCACTGTATACATAAGACTTTCAATAGTCTGTATTACGGGTATTTGGTTTTTATATATAATTAGACTAGCAAACAACAAATAGAGCAAATATAATAATTAATTTAGTAAAAAATAATATAACTGAGAAGCAAACCGTTACTTCAAAATGAATTCAACTTAAAGTACAAGTGTGTGTTTTACTCATGGTATGAAAGTCTTCTTAGAGTCGCGGTATTACCGTTAAGAGCTACCGGAATCAATCCAATTAAATAAAGTTTGTTAGTAGTGTAATAAAATAATTTGAACTATTTAATTTCTACAATATGGTTCCTCTTTAGGAAAATATTCCTTTTTGTGATGGTATCTAGAGGAGAATAAAACAAAGCTTATGTGTTCAGGGTTTGGTGTTCTCCAGCACGTACTCACTACTGGCACAGTGGACACCAAAGTCCGAGAGAGCCAGATGTATCGGAATAGCCTTATCAGGTAGGAAAGCAGTCGTGTTTACTTCCTTTAACAATTAGAAAACATCTTGTTGACATCAAAGTCCGAGAGAGCCAGATGTATAGGAATAGCCTTATCAGGTAGGAAAGCAGTCGTGTTTACTTCCTTTAACAATTAGAAAACATCTTGTTGACATCAAAGTCCGAGAGAGCCAGCTGTACAGGAATAGCCTTATCAGGTAGGAAAGCAGTCGTGTTTACTTCCTTTAACAATTAGAAAACATCTTGTTGACATCAAAGTCCGAGAGAGCCAGATGTATAGGAATAGCCTTATCAGGTAGGAAAGCAGTCGTGTTTACTTCCTTTAACAATTAGAAAACATCTTGTTGACATCAAAGTCCGAGAGAGCCAGCTGTACAGGAATAGCCTTATCAGGTAGGAAAGCAGTCGTGTTTACTTCCTTTAACAATAAGAAAACATCTTTTTGACATCAAAGTCCGAGAGAGCCAGATGTACCGGAATAGCCTTATCAGGTAGGAAAGCAGTCGTGTTTACTTCCTTTAACAATAAGAAAACATCTTTTTGACATCAAAGTCCGAGAGAGCCAGATGTACCGGAATAGCCTTATCAGGTAGGAAAGCAGTCGTGTTTACTTCCTTTAACAATAAGAAAACATCTTTTTGACATCAAAGTCCGAGAGAGCCAGATGTACCGGAATAGCCTTATCAGGTAGGAAAGCAGTCGTGTTTACTTCCTTTAACAATAAGAAAACATCTTTTTGACATCAAAGTCCGAGAGAGCCAGATGTACCGGAATAGCCTTATCAGGTAGGAAAGCAGTCGTGTTTACTTCCTTTAACAATTAGAAAACATCTTGTTGACATCAAAGTCCGAGAGAGCCAGATGTACCGGAATAGCCTTATCAGGTAGGAAAGCAGTCGTGTTTACTTCCTTTAACAATAAGAAAACATCTTATTGACATCAAAGTCCGAGAGAGCCAGATGTATCGGAATAGCCTTATCAGGTAGGAAAGCAGTCGTGTTTACTTCCTTTAACAATTATAAAACATCTTGTTGACATCAAAGTCCGAGAGAGCCAGATGTACCGGAATAGCCTTATCAGGTAGGAAAGCAGTCGTGTTTACTTCCTTTAACAATTAGAAAACATCTTGTTGACATCAAAGTCCGGGAGAGCCAGATGTACCGGAATAGCCTTATCAGGTAGGAAAGCAGTCGTGTTTACTTCCTTTAACAATTAGAAAACATCTTGTTGACATCAAAGTCCGAGAGAGCCAGATGTACCGGAATAGCCTTATCAGGTAGGAAAGCAGTCGTGTTTACTTCCTTTAACAATTATAAAACATCTTGTTGACATCAAAGTCCGAGAGAGCCAGATGTACCGGAATAGCCTTATCAGGTAGGAAAGCAGTCGTGTTTACTTCCTTTAACAATTAGAAAACATCTTGTTGACATCAAAGTCCGGGAGAGCCAGATGTACCGGAATAGCCTTATCAGGTAGGAAAGCAGTCGTGTTTACTTCCTTTAACAATAAGAAAACATCTTATTGACATCAAAGTCCGAGAGAGCCAGATGTATCGGAATAGCCTTATCAGGTAGGAAAGCAGTCGTGTTTACTTCCTTTAACAATTATAAAACATCTTGTTGACATCAAAGTCCGAGAGAGCCACATGTACCGGAATAGCCTTATCAGGTAGGAAAGCAGTCGTGTTTACTTCCTTTAACAATAAGAAAACATCTTGTTGACATCAAAGTCCGAGATAGCCAGATGTACCGGAATAGCCTTATCAGGTAGGAAAGCAGTCGTGTTTACTTCCTTTAACAATAAGAAAACATCTTATTGACATCAAAGTCCGAGAGAGCCAGATGTACCGGAATAGCCTTATCAGGTAGGAAAGCAGTCGTGTTTACTTCCTTTAACAATTAGAAAACATCTTGTTGACATCAAAGTCCGGGAGAGCCAGATGTACCGGAATAGCCTTATCAGGTAGGAAAGCAGTCGTGTTTACTTCCTTTAACAATTAGAAAACATCTTGTTGACATCAAAGTCCGAGAGAGCCAGATGTACCGGAATAGCCTTATCAGGTAGGAAAGCAGTCGTGTTTACTTCCTTTAACAATTAGAAAACATCTTGTTGACATCAAAGTCCGAGAGAGCCAGATGTACCGGAATAGCCTTATCAGGTAGGAAAGCAGTCGTGTTTACTTCCTTTAACAATTAGAAAACATCTTGTTGACATCAAAGTCCGGGAGAGCCAGATGTACCGGAATAGCCTTATCAGGTAGGAAAGCAGTCGTGTTTACTTCCTTTAACAATAAGAAAACATCTTATTGACATCAAAGTCCGAGAGAGCCAGATGTATCGGAATAGCCTTATCAGGTAGGAAAGCAGTCGTGTTTACTTCCTTTAACAATTAGAAAACATCTTGTTGACATCAAAGTCCGAGAGAGCCAGATGTACCGGAATAGCCTTATCAGGTAGGAAAGCAGTCGTGTTTACTTCCTTTAACAATAAGAAAACATCTTGTTGACATCAAAGTCCGAGATAGCCAGATGTACCGGAATAGCCTTATCAGGTAGGAAAGCAGTCGTGTTTACTTCCTTTAACAATAAGAAAACATCTTATTGACATCAAAGTCCGAGAGAGCCAGATGTATCGTAATAGCCTTATCAGGTAGGAAAGCAGTCGTGTTTACTTCCTTTAACAATTAGAAAACATCTTGTTGACATCAAAGTCCGAGACAACCAGATTATTGGAATAACTATAGCAGGTAAGGAAAGCAGTTTTGTTTACTTCCTTGATCAATAAGAAAACATCTTTTTGACAACAAAGTCCGAGACAGCCAGATGTATTGGGATAACTGTAGCAGGTAGGAAAGCAGTTTTCTTTACTCCCTTTAACAATAAGAAAACATCTTGTTGACAACACAGTCCGAGAGAGCCAGATGTATTGGGATAACTGTAGCAGGTAGGAAAGCAGTTTTCTTTACTCCCTTTAACAATAAGAAAACATCTTGTTGACAACACAGTCCGAGAGAGCGATATTTTTGAACAATCACATTGGCTATGAGTTCAGTTTTATCTGCTATTTTTTGTTTAGTTCTGAGCATAGGCGTAATTTGGGGGTGGCAAGGGGTGGCAGTTGCCACCCCAGAATTGTGGAGCCCGGTATTTTGCCACCCCAGAATTTTGAAGTAAATGTCTAAATAATTTACATATAACTTACTTAAAACTGGAAAATACAAGTCTACCAATAGGGAACCTTTTAACTTTATCAATTCTCCATTAATTTTGCTTAGTTTAGCACAGAAAGATAGCACGTCTTTTAAAAACTTGTAAATCATAAACTTAAAATGAAATATTGGTGTAGTAGAATTTACGAAATGAAATAAGGAACATTAAATGCGTGAAGAGCGAGAATGAGCAATGTAGGCTGCTTCTCGTCTGCCGTCTGGAAACGGCAACTCTGTAATACACAGTTGGCGAGGGAGATTTGGCAACAGGGCACCTGTTGTAGTATATTGTCTTTACAGCTAGAAGCAGACAACGTCTGTCGTGTCGCCTGCCTACTTTAACCTTACTCCTCAGTAGATGTATTCGATTAGTGCAGTTGCAGTACGATGTGAATTACATTTCAAGTGAACCGTCGTATGATTGCATGGACTAAGAGATGGTAAGTTTAGTTCAGTTATTTCTTATTTCGTAGGTTAAACTTAGGTGTTGGTCAGTTTCTGGAGTTTCCCCATCTTTGTTTACATCCAACTAGGCCTAATGCTGAAAAATAGAAAATCTTTTTACTGACTAGATTTCAATAAATGGCCCCCAAAAAACATAACCTCAACTTCTAACTTTATTAGTTCTGCCAGTTAGTTCTGCATTGTTACGGTTATGGTTTTAGTTGTTTAAACATTTTATAGGTGTAATTGGTTGGTATAGGAGAAGTTTTTGCATATATAAGGGAAGTAGCTTGTTTTATAGTACGGTATGGAATACTAGGTTTATTTTTGTTTGTTTGGCCACCTAAATGCTTTTACCGATGTCATATAACCTCACATTTAACGCAACACTACTTTAACCTATATATGTAAAAATAACAACGATACCATCCAATCACCTGAAATTAAGTAATTTCAGCTTATACCTCTAATTAGGTTATGTTACTGTCATTTTAATAACTCCCGCCTTCCTGTGTTTGACAGCTGTTTTTGCAATGCCGTGGCTGTCAGGCTGCAGACGTTTGTGTCGAAGAGCCAATGACTAAAAAGGTCATACAAAATAATTAGTAAACATCCAGATCTTTTATGGTCTTGCAATTATTTAAAATACATGTTTTACAATCAACTCGTAGAGTAAGGCACTAAATGAACTTTATCTTTAGGCAAAAAAAGATTATGTGTAATAAAAATACCAGATTAATAGCAAATTTTAAACTATTTCGAAACCTGGTAATGTAGGCAGACTTGGGTTTTCGTGTACGCCTACAGCTTCTTAAGTACAGTTTACAGTATGCAAATAAAAAGTATGACTGTTTTACTCATTGGCTGTTAGGCTGTGTTTATTCCGATACAAATTTTACACAAAATTTCCCAAAATTACAAAACAAAACTTTGGTAGATAAATCAAAATAAAGTAAAAATGAAGAATAATGGTTTTCTTAAAAACACCGTTTTTGAGATATCTACCATTTTGTTTTATTAAATTTTTATTTATATCTCGAGAATGTTTTGACCGATTTAACTCAAACTTGGCATGGTTTTTATCTAATACAATATCCATATTCAGAAGAATTACCAATTTAATTCAATCATTAGTTTCAAAATGATTGCCATTTAAAATTTCTTAACCTAAATTGTATGAAAACCATAAACTTGAAGTCAAATGTCAGGGCATCTTTTTTGTTGCCCTTTCAATCCCCTATCAAATGGTACGATGTCAAAACAAAGAGATGAGAAATAGTGTCACACACAATAGCGCCCAAAATCAAAAAAATTGTGCAAAGCCTATGCATGTTATATTAGACTTGTATTAATTTTAGGTTTAGGACTCTGTGTTCTAGTAGCATTTTGCCATTATTTAAATGTTCTTTTGCTATTCTTAATGGGGTTTTTTCAGGCTCAGAAGAACAAAAAAGGGCAGAGTTCGTTGCTGTCCTACTTTAGCTCAGGCCCAGCAAACAAAAAGAAACGGTTAGAAGATGAACTACCAGAAGGAGTTGTTTTGGAACATGAACCAGAACCGGCTGTAGTAGACGTTTTAGATTCGTCATCGGCTCAGTTAACAACCACAACTACAAATGAAGATACCACAACTACTCCTACAGATGAAGTGCAGAGTCCTAGCTGTTCCTCTAGTTCATCTGACCAATTGACAATCACTGTAATTAATAAACGTGATCCTGCTCATGGCCCAGGTTTGGCTAAGGCGTTTTTTAGGGAAGGCTCATTCCAACCACGAGAATTAAATTTCCCTAAAACGGATGGTAGGAAATTTAGGCCAGAGTGGTATAAACTGTATCCTTGGCTGGAATACAGTCCTCTAACTGACAAAGCGTTCTGTTTTGCCTGCCGTTCGTTTTACAGCCCAGAAGAAAAAAATGCAGAAAATGTATTTACACTCAGTGGGTTTTCCAAATGGAAGAAAGCTGTAAAAGTATTTGAGAATCATGAAAAGAGTAACTCGCATCGAAGTAGTAACACTAAACTCAGTTCTTTAAGAGAAGCCGACAAAAGTGGCACTGTTATTGAAAAAGTAAATCAAAAGTATTCAGAAGAAGTACAAGAAAACAGATTGTACTTAGAGGCTTTGTGTGAATCCCTGATATTTTGTGGGAGACAATCTATTGCTCTAAGAGGTCATGACGAATCTACAGATTCAAAAAACAGAGGAAACTTTTTGGAGCTGATGAGGCTTCGTTCCAAAGATAATAGTTTAGTAAACAAATTCTTTGTAGAGCATCGCAAAAATTTTCAATATACTTCAGCGACTTTCCAGAATGAGCTTCTGTCCATAATTGGGGAACAAATTAAGTTGCACATTGCCAAAGAAGTTAAAGATGCAAATGTTTTTGCCATTATAGCTGATGAGACCCAAGACATAGCAAAGCACGAGCAAGTAGCTATTGTCTTGAGACATGTTAATGATAAACTAGAAGTTCATGAGTCGTTTGTGGGGTTTTACCGTGCTAGAAGAACTGATGGCGATACACTGGCAAATGTACTTAAGGACGTTTTGATTTCACTGGACTTGAATATTAAACATCTGCGTGCTCAGTGCTATGATGGGGCTTCGAACATGAGGGGTCCCTACAAAGGAGTGGCAGCTAGAATTATACAAGAAGCCCCCATGGCAATGTACATTCACTGCAATGCACATATATTGAACTTGTGCATTGTAAGCTGTTGCACAAGCGTGAATTCAATAAGAAACACCTTCTTTGTGCTTCAAAGTCTTTACAACTTCATTGAGAAATCAACTAAAAGACATGCTGTTTTTGAAAACATTCAAAAAAGTGCAAAAAGCTTTAGTGGTGGAACAGCAACATTGAAGTCTTTGAGTGATACCAGATGGGCTTGCCGTGTCGAAGCAGTGCGTTCTTTGTTAGATAATTTTGATGCCACTCTTACGACACTACGAGAGATTTCTGAAACAGACCCTGACAGTGGTGGACAAGCCAATGCTTTGTTGAAAAATATGGAGGACTTCAACTTTGTATTTGACCTTCTATTACTCAGGAGAGTTCTAACACAATGTGACATACTGTCAAAGACCCTTCAGTCAAGCAGTGTGACCTATGAAGTTGTGAAATCTGTAAAAAACAGCACACTTGAAGTTTTGCAATCCTTCAGAACAGATGAGTTTTTCACCAAGTTGTTCAATCACTGCACAGAAATTGCTGACACGTGCGGGTTTAGAGCTGCCGAGTTGCCAAGAAAGGGCAAAATTCCCTCAAAAATCGGGGGTGGGAGTAAAGCTCCATTTGAATCTGTACAACAGTACTACAAAGTTTCAATCCTCTGGCCAGTTATTGATATCCTAAGCGAGGAGATAGAGGCCAGGCTTCAAGAAAACAACCTAGATGTACTTAACCACTTAAGCAAAGTTCTAGGTGGAAGTGATATAGACACAGCCAGTGTACAGTATGTGTGTAAATACTATAGTTTAGACTATGACATTCTTCTGTCTGAACTAAACTGTTTTAACAGAACGGAGGAATCAAGAAGCAAAAGTATCCAAGAAAGAGCTGACGTTTTTGTACAAACATCTTTGAAAAGTGTGTTCCCTATGCTTTTTGAACTTTTTCGTTTGTACTATACAATTCCAATGAACTCGGCATCGTGTGAGAGATCCTTTTCATGCTTACGGCGGTTAAAGACATATACTAGAAACTCTATTGGCCAGGAGAGGTTGTCTTCGTTAGCCCTTTTGGCTATTGAAAGGAGTGTAGAAATAGACATTTCAAAAGTAATTGATGACTTCAATTCAAGCCAGAAGAGAAGGCTTCATTTTGTTTAAAACTAACTTGTGGATGCAGTCTGGTTACATAGAATAAAGTGAAATTTGTTTGATCATGTTTACTTGATTTTTCCTTTTATAAAAAACAAACGGGCTGGGCACACATAAATTAAAATTGGGCACACTTTTGAGTTGTGTGTGAACAATAATTACCTCACTTGTGGACCTTGTGGTTTAGTTAATAACTCAATTCATTAAAAATTATTGTTTTAGGCTAAGTTGTTAGCAGTAAAATTTTTGTAAAAATAGCTTGAAAAAGCTTAAAATACTAACAAATTTAAAGCCAGTTTCTTACAATTTTCCGGGGGAGGGCCCCGGACCCCCCCTCCACCTGGGGGGTATTCCATACCCCCCAGTAGATCTTGCCACCCCAGTTAAAAAGCTGAAATGACGCCCATGGTTCTGAGATAATATCGTATTTAAGATCACATAAACGTGTTTTCAGGACTACTTGTCACATAGTGGTAGGGAAGCCGAGTGTGAAGGAAAATGCTTGTAAGTCGTTAATAAAGATGTCTCTAACAATATCATAAGCTAATTAATTGTATTTGGAGAGTGAGAGAGAGAGAGAGAGAGAGAGAGAGCGCTGAATTGTTAACAGGTAAATTGTTAACAATATATGTGTATAAAAGTTCAATAACGAATAACAATTCTTCACTAATGATTGTACTTTAAAAAGGTCATAAAAAGCTACATTCGTTGCAAAAATCTCTAGTAACCTACTCGTTCACTTTGGGAGAAAAACGATACATCTCATTTGAATATTTAGCCAATGTTATAGACCAATCGAGTGGCAGGTCTCCCTCTAAGTGGAGTAGAATATGTCTTATACTGATGATTCGTAACTATATGCAAAGTGTCAAATACTCCTAAAATATCAAATTTATACTTTTAAGGTCTGCATCAATATTATAATACTGTAATGGTTGCATTTCAGGAAGCTTTGTAGGATGGGGTGTAGGATTTGGACTACCTAAGTTATTTCAAAAGTTCATGGACGTTTGGGAGATTCCGTTGTATCTGACTGGAACCGTGTGTCTGTTCTGGGTCCTGGTTTGGCTTCATTTCTGCAGTAGCAAACCCAGCCAAAGTGTCTACATCACAGACACTGAACTACAGTATATCCTGAACAACAGAGAAGGTATAGAGGACGAGGTGGGTGTTAGTGTTCAACAATAATCTGATAGTGGGCAAGTGATATGATTGTGGAAATAAATTATATGAAACGAAAATTCGAGAGACATAGACATCTCAATTGCAAACCCAAGACAAACCGATGTTTAAAAGAATTGATAAAACAATCCAACTATATTATTGATAAGGTATGTTTAGATGTACAAGGCAACAACCCTAGTCTACTAGGAAAAAACAAATATAACTTTTTTCGAATACGTATTCATCAACATAGAGCAGAGGTTAATAAAGCAGATTTGTTAATAAGTAAATAAACGTCCCACTCCTTTTTGATCGACTACTTGGATTAAGAAACATATACGACTCTCAAAATATAATACCTCTAAAAATTCTCCCTTAATAGACTCTTTCTATCATATTCACAATAACTATTGGTTACAGATTCTATCGAAACGTCTCAATGTACCATGGAAAGCTGTGTTAACATCGCCCTCTGTGTGGTCTCTCGTGCTCATTGACTGGGCTTTTAGCTGGGTACAATACCCTATGATGCACCAGCTTAAGTACTACGCTGTCAATGTACTCAGAATCACCAATGACCTGGTCAGTTGAAGTAGCACAAGCATACTATTCTGCTAAGTTATGGACTTATGTAGATTTAAATGTGTAAACTCAAAGGCTTGGTTAATCTCAGATAATTAAAAACTTTTTTACCATAAATTCATTACAAACTATACTTACCTGTATACTTAGTGTGCCCTCTATGCCGTTGACTCTCTTTTTACACGTGTTGGAATCACGTGATCATCGAGGAGTAAGTTGAAGGACAGTAAGTTAAGAAATCAGAGTAAGGGCAGGTTGTAGTAAAATGACCTTAAGTGTTCTCCATAAAACAATGTTAAGCCTCAAGCAGTTTTACGCTCTTTTTAGTAGTGGAAACATGGCAGAGTGTTTTCGATATATGTAAGGTATCGGTCAAATACTTAAAATAACTTTATATGTCCAAAACAATCTAAACGTTTTATCTGTCTCGTCGCTGTATAGCAGGTAATTTATACTCTTTTTGCCAGAGGCCATACTTCAAGTGGGTACACCTATTTTAGGGATACCTTAGGGTTTCTAAACTCCAATTAGTCTTTAAATAATATCTTGTATAGATTATAAAAAAAACCTTTTTTATCTGTTGAAACAATTAAATTTGGGTTCTTTAAGGCTGTTTTGACCTTCAACAGTGGAAAATCGGTAAAAGTAAAATTACGGGAACACTTAGGTCTACAAGTGGGAGCAATTTACTTCAAACTGCAAAAGCTCACGATTTCGACCGAGTACTTAAAGCTGATAAGCAATTTCCAATATGAAAAAGGATTAGGCAAGCAAATTATAGGAATTTTATGAAGCAAAATATTATCCAATTAATACAAGTTGGACTGGGCGCTAGTGAAAGCAAAGAAATTTATTTTTTTACATAATTTATATAGTTGTTTGCTATTTTCTGAAAGTTGTATCTTTTACCTTTAATGTCACACTACTAGCCGTTTGTGATATCTGAATGAAATCTTTGTCATTCCATCCTCGGCTAAAATACTAGTACCCTATAAGAGGGTTTTTTAAATTGATTGTCTAAGTGAAATGTTTGTACGTACACTGTTTTAGCCACTAAACACATTTTAAATAATAATAATTATTTATATTCAAAAAGAAAAACATTCCTAGTGAACTGAAGAAAATGCAATATTTAAATGAAACAAAAATTAGTTATCGCAAATAGTTTTAGAAATGTGCATCATACAATTAATATTTTGTGCTTATGGGACGCGGACTCTACTTATAGTAGTATTTAGAATTATCATTATTAAGTCCAACGTAAACAGTTGAAGATAGGCTTTGATTTTATACAGTACGTATATGAAAGGTGACATGTTTTATAATATACAAAATAATTACCCATAGTAGCATTGGATTTAAAAACATGTCACATTGTTAAAAAATATTTTATTAAATTTCATTTCCTGAAGTAGTCATTAGAATCATTAAAACATTTACTTCCTGAAACTACTGATTTGCATACTGTCGAAGGCACAGATTTTTATTTCACACGTTTTATATGACCTTGGTTACAAAATTACCCAAATTCAGTTTTCTACTTTAATTACCTATTATTTTTCCGGATGAAAAGATATTTCTTCTCCAGAAAAATTAAGTCAAGGGGCTGCAACTACGAAATTGAAAAATAAAACTAGTCCGACTAAGAAGCGATTGCACATTATTAACCCGCATAGATCCAACAACCGAAGGACTTTCCTTTGTTGTGACTCCTTGCTAGGAAATTACGACTGTTGGCTACAACGATTATTGTGAAGACATGAGTTAAGCACAACGATTGTGGCTGCTGCTGCTGGATGGGTGGCCGCTGACAGTCTATGTCGATGCCAAAAACATTCTGCATACTCGACTATCAGTAGTTGGTTCAGAAATTACCATTAAGCATTTCGTCCTCAGGATAGATACTGGAAAAGGCTTTTCGACGTAAAATAAGAAATCATATATCTTCTTTCAATTTTAACAGAGCCGATCAGCGGCGATCTTTGCGGAAACGGTGACGCCTTTCTTATCTACAATATTCTGGAGCTGTGTCAGCGACTACCTGGTGAACAACAATTACATGTCCCGCACAGTCATCCGGAAGCTATTTGGGGTAACATGTAAGTTGACCATTATTTCATACGGGAATATTTAGTACTTTAATATCTCAGAATTTAAAACAACGCGTCATCGCCATGCTGCACGTAAAAGCAGGTAGCTGGGATTTTAACTTGAATTGTACTACGGACCAATTTCCATAATAAATATTAATCAACTGGACTTTTAGTCGAGGAGTCGAGAGCCAATCTGTGCACATTGTATAAGCACAGAAACTAATAGTTCGTGAAATCAATTGATGAATTTCCCCTAGAAATCGAATATCAACCTGCGTGGTTTCGGTGGGGGTCGAAATGTAAGTCTGTCGAGGATAGGTTAAAACTATCTAACAGAAATACTTTCTCAGATCACGTTATGTAAAATTGAATCACTTAAAATCTATCATCAGACACATAAAAACGTTATAACAGCATCAAACTATGAGGCAAAGTCAGTATTTTCAGTAAAGAAACTAGAGGAGTCGAGACCTGTCCAATGACGAGGCAAATAATACCTCCAACTCTAGTTTGGTGGCAGAAGGGATTAGCGCGTCTGATACCATTCATTTCCTCTAACAACAAACATTGTAGCGATTGCTGCCACAACAATGGAAATAGAATCTGCTTGTGGACTGTTCAGTTCTGATACAAGATGAAACTCAAATAGATATCTTTATTTATTCTTGTTCATGAACTCCAATGGAATTTATTAGTTCTCTTAAAAGTGTAGTACAAGTCTTGTTACTTGTCTTGGCCTTGTGTAGTGCACTTGTGTATCTTGAATTTTAAGAGACATAAATAAAAGCTCATTTTACATAACTGATTTATTTAAAATTACTAGAAAAACAATAGATGACTTGGAATAATCGTGTAAGAAGTTAACAGCAATGTTTTTAGAAACATGAGTTTTTTTACATTGAGCCAACATAAAAGAATAATTGTACAATATTTTTAACATCTGGTTAAGACACTATATCAATATACAAGGTCAAACTCTTAGAATGGGTAAAAATTGAAGAAAATTCTTACATGTTGACTTCACTGGGGAGATTTCACTAATATAGTTTTCCTTTAAGATGAGCTTCTTAAAGATAATAGTTTGCAATAATCCATCCTTCCCTGAGGTAACTTTTCCTGGCTTTCTTGTTACAGGCAACATGCTAGTAGCACCTTGCCTTCTAGCCATTCCCTTGGCAGGCTGCAGTAGCCTCACGGTATTTTCTATCTATGAGGTTATAACCTTCAACTCCGGATTGCACGTTTCGGCGATAGGGCCCAATCCACTAGACCTGAGCCCCAGACATGCTGGAATGATATCCGGCCTTCTAAGAACGTCGGGGATTGTCGCCGCTATCTTCGCTTGGGAATTTGTACTCACAATGGGAATGGTGAGGTTCTGTTGGAAGGAATTTTGTATGTTTCATGGATGTTTATTGCTGAGTCTTTAATTGCGCATAAACAAAATCAGAAAATGTGTCAAAGTCTGTATTTATTTGTTACATGTGCACATTTTTACGCTTAATTGTATTCTAGTTAATGAATGATAAACAAGGTAACATCCGAGAGAGACCTTTTATACTTGTCAGAGTGATTTAAAGTTTTTGGTTACATTTGGGTCATTTACAGTGACATATTGTAGATATGCGATGCATATGACGCAAAGTTCGTTGATTTGCGTCACAGGCCTCAGTGAAATGTAATAGTATTATACATATGTCAGTAACTACTTGCGTTAAGCGTCCGTCGTTGCTAACATGATTGAATGACAGACGATATCTATTCTACGATATTACAGAAACATTTAATGGTGCCTGTGTGTGTGTGTGTGTGTGTGTGTGTGTGTGTGTGTGTGTGTGTGTGTGTGTGTGTGTGTGTGTGTGTGTGTTTTACTCATAACGTAAAACTACTGGAAAGAATTAATTGAAATTTTACACATGGGAATTCTAAGATCCCTGGTTAACATAAAGGTCTAATTAGGTCTTATTTCGAAAACCCCTCCGATCTATGCCCCACTGGTCTCTAAAACTAGAGAAAATCCCTTCGTGGTCTCTAAAGCTGCATTATTATTTTACATTACAGAAAACAAATACTATTAATTGAAAGAATTGAATAATTATATTTAATAAACTGCATTGTGAAAACATTGGGTTATGACAGTACAACAATATGTTTAAATAATTTAATATATTTATGGCTCAATATATAATTTCACCACGAAAAGTTTTTGCTCCGCCGGGACTTGAACCTGGATCTCTTGTTTGTCGGGTGAGTGCACTACTGGAAGTGGCCGTGTCCAGTGATCAAGGCAATCACTTGCTTAACCTGATCCCTGCCCAGCCCCATCAGCCACCTGGTGAAGCCGGAGCTAGAATCAGCAAGCAGTCTTTTGCCGAGTGCTTGTCCTTGGTGACTCTGCCACCGCAAGCGGTGTGTCTTCCTGGACCATTTGTTAATACTTTGGTAAGCACCTGACTTGCTTATACCACAACTCGGTTCTGGACCGGTGTATGGCATGCTTGCTCCGCTTTTGGCAAGCCTGTCGGCGCATTCGTTGCCACCTATGCCTGTATGGCCCGGTACCCAACCAAGACGTACAAAGTTGCGTGATCCAAGCTTGCAGAGAGTGTTGAAGCACTCCCACACAAGCTTGGATGAAATGCTGTTGGAGTCAAGAGCTTTAAGAGCTGCCTGACTGTCTGACATTATGCAGATGTTCTTTCCTTGGTACCCTCTGGTGAGGCCTAGGTTGGCACAGGCCAGGATACCATAGATTTCGGCTTGAAATATGGAGCAGTTCCGTCCCAAACTGCCGCAAAGGGCAGTTTTAGGGGATTTACTAAACACTCCATATCCGGTTCTGCCCTTAATAAGCGAGCCATCCGTGTACCAGACAAAGCTCTTTCTTATTGTTGGGATGTTATCTTGCGATTTCCACTCATCTCTAGAGTAGAAGTCAACAGAGAATGGCTTATTGAATACGAACTCCGTTCTCATTATGTCTGAGACCATTTCGAGAATAGCGTTTGGGTTTACAGCTTCGGTGATGGTGCCGTGGCCCGTTTTAGACGTGCCATTCCTCCACAAGTCAGCAACCATCAGCCGATAAGCTGACTTACGCGCTTCAGCTTTTATATAGACATCAAGAGGTAGAAGTCCTAAAGCCACCTCGAGGGTCGCTGAGGGACTGCTCCTAGATGCTCCGGTTGGAAAGATTGTGCCAAGCCTTTGTAAGCTTTCGAGCTTGGCTTTAGCAGTTACCTGATTCACCTTTTTCCACCAAACTAATGAACCATAAGTGATTTGAGGCCTTACAACTGCTTTGTAAAGCCATAGTGCTATATGGGGTTTTATGCCCCATGAGATTCCTGCAAGTCTCCTGGACGTCATGAGCGCCCACTTTGCTCTGTGCAGGATATTGTTAAGATGATTATTCCACGTAAGCTTATGGTCTACAGTCAGTCCTAAATATTTGACTGTCTTTGACCACTGAAGCTGTGTGGATGCGAGTTTCAGCCTGGAAAGAGACTCTAGGTTCTTTTTCCTAGTGAACAACTACTGTCTTAGTGGGATTTACTTTCAGTCCCTCTCCATGACACCAGTTGTGTACATGTTGAAGGTTGGTATTCATGATATCAACAACAACATTTGTATGTTTTCCCTGTACCATAAGGACTATGTCGTCTGCATATCCTTGGACATAAATTCCATTGTTAGTAAGGTCCTCAAGTAGACCATCTACTACTAGATTCCACAGTAGAGGTGACAGGATGCCTCCTTGAGGGCATCCCCTTGTGGGTGCGATCACAAGCGATTCTTCATTGAGATCGGCCCTGATCCGTCTGGAGCACAGCATGGTCCTAAGCCACCGGCACAGAGCTGGCTCGAGGCCACGTCGCTGTGCTCCACTTACCATCGCAGTGAATTTAGCATTGTCAAAAGCTCCTTCAATGTCTATGAAGGTGCACAATGCCAATTCCTTGGTGAACAGGCTATCCTCAATCGTACTGACTAGTTGGTGCAGTGCTGATTCACAGGATTTGCCTTGCTGGTATGCATGTTGGTTGCGATGAAGTGGAGTGTCTGAGAGAACTCCCTTTCTCAGGTGCCTCACTACCAGTCTTTCTAATGTTTTCAGTAGAAACGAAGATAAACTGATGGGACGAAAAGATTTAGGGACAGAATAGTCCGCTCTCCTTTTTTAGGGATAAAGACCACCCTGTTGAGACGCCAGACTTGTGGTATGTACCCATAAGCTAGGCTCGCCCTGAATAGTTCACATAGAAGGGTGAGGAGATTCTCCGGCCCTTGTTGAAGCAGGGCCGGAAAGATTCCATCCCCTCCTGCAGATTTGAAAGGGGCAAATTTAGAAATTTCCCATTTGGCTTTAGAGAGAGTGACAATCCTTCTGGCAATGGCCCAGCTACCACGATAAGCTCTTGGCCATGAGCCTGACTCATGGTTACCAGACGTTCCAGTGTCTTCATTCTCAAAGATGCAATCAGGGAAGTGAGTCTCAAGGAGAAGTTTGAGGCTATCACTAGACCCGGAAGTGTATTGACCTCCCTGGGACCTTAAAGATCCCAAGTGACCGGTTGGACCTGAGGCTAGTAAACGTTGCAGTCTAGCTGCCGCGCTTAATTCATTTACCTTCTGTGTAAACTGCCTCCAGGAACTTTGTTTTGCCTTTTTGATTGCTAGGCTGTATTCTGTTAGAGCTCTATGATAGGACTCCCAGATACGGCTCCTTTTGCATTGATTGTGCAGCTTCCTAACATTAGCCCTTTTGCGAGCGAGGTCCGCAGTCCACCACTTAGTATTGGTTCGACTCTTCCCCCGTCGCAATGAACAATTGTCGTGGAAGATATTGATTATAGCATTCTGCAGGTCAGAAGCTATCTGATCTATGTCTGTGAAGCATCGCACCCTTCCGCCTACCGATCCCAACTGTGACTGAAGGTCTGACTTATATCCCAACCAGTCAGTCCTCCTGGGATTGCGATAGAGGACCTCTGCAGCTTCATCTTGCAAGTTGAAGCGGATATACCTGTGATCTGATAATGAGGCCTCTTCGCTTACGTGCCAATTATCAACCATTCCAAGTATACCTTGTGTGCAGATTGTTATATCAATAACGTCCTGTTTAATTCGTGTTACGAACGTAGGGCGGTTACCATTATTACATATAAATAGATCCCTGTAAAAGTGCCTCACCTCTGGGGTTAGTGTTGGTGCTGCCCCATCCAGCAGAGTGATGGGCGTTGGCGTCACAACCTAGAAGTAGTTGTTGATGTCTGGCTTGTGCTTCTTCCACCAGGAGCTCTAGGTCTCTTGATGGAGGGAGTTCCCTGGCATCATATGGCAAGTATACGGAGCCTACAATTGTGCTCTGTACTATGCCTCCATTCTTCCAGGTCAGTGTTCCCACAGTGAGATCTCTGGAGCAGAATTCGTTGAGGGTTGGAAAATCCAAGCCTCTCTTCAACGGGATGCTGGTCCTGACATTCCTTAGAGAGGTACAGTAAATTAACTTACCTTTGGTTTCATTTAGGCCCGCCACTCTCCCTTGGTGAAGCCATGGTTCTTGAATTAATGCCAGATCAAATCCCTCCTGGAGGAAGAACTGGCAGAAGGCTGCCGAAGCAGCCCTACTGTGCTGTAGGTTGATTTGTAGGACTCGTGGCATTGTCCTTGACTGTCGAGGAGACAATTGAGACCTGCCAGAGTCCTAGGTTGGCTCTACAGTTGGAAGCCTTCACAGCCTTGTAGCAGACCTCGTCCAGGAAACAAACGAATCCGTAACCTTTCGGATCTGGCTTGGATAGAAGGATTTTCCACTCGTTTACATTTAGGTTGGGATTCTGCTTTTTAAACATTTCAAGTACCTTTTCAGGTGTCTTCTTCAGAAGCTTTGGGTGAGCTCTGAAAAACACCCTAGTGGACCTCAAGATGTCCTTACGCAGACCCACTCTCAGAGAGATGTCGTCTCCCAGAGGTTTTATTCTTTGAATTACTTCTTCCAGCCAACGTTTGGTGTGCTCGTTGATGCAGGAAGCAATTAAAACACCTTTCTCTAGGTAGGTGCCCGCAAACGATGGAACGGAACCATCCTCCAGGGGTTGGATTTTTTCCATAATTGCGTCCTCGATGGCTTCTCCTTGCTCTGCACTAAGCTTCGCCTCCGGGTAGCCTTCGAGGGCTATGGTCATTTTGATCGCCGCGACCTCTCTGTAGGTAGCCTTGTGTGTGCTACCAGAGGCCTCGGGATCGTGGGCGTCCGGCTTTTGGGTTTCCCTCCTAGCCTTCTTTGCGGGCCCCTATATATTCTTCACCGGAGAGAAACAAAGAAAAATCAAAATTGACCATGACCGGAGTAAATTGCAACCGTCATAAACATATTTTCTTTACAAGGCAACAAGACACTCAACGCGGCATTGGATATATCATTCACCCGATCCAAAAGTGCTCATAAACGTGAAACGCTTGCTAAAACTAAACTGCTAGTAGCTTATGAATGTTGGCTATAGAGCTACAATCGTGAAAATAAAATGCTAGCAGCAGTCAGTGGCTTACCTATGACTTTGGGAGGCCAGACTTTTAAATTTATATTTACAGTGAATAGATACCAAATCCAAACGGGAGCTTTAATTGTTTTAAATTGTTCTTTATTTGTGTTGCTGTAAATCTAACATATGACAACATGGATGGAATCTTTAAAATTATAATCGGATAACGTAGTGTCTATTTTACAATGTGATTTCAAATCGTTAAAATGTTGCCAATCTAACAACAGAACCATTAAATTTTACATGACTCAAAATCGTTTGGGATTTCTGAACAAGTAAATTATTGAAACATTTAATTTCCAAAAAAGTATATTATGGCTTTAACAAAACATTACACGAAATTTCTTTGGAATATGTGGTATCCTAGCATAGCTATTCAATGTCCTCTTAGTCCCATGGGGTCTAGTGGCACAGCCTCACAACTACTCTCATATAAATGAGTGAATGCTTTAAATTTTAAGTGTTCAAGATTTCTTTTCCCTTCAATTTTTAAGAATTTATTTCTACTATAATAGTCTGTTCTGATCTGCCTTCCAGCCCAGTGATATCGATCGGTGGTGGATACTGTATCTATGGATCATCGCGCTGTTGGTAATCCTGTCTCTGCCCTACATCTGTTTCGGCTCGGGAAAGATTCAGCCCTGGAATTTTTCTACTAGGGGCTCCATGCATACCTTAACTTCTCGCACAGTAGCATCCATACCTTCGCGTGTTCTTCAATAAAAACACAGATAAAATTATGAGTTTTCTTATAGTACATTACCTATTGGCATTTTTCTCCATTAGACCTTAGAAATATAAAATATTAAAACATGAAAAGTATGTAACCAGCACATTTTTCAACACGGTTTGAAAAATAAAAGCAAAAAACGTACTTAACATTAGTTCCAAACGAGAAACCATTAAGGAGACGAAAATGACAAGTGAGTTTAACTTAATAGGAATGCCCTCGGTTAGCGATGAATTTCAATACCACACAAATTAAATTTTATTTTGACAAGGATGCTGTGAACTGTCTCAGACTCTGTATTATAAATGAACTGTCTGGGTTTTAGTGAACTTCTAGTTAACTAAATGACATTTTGTAATTATTTATAAGTATATAAGTTTCAATAGACGATTTTAAAATATAACATTTGCCATCGTTTCATGGTACCAAATGAGGACACTGTTTTGAGGATTTAAATCATCCTTACTTCAAAGTGTAGATAATTTTAAGCATGCATAAATTAAAAATTACTATATGGGTCACCAAAGTCAAAGTTAACAAAAAGAAAAAGTTACATGTAAAATCAACAAGCATATACCTGGGTTAGAATACGCACCAACCATGTCACTGTATGAAAACGTGCTGTTCGGACCGTATACTCCAGAGAAGTGAGTCAATATAAGGCCGTTGCCGTTCGCACGTCTTCTGGAACAAAAGTAAAAAGGATTGCGGGGGTTGGATGGGTTAATTTAATAGATTAATTTGAGTTAAAGTTTTTTATGTTAATTAAACATGTTCTGTGATACACTTGGTGGAGTTCAGTTATAATTTGTGCCAAGGGTGGTGTGTATACATCTTCTTTGTGGAGATTCTTCATCGAGGCAATTACATCCAATCATCTGTTCTGTATAGCCGAGTCAAATAGTTTTTTAAAAGTTCTGGTGTTATTTTTTTGTTCTTAGGCGAACACGTATCCGATGTTTTCCAACAAAAAGTATGTCGCCAAATATGAAATGAAAAACTTTGAAAATAAACGGAAACTTTGAGTTATAACTCAAGAGTGTAATATGTTTCACAATGTAATCTCCCACGACCCAACAACTTTATCGATATTATATATACAGGATGTAACTGAAATACACCGACAAATTTCAGAATGTTGTTCTTGGGGTGAAAACAAAAAATAGTTCCTAAAAATGGATGTCCTAAAATGCATCGTTTTCCGTCTGTCCGTCTGTTTGTGTTTTTTATATTTAAATTTTTTTCTAAGCAACCATTAATGGTAGAAAGATAAAATTTTCAACACATGCTAATCCAGTAAGGATCGTCAAGTAAAAAGATTTTAGTCAACAAAATTCAAAACAGCGGCTTGTTAAAATTTTAGATGATGAATTTCTTAAAAAAATACTTCCTGTATAAAAAAATGTAATGGAATAAAAAAAAATTATAAACTTTATTTTTATACAAACGGTAGAATAAATCCCAAGAACTGCTCTGTCTGGTTGTACACATACAGCTGATTACAAAGATCTGCTGTGTCTCCTATTGTTTTTTGATTGGTCGGAGATAACCTTATTCGTTTTTTTGGATGCAGTAGAACGAATATATATATAGTACAGTTACAGATACCAAACTTTTGCACATCGGTAGTAATCAATTTATAAAAATTAGTGGTGTGACTTGTGTTAATATTATCAAAATGGTGCATGTTGAAAATTTTAGAAAAACCAAATAACAGAAAACCAGTATAGTTATGTACAAGCAAACTAATTATTTAGTAATTTCTATAACAATTCCAACGGTAGTTTTTTCCTCGAAATCCATCAACGCATAAATGAGCACGATCACTTTAGAGCAGTTTTTCCCAAACTTTTTGTACTCAAGGTTCCCTTTAGGATGGTACTACTTTCTGCGGCGCCCCACCCTCTCAGCTCATCTCAATATAGTAGATGAAGAATAACAGTAAAGTATTGTGACTTTGTAATTTACATAATCAATAATTCATATCGGTAAATATTTGACTGTATGCCTATTGTAAATAAACCATAAAAAATATTAAGTAAAAACTGTGTTTTTAATAAATTATATAAACTGCTGTGTAGTATTCACTGTTACTGATTTTTAAGAAAGAAAACTATATTATAATAGTATTGTTATGCTTGCTATACTACAAGTAAATAAAAAAAGATTAAGCAAAGCGTTTAACATTTTAATAATTCTAGGATTGCTTCATAAACATTTCACTTTAGCCAGTCAGATGGTATGTACTCAAATTCATCACAGTTCGTAATATTCGTTTAAAGTTTCACACAAGCCAGTCGGAGATATTTGCTAAAGGTCTATGCAAAGGATGAGATTGTTTCCTTTAATTAGTACATCAGAATCTGGACTCAGGTTCAAAACTGCAATATCCACCTCTTTTTCAATTTTTTAGTTTGATCTTTATTTTGATTTGATGAGAAGCCCGCATCACAAAGGTAGGAATTAGCAAAGGGTATTAACACAAGCAACACTTTTCTGGCAATTTGCGGGTCACTTTTTTCAACGTTACACCAAAAAACTCTAACAAATAATTCCTTTTGAATCCATTCTTTTACTAAGTATTTGTTTAGTAATTCAACCAGTTGTTCACTCTCTTCAACGTTTAGATACATTACTTTGTTAAATGGATTTGATACCCACAACATTGCTGACATCGTTGATAGGAAGTTATTCATCAAAATACGCCTAATTTGGAAATATCTTTCTTCGATAAACTGTTTGAAGGCGAAAAATCGTGTATCCACCTTTAGCTATGCTAACCTTCAGTAAATACAGTTTTTTTCAACCTTGAACTTTGTCTGACAGGTTTAAGATATTTGCGTATTTTTCTTGCAATTTCTTAGTACGTTCAACTTTTCAAACAATTTAGTAAAAAATGCTATCATCGACAAAAAGTTCTTATCAATAAATTTATCGGCAATGTTATGGTTTTTATCCTTCTTGTAAGCATTTATTTAGTTTGCAATAACTACTGTAGAATACTACCAACAAGAACTACTGTAGAATAACACATTAGCGCTCAGATCACATGTCCTTGACATTTGTTCAAAAAGCTTAGTTTCTAGGCGTGTTTACAATGTTTTGATTGCACCGATAACAATGTTTATATATATTATTCCTTTCATAGTAGATTAGATACAATGCCATATTGAATCATCGAATTATCATTAATTAATATACCAACAGGCTCCTAAATCACTTTTATATTTAAACAATTAAGCATAAACAAAAGAGATTGCTGCGTAATTGGATGGTAAAAGCCTCGCAGAGCAGGCGCACCACCATTTCTTGGAACGTGTTGCCTTGACGCTGCATATCACTCCACCCAGACAAGCTAGTATTTATTTTACTGATAGTGGCAGTTCAATGGTGGGTCGAAAAAAGTGGCTTCAAGCTCCGTTCGAGCGAAGCGACCTGTGCGATTGGAACCCATTGCATGAACATATAAAGCGTTAGTCGCTGAACATCTCAGTAAGGAACTGCACGATATACTCGTATTTAAGTGTTGCCGCGGCGCACACTTGGGAAACACTGACAGAGTATGATTGCACACTGTGGCATGATGCTGCCGGAGTGTTAATTTAGAGATTTGACTGAATCAGGAAGAATCAACTTTATTGCAGTGTGAAATCTGGATAATGGAGGCGGAATAGTTTTATCATTTTAGCGGGTGGATCGCTCGTGTGCTTTAACAGTATGCAGCACGGATCCGTGGTATGCAGCTGCCCGTGTCGCCTGTCGTCTAGAATCAGCTGATTGTGTAGTAATTGAGATGTACGAGTAGTAAACAAAAGTCCGTTCTCCCTTGTCGTCGATTATAGATTAGAGGCGTTCAGTACTAAGAGTTTTCTCAATAAATTCTATAATTTATTTCCGTCACTTAGATGTAACTAACTCTATTGTAGTAGATTATTTCAATAGGCTTATTGATGTTTCGCACGAGTCAAAATATTTGGAAAAAGACTATTATTCATCAACATTAAATAATAATGGTTTTGTCTAACTAGTAAATAAGTATACCCATGTAACACAAACTTTAAAAACTGGTTTGGATCATATTTTATAAGATACCACAATTTTGGGAACTTCGAACTTGCTGTAACCAAGCATTCTCTTAATTTTTAGTATATCTTTAATGTATGTATCTCAATTTTGTTTCCTCGACAGCGATGTAGTTGTAAAATAGATTTAATTATTAACTATCAGTTTTTACTTACCTACGTATTACATGCATGCGTTACAGAAACCGCAAAATTAAAATGCTCATTTATTAAGGAGGGCTACCTTAAGTTGTAATTATATTATAAATAGTTTATTAAGATAACCACAGAATACAGATAAATGGTTTTTATTGCTTTTTTCAAGTTTCTCATCTTGTTTAGTCATATACAGGTCAAAGATTGAAATAAGTATACTCTTATTCGTATCCTTGTGCAAGCGTAACACCAAAGTGGACGTGCTCGCAATACTTTATCTCTATATATTATCAGGAAATTATTCCTGATAACAAAATACAAAATGACTAGCGGCTATACGACACATTTATCGACCTACGTTTATAGGAATCTTTTTTGTTTTTGATGATAAGTATTATCAGCCACCTAAGTATTGTGACACTCTTTTGTGAACACACTGTTGAAATAGAGGACAGTATGTTTTTGTTACATCATAATCCAACAGAACATAAAGTTAAAGCCTGGTTATGCAATACTCTATGGGACAATGCGTCCTCTAGTGCTAGAGTATGCCTCCACATTGAATGTTCTAGCTCTGCGTGCAATCAAACAGCAAACTATGGAAACAGTCATTATAAAAACATGGTTCATTTTTCCTCTATGCGTACAAACGTAACTGCGCTACTCCAAACGTTGTGCCGCAAACTCCAAATATTCCAAATATAAGCAATTTCAACATTATTTAAACTTGATCTCTTAAACGAATAATTGGCAATAGTATCGTACTTATCCCATTCCATTACATAATGGGAACTAAGGATACGTCCTTAGTCGTGAATTGTGCTTTCTCTGTCAAGTGTATACTATAGATGTGAAATTAATAATTACTGATTGCTGGACAACTTACATGAGTCCCAACTGAAAGTATAGAAAATAAATTCACTCAGTCCGGCCATGAACTCAAACTTGTTTTTTGAGAAAATACATACTCGTAACTGCTACTTTCTTACTTCTAATGGTATCACTTATATATTAGTAGGAGATACTAATATTGACATTTTAAACAGAACTAAAGACGAAAAAAGAAAAAAACAAATATTAAAACATTTTATACGAAGCTAGCCTTACTGAGTCATTTGTTAATACCATCTAGAGTAACTGACAAATCTTGCACTTTCATTGACTACAAATTTATAAAACACTGATTATAGTGCCGTTATTAAACCATGGATTACAGCAGACCTAATGAGAGTAATTCGGAATCGTTGTTAGCATTTCCAAGCGGTAAGAAGGTTCAAAGCTCATGCGTTATAACTGGCATGCAGGAAGTAGTCAATCAATGCTATGGGGTCTACTACATATTATAGATGGATGAAAGTATAAATTTGTCATCATCTTGTTTAGTTAATTGATGCAAATCCATGCATAAGGCTATTGAACGTCTTGTTAAAATTGTTCCTTAACTAGTTCCAACCCACCAATATGTTGTACGAAAATAAGTATATTAGGCTGGACCGTTTCAAGACTTCGATTGCCCCTCATTGTGCATCGACGTCCGATCTAAGTGAGCCAAAGTGAAGGTCATAAAAGCCGTCCTATGAAGTTCTAAGATCATTCATTCTTCCTAAAAGTGCTTTTCCACAAGTGCATGTATCTAGCAATGCGACAATTTTCCAGTGCGACCGAATCTCTTGCTTTTTGTGACCCTAAAGATATTTTTCAAAATGTCGGTCTAACTGAATGCTCTATACATAACTTAATAAATCGCCTCAAAGCTGCAATAAATCTACGGAGGAAATTCCAATTTTAAGGAATGTCGAAATGGTTCTGATGCGCTACCGTACAACTCAGTGGTTAATTACCTGCGGCATAATATCTTCATTGGAAGCTGAAACTCGGGATGAACGCTATTTTCCTTTACTGGCTTCAAAATCTAATGCTTAACTGGTACGCTCTTTTCAAGGGGAGGAGAGGGTTCGAGTTCGTCTATTCTACAAAGACAATAAAGTATGACAGCTTGTGCAAGTTAATAAAATGCTCCGAGAATGACACTACCATCACTGGATAAATTAGGGATACTAATAAAAAGGCTTAACAATCAATTACGATCAGCCTTAGTGCCTAAACCTAAGAGTGGACCATGTCAGTCGTTCAACTTCCAATGGTTCGAAACCCTCAATCTTCACAATCATGATACCGTGTTCTCACCACTCCTACTCCAGCTGTCGACTCTCAACAGACTCCAAATCCCACAAACACTCTACAAAAGACCACCAGACAAGTACAGCCACCAGTAAAATGTAAAGACTATATTTGCTCTGCTGACTGTTGTCATGCTTCATGCTACTATTTATCAGGAGAGACTGTGGTAACTCTGTATATTTTGAAACACCTGCCCAAATGTTGCAAATGACGCAGTGTACCGAACGTGAGCTGATCACGTGTTTCAGCTGCAGCCGGTCACCGCCAGACAGAGATGTGTGTGGCCCAGGTGTGTGCTCCAGGTCGTGAGGATTTGCCTTGTAATATTCTAAAAACAATATTACAAATCATCTTCGTCCTCTCAAACTTCTAATCAATCTTATCCTAACTTCTGACGTTTTCCCCAAAGGGTTTAAACTGACTATGCTTATTCCATTACACAAAATAAACTGCGAATCGGACAAGAAGAAATTATAGATCTCTTCTTTAATGTGATAGATACGGTACCTGAGAAATGTGTTTTAATAATATTGGCATTAAATGTTTTTCGGACAGGAAAACTACTTCTAACGCGTTTATTAAATGATGTTTTTTAAATTCTAATAGTTTTTTTTTGATTCAGCCAAAGCCTTCGATCTAATTAGCAGAAATTGATTTAAAGAACACAATTTGTGGGTATAAGAGGAATTGCATAAAATGATTCAAAAGTTATTGAAAACTCATGTAGACCTCTAATATAACCGAACTAAAATTGAGAGACCATGTTTCATGAAATATTATCCTTCATTTGTCACATCAAAAGATTAATTTATGAATTCCATAATCAAGATGTTTTATCCAAAAATCACAACTCCACGAACGATTTCGCTACATTCACAGGGACATTTTATCCAATAGCCTACGGTTGCCAACACGAATAAACGTTAAATAGTTTTTAAAAAAGGTTCAACAAAATTCGTTTCACTTTACGTCCCGATAATATGTTTGATTAGAATTTTCAAATTTATAAAATAAACTAATTACATGCTTCCACGAATACGTACAGAATAACTGACAATTAAAATAATTTGATACTTCTCGTCACGGACCGTTGCGACTAAATTCAACTTTAATCTCCGTTATATTACGAAAAATACTTATAATATCACATTCAGTTGTATTTGACATTCTTTTAACATATAGTCCGTTCAATTATACAAGATGTGTTTAAAATTATTGTCAAACGATTTTATTAACTTTTAAACTATTGATTTATAATCCACAAAAGATTAATAAGTGAACGAGTAACCTAAGTTTAAGAATATTCGTTTCATAATTTTAATCGTGTAAGAAATAAACTTCAATCGTAGTTATTTGTACTATGGGTGGTAAGAAAGTATCTGAATCATACTTTCTTCCGTTTTTAATTATTTAAATAGACAGCTGATTAACAATGACCCAGCTGACCAAAATTAATCTACGTTTTAATCATAAAGTGTGTTGTATTAGTTGACTGTCAATAATCACCTCGTAGGCTGGTCATTGTGTTGAACATATTTCAAACTATGATCCAGAAGAAAATGTTTCGAATTTTCCTGAGTATATTCAAAACCAAGTTGTGATTTTAGCCTATATCGTATTTTATAAAATTAGTTCTGCAACTCTTAAATTTCTGAAATTTTGTGCACCTGAAGTGCACAATGGGCTGTAGTTACATTCGCCTCATACCTCTTCTGCTGAGTCGGCGACAGGACATTACTAGGATATTTACTACTTCATTACTATTGAATATCCACTTTCACTTCTTGTATGAAAATAAAAAAGTGTTATCTGTATGATACTGCTCCTTAAAATAATTATAGCATCAATGATATCCCACAATAATTATGGTTAGGCCACACGCCGATTACTCTGCTTGAACCCAGGAAAATGACAACGCTTGACCAACAGTTGGACAATCCCTGGGAAGCATATCGGGGACAGCTTTGACACTCCTCATCGATGTGTCCATGGTTTTCGTCATATGATAGACACACGTTTGTTGACAATGGCGCAGCCTATGCTGTGTAAAGCTTGCATTTTGAACCATGAAATCAGTTTAAGAAGAGCGTAGGTGAAACATAAACATTCAAGCCATGTGGAAGGTTTTATCTGATTCATTATTTGGTATATGAATTATTTGAACTAAAACAAAAACCATTTTATCCTGCAGAGAGATCCGCAAGTTACAAAAAATCTCTGTACATAATTTTTTATTAGTTTAACTGCACCTTATTATCCAGTTTAAAAATTATTAATTATATGTGTTAGGGTAGATAGTCAGACGAATACTTCTTAAAATCACTGTAAAAGTTGTTTATCAATTAGCAATTGACTAAACTTACATGAAATTGGACTTAAAAGTACAATCCTTGTTCTTGTTAGATATTTATATTTAATTTCCCAAAAGCTTACATAACCACTTTTGTTAAAAGTTTTCTGGAGATAAGGCTTTCTTCTTTCAAATAAAATAATTTAAACTATCGTTAACTTCTTGTTTCAGAAATAAAATCTAACTAAAAATTTAACTTTCTTATAAAACTAAATTAAATAAAGTTTATAATTTAACTCAAAATATAATGTACTTTTCTCTATTATAAACGAGGCTAGATAAAAATGAACTAAACATTTCCTGAAATATTCTTCATACAACAATGTGTCACATGTTCCTGTTGGTACAAACTCAAAGTTCAAACTATAATTTAACTATGTTTCACCCAAAAATATTTACTCAAAACTTTATATCTTTATATATACAAATTATTCTGACTTTTGAATATAAAATGGTTATTACAAGTTACTTATAAATTATGTTTAAGTTGAAGACATTACATTAAAACAATACTTGCAACGACATGTGCTCTCTTTAAAACTTGCGTTTTATCTATTTCTGATCCTGAAGTATCAAATTGTTGAAAATGAAAACATATATTGCAAAAAGATGTAGAGTAAAAAAATCAATAAAAAATTATGGTTGCCTGTAAAGTCGGTTTTACGGGCGAATATTTTACGTGACAACGTCTTTTTCTCGGTAGAATATTTATTGATATGAATATTATTAAATTGCACAATAGGAACAAGGAATTGAATGAAAATAAGAATTGCACAAATTTTAACTATAGAAATATATTTTGTTTACTAAAACATTGTACATAATTTGAAATTAATTAAAATTTGCTATTGTAAATGGTAAAGTTGAATAAAACATTTACTAAAATTGGAATTTGAAATTCTTGCTAAACACAGTTAAATTCTAACTCCGCGCGTGGTGATTGGTCGGTTTAGTTCGTTTGTTTGGTCGCACTGTTATGACAGGTTAGAGGTTATAATTTGTTATTTTAAATGTTTGACTAGCAATACGCGCTGTTTCTTCTCAATCGACTGAATTACGATTGATTGCAGAGTGATTTAAACTAATAATTTACTTAACACTATCAACATTTGTCAATAGTATGACATAACCTATAAACTCAGTTTCTCAACTTTTGTGTCAATCTAACAATTAATCAATCAATCATAGTTTACGATAATGAAATATCAGTGTACAATTATTTACCTTTATTGTTGTAGTTGTTGTAAATGACGAATCTAAGCACTTCACATTTTCACGAATAAACATAGTTATCTGCTTTATCCCGTGCGGCGGTCCCACAGTTATCTGCTTTATCCCGTGCGGATCCCGTGCGGCGGACCCACTGGACGGGCATCGTAACGTTACCGGGCGTTACACTTTTTCATGAGTGACTCCGAGCCGCAACCTAATTTAAGACGTTGTCACGTCAAAACGGGGTATCGAAGGACCCAACAGAACGTAACGAAAGCGTACAGACTGGCACAGACGGAGCCTGTGTGTTAGTTGCCCTTTAATATTGCGACCCCAAAATTAATACAGTTCTTCTTTGAACCAATAAAACACTAAGTACCAAGTTTCAAGTCTCCAGGACCTTTCTATCAAGGGTAAAGAACAGAGGAAGAACAATAACTCAAGTTATAGAAGGCGCCCTCGGGTCTTTGATAAAGGTTGAAAATGAAAGACATATAGGAGTAATGTACTATACACCAACAAATCTTTGTATAAAAACACGTTGTTTTACTTGAAAGTTTCAAATATACACCGATAAAGGGTAATGTAATCTCATTTATGAGTAAGCAATTTAAACACAGTATTCCGTTATTAAATCTTTTCATGTTTAGAATTCTTTTCCTTAAATTTTTTATAAGTATACTTATTAATCATAGGTAATTACATTTTGTCAACTCCTTCATGTTTTATGTATATGAATAAAGCACTAAACATGGAATTAATTAACACTTACAAACAAAACTTTCTGGTTGTTGTTGGTAGTTGGTTATTTTAGTTAATTTATGCCTATTGTAAAATATACTTGAATTTTGTTTAAAGTCACATACTGTTAGGTGTGTTCCTAAAATTTGTATAAATACACTATTTTATTTTAATTCACAATTGAGAAGAGTTCGAATTTGGGATGGAAAAATTTAAATAACAAGAAGTGACAGTACATTTTCCTTCCACTAATACAAAAGGACACCCCAATATTTTTTTCACATGTTCCTTCTGATGTGCATATTTTCTAACTTGGGTTGCAAGTCTCGGTTTTGACCTGAAGGCTTGTGAACAATTTTCATACAGAAATGTAACACATTACAAAATTTTTATCTAAGGCAAACATTTTACAATTAAATGTCTAATCATACAACATGAACGCAAGTTTTGTTAACGCTTTACCTAGATCAGTGATCCTTTGACAAGTGCATCAGATGAGAACGAAAGTCCAGACAAAGAAATAAATAGCTAAAGACCTAAACAGATCTTGCGCCGAGTTCAGATACAGTCTTGATCAGTAAACCATCCCGACTTCTTCCATGGATGGCTAAAATAATGTAATGATGATGAAGATAGTAATTAAAGCATATTGGCGTTTATAAGGGTATATAACAACAGTATATAACCATTACAAGGTATACAATAACCCGAGAAATAAACAAACTGTTGTGGTGGAATACGGTGAGGGAGTTCTATAACGATGATACAGAGTTTAATTAAAAACATTGTCAATGCATTGATACTATTGTACTGTACACTATTACACAGTATTAATTAAACTTTTTAATTGTGAACTATGTCAAATAAAAGCATTGTTTGCTAAAAATATCTATATTGTTATTGCTGTACCGGTTATTTGAATTAGGAGAAAGAGTATACTAGTACTGGATAGAATAAGAGGTTGAACGGGAAACCAAATATGATTCATATTATATAAATGTTAACTAATACTTATTTATCTTTAACTGTAGTAATATTCTCGGTAAAAATTTACTTTTCATATAATCAAGTTTATGATGGATGCGATTTTTAAGAAATGCACTACTCCTAGGGAACCAGATATAAAGGATAAGAGGTAGTACTGTTTTTTAAAACTATATTGTTTTTGTAGAATTACTAAAATAAGGTAAGAGTACGAGTACATCACAACATGTGTCGCATAACAATTTTCGCTAAGGTTGTATGGAATCTTTCGTCACTATATTCTCTTGAGAATTCATTTCTCATTTCATTCTTGAGATGCTTCGAAAGATGAAATCTTTCTTAAAATACTCGTATCATGTCACTTGGTTCACTCACATTACTGTTAGGTTAGGTTTCATAGCAGTGTTAAATTAATAAACGTTATTGTGAGCTAGGGAGGGTACTACAACGTAAGAGTGCGCTGAAACCAATCTTGCTACCGACTGTTAACGTTAGTTTTCCACTTTATTATTTTTCTTTTTACTCTATGAACCAAAAGATATTGGGATAGGTACGCTACCTAGCCCCAGTAGTCCAGTAGTTACGTTAATCTACAACAAGTGTAATTATCCTACCCGGTCATACACACTTGGGGCTGGGGAATATGTCACTTTTTAAAATCTCAAATGATTGTACTCAGTTTGTTTACACATTGAAAATGTGTAAACAATCATGTGAAATATGTAAAAATATTCGCTAAAGCTCATCCAAATCACATGGAGTGACATTCACCATCGTCGAACTCAGTGTATAAGACAAGGCGATCAACTCTAGGAGACCTCAGAATATATCAATTTTACAGCAAACTTTAAATTGAGAACTATTTTCTTATTACAGTTAGAAAATATTAAAATTAAATATGGCAATCAACATGAAAATCTCTTATAGAAACCCCTTTTTATTTTTTTTACGGATTCGGATTTTGCATTGAATTCTAGGACTTTTTTACTCTTGTTGTTTTATTTTTTTATTTAACCGTTTGGACTCTAGAAGCGTAGACATTTTCAGAAATTCCTTTTCCAACAATTATTAAAGATATTTGTTTAACGTTTTTCAAACATTAAAATTTATCTCAGAGTGCAATATTGTTTTATTTGAATGTTAAATTGGAGCGTTAGCCTTCCCTTTAGTGACCAAAGCAAACATCCCACTAATATTATAAATGCGAAAGTTTGAATGTTTGGAGGTTTGTCCTCGAATCACGCTGAAACTGATATACGGATTGTGCTGAAATTTGGAACAGGTATAGCTTTTGGTCTGAATTAACATTTAGAGTGATTTTTACCACCCATAATACATTCATTTCACCAAATAAAGTCGAATTCAAATTGAAAACTTAGTTTGTTTACATTCGAATGTTATGATAAGAACTAAACTTATTTTGACAGCTGTTTACAGCTATAGTTCGACAAACTTTCTGAAACATCTGTTTACATTTGAATTTTATCAATAATAAGTAAACAGTGCTTGATCGGTAGTGTAATGCAGATAGTAAATAAAACATTAATATATAAATTTTACTCCAGATTGCGCCAGTGACGAATTAAAATAATCTAATGCATTAAATACTGTTATAAAACTAACCTTAATGAACAACATTTATGAATGTTTTCACATAAGTTACTTTAAACTGTTGGGCTTCCTTGACATTATGATATTACATGTTAACAATGGCTTACGGAAAAAACAGAGAAATGAATACTAACGTACCTTAACGATTCATTATTTCCCTGGCTACAGTCCAAAAAACAAGTGTAACGCAAAACTTTAATAACGATTATTTTGGAATGTTGCATAACCTTAATAAGGATTTCCCCCTTATAAAAAAAGTACATAAGAAGTAGGTAGGACTTCCCCCTAGGTCGTAATAGGCTTTTCAGTCCTAGCAAACTCAACTATGTCAACACGATTTTGACCGAAGTAGATTTCCGAGAACTAGATAATCGAACGCATATAAAATTTGATCGAGGCAATATGGCAAGCTAAACTGTGACATAGTAAGTAAGTGAATTTAAATGGTCTTAAGTAGGCACTATTTAACCGAAGTAGGCATCTCGGTCCTACGTAAGTATATATATATATATATATATATATATATATATATAATATATATATATATATATATATATCTTCTTCGTCAGAACAACAAGGCAAACTCTACTATTATAGTACTGGAAATATCTTAGACCTGAAATATATGACAAGGACTGGAAATATACGCTTTTTGACTGAAGTAAGTTTCCGAGACCTGCGTGATCTGAGATTTGTGTTTTCTTAATCGGGATGACAAGGCAGATTCAGCTGTGACGTTATGTATATAATTAATTAGAACCAGAAGTGCTCCTACACGTGCTAAACATTATGTAATAATTAAGTTAAACTCTGATACTATTTACCACGAACTTAAATAATATCTACCTGATGTATGCCTACTTACGTTTTAAAATTTTTATTGGATTCCCATCATATTACATCATAATTAATTTCTTTTATTAAGTAATATAAGGACTTTGGTTCTAAGATTGCGTGCGAAGCCGCGGGTAACAGCTAGTTTAACGATAAATGAGAGAATGTGAGCATCCATGTGTGTTGACGAATTAAATTAAATCATTTTGGGAGAATTAAAAAAAACAGTGGAACAGTGTTATAATTTATATAACATAATTATATAAATTATTATGTTTGTGTTTTTTTGAAAACACATGATGATGAAAATGAGAACTCGGACATCTTTTGGCTTGTCCACTGGACATTAAGTCATCTACTTGGCTCTCTGTTCGTTGTACGGAGGATAGATAACTCTTGTTTCCTGCGTTTCCTCCAGTATGTACGGACACTACAAACTATGCTTGTAGTAATGGACTGACTGTATTGTCAAAGTGTATTTCCTAAATAAAACCCAGATATTTTTCAATATTGGTAATTTTATTCTAAAGTGATTCGTTTATTGGGTTTTCTCGTTATTATAGCGTATTGTAAACATTATAACGATACCAATGATACCAAGCAGACGTATAGTACACTGAAATTGTGGCAGAATATTGCTTAGTCGTGAGTCTAAGTTGTTTCTGAATAAACAGTCAGTGGAGACGGAAGACGGCAGGAGCCGGTCTAGTACAAACCCCATGTGCGAGGCGACTACCTGGCTCTTCAGCCACATCACTAATTGCTAAAACTATAAATATAAGATACGACGGTTTGCAGTGACGATGTAGCTTTTCAATAGTTGTTTAGAATTAAGTCCAATGCAGTCAAAACAAAAAAATTATAATTTATATGAATGTCTAAAAATGAAGGTAAATAAACGAAAACAAAGTGGAACATAACCTTGAGGTATTGTACTTTCTGGTTGGGTAATGTGGACCACTTTTCTTCCCGCCGCGGCGTTCTACGCGGTCATTGTTCTCCAGTATTATGTTGTAGTCACTTCACGCTCACGTAGTTCTTACAGGAACTAGGCCCCTTCCTAAAGTCGGCCGCCGTAATCGAGAAGGCAGTGGCTACGCGACAGTCAGCGGTGCCGTTGCTTTTGGATCGTGAATCCGCGATCGCTTCAGTGAAAGTGCACCGACGAGATCGAGTTACTCGCGCGCCAGTTGACGGTCACGTGATACTGTGTACGAGATTTGCCAGTGATTGCTAATCAATCTTAGCTTTTGTGTTGTGTAATCGAGTGTATATGTCCAGTGTTATATCAGAACGGATACAATTAATCCGTGCAATAATGGATTAGTAATGGACTAATTCTGATTAATCCATTCATCCATTGTCATTAAATATATTTTGATATTGGCCATAACCAATATTATTTCAAACAAATATAAATAAAATTGGTGTATGGTCATTTATTTAAATGTCAATCTACGTTGTTATTAAAGTTAACCAGACATTAAAAATCTCATTCAATTTAAGGCCAGATGAAAAAATATACAAATTTTATAAAATTGCATACACTATCAACGTACTGAAAAACAGCACAGTGTTTATCACCTTGAATGGGTTTCAGGATTAAAATGTATTTTCATTACTTTTAAACGATTGTTTATGACAAATTATCCACAGTACAGTGCAAACCTATTTCTTGTGAAAATTAAAAAATATTATTCTTAATATATTTTGAAACAATATTTCATTGTACTTTATTTTTTTTTATTTTTTGCACAAACACAGTTTTTTCTTTACTGGGTGAAAACACTTTGGGAACTCCAATAATTATTATCATTAACCACATTATTTATCAAAGAAAGTATAAGTAACGTATTATATTTTAATCTTGATTGGTTATAAAAACTTAAATAATAATGTCAAGTTTTTATAGTATTTCTTGAAATATTATTTCTGGAACTTTCCTAAGTGTACTTTTTCTATAACTAAACCAATATATTTCACTTCCTCATTTTTATTTATTATTTTTTTAACCTATTTTTGAGGAGAACAGAACCTAAACATTTCCAGTAGTTACGATATTTTTTCATTTCACATCTGAAGTACTCTTTATATTTAAATTAAATCTTTACATTGACGGTTATAATAAATGCAGTTCAACCTAAAACCTCATGTAAATCTTTATATATTTGAAGTACGACTTTTCGGAAATGGGAATTTGTGGTCTGGGATTTTCTCAAGTTGTATGTAAGTGGTCAAAATTTAATGTAAATCGTTACACGTGTGAAAATGTTCTTTTCTAAGTAAAGTTTTTTCTGTTTGTAGAAACATAAAAAGCCGTGGAGTTGAATTAACAACTAAGTGGTATTCAAACAATAACATTTGCGATCTGAATTCCATAGTGTAAGGTTTTATGTGTATCCAACAGGAAAATTTGGTACTTTATAGTTTCAGACCAAATAGTTTTTTATTACTTTATGACATTAAACAAAATATCCTGTAATGAATTAGAGAGATTTGAATACATTGAATATAAGTCAAATTTAACCAAATATGCGAGCAGCCCTTGGAATTTTTTAGACGATTGGATATACTATAAACATATCCTTCATGATTTATGGTTTTCCAAAATACATACTCCCACCAAAACTCAAAATATGTGACCAGTGTATGCTTCTAACTATGTATGGGAGAATGAATATTAATTAATGAGAGAAAGTAAATTAATTACACAAGAACGCAAGGAGGTAATATCAGTCACGCTATATGCATCTGGCCATGGCCTTCATTCAGTGCTGGTAGGAATGTACCATGTTTGTACTAATATTGTTCTTGCGTCTGCAGAGAAATACATCACCATAATTATTTTATGCTTTCAGTATATACTTAGTTTTTTTTTTTTTTAATTTAAATTTGACATGAAAAATAATTTTTTCATGCTATGTGGCGTTTTTAAGGATATTTTAGGAGACAATACTTGTGTAAGCATTAATGCTTATCCACTGTTATGCTAGTGAGTTACCACTAGTCCAAATACTTGTGTAAGATATTAGATATTTCGCCCCCTATAATCTTACGATTTTTAGGAACTACAAGCCGACATAGGTATTGCATCATAACTACACACCGAATCATCATTTACAGTAGTTTACACATTATTAATTTTCCAGTAATCGGTATTATGTAATATTAAAACACAGGTAAGAAAAAGCTTTCACCTGTAAAAATCAGTGGGTTTTAATTTAAGCTTCATGTATGGTCTATAGTGAGCATTCTAGTTTTGAATTAAATTACCAGAACTAAAGTTTTAACAACTTGTGGTTGACTAACTTTATGGGAGAAGTGAATGACCGGTGCGGCGGCCTCCCCTCTCTACTCCAGGACCTCTCTCCTGTGAAGCCATGTGCAACTCGCTGTTCTCCCAGTGTATCCTAGAGTCCCGTGCCATCACCTTCTAGTCATGTCCTCCTTCGTGTGGCCTTCTAACTATCACTGGCACGCCGCACCCCCCGAGTCTCCTGGCTTCCAGGACAACTTCTTCCCCACGGCTGAACCGCTCTTCGCTCCCGTCGACCCGTTGTCCACCAGGCCACCTTTGGAACATGGTGAGTCTTTTAGTCTTCCAGAGGGTAACGTGTAAGGAAGAACTCATTTCAATATAAAGGGAGATCTTTTATTTTTACCTGGACGCATTTTAGCTACAATTACGCAATTATCTTTAAAAATTGATACATTACAAACACAATTTCAGAGCTGCAGTTGAATTATAACACGTCCGTATGAGGTATATTAACAGGTAATAACGAGTTTATAATTTTCAGATTTTATGATCTATTTCTACTTCCTCTATTTGAGGAATAAGAAGACAGGCACAGTTACTCTGTAACTATGTTACTCGTAAATAATTCTGCAATCGTTCAACTCCAAAATTGACCAAAAAAATTATGGTTGCCTGTAAAGTCGGTTTTACGGGCGAAGATTTTACGTGACAACGTCTTTTTCTCGGTAGAATATTTATTGATATGAATATTATTAAATTGCACAATAGGAACAAGGAATTGAATGAAAATAAGAATTGCACAAATTTTAACTATAGAAATATATTTTGTTTACTAAAACATTGTACATAATTTGAAATTAATTAAAATTTGCTATTGTAAATGGTAAAGTTGAATAAAACATTTACTAAAATTGGAATTTGAAATTCTTGCTAAACACAGTTAAATTCTAACTCCGCGCGTGGTGATTGGTCGGTTTAGTTCGTTTGTTTGGTCGCACTGTTATGACAGGTTAGAGGTTATAATTTGTTATTTTAAATGTTTGACTAGCAATACGCGCTGTTTCTTCTCAATCGACTGAATTACGATTGATTGCAGAGTGATTTAAACTAATAATTTACTTAACACTATCAACATTTGTCAATAGTATGACATAACCTATAAACTCAGTTTCTCAACTTTTGTGTCAATCTAACAATTAATCAATCAATCATAGTTTACGATAATGAAATATCAGTGTACAATTATTTACCTTTATTGTTGTAGTTGTTGTAAATGACGAATCTAAGCACTCCACATTTTCACGAATAAACATAGTTATCTGCTTTATCCCGTGCGGCGGACCCACAGTTATCTGCTTTATCCCGTGCGGATCCCGTGCGGCGGACCCACTGGACGGGCACCGTAACGTTACCGGGCGTTACACTTTTTCATGAGTGACTCCGAGCCGCAACCTAATTTAAGACGTTGTCACGTCAAAAATGTGTAAACCCGCCTTTCATCTTAAGCGCCTATTCTTTGTATGGTATCAAAAAGAGTTGCCTAACTGCCTCCTGAGTGACATCCCTCGGTTAGTATTGCTTCAATATCAAAACGTTTTACACAAAGAATACATTTTAATTACAATTAAAACTAGAAAAAAATTGTCAACTTATCTTCTAAATCCCGCTATAAGCCCCTTTGTATGTGATTTCTTACACCGAAAATAACTTATTTGTATTGCTGGTCGATCTCATATAAATTAAATAGATAAAAAAGAATAAGAGACTGAGGAAACGCCGTTGGTGAATTTACCATTCAATTTGAACTGTATTCCAGTAATGTATGCAATATTATTGCTGGTAATATTTATTTCTTGGACAATTACATTGCACAGTTGATTATAACCAGCATGTCAGATTAGTTTTTTCATTACAGTAGTGAACTACCTTTCTTACAAAAATCTCTTCACATGGATTGGATTGAGATTTATTTAGCGATATGACTTAAGTTAATTTAATCAGTACATTGTATGCCAAAATATTATGTTATATAGTAGTATTTTTAAACTAAAGTATATTTGACCATTCAAAAATATCAATATTATGATAATTATGTCATCGTGGTACACTTACATTTCAGTTAATTAGAACTCATCGCGTGTTTTTTATATGTAAATGAAATATCAGAACCTTATTAGCTCTGTACATCGAGACGGTATCGACACATTCGTGTTAAGTTGGGTTCCGCATGCCTTCCAATTTAATTAGCACCTACTTGGTGAAATCACCAGTGGACTCCGGTACCATCCTCCTATATTTAGATAAATTTAGTAAAAATGTATTGTGACTTTGTATTTGAGTTGTCGATTTTAAAGACGCACAAGTATCGCCCTTGAACAAGTAAGAACCATCATAAATTAATGGTTATTAAATTTCAGTGTCTGGGAAAATGAGAAAGAATGTAGTAAGCTTTATGAGCATTCGAGTTCTAGTAGCGTAGGACCCTTATCTTTGAGTACAAATTATGTTTCTTCGTAATTCATATCAGTTTAAAAGCCAGTCGGTGGGGAGCTGGATTGAGTTTTTTTTAACAACTTTAATGAAGTTCAACGGTTTAGAAACTGGCAGCTATATACTTGTGAGGTGTAATTATAGCACATTCTGTAAATTTCATATGAACGCCATCAGATCCAAATGCGTCTTAAAATATATTTTCCTTTTTTTTAATTTATTTTACCTTCTCTACGTTGCACAATAAAAAATTCTTCACAATACGGATTAAAATATAGATGCTTTCTTACATTTAAATTAAAATTTATTTTTTAACATTCATATCTTGTTAGCATTAATCTAAAAGTTTGGTAGAATGAAATTTTGTTCTTCCTACTGAATCGATTGAGTTCACATTTTCCATTAGTATAAAAAGTAAAATTGAAAAAAGCAGAGGTGTCCACGAGGACCAGTAAACAAAACTCGCTAGTGTTGCATTATATCCAATACTGGTAGTATACTGCTAGGTCTGGCCGTAGGACTGTGCTGTAAACACCCTAATAACACATATACTTGTTCACGTTTCGAAATTACTATAAGGAATACGTATACTTATATACGTATCGAAATACTTGCTGGTATTTAAATACATGGAGATGTAAAAAATGGCGAAAGAGGCTGAAATGTATGACTATACATTTAAAGTCCAGAAAATAATCAAATATTTCAACCCAAACGTAAGTGTTGTACACAAAGTTTGCCTAAATAAGAATTTTTTATTTAATGGTGCTTTAAAAGATTTTATAAAAAGCAAAATATAGTGTTTGAACATTGGTGTACTTAAAATAGCAATGACAAATTAATGTACTTTCTAACTTTTATTGCTATGATGCCAGTGGACGACTTCAGTTTTATACGTTGGGTCTACTACCATAAAAATTCTTATATATACTAGCATACCTAGTAGTTGTTTCCACTCAATTTATTAGGCTGTGTATGTGCATGTATACGGGTATGCACTTTTGGCTCGAGTGAATTATATTTCCGACGCCAATAATTTGCCTTTATGTCACGATCAGGAAATCTGTCAACAATTTTTAAATTTGGCCATTTAATTTACTCCGATCTTAGTATTGTTTGTCCCATAGCTGATTTTTTTCTTATTTCCCAATCAATAAAATATATATACTTACACAGATCTGAGAAACATACTTCTCTCAAAAGAAAACTATGATGAGTTTTATAACAATCTTTAAATTGATATTAAGAGTTAGATAATAACTTTATCTTTTATATCATGCCATTGCAGTGCTGACCAATACAGTGTTTAAATTAATAGTAAAAAATATGGTTGCCTGTAAAGTCGGTTTTACGGGCGAAGATTTTACGTGACAACGTCTTTTTCTCGGTAGAATATTTATTGATATGAATATTATTAAATTGCACAATAGGAACAAGGAATTGAATGAAAATAAGAATTGCACAAATTTTAACTATAGAAATATATTTTGTTTACTAAAACATTGTACATAATTTGAAATTAATTAAAATTTGCTATTGTAAATGGTAAAGTTGAATAAAACATTTACTAAAATTGGAATTTGAAATTCTTGCTAAACACAGTTAAATTCTAACTCCGCGCGTGGTGATTGGTCGGTTTAGTTCGTTTGTTTGGTCGCACTGTTATGACAGGTTAGAGGTTATAATTTGTTATTTTAAATGTTTGACTAGCAATACGCGCTGTTTCTTCTCAATCGACTGAATTACGATTGATTGCAGAGTGATTTAAACTAATAATTTACTTAACACTATCAACATTTGTCAATAGTATGACATAACCTATAAACTCAGTTTCTCAACTTTTGTGTCAATCTAACAATTAATCAATCAATCATAGTTTACGATAATGAAATATCAGTGTACAATTATTTACCTTTATTGTTGTAGTTGTTGTAAATGACGAATCTAAGCACTCCACATTTTCACGAATAAACATAGTTATCTGCTTTATCCCGTGCGGCGGACCCACAGTTATCTGCTTTATCCCGTGCGGATCCCGTGCGGCGGACCCACTGGACGGGCATCGTAACGTTACCGGGCGTTACACTTTTTCATGAGTGACTCCGAGCCGCAACCTAATTTAAGACGTTGTCACGTCAAAAATTAGATAGTAACTTTGTTATGTATTTTTACATTAAATTACTGACCAAGCACTGCATATTTGTTAAAATGTAGATTTATTTATATTTTTGTTAAAACTTTTAATTTTATTATTTGGATGTTTTCTTACTTTGTGCAGAACAGCTGTTGCAAGAAGGTTAAAATAAAAAGTGTTTTAATTATCATTAACTCTTCGCTTTGACACTAGAATGTAAAAAATTGAAAATAGCTGTTATAAAATAATGTTTACACACAAACAAGAGATCATAGGTCAGAGAAGCCTACTTCCGTCAAAAGTGAACTAAGATGGGTTATATATCAGTCTTTAAGTGTATGTCTAAAAGTTAGATAGTAACATTGTCTTTTAGATTCTTTGTTTCTTTATTGAATGAAAAATATTTTTAATATTTTAGAACATTTAGAGTTGGAATTCGTACATTTATTCAAAAGCACGCAGTTCAGCGAACCTTCATCTAGCATAGTTCTTACCGACTGCTTCAAAGAGAGTATTCGGTGTCAAATTCTGACCATTTTATATTTTAGGTTATTTTGTACTTACCTAATCGCTGAAATCTAAAACGTCGTTAAAACAATTGTTATTCCTTAGTGAATGTACTCAGTATAAATGTAAACAAATTTAAAAAATAAAGAATGTCTACACAGAACAGTTAATTACATTAGACTTGGTGTTTCGATTAATATTTCACAACTTGGGGGTTTTCGCCACTTTGAAGAACAATGAAGCGTAGCCTGGAGAGATTTTCGAAACAAGATGAGGCCTATATTCATCCCAGGGACCGAAATAATGTCCATATAAAGTTTCAGCTCAATCGGTTGAATATTTTACGGTTAAAAGTAAAACAAACAAAGGCACTTTCACATTTATAATATTATTGGCCTTTTTGACAGCCACTGCAAAGCTGCCTTCCTCCAACATATCCGAGGAAGGCATGTTTGCAGTGGCTGAAAGAGAAATGCAGAGGGAAGGGCACTAACACGGCTCAACGAGCCATTCTCTCCGAGATCACAATCTGAGGAATTACGTGAGCACAGCAGGCCACGACCATTGCAAATACATGTAATGGAATAATACTGTGGAATAATGCACCAGACACAAAGTGCAATTTTGGAGGACCGAGGAAAACCATGGAGAGCGGTGAACCCATGTTGCAATGATGAAGGATAAGACGCTGACCAGACATAGGCTCAAAACCAAGTAAATCACTGATTAGTATTGATAGTGCGATGAAAACATTTTATTTAATATAAATTTTGGTCCCTTATTAACATACGCTTATCACTGGTGTCATCTGCAGTGACAATATTTAACACCTTTTCGTTTACTTGTATATTTACAACAAATTAATAAAAGTTTATTTGTTATTTTGTAACTTTATTAGTTTATAAATTATATTTAATCCGAACTTTCTCGAACAGTGATTAAAAGTGTTTTATTATTAAAACATTGAAACATGAAGATCGTATATGCATAAAGCACTCATTACAATATGGATGTAAAGAGTTGTATTATTTTGGACGCTGTCAATATTTATCAATTTAAAAGTATTTGACAGATTAATTTTCAGTCATTAAGTCACCAAATTCGACGTTTTTCTCTTCAGAAGAGCCAACAAAACAACACTTTTTATTGATTTTATTACTATTTTATATTATGGTGGTTATTTATACGCCAATGGAATCTCAGTTGAGCATAATAAACGTTTTTACGGAAAAAAAACAGTCGAAACTCACTTACAAATACGTATGCCCTCCCCGGGAATTGAACCCGTGCCTCTCGATTAGAGCCACAGGCTTACCCCTACGCTACGGTGAAGTCACCGCTAAAATGTCATAGCTTAAAATCACGTGGCTATTGTTTTCATTCGGAGGACGAACAACGAAGTAACGACTCCAGTCCGACGCTTATGCTCATAAAAAACTTTAAAATTGTCGGGTAGGAAAGAAAGCAGGTGGGAAATCACTATCCTGCGTTGCTACCGGTACAGATGTTTCAGAAAAGGAAACAATATGTTACCGGTGTCCGGTGAGAAAGTGGTAACTACTTCACCGGTTGCCAGTTATGCGCTTGATCGGTGTAATTAGCAGTTCCAGTTGGTTAAGATTGTTTCACTTGGTTCATGGCCACCTTTCTAGTCTAGTTTAAGGACACCATTCACGTGCAGTCGGTTTTGATATAATTTCAAACTGCGTTATTATGTGTACTTTGTTGATTTATTTTTTACTTTTTTATTCACCAATTGGGTATTTAAAAGTGTAAAATCTTCTAAATATTTTTGTTTCGATATCTTATTTATATTTTTTGAACACTTTATTATATTAAACCTTGTTAAAAAGAAATTCATTTTTCCATGATTGGTAATGGGGAGTAACGGAGTTGTTTTATGTTTTTGAAAGGGTTTACAGGAGCAAAAATGTCTCAAGTTCTATAAGTGATATAGGAATGCGTTTTAAAAATTGTAATTGAAAATAACATCTTGTTTTTAATATGTTATGGTTCTACAAAATATTAAAACCAAAGTAACAGCATTAAAAATGCTTCTAAAATAAGGAAATTTATTTAATATGTTACTGACATTTTTGTACAAATCCAGGCTTTAGATTATAAAACTCCACTAACGGAACAAAAATTATATATACAGATGCATTTCTTTGTAACAAGGTATACCAAGGTTTAACAAAAAAAGTGTTCAAAAAATAAATTATACTTCTTTTGAAGTAATCCCTTAAGAAACTGCATTGTTAAGAAAATGGGTGGTTGCAGTTGACTTCATTGTATCACCCACACCCCCAGAAGTTAAATTTATTTACCAAATCTAACACGCAGAGCAAGTTTCAACGGTATTTCAAACCGTATGATATGTGTGTTTTTGTTTGTTGATGTTTGCGTGGTGCGATTGTGCATCATTAATAAAGATGTCACATACAGGTCGACACTGTACATATTACATTTTCCAACTATTTTCCTGAAAACTCCCTTTTCAAAATACTATGAATGGTTCCATGTACTTAATGTACTTTTTAATCTGTTTTTCTAATTTAAAGTAAATATAAATCATATATTAATCAAGTACGTAGTGTCAACGTCACATTTTCAATAAAATGTGAATATTATTCAATATATTATAATTTGTGTTGACAATATATATTCCTTACTTCATAGATATTCTAAACTACTATTTTTAAATTATGTCAAATATATATTATATGCATTTACTACACAGCGATGGTTGGTAGTATTACGATGTGTGTGTTTAAAAAATATTGAATCTTTGTGTTGTTAGGTCTACATAGTAGGCCTACATCCCTTATAAAACAATACTCTCCATGTACTTCTCATACACAATAAATGGAATAATATGAAAATAAATAAATATTTTATAAATGCTAAAGTGTAAAAATAATCTGTGTTCAATAAATTTACGAATGTAGTTGGAAAAGGCATAAATAATAAATTACACAAAGTGGTTAGTGTGGGGTACAAAAACATGCAGTTAGGGGATGTAACCAAGCGTTTTTCAAAGAAAAGATTAAATAAGCGTTGCCTTAAGATATTAAAGGCAGGCTTAGGATTTTCTGTAACATTAATATAACAATATTAAGGCGCCAGATAGGCAATGTAGGTACACGTTTGGGTTTGAGCCACCTATTCATAATCAAATTATGCTCATTGGCCACAGGTTGGTGTACGATTTCTTTCACTCTGAAATGGACAAATAACTTCAAATAACAATAGGTCTATTTTTAAAGACAAGTGACAACTCGTCAATGAAATCTTGACAAAACATATTTGGTGATATTTATTTAACCACTCACATCAGCGATATAGGACGGAATTAACAGGTCTTACTTATTCTTCATTTTAAATCAGTATTTTAATGATTTAAAACTTAAGCCTTACCAATAGGTAATCGGCTGTGAAATTATCAAAATAGGAATTGAATTCGTAATTCATAATTATGCATGGTAAGTAGTCACTGCTTGCGGCTTTGTAACTCTAAATTATGCATTTAAATTTTGGCCACTTAGATGAAAAATAACCAAACGCTAAATATGTGCTTTAATTAATTTAAATATAAGAATAACTATATCGGTGTATTCCTAAATGGTGATTTTCGTAATACACTATAGCATCAAATGATTTGAAATAAATATAACCTGATTATTATAAACACTGTTACGATGTAATTAATTTATTTATTTACTATTTTATTATTTTTTACATTTCTCCAGTAAAAACTAAAAGACTGCTGATGGTCACTGAACCGTGTTCTCTGAAATAGTAAATTGTAGAGTGTTACTGTCTTGGTCTGATTAAGACGGAGCAAACAGTCATAAAGTTAGTGAACGGGCAAGAAGCTAGAAGACATTTTTTCTGGTTGTCAAGTTTTGTTACTCTAACATTTAAGTGCCAACTCAATCCATAGCCATAGATGCTGTCAAATAATCATTCTCTATCTATTTGCGTAGTATAACTACATTATATAGTTATCATGTTGCCTACATCATCTCTGATTCTACTTTCATTAATTATGACGTACCACAAGGTTCAATCCTGGTTCCAATTCTATTTCCTTATTTACTACTGACATGCCAGCTGCTCTCATTGTAAGATTTAACTTATGCATAGGAATAAAATCAGTAAGCCTACTAACCTGCTACTAATCTAATTAAGATACCTACTGAATAGGACGCATTAGATAGTCATATAAAACTGAAGGAAATTATATCTAATTAAGTTAATATATTGGAGTGAGATAAGAAATTTATGATTAGAATATAAAAAAAACTATTGCGTGAAGGAATTGTAGTGTTCATATACACAGTGTTATTGTGCGAGTAATAAAGACAGGTAAAACTAACCTGTATGACTTATAAACTGTGTTTGTAAAAATAATTTGCTTTTCTTATCCAAGAACTCTCTTCTTTTGACAAACATGTCTACTAGGAGGCTATATGTCTAACTGAAATTGTGCTTCAAATACATCAAGATAATCAACATTGATAACACTGTCTGAAAATCATTGAAAACTTTAATCAAAATATTTTTTTATTCTGAAAATCCTCCAAAATAATCCATAAATTCAACTATAATTTAACATGGTTAGACTGGTAGTTTCTCACTGGTAGTTTTTGCCAAATGTTGGTAAGGAAATTCATAATTTGTTTTAATGCCTGATTTCCATAACTAGACCAGGAAAGTGTGGTACAGAAAAAACTTGGCAACAGGTAATGATAAGAACCTGTCTCGGCACGAGCTGTGAATAATGAATGCTGTATTTATACTCAGTTGCGTTAACATAGAAATCATTCTGCTGGTAAATCTAGGAACTGACTTTTAATAACACAAGTAATTCGAATATGACAGCTGTGTGAACTTATTTGTGTATTCTGAAAAATGAATTGTAAAAGTTTGTTACAAAAAATATGTAATAAAAAAAGAAGATTAATTTACTGCACAAGTCTAAGATGTTTATCAGCTTGGACAATATCTTCATTAAATGTTAAATTTAACAAATTATTTAGATCTAAAATAGTAACTCCTAACATGCTTCACAAAAGGAAGTGAGACAATATATACTAAATTTACAAATAAAGTCGTGTTACAAATAAACGATCACTAAATTACTGCTTGGTTCTCCAATTTCATTTTTTCTCCACATTCAATTTTAAAACTAACCCGTAACAGCCCAATGTGTCATATGTAATACAGAATAAATATTATTACAACCTTATTTGGTGCTTTTACTTTGAAAATTTGGGATAATGTTCAATAATGTGTAAATTATTCTGGAAATGAGCATGTAATCTAATCTTTGAATATTTTTAAAAAAATAGATGACGTATATATTAGTGAACGTTATTTGTGCACTCTTAACAAGAATTAAAAAAATTAACACAATAAAAATTCGAGCCTCGGTTCGATTTACCACACCGTTCCCTTCGTATACCCGCTTGCTATCGAAACTGAGGAGGTTGATTGGAATGGTCCTCGCCACCACGAGGGCGACCGGTTCGGAGACAGTTCAGTAAGCACTCGTGACCTGGAGTATATATATGTACCTCTTTTCTCTGTACTACCGCCATCTTTTTCTGTAACACACTTGGACGTAAAGCCGTACCCCGTACAGGAGCACGTACTGCGAGACCGACTTACTCGCCACAGATCTGCCTTGTTTGCCGCCGAGGGATACGATCTCAGAACGTGAGCTTGGTATTAGCGTCACGTCGAGATAGTTCACAGTGCTCATTGTCTTGATAATCTCCCGGGCCACCCAGACCTGGACGACGGTATCAATCCAATACACCTTAGCCAAACATAATGTTGCTTTTCTTGGGGTTCTAAATTAAATGTACATTTTTTAAAAACAGCGTAGGCCTTTTTAAATGTGCAGCACAGCATTCGTCATGAACAAACTGGGACTTGAGGTGTGACCCCATTAAGAACTATCTGTACTGGCCACCATCGATGAGAATAACGTTAATCTTCAAATCCTTTAACTTTCTCTTTTTTGTCAATGAATTTTGGGAGAAGTATCGTTTTAAAGATATACCGGTACTTATAGGCAACAAACGTTGTTATCCTTTAAATGATACATCGTCTCTATAAGCAATTCACGTTAATACCACGTATTGCCCACAATAAGGAAAGCACACACATACATACTTTGTATGGACCCCAGGCCAAGGAATGCCCGAGTATTTAACCCTACAACATAGTGAAACACATTAGCATGTGACCTGATTGTGGCAAACAGAACTGCTGATTACTGTTGATTATTTCTAGTTCGCCCCAAGCGTATATTGGATCAGATTTAGTAAGACGCGTTTCACTCACGACTGTGATCCCCTTTATAGCCTGATTGCGGTCATGAAATTATACCTATTAGTTATATTACACCTGAAAAATCGTTCCATCGGTAAAAAGACTTGCACTAAAAAATGTTTACTGTCAGCAAATGAGCCTACACATGTGTCTCGAGAAAACTTCTTGTGGAAGCAGTGATGGATGTTTTGATTTTGCATATACCTTAAACCACAATACAATTCGTTATTTAATAACCACTCTGATTTAAACGAATGAATATTCCGTAGTCAAATAGGTCACTTGAATGAATTGAAAAAAGTAGATTATATGACTACTAAAATATTTAGTTTATTTAAGAAATAAACTATTCCAACTACATTTGCACAAAACTAATTTTGTATAGGTCTATAGATAAAGGAGCTGTGTATTTTGTAAAGTTTTAAAACCAGCCATATTGTAACGATATAGCATAATAAGTCAATTAATAAACTTAGGTGAGATATTTATATGATCAATTGTTTGTACTAGTTTAATCCTACTATCACTGGTAAATAAATAAAAAAATTTCCAATATATATTTCTTTACTGCAAGGCCTTTCGGAATCGATAATTCCATCATCAGGCGCTTCATTATTCATTTGTGAAGTGCCTCATGATGGAATCATTGATTCCGAAAGACCTTGTAATAAAGAAATAAATACCTATTGGAAAATTTGTATTTATTTACCAGTGATGGTATCACTTTGTTCCAATGCTCCAAGATTCTTCATTCAGGTTTAATCTTGTTTCGCCAGTCCTTGGCATTCGAATATTCTTTTATGTAATAATTTACGTGTAGACAGATCGTATTTCGTAAACCGTTTGAGATATAACTAGTTAATCATACTGATGGTATATGTCGAAAATCTCATTAAAATGGTTGGACAGGTCATTGAATCATTAAAATGCTAAAATTATAACAAGAATGCATAACATTCCAGTTGTAAAATTTTGCCAGCGGAACGCTCACACAGATGGTGACCGAAAATGAAGCAGAGGGCCATCTTAATGCACGTTATTATGCAGTATCCCCAACGGATACGGAAGTTGATGTCAATTATCCTGAGTGATTTTCATAATTCGGTCACCTCGTTCTTCCCGTATTGGAACAATGTTGTGCAGAACTCTGTACGTGATGGCAGACTTATCGTGGTTACACAATGTAAATCCGTCCCACAGAACCCTGCGGCCTGCCGAGCCTGCAGTTACAATGGCCTCGGATTTAACTCTCCGCCTACTGCAATTCCACCCGTGTCCCAAGTGGATCAGTGCCTTAATGGCGGGGCACGCCTAAATACCATTTAATGAGGAGTTGAATTTCGCAAATTAAGCTTTACGTGTCGTGAGTACACCATTAATGATGTAAGTTCTTATTGTGTGAATGGTGGTGTCCTAAAGGTTTTTCGCTTCAGACACTTGACTAATATTCGTGATATTTTAGTATTACTCCGATAACGACAAGAATACCTTTTGCTGCATATATAGACTGAAACTTTCAGAGGAAAGAATTTTTAAAAACTAGATTGTAAGGATCAAAGAATCTTTTAACATTTTAGAAAAGAGAATCCTTTGGGATTTTAGGAACTCCGGATTCCAGAAGTCAAGTCCTTGACAGCGTCAGATTTCGGACGCTACATTAAGCGAAAGATGAACTGGAGCTGAACTCAACATTCACATTGAATCAGCCCTTCCCACCACTGCTACGTTTATTGTAAAGTTGTTAATGAAAATATGTAACAATTTGATAGAATAAACACTATTTATTTATTTTATTTATACTTAGTCAAGTTAATGCATATTACTACGCATTAAAATATATTCTAGAAGTCAATATACGTAGCAGTATATTTACTTTTATAATGCATATTGTTATTATTCATCCATTGCATTACAATGGTTCTCTGACCAACATAAATGATTATACTTCCGTTTGTCCATTACTTCAAGAGTATACTTATAGTGCAATGGGTTTGTCACAGGCCTTTAATATTACTTTTCTGAGAAACATGATAAAATGATCTGTTTTTATTATTCTATTTTTTTAATGGCGAACGAATTTTTGGATGTTTCTAAATACAGGTCCAAATAAAACGACTGATTGTAAAAATGTGTGTGTGTGTGTGTGTGTGTGTGTGTGTGTATATATATATATATATATATATATATATACACATATATATATGTAACAATTTGATAGAATAAACACTATTTATTTATTTTATTTATACTTAGTCAAGTTAATGCATATTACTACGCATTAAAATATATTCTAGAAGTCAATGCATGAAGAAACTATGACTCATATATATATATATATATATATATATATATATATATATATATATATGAGTCATAGTTTTAATAAGAAACATCTTTTTAATAATTTATGACTTAAGAAGATGGTATTTTTATAATAAAATATAGCATAAGAAAATGACACGTTTGTTAATAAAATATTTATTTAAAATAATTATGTTTTGTGAGTAAAAGTGCAACTCATTCCAGTCGACTGAAATATACATACTGACGAATTTTATTTTCGTTCAATCGGTTTTCCCTGGCCTAACTATTAGATGTGCCAAAGTTATAATTTAAATGTTAACAACTCTTCATAGAATAATATTTTTAGTCAAAGTTCTTTAAGATACGTTCTCTGTATATTAAAATACAATATAATTTTTGTATTATTAAAAATATAATTCTAATCAAACACCAGTTTTATTGTACCACCTTAAATCCTCAGAGGTAATCCTTTAAAATAAGTTCCCAGTGCTTGCACCAAGGGTGCATTTCTTTTCTTTCGGGTTTAGGATTTAAGCCATAAATAAATATAAATAAAGAGGGAACCAAGCCTGCCGATTAAAGATTATTTTCTTGAACGTGAAGAAGACTAATAAAAATTTTGCTTAACCTCGAACTTTCTCTTTTTTTCTCACCTTACCACAGAAGAAACTAGTGTGGTTAGCGTCGTCATGGTCTGAGTCCTCAAAAGCTCTCGAAATTTCCAGACATGAGTACGTTCAAAAAAATTGGAAGACTACCATAGCCGGTAAGAAGTCGAGCAATGTCAAAGTTTACCTCCCCCATATAGCTCTCGAAATATCCAAACATGTAAACGTTCATCAAGAACAGGAGACTACCTTAACCGTTAAGGAATTACGCCATGTCAAAGTTTACCTCCCAACTTCCCACTCTCGACGAAACCTCATTGCCCAAACTCAGTTGGTTAAAGTTCTGAACCAGTTTTATGCCAGTTAATATTTTAATTATTGCTGACACCCGAATTTGGAATATTCTGAACTCTTCATAGCCGTGTATCGAATTCAGTTATCGAGTCGGAAACAGCTGTGGTCTGTATAAAGACGTATGGTTTAACTAAAACATCAGATATATGGAGAGTTCTCATTTTTTACAAGCAGTCTTGTCATTAACGACAATATGACATGGAAATTTAAATTTAGGATAACAAAATATGTGAATGTACTTATTTGTACATTTTGCTTTTCAAGTTGGCTGTAGCAGTACTGAAATCTTGAAATGTAGTGCATATTTATGTACCCTTTCTAGTAATGGAATAAAATATCCCTCCGGAACATCGTAAAAATTATACATTTGTGGAGCAGCTATCATTGTGAAATATCAGTTTAACAATCGGCTATTATAGCGCGGTAGCAATCTCCGCTCTCATAAAAGCAATATTAAACCTCAGACACAGTCTCACCCATAATTTCAGTTGTGATAAAAGGCTCACTTTAGGGATATAAATAGAACCCATCCGATTGTTTTTAATGTTTTCTGTTTTCGTTGGTTATGCAGTAAAACAACCCTTGGTAAATTTATTTGATGGTTTAAATATTCAAAAAGTGTGAACTTTTCAAGCAAAAATAAAAAGCATTTTCATGGTGATAATTATTTTTTTAGTTGAAGCAACTACAATAAGCATATGAGCAAAAACAAAGCATGTTTAAAATTGTTTCTTATTCTCAAAAACTTACAGCCGGCCATTAAATATGCATTAATAGTTTAAAGATTAATTCATGAGAATTACTCGGTTTTATGACAGGTCTTGAATAACTAGCATGTCGATATATTATTTCTTAAATGTTTTAAACTCATTTTATTGAAACTCTAAAATAATCCAATTAGTGATAAGTACTAAATTATTTAATACGCTTTGTCAGTACTCTTTCTCCTACAATACTAACTGATTGTGTTGTGTGGTCTACAGGCTATATAAACTCAAAACCAATTAATTGAATGTTTTGTTTGGAGGGCAGATGGAATGTTGCATAAGCTGCAAGTTCGCGGAAATGTATGCAGTAGAAAGTCGTTTAGCCAGGAACGGTTGTCGAATGTGGAGTCACACACAAACATCAGGAATGTTCGAGTTCAGCAGATTTTATCATTATTGTAACGTTGTCCCAGATCTTGGCCGTTATCCTGGTTTCTGACATACTCGTGCGACTACATCGAGACTTTCGTAACTGCTTAGAGAGACAATGTGTAACTTTAGGTTTATGAAGACAGCTAATACTGAACAAATAAGGTCTATACTATTGAACCAGTCTGTGTACTCATACATATCTTATGTGTTTTATGTGTATTTAATATAACTATAATTACCATACTGTGCAAATATTTTACAGTGTGTATATAAAAGATTCAATAAACTACGGGACTAGCTAAATGTATGGTTCCCATGATCCCTACTACTTCAAGCCTCCTGGAATGTTCCATTCAGTATATTTTTTATATGGTTGTTACTTACAAGGTAGAGATGGCACAGAGTTTTATGTTTAACTATTGTTCCTATCTTTCACTCTTTTTTCGTCCCCTCCTCAAGATCAATTCACTTAGTTTACGCTGAAGTTTCCAATCAGTTACTTATTATCAATATTAGCTTGGAACAGACTTACCAGTTAGAGAACCAAAGTAAAAATAAAAAGAGTTAGTTATTTCTGCAGTTTTCCACTAAACCCCTAACACCGATAAATAATCTAAGGTCTTGTATCAGAATAGTGAGATACCTGGAAGCTACTGTTTACTGCTATCTGAATTGGAAAGAGTATTCATACAACTTTGTCCATTAATTCGGTTCTGCTTGTTTTGCTTCGTAAATTTTATTCAGTTCAAGTATTTTAAAATTCCAATTCTTGACATTATGATTAAATTGTATTCTTTCAATAAACATTATTAAAAAACTTTTAACACTAGAGCATCAGTTTAGTGTTAAAAAATCTAGTAATTTAATTTAATCTCTTTAATTTATCTTGAAAAATCATTTGTTTACACTAGTTCAGGTTAAAATTATCAACTTACTTGACGGTATAAATGAGATAAAATGGAATTAATTGACTCCAGATCATTGGTTATACTTGATCGTAAAACAATAACGTAATAGATTTCGCCTTTTCGTCTGCCACAATCATTTTCTTCATAAGTATATAAAATTGAATCTATCGAAAATGACGTTAAACATGCTTACTGATAACAATTTAAGAAATGTGTAGAAATGTTTACTAAAGCAAACAGAATCTGACCAAAAATGAATTGTTTGCAATCATGTAGGATGTACAACAACTAACATACTTTATATTGCATATTATACACATTACCAGATAGTGTTACTAGATATTGTACTAGATAAATCAGTAATTCCTATTACAACCATTTTATGTAGATCGCTTAAAACTCTATCCCGGAAGCCATTTCTAGCTAGGCTCAGCTGATTATTTGTTAAGAATGCAAAAATACCAAGCCCACACCGGGATTCGAACCCAGATACCTTGGTTGAGAAGCTGAGGAGCTACCCACCCGGCTACCCGGAACGGCAGAATTTAACGAACTAGATCTGTCAGTCGACCCAGTTAGATAACACAAGGCGCTTTTGAATTCAAGAGTGTAATCTACATTCCCTCTTCAGGAGTCTCATTGAAAACTGTAACTCGTATTCGAATATGTGAAAGAAATTACATAAATTGTTTGTAAATTACTGAATTATTCATGCAGAAGAGATGACGAGATTGGAGCTGATTTACCGATCTGGAAGATTATCATCTGATATCCTTAGATTAAACGCTTTAATTTTCCTTTATATATTTAGTAAAAATATGTAGCCTCCTTTCAAATGGAATTATGAATATTTGTGGCATAAGAGATGACCATTTGAACGCTCTGTTTTTGGAACCGCTTCCATATTCATTGAACGTTTAAATAACAATGAGGAGCTATGAAGTGAAAAAGATTCTTAGTATCTTAATATCTATGTGTTACCATAGGTGGTAACACAATTTATATACAAAATCCTATGCAACGCATGGAGTTAATGGAATTTTCTGTAACTAGACATATTGAATAAATTGAGGAGAGCATCCTATATCATGCAATTTGCGAAGATAATAAGAAAATATTTGTACAATTTTTGTAGTTTTCAGTATAGTACATTCCAATTATTAGAACGTACTTTTTCAAACTATATTAAAAGTAAATTTAATCGACTATTGTAAATGAGTTGGGATTGGGCCGCGTTCTGGAAACAATATTAGCGTTTCTAATAACCGCAAACTCATATTTCACAGATCTTTCATACAGACACATGTGTTTTGGATGGTCTCTATTGAAACTACCAGTAGGCCTATACATACTAAATAGCGTAAGGAAACCATAAGGAAAATCGAATGTTTTATCTGTAGTAATTGAAAGCTGGACAATGTTATTCGTGTTTATGAAAGTTCAGTTTCAAGGATTTGACTGCACAAGAAAGTGCGTGTTAGGTGTCAAACCTTGTAGGCGAACTACGTCTATATTGTCCAGGTGGGCCCACTATCACCTCTCACACGCCACTCTAATAGTATTACAGTATGTCAAGGCCCGTGCCGACCGGAATTTCCAGTTGGCTTACAATTCTGCCATGTATGAGTTGAAAATTGCTTTGGTATCATTAAATCGCAAGTACGACTATTCCAACCATCGTGTAAGACACGGATTTTAAGTACGAGTAAATTACCACTCAAGCTCAATACTGTGTTGGTAATTGTGGTATAGTAGCTATAAGCACACACGACATGCACTTTTTGTCTATCTACAGTATTCAAACTTAATAAGTACACTGATGTTTGAATACAGACAGATTACAGGTAATTCTATTAACTCATTATAGGAATAAGTGTGTTACACTATTCATCTAACAATGCATCACCAATACAGAAACAAATAATTAGACAAACTAGCACAAACGATAATGTTTCAATTCTGGTGGTACCAGCGAAAGAATTCCGTTCATGTTGTTTCCCTAAAAACCGAAATTTGTCATCATGAAAACATTAACAATACTAAAAGTTGTTTCAAAATTGACTCCAGATGCCTTTAGGGCGAATTGCAGTAGTCAAAACAAGTAGTTTTGATGTGAACATGTTTCTGGATAGCACTTCCTAAAGACTGCAGCGTAAGTGGAAGACAATTAGTATTTTGGTGTTGCACATTAAGTAGTTATTTTATACAGATTTTGTTCTAAAGGGGTTATTTGAAGCAAAATCAACGTTATGGTAATGAAAAATCTATAAATGTTACAGATTTTCAGACTTTAAAGAAAGGATTTTTGAGTGCAGATCAGAAGTTACATTTTATTTTAAAAATTCATAAAGAAGTAAAAAAAATCATCCCCAAATTGGTGCTGCGGGTGGGAAACATCCATATTGTCAGCCATCAAACCACCACCGCTGGCCGATCCGCCACTGTAGGTCCGCAGGATACTCCATGACTTCAATATTGAAACTCATTGTGTACAACACATTCTCTATATACATTTTCGAAGGCCATCCCTCCTTCCCATGTTATCTCGCTATACAGACAAGCTAGGACATAAGAACCATGCTCTAATTTTCTCTAAGGTGGATACATTGATAGGAGACGACGACGCACAGACAAGAAAGGATTTCTCAACCCGTGGGTCAATCGAAAATACCTTTCCATACATCTAAATAAATCCTTACAATAGCGATAGAATACATTAGGTGGTGTGAGTAGCTATGCCAGTAGCTATGAGGATGAAAGGAGGCATGATGCAGGGAAGAACTGCGTGCGTAGAACATATACTAGATAGGCTAAGCACTGACACCTGGTGATTATTATACAGAGCATGACTGTACAACTTTTACCTGGTCCGTTTGCGCGCACAGCTACATGCCTCCAGCTGTACTACATTAATTCTTCTCAAGGCCAAACAAAGTTACGTTTACTCACATCAAGTGGTGATATGACAGTCCGGGAGCGAGGAACCTATTTGCATTTTATAAGCACACGAGCTGGTTTTCCTTAAAATCCGTTGTAGTTATTTCTCTTAAGCAAGAAATTATTCGTCTGCCACGCTAGTTTTGGTGTGAAACCAAATGATGGTAAGGGTATCAAAAGGTTAAAAATATGAAACGATACAATTTGTTTTGGATCATATTTTTCTTAGCTTAACATTCTTACTGTCAGACACATAAATTGGTCTAAAATCGGAGCCAGCCAACCTTACACAGGCGACTTTCAGTACCTTTATTTAGTTGTCAGGCGGTCATATAACTAATATATTATATGTATCAAAATGGACACCATACAAGACCATAATCGCACGATATAACAATAACCTCAAAACTGCACTTTTAGCCGGTCGTTTTAAACGCAACGTTTCACTTAGTAGGTGAACATTTTGTGCATTAACTATTCATAAAATTCATTCATATCCTTATCTTTCTTATCTCATTTCAATTGAGTCCCTTGAGGGTACAAAGAACGATGCTTAGGTCTTTTAACTTTTTATTCATATCCATCCATATTGTAAATAATACATGTTCAACTCACACAAAAATATTTTATCATTGGGTTGCTAAGAATTTTTTAAATAAATTCGAGTATTCCGGCACGATGAAGCCGGATTAGTTCTTGTAAAATGTCCATTGCCATGAAGAAACTTAAAAAAAGTATTCTATAAGCCTTTACTTTTGGCACTTAGTTGTTTTGATGAAAAATTAAATTTTCCACTAAGGGTAAAACTGCTACTAATCACATCTACATGGTTGTTGTAATTTTAGTTAGTTATTGTACACATTAAGACAATTTGTTTAAAGACTATTGAAGTGCTATGCCAGTTAATACAGAAGAGAGGTGATCCAAATCCATCACTCCACTACCAGCGTTTGAGCCTATTAAGTTATAACTTAGGACTTCAGAACGCCGTATTTCACGGTATCTGCTGCCACGGGTAGTCCCACGTCACAACATCCACTGCTCGGTCGCGCCCCCCAGAACCCGTTTAACAGCCGCCGCCGCGCCGTTCCCTCATTTCGCTTTGGTTCTGGTCCAGTTTTTCTTACCAAACACACCACTCTCTGCTGCGAGCCAGATCGCCGTCTGTTTCTTGTACACGGTCGAGCTATCCATTCAAGTTCAAGACCTTCGAATATCCCTTTTGTCATGTATGTCGATCGACCTTTTTGCCATTTATGATAATATCATAAATGGTAAAAAGGTCGATTGACATAAAGGTCGACATAAATGACATGAAGGTCGACACAAACGTTTATGTCATAAAAAACACAAAAATATCGTCTATATGAATTAAATCTGGTCAAATTGCTATTGGTTATTTTGTGGGGTAAAAAGACAACCTTAAGAAAAAATCAGTAGTAATCGAAATCAGCAATATTAATAACGAAATCCTACATAACGATATTAATTACTAAGAAATCAAGGTAAATAGGCTACATTTCAAACGGATGAGAAATTCAAAATACATGTACTAAATCAGTCTTATGCAAACAAGCTGATTATAAATGTTCAAAATATTTAAGGGCTTAGATAATTTCAATATGAATTAAACATTAGTTTAATGAGTTCAAAAATGTTCTTCCAAATAATAATCGTAACAATGCCACGTTTTCAAATATAATTAAAACCGCATTTGTATGCGCTGAAAAAGTATGTGACCAACAGCAATCAGAATAAAATGTACCTAATAATGAGATTTAAATTAATTTAAAAATATTTGCTGGACGAACATTATCCACGTACAGAGCCGTTTTTCAAACTTTATGAATGACCATTTTTTCAAGGTAAATTATTGAATACATCACCCTTAGTCTCTTACTGACACACATCTTGAGAATAAATACTTACACTATATATCTTGTTTTATTTGTCAGACTGAAACGCCGGGGTAAGCGAAGTAAAATTCACTGTTAAATAAACATGGTGTGAACAAGATGTTAATGGAAATAAATCCAGTAGAAAGGCGTTTAGCCAAGAATGGTTGGTGTCGTGTGTGAAAGCATGCTGCAAAATGAAGAATGGCCGAGCCTTCCTATTCGTCGATGTTCTACCTAAGTTGTTGCTGGTTATTGTGTTTGTAGGTCATCATCAGTTTAACCATAAAGTTGGTGGTAAACGTATACTTTCTTCAAGAATTGTTTATATAAGACATTTCACATATTCCTGATAGAAGATTTTTGTTGGTATTGTAAACGAAACTTATAATAATGGCACTATTAAACTGAATGAATTTTTAATTATTTTCTTAGCTTCTATTACAAAAATTATGAATTCACAAAGCTATCTGGCATTTTAAGTGATTTCCATTTATAGTAGTCCATAAACTACAGAGATGACAAAATAAACATTAGTCAACAATGAATAGATTTAAATTTGTTAATTTTACAAATTTAGGGTGAAGCTAAACAGAATTATTTGATGTTAAAATTTGTCAATAAAAACATTTCTAGAAGAAAAGAGGACTTTTATTAGAGAATTTTGATTGGGAAAATAGTTCATTAAGATTGACTCTTAATTATACTCAAGTTGAGGAGGATACAAATTTCAACGAATATAGATACCTCTAGTTGACGTTTAGAGTGGTTCTCTAAATGTTGTATGTTTATGTATGTGTGGAGGAGGAGGAGGAAGGGGTAACCACTGTACCTACGAACAGATTTTTTTGACATGTTCGGATTTAAACCTAAAACTATTAAAGCATAGCTTACTGCTGTTTTTTTTTTTTTTTTTTTACTTATTTTGGATATTCTGTTAACCGGTTTAATAAAAAATAGTTGAAGGAGGTTTCTTGAGATGATCCACTCGCAAAAATTAAGATTTGGGAAACTAGCATGATTTATTTATTTTAAAAAGTGTTGTTTGTTCTTAGCTTTAAATGTGTTTCTGGATTAAATAGGTCTTGTGTCAGTTCATATTTTGTAAAGATTTAACAGGAGTATTCAGGAAGCCAGATTCCAAAACATCCTAGTCAGGCAGGTGATGATAGTCAGACGGGGGATGATGGTGACCCTTCCCCCATCCTCTGTTTTGACAGTGTCTATGGAAATATCACAACGGTGTTTATCAGTAATTGCGCTGTATCTTGGAGGCTTCTACGCGCATAGAACAGCGAGTTGTGTGAAGTTAGGTGTAAAGTGAAGTTTAGTTGTTTGGGGGGGGGGGGGTCAGGTTAGGTGTTATATAGTTATCAATTCTTACGGTGGGTCGTATAGAAAAGCCCGTAGGCCCTGAAAGTTCCGTGGCGGTGGTCCTTCTTTGGTTGAAACATACTCGTATTATTCTCAAAATGTATTAAACATTCTTCACACTCGTATTTTGATTCCCCACGTAATCAGCACATGGCTGATTTAAGTAGTGAGTTAATTACAAGAATTGCCTCTCGCATAATATGTTATGCTATAAAACTACTTTGATTTTACTTCATATCCGAACATTCTTATATCTTAATTGTTGTTTTGTGGCATTGAGTGAGATGAATCGTTCTAAATACATTATCTAAACGATGTTTAAATTATCTTGTTAAGTTTGTAATTTTTAGTCTTTAGACAGAAAAATAGGTAACAATGTATAAAGTAGGGAGCGTAAATTGTGTCTTAAAAATAAACCATATACCATGATTTTTATTTTATTTTACAAAATAAAACTGACAATTCTCCAATAATTTTTATATTTTAACACGAGGCCTTTCAACATCGAAGATGCCATCATCAGGTGTGAATCAACAATTTAAAACAAATATCAGCTGAGTAAAACTTAATACAAAATTTATACGGTTAAAAGTAAAATAAAATAAATATTAGTATATGTATAAAAGTTTTGGTCAAAAACAATTTAAGGGGGGAGTTCATGAAAAAGGACAATTTTTTTATTTGTTATTATTATGTTTTCAAACCCTTTTAATTGGATAGAGGACAGTTTAAGAAAGAAATTGTATTTTTTAAACCTTGAAAATTCTCCCCCCCCCCTCCAGGGGGGAGGGTTTTTGCCGAATTTTAGCTGTTTAGTAAAATTACTAAGGCTCAAAAATTAATAAACATTTTCAGCTATTTTTTTTGTTTATTTTGTCATGAATACTGGTCTTTAAAATGTGGAGTATGGGTTTGTACTTAGTATTAAAATTAGGTAGAGAAAACTTTTTTTTCAAACTCAGAAATAAATAAACCAACTTTTTTAGTTAAAAAATTATTTTTAAACACTTCTCATTATTTTAACAGCAAATCCATACTCCACTTTGTAGACAATTTAATTATGAACAAAATAAAAAAAATTAGGGCTCTATCTCTTTTACAACCTGAGTTATTCAAATGTTTGTTATATAAAAACAAACTTTCGGAAAACGTAAAAAAACTAAAAATAGTAAGGAAAAAATAGACTAGTTGATGAATAGGCCTACCTTTTATTAAAATTCTCCAGCACCATACATTATGCCCTCTAGCTCCTTCCTCTTTTCCTCTTCTTGCAGATTTTTCATTCTCAAATAGTTCCTTCTTCGTTTGACTCTCTCCGACTTCGCTTGATGGATTTTAAGTTTTCGACGTCGATCTCGCACTCTTGCAATCATGATGCTTTTTTTCAGGTGAAATTTTGTTCTTTTGAAGAATGTTGATAGCTGAGGCATTTCCAAAGTTAAATTCACTCACACCCTCAGCTACAGCAGCTTCAACTATCCTTCTTGATACACTTCTCGCTTTGTCACATTTCCGCCAAATGAAGCTATGTAAGCTTTCATTAGCATTCTGAGTTTGACCTTTGAGACATCTTTCTAACAGGCTAGTTTCTGTGAGTCTCTTATATATTGGAGCAATATGTTTGAGAACAGTTGGATTGAGAGGTGTTTTTATGTTGTCACTATGGCTTCCAGGAATTTCATTATTAGCAATCGCACGGTTGTAAAAACACCATGAATTTGTATCGGTTGGACACTTGGTATGACTAGGTTTTTCATCGGTCGATGTGCAGTGGTGAAGAGTAGCTAAGGTAGAGTTTCTAACAGTGGGTGCATCTTTGTTGATACTACTAAATACAGCATTGTGGTAATACCTGGTAAGCTTTTTGATGGTTGAGTCCTTTAGACTGCCATGGGATTTTCCTCCAAGAGTGATTTTTTGAGCTTTGCACACTTTTACTTGGTTGCGGAGAGCAGTGCCCAGTCTTTTAGAAACGTGATTTATACACTCCTCTTTTTTTAAAACATCTTCTCCATAGATGTTGAGGTCTTTTAAATGAGTCAACACCTTTGAATCTCCATCGCTCACTAATGTTGTGTAGCGAAATTTGTAGCTTAGTGAGCGTTTCCAAAGAATTTCAGCGGCGGCGACTTCCATACCTGGAGAGGATCCTTCATAATTCTTATCGCAATCTATAGCATGGCCTGCATACCAAATGTCAAACTCTGGGCTTCCTCTCCCCAAATCCTGTTCTGCTGAGGCACAGTTGCGACAAAATTTCGAGAGAACGCAATAGTCAATTACTAGTCCCGTATCTATATGAATAATAGAGCCTACTCCATAGTTTGACGTAAACCCCCTTTTGTGCCACGATCCATTGAAACTGACCGCTAAGTCTATGGCACTATTAGCTTCTAAGGCGCTGTTTTTTTTTTGACAATGTTCACGCACACGTGCTCGTGCTTTTGAAAGACTAGCAATACCGGCCATTTTTGTGGATTTGTTTACGCTTTTCATACACTTGCTATAATATCCCTTGCTCATAATGTTCATGTTCATTACTAAAGCAAACTGCTCTATAGCGGCATATCCCTTGCTTATAGTACTAAAAGCTTTAGCAACTCTTTTGTTTATGTCGTACTCAGTTTCGGATTCTATTTGCCTTGAACTAGACATGGACATTATGTTTCCGGGCACACAATCACTACATTCCACAGAAAGCTGAGCGTTAAACCCTACTCTATTTGTAATAGATAGCTTCAGGCTTGACCTAAAACAATCGGGGCATAACAAATTTGTCACCAAATTGCTCAGAACACTTTTGTCCACGAACAAATATTCAGGCGCAGCGTCTAAATCTTGTAGGCCTACCTGGATGTCACTGTCTACAAAGTCCTTTTTTCTGACGTTCGTGTACAAATCATCTATATTCATTGGTTCTGGTACATTAGGTTGAGTAGACATACTTGGTCCAGGTATTAGACTTATTTGCTCTATGTTAGGAATAGGCTCAGGCATATTTGGACTGCCTATTGAACTAGTGCCACTTAGAATATCCCCACTCAGGATTTCATTTTTTGATTCTAGATTTTTGTCCAATTCCCATCTCTTTTGAATAGCTAACCTAGCTCTATCTTGTTTCACTTTTGAACTATTTTTCATTCGAGGCATTTTCCAGCTGAACTAGCCTAGTTTGGCTACTCTACAATACTTACTAACCAATACACGAAACCAACACTTACTAGAACGAATGAAACTAAATAAGCAATAAATAAAACTGAATAATCACTAAATGTTATTGCAATACACAGATCACTGTAATGTTGTTTATGAGAACTAATAACAAAATGTTTTGTAAATACAATCAGATGGTAGTATGAATCACTTGTTGATCTTGCAGAAGACACATCACAACTGTCTGCAGGCAGACTTGCAGAAATCATATCCCAAAGATTCTATTAGTATAAATAATTTACAAAAGAATTATAGAATACATACTATAAGTCATGTACTCACCATAAATGCATGTTATCTAATAAATTGGGAGTTGCCTTCGCGAGACACTAGAGGTAACGCTCAAAGTGGCAAAATTTAGCGGTGTAGTGCCGCACTAATTATTTTTTTATGAGTAGAAAAAAAAATGTTTTTGGTCATGTATTATACATCACCGTGTTCGTAAAAACACGGAGAATAAGAAAAAAATAAATTTATAAAATGTCAAAAAAATTTGATTTTTAGTGTTTTTGCCGTGTTTTCCCCCCTTAATTATATTTGAAAGGAATGGTGAATTTTGAATCGGTCCAAAATCATTGTTTAATATTTTATCTTTATGTTTTGTTATGTATAATGTTTCATATGCGTCGAGTTCTTCTTGTTTATGGACTTGTTTTAATAATGTAAAGTTTTTTAATATGTGGTTTGTTTCAAATGCATGTTTGGCAATAGCTGATTTTTCAGTTTGTCCGTATTTATAATATCTTGTTCCTTAAATCTTATTTTAATGGTTCTTTTTGTCTGGCCAATATAAATCTTATCACATTCTTCACAGTTAATTTTGTAAATGCCACTTTTATTTAAATCTAAAATTTTATCTTTTGGATTTCCAATAAGAAGAGCTCCTTCTCCTTCATATACCATGATTCTAAGATAAAAAATAAGAACGTCAAAGTATATGAAAGTTTAACATTCTGCATTTATGCATGATGCTAAAATCAAAATTGCCGCCAGTTCAGGTGGTTCTCAAATCAACCAACATCAGTCACTAGAGTGTCAGTTGTTTGCCAACGTTCACCAACTGTTCTCGGTGACGATGGCAACGAACCGTGAGCGTCTGCTGTGCTAAAGTAAATTCACGGTCTACTGTACTTCTGGTTCCCCCCTCCCATCACAGGATAGACCGAGTCCGTCGTGATGGTGATGAGAATTGATCCATTATAGATTTTAAATAACCGGGCTTCCGTGCCGTGACTTTGGTAGGATAACTGATATTTTTATACTGAGCACTGGAGGATATTTGGCGTTAGTAAAAAAAAAAACAGGTAAATTCCTTTATTTTCAATCATTCATTGTGTTAGGGTTCGTAGGCTTAGGTGTCCTTAGAGCTTTTATTAGAGGAAATAAGGACGGATGGTTATTTATAGTTGTGATAAAGTAGCAAATAAGTGTAATAAGACTGTATACATTCTGTATTATCTGCTTTAAATATAAAAACAATTCTATGAATGTTTAAAATATTCAAATGTTACAGGCACAAAACTTTTACAGGCGATATGGAATAGGTAGTAGTTTGTAGGTTAATCAAAAATTGCCCATGCACATTTTTTTCAATCAGAACCGTTTTATCAATTTTAGTGATTTTATGATGAATATTATACATTTCACTATCAAAGCATCGTATGGTAAAAAGAGATATACACACATATGAATTACTTAAGATTCTTTGTACATATCAAGATTGATCAACAAGATTTATTAAAAATCACAAAAGTCTCTTCCTTTTCCGATAGCGGTGAAATAAAAAAAAAAAACACACACACACACACACAAATACAGATAATATTTCACGCAACTCTGAAGATGAAAGATTAAATCTATTAGACAACAATATTGTTATTTTTATGTTTGCTATCCAGAATGTTTGTAAAAAGTGACTTTTTAAAACTTGTTCTACATATTTAATCATAATACATTATTTTCGTAATATTCCTTTTACTAATATCTATTAAATGTAAATTGACTTTTGTATTTATTCCTTTAAGCTTTTTATCATCTAAAACATTCATAAAGCTATTCCGTAAATTAACTTTAAAATCTCCTAACCCTAAAATAATTTTGTTAACAAATTTTCTCTAAATTAAAACTTCTATATTTCTTATTTTCTTCCAATTCATTTAACTTAATATATTCTTAACATGTAAATTCCCCAACATCGTATTAACATTTTAAGAACACCATTTATTAAGAAAAACTTTTAACATATATATATATATATATATATATATATATATATATATATATATATATATAAATATAAATATAATTATAATATCACATATAACAACACATATATATATATATATATATATATACACACACACACATATAATAACATATATATATATATATATATATATATAAGATATATATATATATATATATATATATATATATATACACACACAATATAAATATATATATATAAACACACAAAAATAAGTAAATAAATAAATATATATATATATATATATATATATATATATATATGAGTTAAAAGTTAACATATATTTACATAATTTAAAAAAGGATTATTTCGATATTTGCATGCTTTAAATTCGAGAATTATATACGTACATGTTTATTTAATTATTTATATTGAACTCGAATATACAGGTCTATGTATATATATATCTTATAAATTAAAATGAATCGCAAAATGTGTTGGTAAGCGCAAACCTCGAGAACGGCTGGACCAATTCGCTTAATTCTCTTTGTACAATTTTCATTGAAATCCATGGAAGGTTTTTATGAAGCAAAATGTAAGAAAAGTTACTTGAAATATTTTAGAATTTAGAAAAATTGTAGCTTTTACTTTTCATAATCCAAATTAAACTGGCACTAAACAGCTGTTCACACCTTTAGTTTTATGTCGACAAATTGGCTGAAACATCTGTTTACATTTAAATTTGAAAATATTAAGTAAACAGTGCTTGAGCAGTAGTGCAATGCAGATAATAAATAAAAAGTTAATATAAAAATTTTACTCCAGATTTTTGCGCCAGTGACGAATTTAAATCATCTAATGCATTTTATATATTATTTAAACACTGTTATAAAACCAACCTTAATGAACAATGTCATGAATGTTTTCACATACGTTACTTTAAACTGGTACGATTTTGACCAAAATAGATTTCCGAGAACTAGATAATCGAACGTATATCGTATTTTGATCGAGGCAATATGGCAAGCTAAACTGTGACATAGTAGGTAAGTGAATTTAAACGGTCTTAAGTAGGCACTTTTTAACCGAAGTAGGCATCTCGGTTCTACGTAGGTATATATATTTTTTCTTCGTCAGAACAACAAGGCAAACTCTACTATGGTACTGAAAATATCTTAGACCTAAAATATATGACAAGGACTAGAAATATAATCTTTTTGACTGAAGTAAGTTTCCGAGACCTGTGTGATCCGATATTTGTGTTTTCTTGATCTGGATGACAAGGCAGATTCAGCTTTGACGTTATGTATGTAATTAATTAGAACCAGAAATGCTCCTACACGTGCCAAACACGATATAACAATTAAGTTAAACTCTGATACTATTTACCATGAACTTAAATAATATCTACCTGATGTATGCCTACTTACGTTTTACAATTTGTATAGGACTCCCACCATAATTGCTTTTCTAAGTAATATAAGAACTTCGGTTCTAAAGATTATGTGCGAAGCCGCGGGTAACAACTAGTATATATTTATATATAATTTTACTGTATCTTACTAGATACTCGAAAGTTGACGATAAAATAATTCAAATTAATTACGTATATCAAATATACTTATAGATAACGTAACCATGATGTGAAGAGTTGATTCAATTTTAATGTTGAGTCTGAACTCTGACGCTGCCATATTCGTCTGAAGAGATCTAAAAACATCGTTTCTATTTAAATAACTATATAATTTCAATCGTGTCTTAAGCATTGTATTGCACTGAGTTATACACATAATGAATTAATGAGAATACTTCTTCACCTAGATTACTTAGATCTCTGATATCGAAACTATAGCGAAAGAGTTCGTGTTGAGCTTCTTCATCGCTGACTTTTTTTGGATCTCTTCATATAAACATGACTTCAGATTCCAGGAGTCAAAGTCTGTTGTCACATCGATTTCAGGGGCTGGCTGCACTAGAGCAGTGTGAGCTAGAGGTAGACTCAACATTCACATGCCTAGCATTTTACGTTTGAGTACTTGCCTTGAAGACAGATCAAATTGTCTACCCAAATTTTGAAAAGAGGTTAAGAGGATTGAATATCTGGAAATAATTGCTTACAAATTAATGTTACATAATCTTATTTACCCACGTTATTATGTTCTCTACCAATTTTTGGTTATTTCTGTAACAGAACAAACTATTCATAAGTCCTCTATGATGCATTTTTAACAATTTTAATTCGGTTTAGAGCAGTTAAGCTGATATATAACATATTAAAGTATTGCATTTTAAAACGGGTAAATTTACTTTAAGGAAGGGTGAAATTAATTAGGGATAGGGAATGAGATCCATTGCTGTTACTGGTTATCTTTACAAGCCTCTTTATTATTCAAGTAATTAGTGTTAGGGCAGAGCCTGAGAAAATATTTTCAAAGCCCGACCTCCAAGTATCTGAATTATTGAACTTCTATACCAATAGATATTTAGAGTAAATTAAGTTATTTCCAATACTTCCTTCCAAATTCCCATAATGGCAGTCATCATGTATTTATGTTCTACACTTGACTGATTTAACTGGAGTCACTGTTCGCTGATTCCTGTCGTTTCGCTTTCCTTCAGAAGTATTACTCAGATTTATGGTGAGGAGAACTCGTCGCAACTGACTTCGAGACAGTGAATATTTTTTCAAAATTCATACTTTTTGTTTTCTTAATCACCTTGACGTCTTTTGGAGACCTTGAAAATTATATCTGGCAAAGAGCTATGAGAAGGAAATCTTCTCCACTTTCTCATTTCTCATTCGTATTTTGAGTTTTCATCCTTTCGTCCAGTTTACTAACTAGTATACTTCGGTCAAGGCTTATTTGATTATCGACTGCTCCCAATCACACTTTATCCAACGAATTTTAGATCCTACTAATTTGATTTCATTTATTTTCTTATCAATGGCTAAAATAGAAGAAACAGATACCAATACAGTACTTTATACCCATGATATTGTGACATGGGTTTATTTAATGTAGTTTGCGGGTAATGATTGGATTAATCATTTGATTGCGGTGTTTGTTCTCACTAGTTCTAGGTTGAGTCAATTGGTGTATAACGTTTCGGTGGATATATAGTTTTTTAATACTATTCCATACCTAATTTAAAATAAACCTCAAGATGGTAGATATAAGAGCTACAAATAATATCTGAGTATTTAAATGTGTACGTGTTAATAACAAAACATTGAAGCAACGCTAATAATGAGAACAACAATTTTGTTATTTATAGTATTTTTCATTATTTTCTATATTCATTTATTTATTATTATTTCATATATATTATATTTATTCCTTTTGAGAGTCAATTGGTGTATAACGTTGAAAAATTAATTATATAAAAAACATTAATTAAAACCAACAAATTGAAGTAATTTAAAATATTTAATGTAAGTCATAGTTATTAGTATAAGTAGCTAATAGAACTAATATAATTGTTTATTGTATAATGTATATTATTATATACACTTTAAAAATTGATAACACAAGTAAATATTATAATGTTTATTCTAATCTTAGTACATTTCATTAATAATAAACAATAAATTTAATATTAAATAAACAAAAATAATAATCTTTATTCATAAAAAAGACTATTTATCTGTTCGAAATAACAACACTACACAAACAACCTTAACACAATAATACAACTTACTGAAACTTCGTGAGTGTTTGTAAGGAGAAAATAATAAACTGCCATTAAAAGGCAATATTGTTTTTACTATATTTCTTAAAAGTATTGTTACGAGAATGTGGAAGGATATATAGAAAATACAGTTATTAGTGGTATTATGACAGTGTAAATAAGTGACAGTTTCATAAAAAATTGGTTTATTTAAAACCAGTATAGTCTGAAGATATTATATTTAAATTTATTTTTAAGATAAATAAAAATATAGTGGATTCAATAATTGGATTAATCATTTAAAAGCCATGAAATCGTATTTTTATGCGGTATTCGTAATTTATAAAGAAAAATTATTCTGTTTTTGCTTTTCGTTCGAAATAACAAATTTTCTTTCGTCATCTAGAGTAAACCAGGAAACAAAACAGCCGAATTTCACAAGTCTTATCTTACATGACCACATCCGCACCTATAACCCGGTCCCTGTAATAAACGTGAGAGCCAAAGACAGATCAACTAGTTCATTAGACCACACTCTCTTGACCATAAGAGCTGGTGATTTGGCGGGAATCTTAACCAGCCGATAATTTGTTCCGCTCATTAATGAATCACTAGGAGTTCTCGGGTAATGCAAGAACCGGTACCGGTTTCGGTTCTTACCGCCGTTAAAAACGTAACCACGGACCGGTCTCTCACGGCCTGCACAATCAAGATTGTCACTTAGCAGCCTAGGCCTGTTACTGTAGAAAGTAGTTTACTCTCGCACCACGCGTCCAGCTCAAACTGTCCGGGCCGCATTTCGCAATTCCTTCTCCGCGTTACCATTTATTGTTTCGACTCGCGCTATTGGAATGCTGGATCGTTTCTGGTGTTCGAGGAATCGGTTGGTTCTAGCGTGCAAAACTGTGTCGAAACTGGGGTATCTGCGAAGTATTAATTCATATTACGGGGACCGTAGGCAAAACTGAATCGCCTTCAAAACATTGTCGTTTATTTGCCGTTAATACGCTTATTCTCAAAAGCAAGCAGATTTTTTTCTAGCTCCATAATGTAGTGGAGTATTCAAACTTCATTTTTATTGTCAAAATAAATTATAAATAATATTTTTATTTGCATTTGAAATTTTTGTTATAATTTACACCAGTTTCCTAACGAATGTATTTCTTATTCTTCTGTTCACATATAAAATATGATAAAGAAAAATTAGTAGTAATACAATTTTAGTTGTTGGCAGTATTTTTAAGCTGCCATCACTTTCATCAACAAATATTAGACTTTGACGCTCGATAAAGCTGAAGTCTTCTTTTTAGCATAATTGATTCCCGCAGTTATATAGTTGAGAAAATTTATTTTTGTTTGTTCCTTTTCCCAGATGATAACAACATAACGAATACAATAAACTAACATTAACTGCTAACAGTAAACTGTAATCTTACATTTTAAACTAAGGAAGTGCACTTTTAATAAAAATAAATGAAAATGCATGATTAGTAATGAGATTTTTTACATTTGATTGTAAATCCCTGTATACACTTGGATATACACATACACACAGAGAGAGTGATATACACATACACACACAGAGAGTGATATACACATACACACACAGAGAGTGATATACACATACACACACAGAGAGTGATATACACATACACACACAGAGAGAGTGATATACACATACACACACAGAGAGAGTGATATACACATACACACACAGAGAGTGATATACACATACACACACAGAGAGTGATATACACATACACACACAGAGAGTGATATACACATACACACACAGAGAGTGATATACACATACACACACACAGAGAGTGATATACACATACACACACAGAGAGTGATATACACATACACACACAGAGAGAGTGATATACACATACACACACAGAGAGTGATATACACATACACACACAGAGAGTGATATACACATACACACACAGAGAGTGATATACACATACACACACAGAGAGTGATATACACATACACACACAGAGAGAGTGATATACACATACACACACAGAGAGTGATATACACATACACACACAGAGAGTGATATACACATACACACACAGAGAGTGATATACACATACACACACAGAGAGTGATATACACATACACACACAGAGAGTGACCAACATTCTTTAGACTAGACATTCAAATGTACTACATTTTTAGTTTCTTGTAACTATGCTTTATAAACTTGGAATATATTGTAACTTTGCGTATATTTCCATTCAATACAATGCATTAGCACTTTTTATTTCTATTTGAGATATTAAAGTTAAAGTCCTGGCCAGTTGGTAGTACTAAAAATCAACTGACATTTTTTAGACAGTTTAAGCTCAACGTAACCTAAACTTCTGTCTGCATCTACCGTCGGTTGGTTATTCTATTTTGTAGTAGTTTTTCGTTGTAATATGCTCTGAAAACAGTGTTAGTAGTGATTTGAAGGATGTAAAACCGTCAACGATTGTATGTTTTGGTGGATTATAATATTATAAGAATATTTCAAGTATCTTGGTACTTTTTAACCGTAATTGGGAAAAATTGTGATATATCTCCTAGGAAAACAGCTTCAGTAAAAATCTTTTGGCAGAAAAAGGTGCTATTCACAAGCTGAAATAGCGAAAAGGTCGGGTATTTCTCACAAATCACCAGGCAGGATCAAGTTGAACTGTGATCAAAGCTTAGTTACCAGCCACATCGAATTGGCAAATATTGCCGCAAGACCAAAAGGAATGAAAGATAGGTCAGGAAACTAAAGAATATTGCTAAAACAAACAGGAGACTTAGCACAAACAATTGACTGATCAAATAAACGAGTTTGAAGCCAATATTTCACCTAGAAGTGTGAGAACAGTGTTAAAATGAGATGGACTCAACTCTCGCAGACCTAGGGAAAAAACAAAAAATCACTCCTACCATGGCAAAGAAGCGATTAAAGGCTGGATAACAGAGGATTGGGATGAAGTAAGTCACAAATAGATAATAATATTACTCTATATCTAGTTTATCTGAATTATTAAAGCTAGTTTCAAAGTTGCATACGTCTTCTGTTTCAGTCTTCCTTAACCTAATCTAGTCTACTAATTAAACCAACTTATATGTGTATAGTGTATATATATCACCCCCCCCCCCCCCCACCCCCCCCCCCCCCCACCCCCCCCCCCCCCCACCCCCCCCCCCCCCCACCCCCCCCCCCCCCCACCCCCCCCCCCCCCCACCATTATGTCTAGGGTAGTTACTGCCTTCCAACACCTAGGGATCCCCACTAACTCCAACAGTCATCCCCCACAGTATACTACATCTATCAATCTCCCCTTACATCCCAATATCTCAACATTCACAGTTAGTGTTGTATCACTCCTAGAAATCCATAAGGTTTTCCTGATTAAAGTGATATTTGGATTTTGCTGTTGTACCCAGTGTAAGTTCAATTTGAAGATATAAACCAACCAGAAATTAACCCATTAGTGTATCACACTTCTCGTAATAGTACAAACCTGCTCTGTAAGACTCGAACTGCGTTTCCGGTTAGATGAATCTTCGTTTACCAAGTTCATTGGACGCCTCAATTGCTTGTCCTCAAAGGGAAGCAAAACATTGGCCTTCAAGCCCTGAAAGCACACAGAAGTGTTTCATTCCACTGACACAGCAAAAAACATACTCTGAGAAAGTGCACATGGTGGTATAAAAGTATAATACTCATGTGCTGATACTCTTATTTAAGAAAAGTGAAGTTTTTTTCCAACCTACTTAAATAAATTTCAATCTGTAATATATAGTTACCATAAATTTATTTGGCAATAAGCCCAATGATACTTACCATTATCATGAACTTGACAAAGTCCTTGCGAAAGGAAAGTCGGACACTTGAGGAACCAGACGGCGATGACATGGTGAGCCAGAGAAACAGTGTAATGGTTGTACTTAAAGGGACTAGTGTATGGTAGTGCTATTGCAAACACTGCCATGTATTGGTCTCCGACGAAGTTGGCGTAGAGCTTCGGCAAACCGGGTTAGTGCTGAAATATAACACATGAATGATAGTTAGTTTAATGTTTTTAAGTAATTACTTTATACACTTAAAAATTAGTTTTAAGAAGAACCGTTGAGAAATTCTTATACATTCATAATAACAGTTAGAAAGTAAGTTATTTTCCAATGAATATAAGTCTAGAGTACCAGTAAATTACTGTTGATATTGTTGCAAAAAATGCTACTAACCCTTTGAGAGCGGTTGGCATTTTCTCAAGTCATATACATAAAGTGCCAAGTTTTTTTTTTTTGCATATTTGTAATCTTTTGGGAAAAGAGCTGTTGTAAAATAACTACCAACAGATTTTCATAATTTTGTTGTTTTTTTCTAGTTAAATGCAGAATATGATACATATTATTTGCAAACAAAATTTGCTGTATAAAAATATAAAAAGTTCAGTTTTTATAAAAATAGTGTTTTACTTTTTTATAAAAAGTTAAGTTTTAACCTAATTTGAGTGTATACAGTATTTTTAAGATTTGTTTTCTTTATACCATAATAAAGGCCATACAGTTTTAAATAAAACACATGTATAATATATGATTATTCAATCAAAACAAACATGGCATCATATGTTTAAAAAAAGCCGCCAGTACTGACATTTTATAAATTGTATTTCATTTGTCAAGAGTTTAGAAATTACATACTAATAGTGTAGTTTAAACAAAACATCAAGATAACACAAACGAATATGATTAGTAAATGTAGAGGCAAATACTTGAATGAATATGAGTAAATTATTATTACAAACACAGATATGTAAGCATGTCACACTTTTCTGATATAACTATAAGTACAGAGCCTGACAATTCTCTAATTTAAAATATTCTAAATTGGTTATAAACCAACAATCTTGTGGTGAATGCCAGTAAGAAATCAGATTATTATCAACACTGTCTACCACTGTCTACTGGGAAAAACATTATCATAATTCAGACAAGTGTTGTGGTAATGGTTGCCTATTAAAAATAAAAGTCCTCAGGATCCTCATGTAATTCTTGTACTTACTGGAGAGAAACTCTAGGATTGGAATGGAAGTGGAGACGGTGGCTGAGATCTTTGGAGAGATTTAGGAGTACTTCTGGAAGCAGTTTGACCATTGCGTCTCTCATCTCTAGGACACAAGAGGTGAGGGCCAACACACACACTGACGGACTGATCGTGAGGCTAAACCTGGACAAATATATATTTAACATGGCTGAGATTTAGGAGTACTTCTGGAAGCAGTTTGACCATTGCGTCTCTCATCTCTAGGACACAAGAGGTGAGGGCCAACACACACTGACGGACTGATCGTGAGGCTAAACCTGGACAAATATATATTTAACATGGCTGAGATTTAGGAGTACTTCTGGAAGCAGTTTGACCATTGCGTCTCTCATCTCTAGGACACAAGAGGATGAGGGCCAACACACACTGACAGACTGACCGTGAGGCTAAACCTGGACAAATATATATTTAACATGGCTGAGATTTAGGAGTACTTCTGGAAGCATGAGGTCTTGAGGACATTGCGTCTCTCATCTCTAGGACACAAGAGGTGAGGGCCAACACACACTGACGACTGACCGTGAGGCTAAACCTAGACAAATATATATATTTAACATGGCTGAGATTTAGGAGTACTTCTGGAAGCAGTTTGACCATTGTGTCTCTCATCTCTAGGACACAAGAGGTGAGGGCCAACACACACTGACGGACTGACCGTGAGGCTAAACCTGGACAAATATATATTTAACATGGCTGAGATTTAGGAGTACTTCTGGAAGCATGAGGTCTTGAGGACCATTGCGTCTCTCATCTCTAGGACACAAGAGGTGAGGGCCAACACACACTGACGGACTGACCGTGAGGCTAAACCTAGACAAATATATATATTTAACATGGCTGAGATTTAGGAGTACTTCTGGAAGCAGTTTGACCATTGTGTCTCTCATCTCTAGGACACAAGAGGTGAGGGCCAACACACACTGACGGACTGACCGTGAGGCTAAACCTGGACAAATATATATATTCAACATGGCTAAGATAATTTCTTGTTACATTATTACTACATTGTTATAGTAAACTTATTTATAACAAAGTTAAGGAAGAATCTCTGTAGAGCTAGTGTTAATCAAATATGGTTCTGCTTTAGCTTAAAATAAATTTTTCAACTGTACTTAAATAATAAATTGTGTATATACAATTATAATAAAAGAAGGATTGTTCTTCCTTCATTCTCACATAGTCTTCATCAAAACAAAACAAAAATCAATCAATCTTTTTTTTTTTAATTTAAAATCCTGGTCAGAAGCTTATTAGAAACTCAGACAGAGTAACACTTGACATCAAGAAACATTTTTCAAAATTTGCCATTGACACAACAAGTAAGTAACACTATGTTTCGAGAGCTACAATCTCCTCTTCCTCAGTGAATACATAATGTTAGTAGATCACTGAACAATAGCAAACATCTGGTAAATCCTACCACCTTAAACCTTTCATTGACAAGGGTAAACTTTAGACAAAGAATCAATGAATAATAATAATAATAATAATATTTATTGTCATATTAAGTTTTTGCACTCATTGACAAAGTCACTTTACAGCCAATAGCCAAGTCAATAAATAAACACATGTTTAAATACTAAAATATAAGACATGTAAACACATCCATGAAATATAAACAATTATCCTTAGTTTGTTAGCTTTAAATATAATTATAAATTAATATGGGATACACCAAAAAATTCATCTACAGAATGCAAAGGATTGTTCAGAAGCCAATTATAAAATTTATTGAAAAAACACTTTTTTAGGGTATATATTTATTAAATTATGTAACTTGTTGTAAATTTTTAATGAAACAACCTGGTGAATATTAATAGTTTTATTTAGAAATTGATTGTAGTAAGTCTACTTGCCTTACTCCTAGTATTATAGCTATGATCAGCATACTTAATATTGTTAGGACATTGAAAAGTATACAAAACTAAGTCATATATGTATAAGTTGAAAATAGTTTGAATTCTTAAGTTTATAAATAAAGGTTTACAATGTTCCAAAAAACCAACACCTAAACTAACCACTAAATGATACTGATTACTTTTTTTTTGTAAAATTAATATTTCATCTATCCTGCTGCAGTTTCCATAAAATATTAAACCATATCTAAAAATTGATTGGAAATAAGAAAAATAAGCGGATCTAATATAATTTGTTTCAATACAATTAGTAAGTTTTTTAATTAGAAAAATAACCCTAGATACTTTTGAGCTAATGTAATCAATATGAGAACCCCATGTTAAATTTTTATTAAAATGAACTCCTAGAAACTTTACTTGATTTGAATATTTATCTATATTATTATCAATACCAACACCTCTTAAAATAAAAATTATGTTTTGAGTTTTATCTTCATTTAAAAGAAAACCGTTAACCCGATGCCTTATCCAAAGCACTTTGTGCCAAGATATTAAGCTCATCAATATTTGAATTAATATTAAGGAAAGTGGTATCATCTGCATACAAGATTGATTTACAGTCAATAAAAAGCTAGAAGGTCACTTATACTAATTAAAAAGAGAAGACGACCTAAAACCGATCCCTGGGGGATACCATATTTAATTGTAACTACCTGTGACCGATCACTATTCACTAGAACCTTCTGCTTCCACTCAAAAAGATAAGATTTAAAAAATTCAAGTTGCAAATTTTGAACACCATAGTATTCAATAATTGCGAGTGACTTATACAATCAAAGGCTTTGCTCAGGTCACAAAATGTAGCCTGAGCAAAAACCTTATTTTCAAACGCTAGTAGCACTTCCTGCACCAGCTTATCTATTGCATCTACTGTGGATTTACCTTTTCTAAATCCAAATTGAGAAATACTTAAAAGATTATTTTTCTCAAAATAGGCACTTAGCTGATCAAAAAACAAAAGCTCAAATATTTTTGATATTACAGGAATAACTTAAATGGGTCTATAACTTTCAGGTTTATCTTTAGATCCCTTTTTAAAAATTGGACTAATTCTTGTAATTTTAAATTCATCAGGAAAGATTCCTTCTAACAGGCAAAGATTAAAGCAGCAGGATAGTGGCAAAGATATGTTATCAATGATTTGTTTTAGGAGATTATTGGACATTTGATAAACATCATTACAATTAGAGTTTTTTAAACGCTTAGTTGCATTAATTACATCTAGTGGTTTTATTATATTCCAGGTAAAATGTACATTTGGAACAGGTTTCTCAACAGATGCAAGCAGCTGCTCTGAGTTAGAAGGGGCAGTGCCTAGTTTGTTCTTAATAGTCTCCACTGAATCCAAAAAGTAATTATTAAAAGTGTGGGTGGATATTACTGAGTTTTTTAAACTTACGGTACTAACATTATTATTACTTTTAATGATATTCCATGCCGCTCTGCATTTGTTACTACTATTTTCTATGATATTTGTATTGAATTTAATTTTAGCTTCTTTTGTTTAGGTAAAATAACTTTAAGAAAGTGCATACTATTGGGTATGTTTGTTTGGTTTCGTGAAGTAAAATCAGTGATATTCAAATTCAGTGTGAGACCACAATGGTTAGAATATGGAAAATAAAAAATACTACAATTTAGTACATTATTTCTATGGCAATTTACAAAAATATTGTCAAGACAGTTATTTTTTAGAGAGGCTTTAGTACTCAAATGATAAAAGTTATACTGTCACAAGAGATTAAGGAATTGGTTTGGGAATCAACTACCTTTAATTACATCAAAGTTATAATTAAAGTCCCCTCCAATCACAGATGTATAATTTGACCATTTTGTCAAAAACCGCAGCAATTTGTCAAAAGAGTCAAGAAAAGTATTTGGGTTGCCTGATGGAGAGTGATATATAGTTAAAACAATCAATTTTAAATTATCCACAAAAACAGCTGCTGCCTCTAAATCCAACTCAGAACAAAACTGACCAACATCACACATTCTTACATTCAAACACTTATGTGTAAGAATAAGAATAAGAATAAGAATAAGAATCATTTATTCCATTGATCTGTTTACAGAAAATAGGACAAGTCATTTTAAAATTACATACATTGTTAGAGCTAAAATTGCATTAACACAAAAGTGTTTTGTAAAAAAGTTCACATGAAATTTAAGTAAAGTAGCAATAAATAAAAGTAATTATAGTTAGTTATAAACTAAAACCTAACATTAATATGGCAATTCATGAATTCCTCAATGCTGTAAAAAGGATTTTTCACTAGCCAATCATATAACTTTTTTTTTAAATATTTTAAAGGAAACAAGTCTCGCATCAATCAGGCAGCTTATTAAAAAAAATTTATAAATATTTAATTTAAACGAGCTTTTAGTTTAGCTAGTCTGTGAGGCAATATATCAATCTTATTCCTTCCCCTAGTGTTGTATTGATGGATCTCCTGTCTTGTATGAAAAAGATTCAAATTAGATTTTGTATACAATAAAACTTGAAAAATATAAAGATTTACTATTGTGGGAATTTGAAATTGTAACAAAAAGAGGTTTGCAGTGTTCAAGTGGGTTGGCTCCTCCAATATTACGAACAGCCTTTTTCTGTAGCACAAGAATGTCAATGACATGTGAAGAAATGACCCCATACAAGTAGACCATACAATATGTGCGACTGAAAAAGCCCAAAATATGCCAATCTTAAATACTCTGAACTAACAAAACTTTTGAGTTTCCAAAGTAAGTAATTTACTCTAGAGATTTTGTTACAGACAGTATCTATATGAGTTGACCAGTTTAATTTTGAGTCTACATTAATTCCTAGGAGCTTGACCGATACCAAATTTATTTTCCTGTTTGAGGCTTAAAGTAATACACTGTGTTTTATCCAAATTGCATGCTAGCTTATTTGCTGCAAACCATTCATAAGCCCTCTTCTCAGATTGTTGGGTAATTTGTGCCAAACAGTCTAAATTATGATGACTAGAAAGTAAGGTGGTATCATCAGCGTAAAATCACTGAATGAGTATTGAGGTTTTTAGGAAGATCATTAATATAAACAATAAAGAAAAAAGGCCCAAGAATAGAACCCTGTGGAACACCAGTTTTCCACGGTTTTCGTTTGAGAGCATTTATTCCTGACACATACATATTGCAATCTATTGGAAAGATATGACTTAATAAGTCTTAAAGCACAATCACTAACACCGTAAAATGCAAGCTTATCAAGAAGAACATCAACAAGGACACTGTCAAATGCTTTACTGAGGTCACATAAAACTAATGAAGAGGAATCCTTTTTTTTCAAAAGCCTCTAGGGTATGATCAATTATGTTTTAATACAGCGAAGTTGTAGATCTTCCCCTGGCGGAAGCCATATTGACTATTTGAAATTAAATTATGAAACTCAAAATAGCCATTCAGCTGTTGTACATAATTGATTCAAAAATTTTAGAAAAATATAGGGACAATTGAGATTGGACGATAGTTATGTACACAATTTTTGTCACCTTTCTTAAACACTGGAGTAACTTTTGACACCTTTAGTAAAGGTGAAAAAAAACCCTCATTCATGCAGTTATTTAAAATTATCGCTAGGGGTTCACTTATAAATTCAATATTACTTTTTAATAATGAAATTCGACAACCAATAATAGTCCATAGCTTTTGAATTTGAGAATTTTGACACAGCCTTTTATAACATCCTCGGCTGTAACTGTTAGCCAAACAAATGAATTTTGATCAATCATTCGTTCTCCCATAAAGTAATCAGGACTATGGAGGCTGGGGTGAATTCCTTCACTAAGCTCTTTAATTGAGTTTATCAAATACTGGTTGAATTCCTCAGGATCCAAATTTTACATCTTGACTGTGTGTAGGTGAGTGTTCATTACTAATCACCTTCCAAGCAGCCCTGCATTGGTTAGGAGCTTTACTAATATAACTGCTCAACTGCAACTTTTTTTTGCTAGTGTTAATTCATTCCTATACCTTTTTTTATGTTGAATATATACATTATAAGCTGCCCTGAGTTTGCTCTGACCCCCTTAAATTCAAACTTTTATAAAATTGTGAATAATGCAAGCATTTCATTTCTTGTTTTGGCTACTTCCGGTGTATACCCACTTGACAAGTTTAGTGTTATTAGACCGTGATTTATTTGAGTTTTTTACTAAGGGTGAGTAATAGTGCCATAAGTCAACAAATTTTTAAAAAAAAACTATTAAAAAAGTGTTTTTAATGTCAATTTTATTTTGTTTAAAATCATCTATCATGTCCCAATTTTCTTTCTTTAAATAATAAATAAACTGATCCAGACTTTCATCACTGTGCCTTCTAATAAAACCATTACTAGCTTGCAACATGTTTTGATTGTTCTGTAAGTGCTTTGTGGAAAACATTTAAAAAAAAAAGGGGTACATGGTCTGCAAGACAATGTTCACCAAGTGTAGTAGTAAATAGCTTTTTATTAAAATTAACAATAATATTGTCAATGCAGGAATTAAAACGTGTAGGTTGATTATTTGTAATAAAAAGATTAAATGATCTGAGAAATGTTACTAAATTTAGAAAAATCCAAATTACCATTATTACTATTACCCATTTCAATATTAAAATCCCCAGCTATGAGTACCCTCTGGTTATTAAATTAGTAACCTTTTGACAGCATGCTCAAAACAGTTTAAAAAATTTGTTAATATCTCCATTTGGAGATCTATAAATGCTCACAATCAAAATATTTTCTTGTATTAATTTTATACAACATATTTCTAAATCTAACTCAAAATTAAATTTAGATACATCAACAACCGAAAATTGTATTGTATTTTTAACATAAATACCAACTCCACCATTTTTCCTAGTTTTTCTACAGACTTACGCTGGCTGGAGTAAAATTCTCTGGTACAAATAGATCTACTTGATTTTGTTTCAGCCAGTGTTCTGATATACAAATTAAGTTTATATTTTTTTCTTTACATATACTTTCTAACTGCAATATTTTGTTTCTTAAACAACATACATAGTACATGTAAGTACTAAGGATCCTCCTCTAATATGTTCAGTTCTACAATATGCACTTTTACAAAAATAACCATCAGGCAAAGCTGAGAAAATTTCTACTTCTTTAAGCCAATGCTCAGATAAACCAATTACGTCCAAATTAGACATTAAAAAAGTTTCTAGGGTTAATGTTTTGTTGAATAGGCCTTGAATATTTAAAAATAATAAATTTTTTAAGTTAAGTTCTCAGATTTATATGTCAATGGTGACTTTTGATTTTTTCGTTTTGTAGGTTTACTACTTTTGATAGGGCTAAATATCCTGCTTACTTATGTTTAAGGGTGAAGTTGTATACAAACTATTTAGTTGGTTTGTAGTATTGTTTGCACTGCACTCTTCCACAATTACACACTCATTAAAACTAGACTGAGTGTAAAATAGACTGAGTGACTGAGTTGACTATTTAGATAAACCTTAAGAAGAAATTTATTTTAGTTCTGTGAATGCTTCATTGCATCATGGAGTCTATGGATTTTCTTAAATAAATTTGTATTGGAAGAAGAGCAAATATTACATATATTTTGTGTTTATGTATATGGTACTATGTTCCTTTCCCTTGTTTCATAACTAAAATCCACTCACTATCAGTGCAGTACAATACCACTTTCAAAAATATAGACTGGAAGAAGATACCCAACTTATACAAGCGTCTTAAAAAATCTCAACTCAACTCTCTGTAATTTATTTTTATATAATTCTGAATCTTGCCTCTTTTGAATTATTGTTGGTTACAGCTTATCAAAACAATTCCATATGTCTTGTAGTTATGGCAAAACACAACAAATAAATCAGAGAACTGTTCAAATATACACAATGTTATAGCTGAAGTTAGGAGTGGAATTTTAACGTGGGGAGGACACATACCAGAAGAGAGGAAGGAAACTCTGTGGAAGAACCAAGAAACAATGGAAGGCCGAAGTAAAGAGTAGATTTTAAAGCTCATCCTCATTGGTGATACACTGAGATAGTAGCTACCACTACAATCGGGAATAGGTGAAAGTCACTAGGAGCTAAGTATAGGCTGTATCAGAGATGACTAAAAAAAATTTAATTTGAACTTGGTTAAAAATTTATTTGTTCTTTGAGCTGAGACAGTTGTCATGCACAAACACAACACATGTCAGAATGCAATGAAGCTTATTTTTTATTGCTCTTCTTAGTCCTTCCAAAGTGTCACATAGGCTTTATAAATTATGTCTTTACTACATTCTATAAAATCAACAAATTAGATGTCCTTTACATTCCAAAAAAACTGTAGGCAGGACTTTTCTTGCTGTCAAAAATTTGACTGGCTTTCTTTTGACTTGCTTGGAGAAGTGGTATGTCTCTATTGCATTGACTGCTGTTTTGTCTCAGGATTCATATAGGCAAATCGAATCTCACTGCCAATAACAATTCTGTCCAAACATTCTTTCCCTTCAAAGTCATACCAAGAAAAAAAGTCTATGACAGAGTTCTTCTTTATCTGATGTCATGTAAGTATGATACTCAACGAACACAAAACCTATCTCGTGTAAAAGACTGAGAAGTTTCAGAAAAATCATCGGAAAGGTCCGATAATGTGAAGAGACAGTCTTACAAACTTTTTCATTCACTTTTTTCAATAGGTCAACACTAATGAGAAAAGCCCTACCATTCCTTTCTTTATCAGGAATTTTTGTTCTTTATAAAGAAACTCCTGCACATTGATGGAATACATCTTCACTCTTGTTTCATTAATAAACACAATTCACAATGAACCTTAGCTGCTGAGTGATTTTTCATCCAAAGAAATCTTTTAACACAACGCGCTTCACAGCAGCACCTATTATGGCACTCATTAAAGTTATAACTAGAAAACACATGCATGTACAATGTTCCGCCTTGCACAGTTAGAAGGGTACTGAACCATGTACATACCGATGTCAACATGACGGTGCTACATCCACTACTTATCAAGCTATACATAAATGGCAGTTACTTTCTGGATAACCCTCGTACTTAATACAAAAACATGACTCCAAATGGTACATTAGAATGTCATTAATCAACTTATATGAGTATACAACTAAAATTACACTGAGAAAATATTGGAAAAAATAACATAGTTGTTTTTAATTTGTTTAAGGTACAGAAGTTCAGTTAGTTATTTTATCAGGAAAAAATTAAATATTCCTAAATGTACAGTACCAACAACACACCACAAAAGATTGTACAAAGTAATGTAACTCATAATCATTGGGTGATACAAATCCGTCCGACTAACTATTACAATAACTTTAAAATGGTGAACAGATGGCAGGAAGCGTTATTATAACAAATATTTTTTATGAAATTTATATACTATTCCTTGACTTATTTGTTTGTTACGTGTTTATCCGTTTTTGTTTGTTACCATGTGTAAAGAAGGGCAAACATAAATTGACTTTTTCAATAACCTTGCAGGATAGACTTCACCTATGTTTACTAAGTAATTATTTTCAATACCTTGAATTGAATTCAAACTGAAACTGGAGATGAATATGGAATTTAAACTTACCATATTCTAGGCACTTTATGAGCCGCTGCTGCAGGCTAAATTCTATCCGTGCGTGATACGAGGCCAGGGTAGCCAACACAGGAAATATGTAGCCCTGCATGTCCGAACGTGTCAGTTTTCCTTGTGTGTTGCGTAACAGGTCAGGTGCACACATAGTCTTGTCACTAACCTAAGAAAATATTGATGTCAATTTTTATTTTTAAGATTAGTAGATATTATATTGGACAGAAATAACTTAAACCTAATCTTTTTAATTCAAGCACAGGTGAAGCTTTTTTTCAAGCCAAACTTAAATATTTCAAACATTTGTATTGTCACTTGTTACTCTGTAGTGAGTCTGAGAATGTAATAAATAGCACAAAATTTAACTAAGAGATCCAATTTTGTATTTTTGAAGTATTTAGAATTCAACTATGGGTTTAGTAAATTTTTGATATTTAATATTTTTTTTTTAATCCTAAGTAATTTTTGGAGGTAAATCATTCTAATGCAACACTACTATGCAATGTACTAATAAGAATATTAGAACAAAACATTGTTGTGTAGCTTTTTCTTTATATATAAAGGTTACGTTTCCAGACAGCCCTCTTAAAGGAGAGACAATTACCATAGCGCAAAGTGTACTTGTCAAGTAGTCAATGTCACTGTTGTGCTTGGAGAGTATAAGGGCCTTGTGCTGCACTATTTGTGCCACTCCTTGTATCATCGGCTGGAGCACTCTCCAATCTACAATCAAACAGCCAAAAATGAAATAACTATCTCAGTTCAATCCTCTAAAAAAGATAGTAGTGGTATGTAAAGTCAAATCTCAAATCCACTGAATGGTAAAAAAAGATTTGAATTTGAGAATTGATTCACAAGATTCAACAATTGAATCTGAAGAAACTTGAATTTGATTAATGAAAATTAAATTATTTGCCATCTTACGCGCTGATTACATAGACAATGTTACGCAATCACCAAGTGGAGACTCTGAACCCAACCAAGCCAGTAGCCAACGCTCAGCGAGCTGAGAGGACAACTACCTGAGACTTAATTCAAGCTGAAGGAGAAATCAGTAAGAGCCACACTTAGTGACTGTAAACAAAAACTGTGATTGAAAACAAATAGATCAGAAACAAGCAGTAAATTCAGGACTTGGCTGGATACAAGATTCTTATAACAACCACTATTCTTTCTTCAAACCATTTGATACTTTAAATAATATATTACAAATTAATAAAGATATATAAATATAACAGCGTATTTAATTCTACCACTGTACACCTTATGATTTAATATCCTACTAAATAATTATTTCTAAAATGTGAAAAATTAAATTTCACTGTAAAAGTAAATTTTTTATTGATGTTAATCCTTAAAGCATATGATACTAAAATGATCATATCGGAATGCTGTATCACAATAATCACAGCATACAGAAATATTCATTATCTCTTATTTTAGTTTATCGTGTAACAATTCATGAAAGTGCATCGATTAAGTAGGAATGTGTAAATATATTTATTTATAAACATTGGGCAGCAAATTTCAATGCATTTCGTGCAAAAATACATCAATAACCAGTGAGTGATAATCTATTATCACGGTTTAGTTGTATGATGGTGCAGCTTTTGGATATAATCATATGGTAGGTCTACATACAGAATACAGAAGCCAATATTGGTTGCTTTAAAAACTTATTTGTTATTATTTATTCTTCCTAGGAATAAAAATGGGCAAAATAAAGAAAGTTTGGCAAATCAGAACTTGTTTAAAATGTCTAAATACGTATACGCTAATTAATTGTATCCAGAACAAACTTTTTTTAGCACTTCAATTATTAATCTGATAATCTTAATTCAAAACTTGACATGAAATAGCAAATTCACATAAATTATAATACTACATTTTTCTTTAATAAAAGCACTCACCCAGTTCTCGACGGAGGCAGGTAATGTAGGCGAGGCAGGCAGGGGAGAGGGATAGATAGGTGACTTCAGGTGCAGGATAGGTAAGAGGAGCAGGGGTGACAGGGAGAGGGACAGGGGGAGTGGCAGGTGGGGGAGAGTGCTCTACCAGCAGATAGTGACTGTAGCGTATAGGACCAGTCTGACCAGACTGGGACACTGGATAGCCTAGGCGGTAGTTGCCATCCACCCGTAGTCGCATGAAGCACTCCAATATCTGTACAATCACACAACAAACTGATTCACTTAATTCTGATCACACATTAAATTGGCAATCTTTCATTCCAATTTCACATCAAATTTGTTCACTTTCAACTACACCACAAAATTTGTAAAATTTCATTCTTTAAAATGAGTCAACTTTTCATGAGTCTGATCAAAAGATTACAACTATATTATAACTCTTGTATTGTTGTTACTTTTTAAAGTACAGACACAAATTTTAACATGATCAGTCATGCTTTATGCACACAGAAGGCATAAAATTGAATTAAATTATATAATGCCCACATGTATTTGTACTTTTAAGAGTTAATTTCCAATTGTTCCAGGGGGAAAATACACACTAGCAATTAAGAAATCAGATTTCCCCTTAGTTCCAAATAGAATAGAATAGAATAGAAAACTCTCTTTATTGCAGGAATATACAAACTCATTTTCTTTCAAATGAAATGAAACAAATAATACATGATTAAAACAGTTCATAAATATACAATAATTACTTACAACTAACAATAATTACTACTAAAATATGTACAATAAATCTCTAAATTCCCGCAAAAGGTAGCCCTTACAGGCATGAAGCCCAATTATAAGGGAACCCTATGCTAAGGTTTACCTCCCCTGTAAAACGACTTTTAAAAGAAATTTAATATCTATGTAAAAGAGTTTGCCAAACTAAAAATAATAATGGTAAAATTAACATAAACTTATTACTTTTATCATAAAAAAATATGTACATATATTACAATATAGTACTTAATTTTCTAATAACAATGTATTTAAATATACCATTATATTGTATTCTAAATATACTAAAAAATAAAAAAACAACTACATTTATAAGGTTTGCGAAATAATATTAAATCATTTTCTCTTAAAATCCATAGTTTTTAAAGATATATCTAAACTATCGGCAACATTGTTTAGCAAATTAAATGCCGCCAACATTGGCGAAGTAGCGTGCCCCACCATCCTAGCATACTCCATGTAGAGCAACCTACTTGCTCGGCCTCCTTGTCTCTGCACGTGCTACGGCACACCTGCCAGCAGCTCGGGGTCATCCACGGACCCAGACATGACACCCTTAAGAAAAACAAGGCTTGCGACCTTTCTCCTTACATCCAAACGATGGAACTTTAAAAAACTCTAAGAGCTTTACATATCTGACTGTGTAAGTAGGATAAATATGGAATCCAAATACATTAAAATACAAAGTTCTAACAAAACGTTTATGAACTCTTTCAATCATTTCAATATACAAAGCTGAATGAGGGGACCAGACAATACTTGCAAACTCAAGTTTTGATCTAACTAATGACTTGTAAAGAGTTAGAAAAGTATGTGGATATTGAAACAAACTGCAAGTTTGAGTTATAAATCCAAGTGTGCTAAGGAAGCTACTGACCATATTGACAATATGCTCATTAAACTGTAAATCTGATGTCATTATAACTCCCAAATCTCTGAATCTTCCAACTCTTTCTAAAACTGTGCCATCGATATTATATGAAAATAAAACTGGATGTAACATTCTATAGAATGACATAGTCGTACACTTAGATACGTTCAACATCAATTTTGTGCGGCTACACCACTGATTAAGTGAATCCAAGTCGTTTTGTATAATTGCGCAATCAGAAGGTAGTTTCACTAATGAAAAAATTGTTAAGTCACCCGCATACAATAGAAAATTACTTCTTAGAATGTAGGTAAGATCATTAATAAATATATTAAAACAAAGAGGACCTAAATTACTGCCTTGAGGAACTCCAGAGGGGGCTAGGAAGGAATCGGACTTGTATCTCTGGAAGGAAACAAACTGCCGTCTATTTTTAAAATAAGAGATAAAAAATTCTATTATTTCAGCTGAAAATCCATAGTAGTTCATTTTCTTAAAAAGAATAAAATGGTCAACCTTATCAAACGCTTTTGACATGTCCGTATAAACAACATCGACTTAATGCCTTGAGTCCAAAGCTGAAGAAGTAAACATTAACAAAATTCACCAGATTTGTACTTAATGGAACGCGAAAGGCATAAAACCATGTTGCCGAATGCTGATATATTGTTTCATATGAAAGGATACATGATCAAAAATTATTAGTTCAAACACTTTAGCTGGAGTAGGCCTACATAAAATAGCTACGGGTCTATAATTGGAGATTTCAAATCGGTTAACCTTCTTTAATATTGGAAGTTATTTTAGTGATCTTCCAACAATCCGGAAAACACTTGTTAGCTAAACATAGGTTAAAAATATGACAGAACGGTTTCTTAACAAATTCTGAACAACCTTTGATAATATAATTGGAAATCAAATCAGGCCCGTGTGAATGCTTAGACGGAAGTTTTCGAATCGCAGCAGAAACCTCGCTCACAGGAATAGAACGTAAATTAAAATTATTAACTCCATTTATTACAGGAGATTTATTAATCATGTCTGGGTCCAAGAACTCCCCGCGGTCATAAACAGAACTGAAATATCGAGCAAACCCAGTCGCTGCGCTCAATCCATCATCAAACGTTTCATTTTCCCAGACATACCGCTTACCCACAGGATTTATTTTGAAAATTTTTGTTAATTAATGAAACTCCAAAACTTTTTAGGATCACCCAAAAGTGATTCTTTTGATTTATAGTATAGTATAACACTAAAAAATAATGTGTTTGATTATGATCTTCTTATAGATTTTGCTATACTTCAAACAGTAATTATGTTGTTGTAACTTATGCAAGCAAAGTTTTGATAGCTAAATTAATACTCTATTAGTAAGAACTCGACTGCAGCAGTGGAACTATAAGAGTGCATGGTTGGGTGAAAATTTAGGTTAAAATACTTTTACAATACATATAACATAAAATATTGTGTAAAAGAAGTCTTAACCCTAGTAATGTATCGTGTTACCAACATGGCACTATGCGTATCAATTAATATGTAAGTTTGATGTTCTTTTTTTGCAAGATAAAACATACCAAAATAATTTTAATAAATTTTGCTTGGTTTAGCTGTTCTTGCTGTTTCCGCTACAGATTATTCATGAAAAATGTGTTTTTGTACACATTTGCAAGCACAAACGATATATGTAAATTAAAGACAATACAAACTTATCATGTTAAATATTATGCTAAGTTAACTTTGATTTATATAAATTTTAAACACTGAAATATCTAACAAAATGTTATAAATCTTAAAAATCTTCTACCAACTGTAAATTTAGGCATTCAAAAGACAAGTCACATTTTACTGAAATCTTATGTTTTATACATGTACTCATATTTTATGTGTGTTTTACATTTTCCACAATCACAGTAAGTTGTGTTGTCATCCTTTTCTTCTTATAGACAAAGAAGGAACAATATTTATTACCCCCTCTCTGATTTTTCGTTTTCGCCCACCAATATTGTCTTGGTTGCTCTCTTCAATGCTTTGCTTAAGTTTACTTGATTAATTCTAACCTCTTGCCAAGGTCTTTGTGAAGCTTGAACATAAATTGTTGTCTTGACAAGACAAAGGCTTTGCAGTGTCTCCACTCCGTCTGATGGCATTATGTACAAATATCACATAGGCATTTATGAGAGAGATGTTCATCATGTTATAGAACATCCAGAGTGGCCATCTTTCTATTTTCCTTTTGCAGTTCAAACGTCCACTACACCTTTGGTTTCATTAAACACCATCACAATTTTGGGCTTTCCACTGTCATTTATTGCATTATCATCATGCATTGATGACAACAAACAGACCATTATCTTATACTACTGTCATATCACCCCTAAATAAAAAAAATAAAACATTGAGATATCAACTTTCCGTTTTTTTTGTAATTTTTATCATAAAATTCAAATGGAAATTTAGGTTTGCTTTTTTCACAGTACCTAAAACAGTTAAACTTCTTTCAGCAGTATTTTCAGTTAAACGCCTTTCAGTAGATTTTGGACAAGTAGAACACTGCTAAACCAGTTCTCCATAGTGATGTTTCTATTATTCCTTTCAATGGAAGCTACTAATTACCCATCATAATATTCAGCTGTCGGTCTGTCTTTTAGCACTGATTGGTTTCCAAGGTATACTAGGGCATCGACCATGTACTTTGTGGAATAACACACACCACAACGATCTTTATGCCATACTTGTTGGGGTGTAATGACTTATACATTCTGAACGAGCAATGCACACGAAATTTAATGTATTGCTCATCAATGGCTAAATACGATTTGAGCTTTTACAAATATACAACTGAAAAAATTCCAATGGTGAATATGCATGCCTCACTGTAAGACTAGAACCAGGTCTTGAATGAACATTTCTTGCCGGGGTTTTTCCTGCTGAAGTATTTCATTCAGTTTCTCAAAGAAACCCATTTTCAGAAACCCAATGCCATCTTCCCCATCCATTTCATACACTAATTGATCTCCATCTTGTACATTTTGGTTTTGAACAGATCTTGCAGGCCTCGCTCGTATTGGATTGTTCATGGTTCTACTTAAAGGTGGTGTTTCAGCTTGCTGAGAAACTTCTATTTCTATTATTGTCTCCACAATATCATTTTCCATCTTTAACAAGTCATCTTCATCAGAAAGATACTCTGGATAAGCGTCACTACCATACTCCTCTGAGAGATCTTCATACTCAATATGGTCTTCTTCTAGCAAACATTCTTTTTCGGTGTCTGCTTCAAAGCATTCATTTAGCACTGACAAACTTTGGTCCTCATTTAGTATATATTCCCCGCCATTGTAGATTACACGAAAATATGACAAAAAACAATCTTTTATCTATATATATAAAAATGAATGTTTGTGTGTTTGTCCTTTATGGAATCGTGAACTATGTGGCCGATCATTATGAAAATTTGTATGTATATGTATTTTTCCGCTGAGAAGGTTTATATGCTACGCCCATTGATGTAACTCGCCACCAGACGGCGCTGCAAAAGATAAAAGTTTTCAAATCGCCTGCATATTATAAACTGCAATTGCAAGGCAGTTACGTATATTTAACTGCCAAATACTATTTGAAGGCGCTAAGTTATGATGTATTTGTCTTTAAAATAAGTTTCTGGTTGAACTTAAAGGTTGAGTGTTAGACCACTTTACAATAAAGGACATGTACACATACAATACACTTTTGATAGATTTTCATGATCGTGACATCAAGGCAAACTCTACATTGGCGATGGAAATATAATTTACTTGAACCAGAAATGCTCTTACATGGGCAAAGCTTACGAAAAGCGTGCGAAGCCGCAGGAAACAGCTAGTATATATATATATATATATATATATATATATATATATATATATATATATATATATATAATGAAGTACTAACATCTACTACAAAGGTATCATCACATAAATATTACATACACCAAAGACTGCACAAAAGGTATCAATACGTCAGTTTGACATAAAGACTTCTATTAAACGCCCAGCAAGAAAAAAAAAAAAAAAAAAAAAAAAAAAAAAAAAAAAAAAAAAAAAAATTCAGCCTGATATTCACTTAACAGCAATCCCCGGCAACTTACTTATGAGAGCACTGCAGGAAGGGCAATGGCCTTTAGAGGAGGGATGAGAAGGTGAACGCTACAAATAGCTGTGTGTACGTCTATTTTACGTGCCATACCCTTCTAGGATTAATTGGTTAATAAACAAATCAACTTAATTCTACAGTAATGAGTTGGTGCTTTACCACCTCAATCAACTCACCTTGACGCGGATGGATATGACACTGTCGAAGATAATAGGCTTGGCGTAATGCATCTCCAGATGTGAGACAAGCATGTTGAACGCACGTACCGCGTGGGCAGAGGGCACGTGATGCATGGCAGACGTGAAGATCCTGATCACTCCTTCCACTGCAGTCTTTACATCCTGGACCTCTGCCTCTGTCTTTGGTGAGTCATACATTTCAAACGCACTTGACAATATCTGCATAAATAGAAAGAATGTAATGGAAAATAAGTTTTATATACTGTTTTTCAATTTTTCAAACTATATATATATATATAAAGTACATGTTCTACTGGGACTTGAACCCGGCTTCCTCACTTGCCGGATGAGTATGCTACCACTACACCAATAAAAACACTCCATAATATACTCACAGCTTCTGCCAAGAACTGTCACTTGTTCAGAGCCCAAGTTTTAATTTTTAATGCTGGGATATTAAGTTTTAATTTTTGTATTGCTTCAGCTTATTCTTTACCACATTACACATTTCCTCTAGAGTAAGATAATTAGTCACTGTGGGAAAATAACATATGAAATAGGGAAAAATTCTTAGAGGTACTAAATATTTACATACATGCAAAACTTAAAAGAAATGTTATTTGTTACGACTAAAACCCTCTTTGAGCAAACTGGTCACGTAAAACTATGCACATATAATTAACTTTTACAGTGCGTTTATAACACAGAACACTTTTTTAAAGTTAACTTTTCAACACTGAATCAACACTATGACCCATTACCATAGCTTACAGTAGGAGGTAGTGGGTGGGAAGTATATTTAAATCCTGGAATAAGTAATAAATAATAGAATTTGACCCCAGTTGGATGATTTAGCTTATAGTGCAGTTTTTTACAAACAATCCATTCACTTTTTTTAATTATGGTTTCAGATTACTGCAACTGACAACACACAGGGGGGCCACACCAACATTGAATTCAAAGATCCAGCCATCTGTACCTTATCTAGAATGTCCAGTAGTTCCATAAAGTGTTTGTTGTCTGCAACGGATCCTACACACACGTCAACAACTAAGGCAGCCTCAGCATTGCGCACTGCCATATCACGCTCCTCGTCTACACGCTCCAAGTGCGGCAACACGACTTGATCAATCAGCTCTTCTTCAAAGTGTAATCTAGCAGAAATTACAAGAAAATTAATGCTTTGTTTTTGATAATATAAGGACTGTCTAGGAACCAGGATTTTTCAGGATATTTGCCACTGTTTAGTAATTAAAGAAATCAGTAATACAACGTTTTAAAATCTGCACTCTGATCTCTTCCTCAGGTGAATAACTAAGCTAATGCATAACTACAATCTAGGTTAAAATTTAAAAATTATACCACAATATTGTACAGTATACACACATAAGTAAGGAACCACAACAAAAATTTTGTGTGTTAACTTTATATACACTATTTCTACAACATGCACTTAATACAAACAAAACACTAATTATTAAAACTGAACTTAAGAACAAAAGTCGTATTAAATCAGCACTGAACGACCATCCACTAACAACTGGCCAGAGACCAGTAGTAAATGGTCATTGCAGAAACAATATGGCTGCAAATCAGAAAATGAGTTGAGCTTTTTTATATTATATGTTGGTTGATTCTAAAACATGTCAAAACCATACTGTAATTGCACATTGGTTTATAATAAATCTCCAATCTGTTTGATACTTAAGGCTTCCTCGTTTAGTTAATTGTTTAAAACTGGCCACATAATTTTGACTGATCAGTTGGCCCGCTAATTTAATATATGAAGCCTCCTCCATTTTAAAGTTAAGGTTCCCGAGGTATTACGTTGGATTCATAAGACAATCTCGTCATATTTTAAATTTTAAAAGTGATTTCACACGGCAGTCTCGGAGTGCTGTTGCTATTCAGTACGGAACATAATTCTATATAATCTAACAATTTCACTTGGAACTAGTTCACTTCAAGTACATGTTCAAACAAAACAGAGGATATTGTCCATTCTACAGGGTGATTCAAAACTAAACGGCAATCTCTCGAGAGCTTATTCTATAGCTAAAAACAAGTAAAAAAAGTTCATATAACCATATGCCCGGAAACGCTTCGTTAGCGAGTTACGCCTAGCGAAAGATTTCGCCCGGATTTCAGAACCCTTGGTGAAGTCAGGCCATATAAAAATGGTAAAGGTAGTTACAAAGATACAAATACGATTGTTTTTTATGTTTTTATATCTGACAAATTTATTAAAATTCGTCCCAGAGCTGTAAATGCAATACTTTCAGAGATATCTTAAGTAAAACACAAGAATTGGTGCAAAGAAATAACACATTTTTGTGTTTAACGTAAGATTACTTCCATAAATGTTAAATAAAGGTCATTTTTTTCTTAAACAGATTTGTAGAACATTTAATCCTGAAAAGATTCATGTGAATTACTTAGGAAAAAAAATAATAATAGGTATTGAAATTTAGCTTTATTTAAAAATAAAACAGACGCACAAAAATGCATATTCTTATCTGCATAAAATATTAACTAATGTTTAGGTTGTGAGTAACAGCTGATCATTTATTCAACACTTTTTATCGTCATATTTTCTTTGCAAAGGTTGGCAATATCAGCTGATCAACAATTAAGTTATTGTATCTTTGTAACTACCTTTACCATTTTTATACGGCCTGACTTCACCAAGGGTTCTGGAATCCGGGCGAAATCTTTCGCTAGGCGTAACTCGCTAACGAAGCATTTCTGGGCATATGGTTATATGTACTTTTTTACTTGTTTTTAGCTATAGAATAAGCTCTCGAGAGATTGCCGTTTAGTTTTGAATCACCCTGTATATTTGCGACTTTACTCAATGTGTTTATTGTTTTATTCAGCTTCTTATCAAATCCAATCATATTACCTAAATCAGCTGATCATTCAAACATTTAATAATATAATACTTTGCTGATGTTTACTACTAATCTTCTTGTGGTGTTAACATGTTCAAGATAACGTGTACCCCATTGGGTACACTCGATCTTTCACAACTGCCTTTTTATACCTAACCGATCGGGTATACACCGGGCTTTTGTAAGGTGTGTCATGCACCCGATGGGGTACATGTTGCTATACATTTTCTTATTGCATTTTTATTGTTTGGCTGTCTTGGTGGTTTGTTAAATGTGATCCCACGATTAAATAAATACCTTAGACTATCGTATACCCCGTCAGGCACATGACTGCTTAATTAATTTTTAAGATAAATTATAGTCTAAGAGCTAGTGGTCGGCTACCTGTATGTATTTGACGAGACCTGGGTTTTTGTACAGTGAGGCCCCTGTACCCCCTGTACATGAGATGGGGAGTCACTAAGCTCCAGGTGGCCGACTTGGCGGGCTCTCAGGTAAGACAGGTATCAATTTTTGGGCAATTTCATAAGTATTTGATGACGTCTGCCGTTTTGTAATTTGAAACTATATTATTATTATTATCGGAAAATAACAATGGCAGACCATTATCGCGCGGATTTCATTATCATATACTATATCAAAATGTAAAAGGATTTTGAGGTTAAGAAAATTCCACAAATTAAAATATAAAGAAATTATTTTACCGGACGAAACTTATGATTCAGCATATCATAGTAGTTGTTATAAGACATTTACAGCATTAAAAAGGCAGTATTTGACGACAGATGTTGAAAAAAAGGTTCTATCACAGTCTAAAAAGTCTTTGTCTGCAATTGAACAGACATCTACATCAGCTGATAGTTCAATAATTGAGGATACACGTGTACATGATTCCCTTGAAAACAATGCAAACATTCTTGAGACAAAAGAAGCAGAAAATGAAATCGACGCTGAAGCTGAACTTTCGTTGGAGGAGGGGTCATCTTTAGATTCAGCAAAATCATCGAATGTTCAATTTTCGAATACTGTAGCTTCCGATATTGTAACTTCCGATACTGTAGCTTCTGCAAACTCAAATTTGTGTTTTTTTTGTAAAAAAAAAAAAAACAATTTCGATATAAAATTGATCCATTACGGACTTCAGAGAAGGATCAATTTAAAAAGAGTATCCTATTAATCTTTAAGCCAGATACTACAATTTACCAAGAAACTTTAACAAAAATAGAAAGTGTTCTCTCCTCTGAAATACATTACCATGAAATTTGTCGGCAAAATTTTAGGTATCAAAATAGATCACTCGTGGAAAGTCGTGTTCGTACTGCATGGCACATCTCCCGAGAAGTACATGAAACTGTTAATAAAGAAATATGTCATTTAGTTAAAGATGATGTGATAAAACGAGGACTTTGTTATTTTCTGAGTTATTTGCAGAAATAGTATCTTGAAATATTTAAAGAATTAAGTGAAAGCTCAGACCCAGCATCAATATTTAACGCATCTTATTTGGAAGAAAAACTTCGCAAGAAATTTGGCGATAAAATTCAAATTTTGACATCCAACAAAAAAAATTGTTGCCCCAACGGGTATTTCAACAATTGATGATCTTTACCCATTACAATTTTTAATACAATTTTCAATATTTTTAATCAGGGAGTAGCTAAGATTTTCGTTTTTACTAAAGTATGTCCGCTATATAGACGTCTGCCATGATCAATATAAGTTTTTAAGACCCTAATAAATAAAATATATCAATGGCAGATCTCGTCAATTACTTTCTAAATTTTATTTTTTTGAGCACTTTCAAAATTGTCTGCCGCAATGAAATCCGCGCGATAATGGTCTGCCATTGTTATTTTCCGATAATAATAATAATATATTTTTCAAATTACAAAACGGCAGACGTCATCAAATACTTATGAAATTGCCCAAAAATTGATACCTGTCTTACCTGAGAGCCCGCCAAGTCGGCCACCTGGAGCTTAGTGACTCCCCATCTCATGTACAGGGGGTACAGGGGCCTCACTGTACAAAAACCCAGGTCTCGTCAAATACATACAGGTAGCCGACCACTAGCTCTTAGACTATTAGTGTTTTAGGTAACCCTAGGAGTACAAGGAAAACATTGAAAAAACATATTGAAATAAATTTTTGTGTGCAAAACCTACATACATTTCTTTTTATACTTAGACGTTTAGTGTAAAAAAAATGATTACGGACTTTATCATTATTATTGAAAAAGTCAACAGCAAATAAAAAGTCCGGAAATAAGCTGTTGTCATGTATGTGTTAAAAGAATCACACATAGGACATCTTCCTCTTACCTTAACAGTTTAAATGCAGTCTATGTGATTAAAATGGTACATTTATAACATGTCTATTTAAATAAGATAAACTTTATTAATTTTTATCACTATGTCATATGTAATTATTTATCAGTGCTATATCATCATGGATTGGATCAATTATGTGTAAATCTCAGTGTGGAGGGATAGTTATGCATGACTCTTCTTTCACGATGTTTGTAAACAACAAAAGATTGTGTAAAGAGATAGATCACTGTTTAAGAGCTCTACATTGTCACAATTATGCAATAGACTAGAAACAAAAAATCTGTGATTCTTCAAATTGACAAATGAAACAATGCTTCAAAGTTATTTCACACACAGAAATATTTCAACGTACTAGATTCAAAACAAAAAATGAGTACTAGAACTCTGTGAAACACTGTGAATCTGTCAGACAATCACAATACTGATTTTTGAAACACTGTTAAAAATTGTAAACAAGATAAAGGTAACTCAAACCAAACGAGAACTGTCACATCACAGCATTAAGAAGCCAATAAAAAACCATATAAAATGTACCCAAAATAAGGAGTGTCTCAATAAGTAAAGGCAGCAATCAATGCATAAGCTACTGTTGATGCCAATACTATCGGTAAACAAAAAATTTATGTCAAAAAATTGTGGTAAACACGCCATAAAGGAATATCCATATTACCTTATTCAGTTTATTGTGTTTCATTATAGTTCACATAAATGCTGTGAATGTGTAGGAATGCATGAATGTATTGATTTATGACTGTAGAGAAGCTAATTGGATTTCGTCTCACATGAAAAATCAATAAAAAACCCATTGCTATTCTTTTCAAAAACTGGTGCATCTATGTGTAAAAGTGGTAGATCTTTTAAAAAAAAACTGTAATTTTGTTTCTCTCAAGAAGAAGAAAATAAATTTAACTTTAGCAAAAACATAATATTTTTAAATCTCTAAATGCACGCTAATTGAACCGAGGTCAAATGTTCTTCAATGTTTTAAGGGTTAAGTTGTATAGTGCTGTAGCCACCCACTATAATAATAACTGTTGATAACTAACTGTTAATAACTGTTGAAGTTCTTTTGAGTTAGTAAAATTGTATCTTGGTTTCAGGTCAGTCTCCATGGGTGGGTTATATTATTTGTCTAAGAAAGGGAATTGTGGGTAAGGTATTGGTGTTTTCATGTTTTTCTGAGTTTTGTGTAATTTGGAAAAAATGGATATTTTCATCCCATTTCATGTGGTCTGATGAATGAACAATATTGTCTAGGGTATTTGATTTGATTTATACGTTAATGTATTCTGGTTGACTGAAGGATGGATAAAATGGGGTTATTGTGTTTATTCCAGAACTAAGACACTTACCCTTTCATCTAAATCGAAAACATTGGTTTGTTAAACAATATAAATGTTACTTTTGAGGATTTTTAAATAGATGATTTGAAGTGTATTCTATTTTTTTAAAATGAAAGAGATATTAATCTTTTAATGCTCAGAATTTTTTCAAAAATTGGTATGGTTTGTCACGCTAAAAAACTGTAAAAAAAAGGATTGCACTTAAATGGTTCAATGCACATTATATACCATAGACAAAATAGATTAACCGTATTACCTATTTTCTTGAAAGACATTAGAGAGAACTTCCAATGCTCTAAGACGTATGTTAGTCCTGGTTTCTTGGTGTAGATATCTGTCAAGTATGGAGTGGAGTTTGCCCAGCCAGTTCGCTTGGGCGGATACCACAGAACCTGATAGGTAATTAATGAGTCGCATCACAGAACTCTCCTGCAACAATCAATACAGTACAATATAGTGATGTGTTGTGTTGGTTCCTAAAGTTAGTTATTATCCATATGCTCTTGGAGAATCATCCTAACAAGGAACTGGTAGTAAAATATCAGTCTCTTGGTCCTGGTTGGCACTATTTACGGCAATTTGAATGGCACATTGAATTGGGACTTTTTGGACATAAGTTTAGTTTCAAACTGTGTTTAGACCGTGATGTGTTCCTTTGATATATTAGTGTATTAAATTTAACATTTTGGTTTTTATTGTGTCTTGCATAGTGTTTTTTAAGAAAAGACAAACTTATTTTGTATTTACAGTAACTATCTAGCTATGAAATTGTTATATTAATATCATGCACTGAACTGTAACGCATAATCATTGTTGGATGATAGAGCAGTTGCTGAGCAGATTAAATTAATGCCAATCTGACAATTAAACCATCTAGGATTCTCGATACATACTAATGAGAACTGGTGGGGCTGAAATCTAAAACTAATCTATCTTTAGAAATATGTGTTGAAAGTATTTGAATAGGATTCGAAATATATTAATCAAGTAAAAAGAACTAGGAAATAAAAAATTGAAAACAAAAAGCTTCAGTAATTAAGAATAAAAATCCTAATATCTTTGTATAAACTGAACAAACAAAATGTGTTACCGGGCGGATGGATGAGCAGCGATCTATCAGCTGGAATACTGCCCGCACTGAGCCAGTAAACTGGCCCAGCTCTATCATGGTCTCGATGGTACACAGGGTCTCGTGCAGATGAGTTGTGATGAGCGGTATTATCGGATCACAAGGTGTCGTCTCTACAACACATAACATATATCACTTTACATTAAAACATTACAAATCAAAACACATACTGCAGTTTTACGTTCATATAGTTATATAAAATATAAGTTATAGTACATAATTGCATATAATAATTTATACAGGGTGGGGCAGAAGAACTTGCTTCTTTGATTTGGGCACCACAAGCGATTGTTTTTTTCAAAGAGGGTGGGAGTATATTCAAAAGAGCAGTTCATAATTTTTATGATCCACTCAGTTTATCTGTTTTATGGAATGGACATAGGTGGAGCACAAGTTCACTGTTGAAGTGTATTTTTCAAACGGATGTTCAATCAACGCCATGCACAGTTCATAATGTTTATGATCCACTCAGTTTATCTGTTTTATGGAGTGGACATAGGTGGAGCACAAGTTCTCTGTTGAAGTGTATTTTTCAAACGGATGTTCAATCAACGCCATGCACAGTTCATAATGTTTATGATCCACTCAGTTTATCTGTTTTATGGAATGGACATAGGTGGAGCACAAGTTCACTGTTGAAGTGTATTTTTCAAACGGATGTTCAATCAACGCCATGCACAGTTCATAATGTTTATGATCCACTCAGTTTATCTGTTTTATGTAGTGGACATAGGTGGAGCACAAGTTCACTGTTGAAGTGTATTTTTCAAACGGATCAACGCCATGCACAGTTCATTCTTGCTGGTTATGTTTCTGGCTGGCATTCTATTGTTCCATGGATAAATAACTTCAGAGAAACTGATGATAAGAAGGAAATTTAAATAGTTAATAATTTTTTATATAAAACGAACAGGTGGGTAGTTTCAGAGGTTTCTGACCATTACATTCGTATGATTCAAGAGTTTTTTGCCAACAGTCGATGAGATGGATGTGGGGGCTGTATGGTTCTAGCAGGACAGTGCAACAGCACGAGTGTTAATTGCAATTTTACAGAAACACTTCCCTTGGACATTTTGTCTTCATAAGAGTTAATCTGCATGACGAAGATCAGGTTGTGTAGTGTTGATTTTAATTTACTCAACGTGATTTCAACCATGTGAAGAAGTTCAAAGCGTATTAGCTCGATTAGGCGTCCTATGTTGTTGTTTTAATTCAAAGTATTTCAATTATTAGGTTACAGTATATTGCCCAAGGTTGGCGATGACAAGGTTCTAAATGTGAGTTTTACTCTACTTCAGCAATAATCAAACAAATGTACATTTTAAGTTAATATGAAAGTATTGAGCCACATTACATGTCGTGGTTCAATTCACAGTGAAGTTAAGATAACGCGAGCAAGTGGTCACTATCATGTATTTCAAACAAATGTCGTTGAGTTTGTTGATGATTTCCCTCCATTGAAAATATTATTGTTTGTACTTATTTGCATAATTTTATTTTAGATCAATTTATAATATGATTGAAAAGTAATTTCAACGATGTCTTGTCACTAAAACACTGTACTAACCAATATATCATGTCATGGTTAATAACTTCTTTTGTTTAACTTAAGATTTTTATGTTTGGAAATAAAACATCATTTCACTCAACAATCTCACTTGCTTTGACCTGTAATAAAATTTACCAAAATTTACGAGAACATGTGCTTCTTTTACTGAGAGATGAATGCATGTCCTTTCATATTCACTGCTGTGACCAGAAGAAGGAAGAAGGCTGAGAAATCTGCTAAAACCGTCTGAGGCTCACATACCGAAAGTTGTCAGCTCTTCAGCCTCCAACCAAAACTATTATGTTTTACTTTGGTTTTAGTTATTACAGCCAATAAATATCAAATTTCTTTATTGATTATCGTAATCAAATAGCTCAAATTTATTTCAGATTGATCATGTTTTATTAATTATTTTAGACTTACATATGATGAAAAACAGAACATATGTTTTGCTTTATCAGCTATTTGTGGGACACGTCAATTTCCACTCTCCGATCTTGCTGTGAACCATTTGAAATTTAAATTTGACTGATTTTGATCTGTTACATGCACTGGTCAGCACAGTCGCCTGATTTAGCCCCTTGCGATACTTTTTATGGGAGCTATTCAAATCACTGGTTTATAATGATCATCCTAGGACCTTGGTTTAACTGAAGAACAACATTCTTCAAGCTACTGCCAACATGCCAGTCAGTATGCTGGAAAAAGGTGAACAAAACTTCAGAGTCCGATTAAAATGTAAAAATGAAATGAAAAATTCTTTATTTATACAGGCAAAAGAATAAAGAATAAAAATATTATCTGGCATGCATGATTAGTGCAGTGTATTGTTGACAATGAATGCCATTGATTTTGTTGGTTAATTTCATTTTCTTAATTCTTGAGGTGTGAACAAATGTTATTACTTCAAAGAAAAACACACTTAGGTAGCAAGGTGTACTTTGTTTACCCAATTGTACTAACAGTACTAATAGGTTTGATTGTTGTGTGCTGTGCTGTGCTGAAGCTCCCTTTTCAGTGTGATTTTTTATATGTTTTGTGTGTCGTGAGTAAATTTTAATTTAAGACAAGTAATTTGATACTCTAACATTTTTACTTAATATATAGACTTGACTTGGATCTCAAAAAATAATTAACTATCAAAGATTTTATTTTTGACCAAGCAATTAACCTATAAACTAGTTTGAGTGAGTAGGTTTTCACTAACAAGGTTAAACCAAGTTTTGTAATGGAAAAGTGTGGAACATTTTGATATTTTTAATTAATTAACGTAATAAAAAAATTAGCCACAGATTTTTATTGTATTGTATTGTATCTTGAGATACTCTATTTGAGAGACAATTTTTGACAAAGATACCTGTTTAGTCCTGTTGGTTGACAACTGATACAAGTGGCTATTTGGCAAATATTTTCTTATCAGCAGTGTAGCTCACTGACATAGTCCTAGACATCTGGAGTGAAAGACCTGAGTTCAAATCTCATTGAGGGATTATACTTTTTGCCTCATAAATTTTTGTGATAATATATTTATTTTATTATTATTATTATTATATTTCCATAAATAAATAAATATATACATTTTACTTTCTTATTACTACATTAAACTTGAATTTTATTTTTGTTAGACATGAAAGTAATGAAAGAAAAGGAAGTCAAATATCCATGTCGAAATTGTGGCAAAAACGTTAGTGGCAATTGTCGAGCTGTCCTTTGTAGAGATCAATGTTTGAAGTGGTACCATCTTAAATGCACTACACTTTCTCTTAAGGAATTTAAACAAATAAACAAAGTGAACACTGAATGGTCTTGTAATAAATGTAGTATGAAGCAGTTATTAAATGGTAGACAAGAGACTCAATGTGAAATATTAGAAACAAATAATCCAGTTGTAATTGATGAAAGTGAGAGTTTGTTGTTAAGTGAAAACAGTGAAAAACAGATACTAATAAATGCAAATAAAGAATTGCGGGAAGAATTGGAAAATGTAAATATTATGTTAAGAACATTAAATGAAGAGGTAAGCCAGGCAAATAAAGAAATCATAACTTTAAGGAATCAAAAAGTCCAACTAGAAACAATTGTACTGCAGAAAGAGGAAGAAATCATTAAACTTGATATGAAAATGAATGAGTTCAAAAGCAAATATGAGGAAAACTACTTTTTGGTTGGAAAAAAGAAAAATGAACGTTACAGTTTACCAAATATATCTAGTTTAAAACCTAATACTCAAGTAAGTCATCTAAAAACTATTCAAACCAAACTCTACTCATCAGCAGTTAGTGAAGGAAGTAAATTAAATCATTTGAACATCCCCCATAATCCAAACAAAAACAAAGACGATGGAAGTTTTCTTTCAGAAAATCGTTTTTATCTGTTGACACCACCGGACCAAGATGCCCAAAGTAGCTCAAACTCTGTGGCAACTGAAGAAGAATACGTTTCTGACAAGAAACTTTTGATTTGTGCAGACAGTCATGGTAAGGATTTATCTTGGCATATTAACAAATGCAAAAAACCAACCTTTAAAAATTATCAGCCTGTTGGTTTTGTTAAACCTGGAGGCCGTACCAAACAGGTTTTAAATGAGAAGAACTTAAAACAAGAATTAACCGATAAAGAAGACATCCTGATTGTTGTTTGTGGTTCCAATGATGTTGCCAGAAACTAAGCACATGAAGTATTGGACAGTATAAAACGTACTTTTGACCTTTGTACTGATAACAAAGTGATTTTAGTAGATTTACCTCAAAGATATGACTTACCGGACTGGTCATGTGTGAATAAAGAAATTAAGAAAACTAATTTGAAACTAAAAGCTTTAAGTGACCATTATGATAATGTGAGTTTTGTAGAAGCAAGTACAGCTGGGAGATACATGCATACTGCACATGGTATGCATTTTAATTCAGTAGGAAAGACATGGTTGGCAATGAAGATATGGGAGACCCTGAGACACATCACCGGAGAATCGATGTCACCTCGATCCAGGGCTACCAAACCCAATTGGACTAATGTTCTCTCCATGCCAGCGGGAAACTTCACATTGTCAGAAGAGGGGTTGAAGACATAAGACTTTACAATAACATAGACCAATTTTCTGATAGCATTACAATTTTTCATATAAATATTCAGTGTCTTAGAAATAAGGTTAATGAATTAGATATATTTTTAAATGAAGGTAAATATGATATAATTTGCCTTAATGAACATTGGCTTGCTCCTCTGGAGGTGGATCTCTACTTGCCTAATGGGTATAATTTGGCAGCCAATTATTGTAGAAAAAATTTAGGACATGGGGGAGTATCTATAATTATATGTTAGTAATAGTTTTGTATATGATTATGAACCAATAAATGTAGAGCAATTTAGTCTTGAAAAGATGTTTGAAGTAGCATCAGTTGTTTTCCCCAGTATAAAACTAATTGTTATCACAGTTTATAGAACACCAGATTCAATTATTGAAGTGTTCAATGATGCTCTAAATAATCTGATTCTCTTTTTGAATAAATGTAACAAATTTAAGAGTTGTAATCTGGTTATAACTGGTGACATTAATTTGGATATTCGTTTTACAGATAAAAAAATAATTAATTTTCAGAATATGTTAAGATCTCATAACCTGTATTGTTTAAACAAAAACCCAACTCGATTAAATGCCTGTCTTGATAACATTATTACAAACAAACATAATGACGAATATTCATGTGAAATAATTCAGCCACATCTCTCCGATCATTTAGGATTAAAACTTAATATTAAATTGAAAATCAATACCGGAAATTATAAAAATAATTGCAAGGACCAAACAACAGTAAGTACTTTTAGACCTTAGAATAATTATTCTGTAAATAGTTTTATAAGTAGGTTAAGCAGGTTAGATTGGCTTGGTGAACTGTCAAAGTTCTGTTCTGTTGAACAGGCTTTTCAATTTTTCTTGGAGGCTGTCTCTGATCTTTATAACCAATTCTGTCCTATAAAAAATAAAAAATAATCAAAACATAGAGATTTTCGGTCTGTTAAAAACTGGTACACTCCAAAATTAAAACATATAAAAAATTTACTTTTACCTTATTTTGACAAATCTAAAACCAACACAGTGTACAAAGGACCTTATGCTAGATTTAAAAAATCTATAGGTATGAAATTAGAATAGCAAAGTTGAGAGCCAATGATAATTTTATAACTACTTCTGACAACAAGTGTAAGGCAGCTTGGAAGGTCATAAATTCAGAAATGGGGAGGGAGAGCAGCAACAAAAATCATAGTTTTCCTTTCTCCGCTGAAAATTTTAACGATTACTTTGTAAATATTTGTAATGATATTATACCAAATTCAAACCCAGCCAATATTGTAAATGTAGACAAAATGCTAGAAACAACACATTTTAACATTGTAAATAATTTTAAATGGAATTATGTAACTGTAATTGATGTAGAAAGATGTATTAAAAAACTCAGTAGTTCAAAGTCCGAAGATTTTTGTGGTTTATCAAATTATGTATTAAAGCAATGTTACAGTGTTTTGCTATGTCCTTTGGCCTATTTGATAAACTGGATGTTTTTTGAGGGTATCTATCCTAAGTGTCTGAAACTTACCATTACAATACCTGTTTTTAAGAAAGGAGATATTTACTCTCAAAGTAATTATCGTCCAATATCACTAGTCTCAGTTATTTCAAAAGTTGTAGAAGCTATAATTAAGGAACAACTCAATAAGTACTTTGAAATAAATAGATTTCTATCATCAAGTCAATATGGTTTTAGGAAAGGTCTTTCTACCATCAATGCTATAGAAAATTTAGTGTCCTATGTATTTCAAGGATTTGAAGAAAAAAATTATACTCATGCAACCTTGTTGGACCTAAGTAAAGCGTTTAACATTGTGTCTCACGATATTCTTATGACAAAACTTGAATTTTACGGTATTGTGCAAAATGAGCTAAATCTATTAAGGTCGTACTTGAGGGACAGATATCAAATGGTTAAAACTGGTGAAGAACAATCAAGCCTGCAAAAAGTATTAAACGGGGTTCCACAGGGCTCAGTACTTGGGCCATTTCTTTTTATTATTTTTACTAATGACCTCCCAAGTTTCTTATCCAGTAATTGTGCTTTATATGCTGATGACACAACATTGTTAAATGCAGGAAAAGATCTTAATATATTACTCGAAGACAGTGAAACCACATTTAAAAAGTCTTGCATATGGCTTAAAAATAATAAATTATTACTTAATAAAAATAAGACTGAAAGAATTGTTTTTGGGCTTAAAAACACTGAAAATAGATCTGTTAAACTCCTAGGAATAAATCTAGACTGCAAGCTTAGTTGGAATGAACATACAAATCAATTGTGTAAAAAATTGGCTCAAGTTCTTTTCTTATTAAGGAAACTAAAAACATGTACCAGTAGGGAACTTATTTTAACACCTTGCCTGCCACCATAAGAGATTCTCAAGATTCCTGGATTGCCAACTTGTGCAGTCGTGTTTTTGGTTGTGAAATTAGTTTTGGACTATTGATACTGGTTAATAAAATTGATTTTCAAAAAACATATGTTAAGGGGATGGGGGTTAACTCAGACCCGATCGGGTTGGCAACAATATTTTTCAACAAAAATTGCCTTTAAAAAATTGTTGCCGACCCGATTGGACCGACGTTCAAATTTCAGTCGACCTTGATATTTTACTTTATACTACTGTGATGACAGAGTGTGTGTGCACTGGCTGACTAGCGCCAGCTGTTACCAGACACCAGCTGGTGCCAGACACAGTCCCTCACTCGTCCCCCACTCCTTTTCCTTGCCGCTTACAGCTGTAACACGGGTTGTTTCGCGCCTAAATACTAACGTCATTGATATTTCACGTCTTTATATCCACGCTGTGTCTATCCGTGTACATAGGCATTATTGTAATTGTGTTACTGTAACAACTCTCCAAGATGGGTGAAAACCTAGAGGACAATGACATACAGTTGTTTCTGGACGTTCCGATGAGCAGTGAACATGACATACTCGGAGTGAGTGAAGGCGGAATCGGAATAAACATTGATTCTGATGTTTCTGATTCGGACAACATGGAGGACGACGAGGACTTCATCACTTACGACTCTATATTTGAAACTGATGACGAAAGTGCTGTGGCTGAGAATGAGAATGATGTTTATGAGGAAATGGAGGTAGGCCTAGACGTAAACTTTGACAATATTTCTGGAAATACTATAAATAATGTGAGTGAGAACGGCGGTATCGAAAATGCTAGTTTGAACTTGATCAATGTAGATAATGAGGGCCAGGAAGCTTTAGTTGTTGGGGATGACACTACTCTCGCTGATAAGTATAAAAATCTTAAGGGAAAATCAGATAAGGTAAATATGAAAGTAGAGGAAGAGGGTAAATGGAAATTGTTTTATGGTAAACAAAAATATATTGTTTTTGTTGGAAACGAAAAGTTTAATTTCAATCTACCAAACACAGCAAAACCAATTGATTATTTTTCGTTGTATCTAACTGATGATATCCTGGAGATCATGGTAGTCGAAACCAACAGGAATGCTGCACAAGTGTTGAATACAATGAGACTAAATCGCAGCAGTAGGCTTAAAAAATGGACAAGCACCAATATCGATGAAATGAAAAAGTTTTTAGGACTAGTTTTGTATATGGGCTTGGTCCGAATGCCTGAAATAAGTGACTACTGGTCATCAAAGATGCTATATAGAAATTTGATAGCAGGTCGTGTAATGAGCCGGAACCGGTTTCAGTTGCTATTACGCTTCTGGCACTTCAATAACAACGAAAATATGGACCAAGAAGGCCGTTTGTCCAAGCTTTTGCCGCTTATTTCTCACCTCAATGAGTGTTTCAAAAGGAAAAAAAGTCCAGGTAAGGAGCTTGTGGTTGACGAGAGTATGGTCCCGTTCAGAGGTCGTCTGTTTTTTAAGCAGTACCTCCCTAACAAAACCCACAAATATGGGATCAAAATATTTAAGATTTGCGACACAACAGGCTACACATTATAAAATAAAAGTGTACATGGGGAAGGGGACCTGCAATGAGGATGGGGTGACAGTAGCGACATCAGCTGTCATGGAGCTAATGACTGATTATGTAGATAAGGGTCATATACTATTTGTAGACAATTTCTACACATCCGTGGATCTTGCCAACTCTCTATTAGCAAGGGATACTCACTTAGTAGGTACGGTAATGAGCAACCGTGCCTGGTTTCCCCACAAAATTACAATCCCTCCACAGCTGAAGATAGGGAAAGGTGAAATGAGCTGTTTAGAGTACCCTTCTGGCATAGTGTACACAAGGTGGGTGGACAAGAGAGAGGTAAGACTCATGTCCACAATTCATCCTCCAGGCTACGTTGACACTGGGAAAAAAACCAGACAGGGTGATCCTATAATGAAACCCTTAGTTGTGGTAGAATACAACAAGGCTAAAATGGGCATAGATCTGTCAGACCAGATGTCCTCCTACAACACGCCAGTAAGGAAGTCGATGCGCTGGTACCACAAAATCGCAGAGGAATTACTCCTGGGAACAGCCATCGTGAATGCATGGCTTGCCTATAAGAACGATGCAGATGCTACCGGTACTGCCCAACGAGGAAGGAAAAATGTTTACTTGATGAAAACGTTCAGAGAAAAACTAGTGTTTAGCCTCCTGGGGTTAGAAGATGAAATTGTGGCTCCTGTTCGCGTAACTGGTCATCACTACGTTTCAGAATCATCTACGTTTGTTGGAGAAGGTAAAAACAAACGTAGATCAAGAAAAAACTGTAAGATTTGCTACCAAACAGCTATGCTTCAAGGAGGTCGACTTGCAGCCAAGAATCTTAAAAAAGTGACCACTTTTTGTGAATTATGTCCAGGGAAGCCTTATCTCTGTAAAGACTGCTTCAAGAATATTCACAAATAAATTTGAATACAACTATGTAATCCTCTATTTCACATATCTTTGTGGCCTATTCATAATAAACTTAAAACCTTTCTATCCTCAAACATATCTTTGTAACCATAATAAACTTTGTTTTTCATAACAAATTGAATATGAAATTTAATTTACTACCCAATAACTCAAAACTAGCAGCTTCAAATACTTAATTTAAAAAATTCCCCATACAATGTTGGTGAGGAAAGTACAATATTAAATTAAAACAACGTTTGTTTCAATTATTTAAAAATGTATAAAAGAAAAAACCTAAAACATAAAAAAAAAAAAACCTGCCGACCCGATCGGGATTCAAATGTTAACGATATTGCATGGTGTTTTTAGCTAACCTATAAACAACAAAACAACTCCAGACAACGTTCTCTAATTAGTCTCATATCTGTTTAGAAAACTTAGTTCAGTCATTTGCAACTAGAGTCGAGCGTAACGCTCACAGCGGCAACAAAGAAAAACCATGGAAACGTCATTGTGCCGGCCGATCGGGTCGGCATTGCCGAGTTGTAGCAATTACGTCGCCGACCGATCGGGTCGGCATGGCAGGCAAGGTGTTAAATGCTTACTACTCTTTTTTTCACTGTCACCTATTATACAGTACAACTCTTTGGGGAAACTCCTCTGGGGCTCAACAGGTTTTTATATGGCAAAAGAAGGCGATTAGATGTATAGTGGGAATTGGGGACACTGAATCATGTAAACCGCATTTTATTGATCTGAGTATTCTAACGTTACCCTGTGTGTTCATGTTTCAATCAATTATGTATGTTAAAGACCATTATGCAGAATTTAATTTACGAAGCAGTAAACATGTATATAACACCAGAAATAAAAACCTTATTGATGAAAAATTTGTACATCTAAGTAAGACGAAAAGTAATTACATACATATTGGCATAAAGCTTTTTGACAAATTACCTCTAAATGTAAAGTCTTTGTCTGTAAATAGTTTTAAATTAGTTCTTAAGAAATGGTTTTTAAAAAAAGCTTTTTATAGTTTAGACGAATTCTACAATGTTTCATTAGATGACATAATATTTTAGGTGTAATATTTATATATCATAATTTATTCTCATATTTTGTAATGTTTTATTATTTGTTGTATTTATTGATTGTTAATTTTATTAATTGTTATGTTTGTTAATTGTTATAATTTGTTCACTGTTATATATTGTTAATTGTTATATTTATATTAAGGCACATTGATAAACAACAAGCTATCTTACATCAAATTTGCACTGAAGTCAAATGTCTACTATTTTATTTATATCATTGTGCTACCATTTAATTGACTAATGTGACAAAGCCTATTGTAACATATGTTATTTAACGGCAATAAACGAATTGAATTGAATTGAATTGCGGCTCTTTTTAACGCAAAATTAGCAGTTATACCAAGTTGGCAGAATTCATTCAGGGGGTAAGGTAACATAAAAAAACATTCATACTCAACACAATTCATCTTGTTTTATAAAATATTTTTACAAGTAATTAAAATTAGCAATTAAGCCTTCTTTTTATTTAATCATTATTAACAGTTAATTGCTAAGGTAAGATCAATGTAGTGTACATAACTGGTTGCTATTTAAATGCATCAGACTTAAGGAGAACTACATTTTTCTGCAATTATTATCAATTGAAAGATTTGGGAACTCCTGACTCACCAATTTGACTGATGACAGCTTCAAGCACACAGACTATGATGGACCACCAGGCGTCGACTAGTTGTAGTCCATACTTCGTTACAACTCTGTGCATAGCCTGTACCACCTCGAAAACCACTGTTACGTGACCTGACTTCGCTGCCTACACACAACAATGTAATGATTATTATATCAAATCTACACAGTGATAGACTCAAAATTATATTCATAAATTTCATAAAGGGTTCTATGAGTTTAAATTTTTTTAATGTAATCTTTAATATTACTTAATGCCTTAAAGTCTATGGCGCCCTTTGGGTAGGCCAAAGATAAGATGGTGCGATCAAGTGGTCGAAGATGTGACCCGGTGTGGAGGGTCTGTGGATCTGGCGGAAGACAGGGTGGCGTGGAAGAGGCTCATAGACGAGGTAAAGAATCGACTGAGATTTGTTACGCCCCGGCAGTAAGTAAGTAATCTTTAATATATTTATATTTGTAGAATATCACTTTATTAAAAAAAAAGATCTTTTGGCTCACTGACTAAAACATGGCAAATTTCTACTGAACATAGATTTCTGAAACTCCAAGTTTTAAAACACTTAGTGTTACGTGTACACCACTTCTGTGATTTAGGAAGGGCAAATCCAGACTTTTAGAATCTCCAATCTGATTTAGAATCTTCAAAATTGATAACAGATTCTTGAATATTGAATCCTAATAATAGTTCTTTTACATTAAATATAATTTTAATAATTAACATCATCTCCAATTGAATATCTACAATTCTTAACCTTTTGGAGATTGTTTGATAATATAAAAATTAATTTAGGATACCATTTTTTTAGAGGGATTTGGAGAAGTCCAAAGAAACGGTTATATTTTAAGAACAAAATCATATTCCCCACCTTTTACTTTAATGTGATAAAGGTGTCATGAATTTAATGTAATGTGAATAATGAGATAATCATATCCAGAATATATGTCTTAAATCTGGAAATAATAAGAGCATATATTTGTATCACTTATAAAATGTATTTTAAACTCAAAATGTTATAAAAACTAGTTTTAGTGATAGTCATCCACAAAGAGTCGCAGCAAGTTCATAACGATGCACAAACATACGAGGGCCATCCGGTAAGTAGTACCCGTTTCCGCCGCATGAGGCGCTGACGACGCGAGTAGCCGCCGGTCAAGGTCAGATCGCTTCAGTGGCTTGTCTGCCTTCTCTGTTACAAGTTCCGTGACGCTAGCATTGCCTGTGTTGTTTCTGTGGCAGTTCATGTTTAAAAATATTTAAAACGCCGCCAGTTGTGAAGTGAGGGCTGTAATAAAATTTCTCAACACAAGAAACGTTCGACCTTGTGATATTCATCGCCAATTAAAGGAAGTGTATGGAGACAATGTGATGGAAGAGTCATCTGTTCGGCGCTGGTGTTGTAATTTCAACTTGGGGAGGGGGAACACACACGACAATGAGCGTTCAGGGAGACCATCTGTCATTACAGATCAACTGCTGGGTCAGTAGACGAATTTGTGAGGAACGATCGGCGTGTCACAATTGATGATATCTGTGAACATTTCCCTATTGTTTCTCGAACAATTGTTCATGAAATTGTCAAAGACCATCTGCATTATTCAAAAATTTGTGCAAGGTGGGTCCCTCGCATGCTTACAGATGAGCACAAAACCAAGCGTATGGCTGCTGCATTCACATTTTTGGAACGTTATTCTGATGAAGCAGACACGTTCTTGAATCGCATAGTTACTGGTGATGAAACGTGACTTGGCCCCTTCAGGTTTTCATCTCTTTACAAAACTTAAAGAGTTTTTGGCGGGAAAAAGATTTGACAGCGATAAAGAACTTAAAGAAGGCGTGACTACGTATTTCAATCGGCTGGCGGCGGAGGAATATGACGCTGGAATACAAAAACTCGTCACATGTTATGACAAATGCTTAAATTTGCTTGGAGATTATGTGGAGAAGTAGTTTAAGGTATTCTCTTTTCAATAAAAATGTTTATATTTGTTAATATTTACTTCTGTGTCTTTATTTCACAAACGGGTACTACTTTCAGGATGGCCCTCGTAAATGTAGAAAGTACTAACTGTAAGCAATACATTAATTACAAACGTACAATAATTTGTCAATTAGATTATCTATTTACAGTCTTAAAACCGTAATAGCGATCGGCAATTTGTGTTATGCCGACCAGCGATTATTAATGACGCAGCGGATCTCCTCAGATTCAATAATCAAATTCCATCGACTAATTCTCAAATCCGAATGTTTGCTGAAGATTCTGTGGATTCCAGAATTGGCTTCGGCACATCAAACGCTAGTGGTAACCTTATTACTACAAGATTTAGAACACATGACCTATTAATGTCTGATAGCCTAACATCGGTGACCACATATATTCTAGGAGCCTTTGACCAGTTTTTCATAACATCTAGAAGACCTAACATCTTCTTTATAAGCCTCTAGAAGACTCCAGTCTCCAAGTCTAGCTGTTCATTAGGATATCTGGCTCCAGGATGATCTGATTTCAGGGAGCGTCTGGTTTCTAAGATCTTCTGTTATCTAGGAAGTCTAGGCCAATAGAACCTCACAATCTCTGGTAGCTCTTGATACAAGGAAGCTTCAACCTCTAATAATTTTCAGTTTGTGGGAGCCTCTGGTCTGTGGGAACTATTTAGTCTATGAAAGCTCCTGATCTTTGGAAGCACAATAGCCTCTGAAAGTTTTCACCACTAAGAGCTCTGATCTCTGATAGTTCCCCTATCTCAGCCAATTGTGGCTTACCCAGTATACATTACCGGTCTCAGGGAACTCTAGGCAACTCCCAGTCTTTGGAAATTACTGACAATAGAAGCTATCAGCCTCTGGAAGCTTCCAATTGATTGGTTCTCATCCTGTGAGTGCTTACAGACAATTACTGACCTCTTGGCTTAATGTTTTGCTCTCTAGGACCTAACATCTGGAAACTCATAGCCACTAAGGGTTTCCAGTCTGTTAATGCACGTGTCTGTGAACTCCTCTTCCCTAGTAACTCCTAGCCTCTGGAGCTCCCTGATTATGGCAGATCCTGGCCACTGGGAGTTACCAAACTGTACTACATGCAGGCCTGTTTGAGCCTCTGGACTAGAGAAATGTAGGCAGAGCTCTCTTGGAACTTATACAAACTCTTCTATCGCTTTGGAGCTCAAGACATTTAGATGGCACTTTTACATTTGACCACTCTACTGAATGCAGTTCCCCACCACCATAAACTCCTGATCTATGCAATTTATTGAGCCATCAGCAATCTAGTTTGTCCTGGTTCGCTCTGGACCTCTACATTTGGAGCAACTATAATTTTTGGCTCTCATTAATTATCTTCATTCAGTTACGCAAACAAACAAAAAAAGAAACAATGACTGCTTACACACTTTGTATAACATTTACAATGTGTGTTTGTTGCAATCAGTACTCTTACCGTTTTTTAGCAAATTGTATTTCCCAAAACTATATCTACTGATACTATAAATACTCTATATACCTACTTTGAAGATTTTTCCATAGTATGGCCATGCTAACTCAAGTTAAAATGCATGCATTCGTAAGAGTTCCATGTCAGCTGTGATGATTACAAATGCATGAAGCTCCCATCCTCTTGCATCATGTCAATGTTGATTAACTTGTGAAAATTACCATTTATTTTACAGGATGTTTATACTGGTTTTAGTTCAAAGATATGTATCCATTAGACATGCAGGAGAGTCGCGTAGAAACTGTTTATGATCATTGACATCCACCACCTTGTTTCAGAACTAAATTTTGATCAACTACTTACGGACAAGAATGCAGGCAGTACACTGGAGTAAGTGCACTTAGAAGCAAGTTTATCTATTCGTTTGCAGCTCCAGAGGGCAAATGTGATGTGGAAGACTGCACCGCGCAGCAGGCTAGCATCACTGCGAAGTGACTCCCTTTGCAGCATACTTACCATTGTGTAGATACCACAGTGGCCCATGTGGGTGCCCAGAAAGTTTCGCATTATCTACAACACAAATAATCATTTTTTTGCTTTAAATGAAGAATGGAGAACATTTAATTGAACTGAAAATAACTTTATTATTTATGAAATATTTATAGTCCATGATAGAAAAATGGTCAGGACCTTACGAGTGAGTCCCGTAAATGCCTACCTTCCAACTTTGCATACAGTAGGCCTCCTTATTGACAGTGCGACACAGGCAGCAGATGTATATCTCGACTGACTGCGAGGGCAGAGTGCTGTAACACACTATATTTTCCAGCACTTGGAGGCATAATGTGACTACGTTAGTATCTGGACACTTCATGGCCATTATGCTGATATTGCTGTAACAATACACACTGTTGAAAACACTACTAGTTATATGCTACTGCAAAAAATGAAGGCATCATGTCTATGATTTCAATTTATTTAAAGGAATGGTTTTTGTTGTATATGCCAAATTATCGTTACGGAATACAAGTTAATATTAATTAAGGACCCAACAAGTCCTACTTAAAATTGTGTCATTGTCTGTTTGTTATGATACCTCTTGATAGACAGGTTCTAGAGACTTGAAACTTTAATACATATGTTCTTCTTAGTAACATATTTAGATTGGTCTCAGAAAAAATAACAGAATAAACAAATTTGTAAACAAACGAAGTACTACATATGATATTGGAACTATTATTAACAATGAAGAAAAACTTACTTGAAATTGGGAGAGATACATACAGATTTGGATGATCTGATAATAAAGAATAGTTATAAAGGAGAAACAATTTACAAAATTGTGATTTTACTTATTTTTACATAAACATGCTCTATGGAAACAATTTAATACTCAAACATTAGTTTATTGTAAAATATTTATAACTTATAATATTGTATAATATGTAGGCTAATCATAGCGTCAATAAACACACTGATAGTGTATAATATAATAAACAGTACTTTTATTATAATTTATGCTTTAATATTAATTAATTAATTTTACAATGTCATATGTATACATTTAACTGATCATTTACAGACAGCTGAGTCTGAAAATCATGTGATGTATCCTCTCGTTTCACATTGGTCAGAGAAACCATTCAATATAGAAATACCTCTGATATGTCTATCAACCACATGATTACTTCAGTTTGAGTTCTTGCTATAATAGATGTCTTAAGCTCGTTGCCCTTTTTGGTTGTTTTGTACTTACTTCTTCGGATCTTTCTTTGCCACCCGCCGCTGTAATTGTTACATTGTAACCTGCTGTACTTATGAGTTCTTTGGTCTCTAATATTGAACAACTTGTTCTGTGGGGCTCAAACACCATTTCATCCTTACCCTGGAAGCTGCGTCAGCAATGTATAAGTTATGTGAACTGTGCTCTCTACTGTGTAAACAGTTCTATTGACTGTGGATACCCAGAGTGACAACCCATAAACTGTCTAGACGTTCTATTGACTGTGGATACCCAGAGTGAAACCCATAAACTGTCTAGACATTCTATTGACTGTGGATACCCAGAGTGACAACCAATAAACTGTCTAGATGTTCTATTGACTGTGGATACCCAGAGTGACAACCAATAAACTGTCTAGATGTTTGTGAGCCATGCTATTTCTAGGTGAAAATGAAGACATCACTAGTATAAATCCTATTCATAATTCCTATTGCTGAATGTTTTTTCCCTTTATTTAACTTAACCTAATCCTCACCAAAGTTTTTATAGATTCAAAGATAGATTAATTGTTTTCTTGTCATTGTCTGTCCAAGTCACATTTTATTTTGTAGTAACCCCATAACTATACATTTGTGATCCTTTTAACTGCACATTAAGTGTCTAATACCCCTTTATCATACAGGTGGATCTCTGACAATTTTATGAAGGCCCAGGATGTACCCTACTGAGTACACACTTTAAAATCATTTTGTATATCCAACAGGATGCACACCGTCACTAATATATTACATCCACCATGGCAACAAAGAGGAATAAGTGATACCTTGCTTTCACAAAAAGATTTATTATGACTGAATGAAAGCCTTCCAAATGATGCCACTGACTGCACCGAGTTGTTACTTAACTCTCACCTAAAGAAATGCATATTGCTTAAATTCTACCCAAGCGCAATGCTATTCTGGGCAATTTTGAGTACTCTCTTGTAATGATATGATTGCTTTAAACATTTGTTTCATCTTATTGCCTTGTGTTGACGTTGAATTTAAAAACCACTGCTAGACCTAAAGAGTTTTTATGAAACAAGATGAAGCATGCGTAACACAGATTTTGTACTTTTTTAGGGTGTCACACCAGTGTTGACCTATCATGACATATATTGCAGCTAAATCTATACCTATGAACACACTTTATAGTACGACATAGACAGTACTCACTGAACAATATAATGCATTATATCCTCATCGATATAGGCTGCGTTGTACTTTATCAAGTTCACCAGCATCTGCAAGAAGTCTATCTCTTTGTCAGCCATAGCTATTTCACCGATCCACTCAACCATAAACCTGGCCACCTCCTCCTCTAGGTATTCAATGTTCCGGCCACCTTCCAACAGTGCTGTCAGCAGTTCCAGCCTGAACACACAAACACAGTATCACTACAACCAATCAATGTTCAAAACATTGTTATGATCAACAAGAAAAACATTGTTATAACTACTGAAAACTCATTCAGCTAGTTTCGTAACATTTAAATGCTTCAAAAAAATGTCACATTAATTGAACAACCAGTGGATTATCACAAGTATTGAACATTGGTACCACTGAATTAGAATGTATTATTCTTATTTGAATATAAAGTACAGAGTTAAGTGTCAATAAACAATACAGCTAATACACATGAAACAAATTAATGATAAAAGCTGACTATAAACAATACTTCTTACTCATGTAAACCAAGAAGTGCTTCTTGCATGAACCAGGAATTCTTTAATTGTGTAAAATGATTTACCTAAAAACCAAACAAATCTTATCAACTCTAACATTATGCACCTTCCGATATGTAGGACTGTAGACGAGTACTTCAGTAGACTGAAGACTTTAGCACAAAGATTTTTTTTTTACTTATAATACTCCAGTTTAACCATATGAACACAGTAGTATGTAAAGTATTTCTACTCTTATGTGGTGATCTTGGGCAATTCTGTGAAATGTTATAATGAAGTTCTCACATGTTGCATAAACTGTCCATTATATCTCTATTTTTGGGCAGCTTGAGTTTGCAGGCAAACAAAATAACATCAAGGGTGGATAAGGAGTAACAGTACATAAGATTCTTGAAGTTTATCTTCAGCTGTTACAAGGCAGAAGGTTAGTTATAATTTTCAGCTCCTTCTTCTGTAGTAACACGAATATTCGAAGATTTTTGCAGGAACTATAGGACATCATAGGTCTATACCATACATAATGAGTGAATAAAAAAAGCACATGACACACCATTATTGTTTTCTCGGGTGTATTGATGGAACTGTGGAGCCAATTTAAATCATTTTTTTTTGTAATATCTCAATATTTCATTTCTCTTAAGATCAAATAACTTTATGATAATTATTGTAAATTATTTTTTCACTGTGTCTCATTGTTCATTTAGAGAGGAATGATGCACAGTGTACAAAACATATGAGAAATATATATGGTTAATTAAGTTTTAGTCATTTTAGGACTAATAATATGCATTCTAACTTTTTTATGTTTCATAATTATTATAAAAATTACAAATTTAATATTTGATGAATTCGTTTTTTCATACATAGTGTAAATATAAAGGAATCCATGAATAATAACGTATTTTTTATAACATAAAACAACTAACAATTTTGTAAAGAATCCAGAGTAATCCTCGTGAGAAAAGTGCAGTGGTGATGATACCAGTGTGTAGGACTTACCTTGGACCCACATCTTCTGGGTTCTTGTGGTTCTTGACAAGCTGGAAATAGTGGACCCTGGCCATACCTAGCCGCTCATTCTGTCCCTGTACCAGACAACGCAGAAAGTAAAATCCTAGGTGACGGTATTCTCGCATCATGTTGTCTTGTAGCAAATCCTTCACACAGTGCCACATCTTCTTCATTGACTCCTGGAACAAATACAAACACTGCATTCAGAACATTTTTAACCCAAAACTGCTAAGACTGATGTCAAACATCCTCTATCAAAATCCTGTCATGATGTAGTAAATTCTTAATAATACTTTTATGTAAATAAGATTTTATGTACTGTATACTGATTATCTTGATATAAATTATTCAATTACAAAAAATATGTTGGAGAAAGATGTTTTCAATATAATATTTAAGACTTTTATATTACATATTTAATTTTGGTCCTATCTCAACAAATCTTACCAACTTATTAAAATTTATATATTCTAACAATAAATTTTGTATGAGAAAATCCTAAATTAGATTTATAAATTATTTCAGTAAGAAATGGTACACTTTCAATTGTTTTTTGTAAGGTTATAACTTCTTTAATGTTTACAATGTCTGGTTATATTGCCCATTGTTTTATACCTAAGTAACCATAGATTTGCAATATGTGATCAACTATATTAAAAAGATTAAACAAAATACTTGGGCTTGTTTTGATTTTTCACTTGACACTAATTTCTTCAGTCACATTGACGTTTTATTTTTTATAAAAAATATTGCTAAATAATTTTGATTACAAAGTAATATATGCTAGTATTTTATATGTAGAATTCAAAACAGATTTTGATACATTGTTTAAGCATTTTTTAAATGAAAATAACTACCGCAGAGAACACTACTCTTGCCATTTTTTATCACTGCTGCATATTTGTAAACAAAAAACAAAATTATTTGATCATTGAAAATTAAGAAATAATTTACTCTACATAAAGTTTCAGACATTATTGCTAATATGGAAATAGAAGATTTATTTTTAATACTCATTTCAAGTATTAAAAATAAAATTTATATTTTTTTATCTTACACATGACAACTAGTAGAATTATCTTTAACCCTCCAACTTTTAATAAAAAAACTCTCAGAATGATACACTGGTTTTTTACTTTTCGCAGCTAGCATAATTTCCAGATTAAAAAAAATATGTGCTTAATGCTAAGTAATAAGTGTTATATATCAATTTTTTTAGAAACCAGAGAAAAAGTTTAAATAGTAAAAATATGTACTTACTTAAGTATGTTTTTTTTATTTGTACATAAATTCAAAAATATGCATTGTAATTTTTTAGTTTTCTAAGTTCACTCCATGTAACTTTCACATTACTTGAGATAGTAAGATACTGGAAATGTACAAAAAATACACAGTTGTATATTGAAATATTATAACATATATCCACTTATTTACAATACAAAAAAGTTTTTTGATAAAAATGTAAATTATGTACTTCTTTTTTTGGCAGTATGCATCCAAATTGGTGTTTGATGAAATCTTTGGGCAAGAGGAATATCAGATAATGAATTGTCACGGTCATTATCAATGGGTTCACAACCCAACTCACATTCTACCAGTTTATAATCATCCAGACTACTGGACAACAAATCTGACAAAGAAACATCATCATGCACTTAATTTGCTGATATGTTACTTTCATCATCAGAACTAATATTTTCATCATCCAATAGTTCACTTATATCAGTTGAACAACGAGGATCGCCCACTTCACAAAATAGCAATAAACTATAAACAATTAGCCTTCACAATAACCTAACAACAGTAGCAACAAAGATCGTTCAAGCTGTGCAGCGTGTCACCAGCTGTATATGTAGTCAGCTGTATGCCATGCAGCATTTGGATCGACATCAGCTGCAACGAGTAATATTACGAATATAAACTATATATAATATAAATTAATATGTATGAGTAGAGGATTCGAATAGCGCAAGTTATGTCTTTATAACTTAAATGGGTTTCGTGTAATAATACCAGAAAATTGACCGACGGCTGTGCCGTCTTTATCAGTTCACAAGCAGTATTGATGAACGTCTGTGCCGTCGGTCATCAGTTGGAGGGTTAATGTAGTAATTGTTTCTGAAACTAGATCTAGTGCTTGAAGTAAAAAATATGAGCATAAGTATACAGTTTACATTATGATTAAGTAAATTAAAAAGATTATGAATTTTCTATGAATTATTTTTAAATTATTCGCGGAATATGAAATCAGGACCACCACTTCTCAAGTTAAACATTACTGAAGATTGGTTTAAAAATCCAAGGCTTTTTAGAGGTATTAGTCAAGCAGTATACTATTATAAACAATTGAAATTAAATTAGCAATAATTTTTTATTTATTGTCCAATTTTTACAACTAGTTTTATGTTTTGTTAAAAAAGGTTTACACTAATATTTCCATACTAAAAAACAGCACCGAATATAAGAAAAAACTACATATATAACTAACCTTGGTGATTGTTTTTGTTTCAGTATTTATGTTGAAGAGTGCAAAAACCACTTATATAAAGAATTAAAGAACACTTTATCTTCAACACATTTATCAATTTCTATGAAATTATTAAAACATTTTTTTTCAATACATTTTTCAAAAACAGTAAACCCTCCCCATATCTAGCCCTCTAATATCCTGAATAATTTTGATGATGAACTCCAAAAGTGATGATATTAAACATCTCGCCACCGAACGTTACATCTCCATGTCAGCCAATAAATCTGGGTGTGCTGGAGTCACTCAAACCCTTGTACACTCACTACTCATGGTGTTAATTACTGGCAGAAAGATATGAAAAAATAAGCGAAAACTCAAAAAAGTAAACATAGTATATGTTTCATTGAAGGAGGTGCTCTTCATACTGGAAAAAAAAGTATTGTAGTAAAAGAGACACATAGTTTCTTTTACTACAATGGTAGATATATTGTTGTACAAGTTTTTCAGGTTTAAGAAGAGATTTGGAAGACACCAGTCAATCTTAAACTTTAGTATCATTGTAAAGAAAATTACTTGATCACAACAATAAGTGGGAAGGTTGACTAGCATAAAAAAGACCAAAATGCTTAGTTACAAAACAATGCCAAATATGAAACTGAAAATTTAGAGAGTTCTCTCATCTTCTAGTAAACATTCCTGGTTGTGAAAAGATTATTTGTAATGAATTAAACAATTGCTTACAGGAAAATTAAGTAGAAGAAATTACAGATAGTGGTTTGTTGAAATGTTGACATCACACAGTATTCAGTAAAGTTCCTAAGTTTAACAGCGATGAAGAAAATAAAGTCACACTAAGATATGGTTGATGCTTTCAATGCTATCAAACAACTAATTAACTGCCCCACAATAAAGCGACAGCAACTCACTTAATGATTTTAAGAATACAGAAATACATAGCGTTTAAGAAACATGTGTAGCAACCTTAACAAGTTACAATCACATCCTTTTTCAGAAAAGACTAAGTAAATATAGTTTTAATACTGTAAATTTTTTGTAAAAAATGTACCTTTAAATTTAAATTACTGTGTGTTTGGTAATATTTAGTATGTTTATGTTTTCTGAAAATATAATTTGAACAGTGCTCTGTTGTATGCATTACTACAAATCTGAGTTCGGTTCTATGAAACTGGAAATAAAAACAAGCATGTTAAAATAGTCTGAGATTATTTTTTTACCTAACATAGTATCTTTACTGAAACAAAATTTGGCTGCAGTTGCTGTGCACAGGCTCTTTGGTAGGGGCAATGTACAGTTTGAGGACTTTAGCTGCGCGCGTGACCTTGAGTGTGTGGTGATAGGCGGGAGGGGTGGCGGGGTAGCATTATGCGCTGCGTCCCGAAAACATTTCCTGTGACTCATGGGTAAAACCCTCCTTTCAGGAATCATATTGGCCCAAATAACTCATCACACTCACTACAATCAGTCTGTTTTGTGACAGTGCTGATTTTTTGTTGAATTAAATAATAAGAGAATACCAAATAATAGCAATGATAGGACTTATCCTTGTTTTTCAGTTGTTATAGTGTTGTTTAACGTTTTTTTTAAATAGTGTATTTGTCAATACTAATCTGCAAATCGAAATCGTGAGTTTAAAGTCGTTAAAGAGATTGATGCGCCTTCATCTCAGCGGCTAGCACGTAAACGCAACCTGCCACACACATAGCTTTTATTTGTTGAAAGGGTAGTATTAGGACCCTACGAGCACAGCTAAATTCCTACAAACTGTAATTAAATGTTACTGTATCACTTTTTGTCATTTTAACATTATTGTGCCAATTTTACAACAGACAATTTTATTTTCTGATATCCAGATTGACAGGTGCCACATTACCTGGGGTTTACAAATAAAATCAACACAGTGACTTTTCTTAATATTTGGCAATTTTAATTAATTTTTGGCACTGATGTTGCCTTCATTTCTCTGAGAAAGATACCATATTTTGTTAGATACTATCAACATATTTTTCCCCTAAAAAGCAACATAACATTTCCAAAATGACATAAAAACGCCTGTGCAATCATTTTAAAACTCAAGTTTTCCCTCTTATAATTAAGATAAAGAGCTGGAAGTGTTGTTCCAAACTGCTTTAAAAACCTTTAATTCAATCGACAATGTACGACACAATAAAGTTGAAAAGAAGTAATTCTTTTCAAAATCAGACTCAAAATTGTGATTTTAGATTTTCTTTAAAAAGGCTGTTTAAAAAAGTTTAAAAACATTTGTTACATACATACATACATACATACACACTTATAAAAATATGCATTCAAAATTAAATCTTGCACTGAATTTTTAAGATAAACATTTGTTTAACTCTTTTAATCAACAATAGATTTTAAGACCTGATAAAAAAATTAAACCCATTATAATTTGTATACACTCATTAAATATGGACTGACCCAACTGCTAAACAAAAATTTCAAGCACCAGGCAGAAATACATATTTTTAAAGCGACCAATAAAGAGTGAAAAACCTGCAATGGATAACCTCCGGATGCATTTTGATTACTTTTTATATTACATTTCTACATCAGTTTCTTTACCAATTTCATGACTATTATATTATAATCATTTTGTAATTCAGTAAAACATTGTACAACCAAGGCAACCTAACAAAATAGACCAGATGTTTGTCTCCTTTCATCCTTGTATTTCTTCTTACCTCTTCTACATGATGGTTGAGGATGACCTCGCACAGGTCCTTAATGACTTTGGCCCGCTGTGGCAACGGAGTCTCTGGGCTGATCTCCCGCTCAACCTCACCCCCAAGGACAAATGCCTCGGGAAGTCTGTAGCCAGCTGAAATATAAAAAAAAGTTACCCCACATATATTTTAACATTTTCTTTCTTAAACATTTTGTACCATGGGCTCTTTATACATATGTTGGCATTGGCTCCCTGGGACTTGTTTATATTTAAACAAAAATCAGTGTTATTTCAGCAAGTATATATATATAAACAATAAAAGAAAAAGACTTCACATAAATCCTTTAATATTTCTACTAATACTGTTGTTTTCAAAAAGGATACAAAAAGTGTATATAAGCTAAGAATTAAAAATATGTCTATATACACACAAATACATATATATATAAGTACAATTTTTAAAACAATATGTGAAAAATACCAAGCAGACAGAGGGTGATTACAATCGGCTGTGGCAACTGTCATCAGCTGCTCAAACTCACTAGTGGTAAATAAAAAATATACATATTTCTTTACTAAAATGTGATCCAGAGGTCCCAAAATCAATATATATCAACTTAAATCAGAAGGTTTGAATCAGAAAATAACAAGACCTGAGATGGCTCGGGCATTGGTAGCTATCGCTGTGGTCCCAGCCCAATCTAAACTTGGTCTATAGGTACAAGCTTTAAGTTTATTAATAATAAACTTAAAGTTCAACATTCAAGTACTATTTTTTATTTTGATAACGTGTTTACCTAACTACACATAAACAATTACAATAAACGGAGGATTATTCCACGTGAAATCAACACAATTTAAACAAAAATGTTACCTATCACTTTAGAATTGATTAAAATTTGATATTTTATACTCTAAGACTAAGAAAAATACCACATTTTAATTTTGTATCTCTAACTGTTTCCAAAATATGGCTATTTAAAGTTTCCAAACACTCCTAAAACGACACAGACTTTTTTAAATTCCTCTACAAGCTTTCCTAATTGACATAGAAAGCGGGAGACGTGACATTTTGCAGCATTTGATATGTTTTTTTCAGTGATTTTTAATACAATATGGATTATAACCAGTGGCGTAGCGACAGAGGAGCGAGTGGAGCGACCGCTCCAGGGCGGGGGCGGCGGGCGGGCGGACGATAAAAATTGCGGGAAGCAGCCCCTTCCACGCGCATCACGGCCGCACAGTGTCTTTGTGTCAATCAGTCTGTCATTGACCTTGGCTGAGACAAAAGGCGTCCGTACAGACCCACCAAGTGATTGACTTTACTTCAATTTACCTTTGCGTAGTGATTGCAGATTTAGCGTTAGTGCAAAGTATTGATTATATTATTTATTTTTGTTGTGATGTGATTTGTGTGGTGTTGATTTATTACCTTTGGTATATAATGTCAAAAAAAACTAAGTGGTGCTGAGTATCTGAAACGAAGGTTAGAGAAAGGTCACGCAGAAAATCTTGAACTTAAGAAAGTAAAGAAGTTATCTACCTACTTTTCGAGGGGACACTTCAGTAGTTGCAGTTTCTCAAGAACCCACTTGTAGCTCACAAGTACCTACAAGCGATGAGGACTTGGAGCAAACGGTTTGGACTTGGTTCATGTAGGCTTACCTGAAGATGCAGAAGACCACGTCCTTCTTCAGGAACCTTTTTCTAAGGTAGGCCTAGTTAAAGCTGAAGGTACTGATTGCGAGTTGAACCTTAAAGAAAATGTAACAGCTGTTATAAGTTCTTCTGATAAGGGTAATTTTGAAAACACTCTTACAGCCAAACAAAAACGGCAAATAATAAAATTAGGCCTCATCAGCCTAAAGGGCCATTTTCAAAAGAATCAGAAGGGAGAAATAAAAATAGGGGATTTGACGAGAAAATGGTATTTTCAAAAGAATAAAGAAAACCAATTGAGAATAAAACGTAATTGGTTATGCTATTCAAACATCCTCAATGTTTGCTATTGTCAGCCATGCTGGCTTTTTCAATATGGCCTATACTGATGTGGGATTTTCGAAAGGGTACGTCTGATTGGGCACATTTAGGTCGAAACATAAAAAGACCATGAAGAAGACTTCGCAAAGTCATGCAATTGCGTGTGAAATATACTATCGCTGGCAGTTAGGCCTAACAGTTGATAGTGAGAATCTGGATGAGATTAAAAAAGCCACTGATTACTGGAGACAAGTTTTAAGGCGAGTGGTGGACGTCATTATTACGTTAGCTACAAACGACTTACCACTGAGAGAGCACAGATTGTGTAATGACGATGAAGATGCAACTAAATCGAAAGGAAATTTCCTTGAGATAATACATATGCTAGCAAGATATGACCAGGTCCTTGCAGATTTAATTAAGTTACCAAAACGTAGTGTTAACTACCTTAGTCCTCAGATTCAAAATTAGCTGATCAACCTGAATTTCCAAAGAGATAAAAAAAGAAATCAAGGAAAGAAATGAAAAAAGTCCCTATGTGTCTATTATCTTTGATACAACTCAAGATATAGCGAAAACCGACCAGCTGAGTACAGTGTTTCGTTATATAAAGATAAAAACTGACGAAGGCGACAGGCCAGTACAACTAGTCATAGAAGAAGCGTTCGGGGGGCTTTTTGGAAGTGGAATATGCGAGTTGGTTTTGTAACTACTTAACTACTATGTTCACGTTTTTAGATAATGTGCTCAAATTTAAACTAGGGTTTTCAATACATATTTATTAAATATATTGAAATTTGTACTTTCATTCAAACCCTATGGAATTGAATTGAGATTTAAATACATATTGATATACACGTAAACTAGGTCTCTTACAAGGAACAAAACTTTATAAAGAATAGTAGACTGTAAGTTATTATAAAAAATGATTTTTGGTCAAAGACGCCTTACATTGCTGATGAAATGATGGCCAAGAAAGGTTTTGTTACGGTAGTGAGGTGAAACTGTCGGCACTGATTGATCATGTAAGTAAAAGTTGGTGAAGGGGCGCCAGCGACTGAGTCGCTCCCATGGCGCCAAAATCCTTACTACGCGACTGATTATAACAATAATAATTTTGTAAATATACATATAAAGATTTTGATTAAATTGTTTTCAAAAAGTACATATCTAAAATTTTCAAAAGTTTTTCGTGAATACTTTGTACTATTCAAAATATTAAAATACAAATATGGGATAATGATGGGTTCATTGTCAAAAAAATTATTCCTTACAATCATTTTCAAAAGTAGCCTGTAGAAATGATCAATTAATTAATTCTTGTACGCTTTTTTTAGTTTATTGGATAACAATATTGTTCCGAATTAATTTAAACTAAATATAATCATTTGTATAGTTTTTAAGTAATGGCCTCAAGTACAATAGTGATGTACATGTGTTATTTGTGCTACAAGCTGTCAAACATGTTTATCCTTCTAAGTAGTAATAAATTTAACTAAATTTTACACTGTTTTAGTTGTTACATTAAATAAATACACATAGCCTAGTATTTTTTATTCATAATTGAATTATTAACTTTTTTAACCATAAAAACAGCTGAACTATACTACACTTTGAAAGAATTAGGTTCAACATTTTAGTTTAGTTAGTTTAGATAATCATGAATATCGATTCGATTGTGGTGATTCAAACTCTCATAAAAATATTATTCATATCCCTCCTTAGTTTGTTATTCTCCACCACCTAGAAACCCCAATTTTTTCTGGACCCCTAGATTGTGAACTAATTGAGACATCCTAAAACTAAAACACCAATAATTTCTGTGCGATATATGGTTTGTGACTGCCTGAAAACTCTTTCTGTAAATAAAAGTATACTATTTTAAGAAATTATTAAAAATGGTTTTAGATTATTGTTTAGTTGGTAACTTGGCTTAAGTAAACATTGGCAGCATTGGCAGTAAACATAAGCGGCTACCAAAACAATCAAATCAATTATCAATTAGAAACATATAAAATGTCGAATATAAAAACATTTCATCAATAGATATTCATAATTAAGCATTGCCAGCTGTTTTTATATATCAGAATAATAATATTGTTGAAAATTAATTTAATTCCGTAAAGTAAAATAATGTATTGAGTAGACTACTGACATTGACAAGAGCAATGGAGATGAAAATGCAATTTTTGTCTCAATGTATTTAAAAAATTGAACAATGGGTTAGGGTACGATAAGCGGACCCGGTTTCTTATATCGAAGAATGTAAAAAACCAAATGCTTGGAATGTATGCTTTTTCCATACGAATAAGCTTTGTTTTTCTTGTATAGGTAATTCTAAGCAATATATGGGTCAACCTCGATTTTTCTCATGTTGCAATATAATGTTCCAATAGTCAATTAGAAAAGGAAATGACTAGAATTTCTTGCCGGAAAGCAGTTATAGGGAGCAGGCAACCGCCAGACGGTCATATATTGCTTAGAGTTACCTATTGGTGATCAGGGGCACTGACGTGATCTGGGCTTCAAATTTGGAACTATTCGAGTTAATTTTTTTTCTAAAAGAGCAAGCAGCGCGAAGCGCTGCGCAGCGGGCAGGCATCGTGCGTGATCCTTTTTTTTATTAAAAATTTCTGATAAATTGTTATTACATATTACAATGTAATGTAGGTAATGTATGTAAAACAATTTTAAACACATAATTACATGCTGGAAAGCAAAGTAAACCAATATAATCCCCCCAATACAAAATCTCCGTAAAAATCTGGTAAAGGAATCTGTGTCATTCCTTTGGCCTGAATCAATTCAGTATATACGAAGATCACGCACGATGGTTGCCCGCTGCGCAGCGCTTCGCGCTGCTTGCTCTTTTAGAAAAAAAATTAACTCGAGTAGTTCCAAATTTCAAGCCCAGATCACGTCAGTGCCCCTGATCACTAATAGGTAATTCTCGCGGTTGCCTGCTCCCTATAACTGCTTTCCAGCAAGAAATTCTAGTCATTTCCTTTTCTAATTGACTATTGGAATATTATATTGTAATATGAGTTGCCTGCTCCCTATAACTGCTTTCCGGCAAGAAATTCTAGTCATTTCCTTTTCTAATTGACTATTGGAACATTATATTGTAATATGAGAAAAATCGAGGTTGACCCATATATTGCTTAGAATTACCCTTGTATATACTAAGTATGTGGAATAAAGTGATTTGATTTGAGTCATCGATACCTAATATTTGTATCTTAAATCCTAGACTATCAATCGATATAAAAGTATCTATAGTCATCAATAACAATCATATGTTTTAAATTAAAATATGAATTTAATATTTACAGTGATCAAATTGTTATAACAAAAATTAGGAAAACTGAAGATGACCATATTTGCTCCTCTCACAGTTACAGTTGTTTCTCTCCCACAAATTTCACATAATGGGTTTTTCTGTACAAGTCCAACACATTGAAGCCACAAAAACAATATATTTTATTTATGTCTTATCATCTTTCAAAGCAATGTTGTGTAGTTTTCTAAAATTGACTGCCATTTTTAATAATCAAAATTACTTATGCAAAATTGAAATATTACCCTACGTTTATTATTTTAAAGTGTTTACAGCTGTTGATATGGATTATTTAAGTTGTTCAAAATAATTAATCAGTATCGATGGTTATGATTAAGTAATATCGTTTGCCAATTTCGATATAAAAAACCAGGTCTGCTTATCGTACCCTACCCGAACAATGTTTTAAATGGTTACATGACATTGATGGTGATAATAATTTAGATATAGTACAAATTAAGGGGAGACTAATAAGCGGCCTACACTCGTTATTTGATTGCTAGTATCGAACAATTCGATATATTATCCACCTTTGATATACGCAAAGATCGTACACAATAAGAGTTATAATAAATTACCATAACAAGAATAATCTCGTACAATACAATTTTCTTTACAATAACATTACAAGGCAACAAAACTAACTATTGCCTAGACTTAAATATCAAAGAAACCTTATAATATTTATATCTTGCCCATCTTGATATCAATGAGCAACCGTTATTGTGAAATGGAGGAAAGAATTCTTCCCATGTGTTACCAGGAGCCAAACCCACATGTTGAAGCCACTTAAAATCTCGTCACTTGTGAGAAATATCTTACATATTTTCCTCATGTTAATCGCCATTTTCAAAGTCTCAAAATATTAGTTACTTCTTGTTGTTTGTTTACATAAAAATTACTATAACTAATAAGTTGAAATCTTAGGATAAGTTAAATAAATTGTAATATTGAATTATCCTTCAGATAAAAACAATCAATCCATTTGATAAAATCAATTGAATAACGAGTGTAGGCTGCTTATTAAAGTCTATCCAAAATTAGCTTTGAACTTAAAGAAACAAAATATTTTTACTTGTCTGAGCGTTATAGGAAAGTTAATGGATTTATTAGTGGCGCGCAAAGGGTTAACAAAGGCCTCCTGCACTGTTTATGCATATGCAGGAGGAGCCACTTCTAGAATTAAACTATCAAAAAAAAGAAATTGCTTTGCTTTTTAGGCCAACGACCAATGATTATGGTAAGTTAAAATGATAGATACAATATTATTAACCCTTTTAATGCCAACGATCGATATAGCGATCATCGGCATATTTGCGAGTATTGTCGACGAGCGATATAGCAATCGTCAATGGCACTGCGAAAATTGCCGAAGATCGTTCGTTTAAATTTACTTTACAGGCATTTAATGTACATCACATCTACATAATTTACAAGGAAAATAGTTCAGGGAAAATATTGACAAGATTTCAATTTACATCTTCAATAATTGAAGGTCTTTCCAGTGAGTGGCTTAGGCAGAAGTCTCAACCTCATCGACCCAACCCGGATATGGGAGGGGGTGACAATCTTGGTGCTAATCCCCCCTTTGGCTTAGAATCTCTTCCTGGGATCTTGCTAAGAAACTGTTGTGTTTGCAGCAAGCAAAGTACCAGTACTGGAGGAAGAAGAAAGAGAACAAAAACTGTCTGTAAAGCATGTAAGAAAGGTGTCCATCCGACATGCTTCATGGTGACCACAGGTGTTAGAACATTACACCGGAAAATTGGATATAGTTCTTGTAAATATACATCACTATAGTATACACTACATAGTAATAAGTTATAAATGTTCTATTTTGAGTTTTCATTTTATTTTTATTGGACTTAGAACAATTTATGATCTCAAAACCAATAGGACTATACACGTGTTAGAAGAAAGTGATTTTTCAAAATATGTATATATCTGGGAAATATAACATAACTTCTGTATTTATTGAGGTAAGTACTTTAAATTTTTTTGTGTACTAACAATCAACTGTGTTATAATGTAAAATGTTGAAATTGTTGGTGCTATGAATTATAAGCTATCTTATTATAGAACAAACTAAAAAAAGTTATATTTTCTAATTTTTATTTTTTTCTCAGTTTTGAAAAGTTTTAAACAACACTATTTTTTTTTAATAATGGAACTAAATACAAACAAAACAAGACCATTTCCATGACCCTATGACAATAAATTACAAACATACGAGTTTTTATACAAAACTCTACATTTTAAACAAAATAGGCTTGGCATTTGTCGCATGTCAATCTGATATTGGCTTGGCATATTTTTTTCTACACAAGAAAAGATTATGCTGGCATTAAAAGGATTAAACCACTTGATTGCAGTTATAAGGTACACCTGATAAAAATATTATTAATACACATAAAGATTACCTCCTCCTCCTCTGTTGGCACGGAAAAACTGCTTCAGCTTTTCAAGAGTCAGCTTATCTTTTGGATTCTTTGACATCTCGATAATGGGAATGCCTGGCTAGGCTTGATGTTTTGTATACGGTATTGAATTACAATGAACAAGTAAGCATCAGAAAAAACAAATAACTAAATATTACAAAACCATCAGCATATTATTTGTACCAATAAATGGCCAATAAGACTAGAAAGCTAAACCAGACAATAGCACCTTAATATTATTTTAAGGTTTTTTATAACACAACATGTAGAAACATGATAGTATTAAAATTAATAAGGAATGAACATTGTTATTTATGAACTTTAACTTTGTTTATGGCGACTTGTCTCATCACGAAAACGATTTACAAACAATAAATACAATTACCCAAATACGCAGAATAAATGCCAAATAATAAAACAAGACAACATAACCTTCCTACTCTCGTCTCTACTCTTAGGCCTTAGGTCTCTGATCCATTCCTAATCCAAATTCCAAAATATTCCAAATCCTGTAGCTGGCAGGCAGGCAGACAACAGTGACGAGTGGAAAATTACAACAAGATTTCTTTATTAGATTCGATTTTTTTCCCTTTTAGATTCAGCTATATCATATTGTATAATATGTATAACATTGCTCCGTTACAAAAATATTTTCACTCTGAGATAAATATATCTTTATATGGTAGTTTTGTACAAAATCTGCTCAAAAATATCACAACTGTTGTATTTTTTTGTTTGAAAATTATTTATTAATTTATCAATTTCAATTTTTTCCTCTACAAAGTAATCCCTAATATATATTATACACTTGTGCCAACGTTTCTTCCAATCCTCGAAACACTTCAAACATTAGTTTTTTTTGTGATGTTGTTCAGCTCCTCCTTCAATGCAATCTTTATCTCGTCAATCGTAGCATAGCGTATTCCTTTAGTCTTCAGTTTCGGGAACAAGAAAAAGTCACAGGGAGCCGGGATCTGGGAAATACAGTGGCTGCGGCATCATTAGAGTGTTTATTTTGGCCAAAAATCGCGCACAAGTAACAATGTTTGAGCAGGGGCATTATCGTGGTGCAAACTCCCAAATTGTTGTTCTTCCACAAATCCTTGCGTTTCATGAAAATAGCGCATAACTTGCAGGTAATATTGGCATAGCCCTTATTGGCAAGTTTACCCTATGGTAAGGACTCATGATGCACCACACCCTTGGAATTCAGTGTAAAATATTCCAAAAAAAGGAGGAAAACTTTCACATTTGTTTAGTTCCTTTGTGTTTTGAAGTCCAAAAATTGTATTTTTTATGGTTTTTTGGGTTATGATTGAAAATTATTCTCTGAAATCTTCTCTTTCCAACGATGTATAACACTTTATAGTAGAAAATATCCATGGTTACAAAAATAAATGTTTTTCAAACGTCTGCACTCAACTTTTAACAGTTTTGGTGATGGATTCTGCTCATGCGCATAAAATGCTTTGATATAGTACTACTACTTATGTTTCTTTATGATTTAATGATGGAGATGATGTAAAGATTGATAAGTTAGAGTGTATCGGGCATGTGCAAAAGCGTATGGGCACACGGTTGCGTAAGCTAAAAGAAAAGTCAAAGAAAGAAAAGTTAGCCGACGGAAAGCCGCTAAGTGGTAAAAATCGACTAACTAATGCTGGTGTCCAGATCTTCTATGGGCATGCAATTAGGAGGAACTGTCATAGTTTATCTGAAATGGAAAAAGCTGTGTGGGCCACATATTTTCATGTTTCATCTGACAACAATGACCCTATGCACCAATTGTGTCCCAACGATGAAGCGACATGGTGCAAATTCAACAAATCAATACTAGAAAATAGAGTGTATGACCATACAAAACACTTCCACCTCCCTTCAGAAGTAATGTTAAAAATTAAACCAATATTTAAAAGCCTTGCTGATCCTGCACTGTTAGGAAAATGCCTGAAGGGCAAATCACAGAACCCCAATGAGAGTCTCAATAACCTTATTTAGTGTCGCATCCCGAAAAGATCCTTTGTTACTTTGCCTACACTACAGTTTGGGGTGTGTGACGCTGTTTTGTCATTCAACGAAGGCTACTCCAGTAAATGTAAAGTTTTAGAACATTAGATTTGAGCGTTGGTTCTAACATGCTAGAAGCAATGAAACGTTTGGACTGCGAGCGCGTTCGAAGGGCTGAAATGGCAGCAACCGAATTGGAAAAAAAATCAGACGGAAGAGAACCCTAAGTAAGAGGAAGCTGGAAGACCTCTATGAGGAAATGGAAGATCCAGACAAGCCATCATATGGTGCTTGAGAACACTGAATGTAAGTAGCTCTCTGTACCATATAGTTTTAATGTTTTTTGCGATTTCCCGAATATTAGGATTTTTAACTTTTGATGTCATATATCTCAGAACCCTTACATGCTAGAGAACCCAAATTTTTACAGTATTTGTAGATAGGTAATATCAAGTGCTTGGTAAAATTTCATTAAAATATGTTCAAAAACAAATTAAAAAAAAATTTAAAACCATTTTTTAAAAATTTTTCTGTAACACATTTAAAAAAATTAAAAAAAAATGTTTCTTTTATTCTACCTTTACAAAAATCTACGCGGAACTAAACAATGCACCTAGTTTTAAAATAAAAAAAGTTTAGGTTTCTAAGTGCTCTGGTTACAGAGATATGTCACATAAAGTTAACAATGTCGTTAAATGGGACTTCGGGTGCCCTTAAGGTACAAACAAAAAACACCATTCCACAGGTTTTTAATAATCAAGTCGCGCTCCAAACGCGGCCAGATAGATCATCACATTGAAACTAGGATTTGAATACATTGAGCTCTGTATGGCCCATTATAGTTTCTATACACAAGTTTGAAGGGAATCCATCTGTCACACAAGACGTATAAAGCGGTACTACTATTGCAACTGCGTTCACAAATAGCATCGGGACTCAAGATGACATTACTACAGCCAACTAGAAAACAGAGTTTGTTGAGATGTCGCTCATCACGAGAGGAGAGTTAAGACGGCACAGCTACAGCCAACTGTAGGGGGGGTTCAATATCCACACATCTTGATAGATATTAAAGAAGACCGCTTCTGCTACTTCATAACGCGGCGAGTTCCAAGACAAGACTCATACTGCAAACGAAATGTCAAAGTGCGAGATTTTTGCCGAGCTTCCGCTAACGGAGCATATAATGCTCAGATCGTCTCCGACGCGACGGTAAAACTGACTGCTCGGGCGTCTAAGGGACGCCCCTGTGTGATAGACAGACAAACAGACGTGACCACACGATGAGTCCCACAATGAGAATCGGTCGTTATATAGTAGGATATCTACCAAAGACTGAATCGGTCCACCAATCCATGCCTTGATTAGAATGTCCTGAACTATTTTAAACTATATCAAGGAATCTTATTCAAAATAATAAAAATAAACCCTACCCTATCTGTACCTATTGCAAATATTAAACATCCCACTAACTCTCTTTCTCTAACTTGACCTACAAAAACACTATATATACCGGGTGTCCGAAAAAGAACTCCCTAGTTTTGGAAATTACTCATGATAGTATTAGTTTAAATGGATGAGTAATAATCCTTTGGTGCTGTAGAGTATATTTGTAAGTTTTAGTTTCGAATGTTGGCAATAAGTTTGGTACACCTGTTTGACCTTGAGCATAGTTTTACCACGCGCCGCATCCAGCGCTCAGCGCTGTCAGTAAAGAACTCAGCGAAGACTTTTTAAACAATGTAATTTTTACTGATGAATCGACGTTCCACGTTAATGGGGTTGTAAACCGCCACAACTGCAGAATTTGGGGGTCTCAGAAACCACAGGAGATCGTTCAATACCAACGAGACTCGCCTAAGGTTAATGTGTGGTGCGGCCTAATGAACGACCGAATTGTTGGACCTTTTTTGCAGAGAAGACAATAATTGGTGATATCTACTGCGACATGCTGGAACTGTACGTGTTTCCACAGGTGGATGACATCGAGGCGGAAAAGGGACCGGTCATATTCCAACAAGACGGTGCGCCGCCCCACTACAAACAATGTGTGCGCTCAGCCTTAGATGCCCGTTTCCCAGGAAGATGGATGGGTAGAGGTGGCCATGGCCCAATCGCATGGCCTCCAAGAAGCCCCGACATAACACCATTAGATTTTTTCCTGTGGGGTTATGTCAAGAACTTTGTGTATTCAGAGAAGATACGTAACATTGACCATCTTCACCAGAGAATCGTAGCAGCAGTAGCATCGGTCACACCTAATATGTTAACTAATACCTGGAGAGAGTTCGAATATCGCTTGGATATCTGTAGGGCTACAAATGGTTCACATATCGAGGTGTACTAGTGTTAAAAAAAATCATTTCATTACCTTTCATTTAATGTAGCAGTCCTTGTAATTTGTATATTGTACAATAAATAAAAAGAATCTAAAACTAGGGAGTTCTTTTTCGGACACCCGGTATATAGGTAAGTAATTGGATTTAATTTATTAAATTACAATATTTAATTTTAAGCCGTATTTTACAATAATTATTTATTTATATTCTTTACTTGGGTAAAGATTGTTTGCAATAGGCCTTATCTTGGGCTGTGGGGTATAAATAGTAACCGTATATGTGCAAAAATAATTAGCTAAATTATACGGATTGTTACGAGATGGTTCAATACTTTCTTAAATTTACTTGAAAATGTATTAAATATTCATTCATTATTTATAAATTATTATGTTTTATATGTATTTCTGTCAAAATATGACAATGATAACAAACAAACAAACAAACCTAAACGTATCCATATATTGAGTAAAGAAATTTGTAGTTGGTTTCAGTAAACTGCTTTTTATTTCCAAAGCCAAATTACATCTATTTACTGTTTTCTAAAAGGGTATAATGTTTATAGGAGTGTATGTTAATGATTTTGCTGTATATATTATGGATTAACAATTTAGTTTTTTTATAAATTTGTAAATTAAGATTATGGCTTACTTTACAAAACAAACCTGAAACAGTGCAACAGGAATTAAAATTTATTCGATTATCTATTGCAGCCCCAGTTCCTTCTTTCTCTTTGGTTTTATTCCTGAGAAGTCATTGAAAGCGTTATTCATGTTGGTCGTCAAAGCTAATGAGCTGGTTTTTAGAGCTAGAGCCTCCACAGTCAGAACCCCAAGGATTGACAGTTTCTGTTGTGTCATTGTAAATTACAATACATTCTCAGCTGTTAAAATTCAATACAGGACTGTGCAGTACATTCTAGGGAGAAAATCCAGGGAAATTTTACGTTGTAAGGATTAAAGTACTTTTTCGAAAATTTCCTGAGTTTTTACTACGCTAATTTAATTTGCAGTATTTAATCTATTAATTCGTTTTACGGCTGTTTCTGTTAATACACATGAACTCCAAAAGGATTTAGGACACCTGAAGAATGTATTAAACGTTCAAATTCAAGTTTGCAATGACTTAATCTATAATCAAGTAGAAAATTTCTATTTCTTTTGAATAGTCTTTTTGCATAGATTACCTCTTGTATTCCTTCATCATTAAATACCACCTTTGCTTCAATTTGTCTACCCTTCATGTTGCACGCTCTAAATTTCACTAACTAGATTATTTAGGTTTTTGTTGACTACATCGATCACACGTGGGCCTGAATTGTTCACTAAATATTTGAAAGGCTAAACCAGTTTAATGTGAAAACAATCGCAATTAGATTGAGCTATTACTGGTCCCGATAATTTTGAAAAAGTAATTTTAATGTGGCTTGTAGCGAGTGGTGTGTGCAGTCTGGGTCCCCTGTGTGGCGGAGCCCAGGCAAAAATATCCGAGAAAATAGGTCTATCTATCCCGAATATCCTGTCATTTTGGAATAAGAGCAAAATTCTCATTAGGGTTAAGTGCAATAAAAGGTTTACTCGGCTTCTTGTCGAGAAAAAAAATGTTTTGCTTAAATTCAGTATAGAGGTGGCTTGACCGCAACAACGTTCAGATCGCCCGCCCTAAGTCAGCTGGCTATATGAACTGACAGATAAGTAATGTCATATTTCATGACAGTGGTGGTAGTTGTGGTGACCGGGACGTTGTAAAGAAAGGTACGGGAGAAGTGAGGTGCGAGGCCGGGTTATGTAACTCGTGGCAGTCAGGAAGCAGCGCCGGACAATTGTAGGTGGCTGATGATCACTTCTTAATTTTTATTATTTTTTATATTGTAGTTACTTACAAATATGCATTACTAGGTTGCAGATAGCAGCGGTAGATTGATGGAACCGGCTGCGCGGCTTAATGGTACTTGAATTGTGTTACTTATGTCGTTAAAGCAGGTGTGGTGAGGCTATGTCTTAGCTAGAAATAATTTAATTGAATATTTGGTAAAATATAATGTTTACGTCAGGAACTATTTTGTACTAAACTCTTAAATATATAAATATTATTTCGTCAGTGCTGTGTGTGACGGGGCGAGAGTTAGGCAGCTGAACACTGGGCAAAGTGACTCTTGGCACTATTCTTGTAAGTTACTCCGTAAATATTCAGTCGGAGGTACTACCGCTTTAGTATATTGTACTAAGTGATTGTTCCAAGTCAATACAACTATTAAAACTACGAATAATTCCATATCCTGCACCAAATTAAACAAGTATTTTGCTTTCATATAGTGCAGATTAATTTAAAAACGTAAGATATTTCCTTTCGATAGCAAAGTATTCAGGTTGGATAAATCGAAACGTTTATCTGATGGGGCTCAGAGTATGTAAAGGAAAGACGGACTGGGACTGTGAGTGAACTGGGTCTGCAAGTGGAACCTTGTTTGGTAATAGTCCAGGGAGAGATTGTTTATTTAAGTTGTAATTATATAATATTTATTTTAAGTTAGTAAACTACTTAAATAATTCGTCATCGAGGTAACCAATAAATCTTTGGTGAGTTTGATCTCTTTTACTAGGGGGGCGTTTTGTGACCTTTGGCTTTTCAATCAAGGCTATTTTGTAGTAGGGGCTTTGTTTTAATATTTATCAATAAACTTAGGCCGGTTTATTTTTCAGATTAAATTCAGTAAGTTTATAAGAGTATTAATTTTGAGGTTAGTTATTTTACATGTATGTGAAGTAGGTAGGCTCTCTCGGCCTAATAATAATATATCTTTATTCTGAAGAAACTAGGGACTGAGGTGTCTTATCAAAAGAGTTTTCAGTTGTCATTTAAATCAAAAATAGGCTAATCCTGAAGTTTCTTTTTGAAGACCTTGTTGTAATATCTATTAACATAGGCTGTTCTAGGAGTTTTCATGGCTCACATCACATTATTTCCTAGGTATTGAAAGTATGATCCAGAACTTAAGAAAATGTATAGGACAGCAGGGAAGTGAAAGTAAAGAAAACCCTTAAAATAAAGAAATAATCCTAGATGAGTTTGGTCATGGATACAGGATAGGCACCTAAACAGCCTAGGTTAGGTTCTGGGGTAATTCTCTACAAGCTCAGATAACATTGGATGATTATCTTGCATGGGAAAGTACCTATCAGAAATACTGATTAGGTGTTAAAATTAATTTCTTTTTATAGCTATTAAAAGAACCTCGAAACCTTTGTAGTTAGTTGTATGTGTAAATGTTTTTATACATAAGAGTCTGTATAAGGAAATAGTAAATAGGGGTCCAGAGGATTATTTTACTTTATTTGATATTTTTGAAGTTGGTTTTATAAGTTATTTCGTCTTTCTAACTCGTGTAATCATGTCAAATGTTACTGATGATATATTCCACAATACAAATAGTATAAGGACAGAGGATTAAATTATTTGATTCCTTTTGGCTATTTTGCCTTTATTAGCTTCAAATGTAATTAAAAACATTCACTTTGTAATATTTTATTAAAGAAATTGAAGTTTATACAGTAATAGTAGAGAATTAGTGGTTCATATTTGAGAAGGATAAGTTAATGTACATGTGTGACAGTTATAATTAGGTAGGTTTTTCTTACTTGCTTCAATAAATAAAAGTATGACTTCCGGGTAGCATAGGTTAGGACACTGGTTCCCAAACGACAACCAATTGCTGACACCTAAGTAAATACAGTCGACTCTCGATAACTCGAATTTCAAGGGAACGGCTGTTTTCTTCGAGTTACGTATAGTTCGACTTAAGAATAGTTCGAGTTATAAAGGTAATATTTCACTAAATTCGACTTACAGAGGTAATTCGACTTACAGAGGTAAAAAAAATAAAATTCGAGTTATAGAGGTACAAATAAACTATGTTTTTTATTCCCTACATCCTTTACAAAACTAATGTATGTACTGTAACTACATACAGCATTTGTACTTACTCTCACACTGCAATGTATGCCTACAATTCATACGTACATACAATACAAAATTTCGAGTTGTAGAGGTAATGTATTTAAAGACTTCGACTTATCTACTGAACTTCGAGTTATAGAGGTAATTTTTCTATCACTTCGAGTTATTGAGGTAAAATTCGGGTGCAAAATTAATTCGAGTTACGCATGGTTTTTTTTTTTACTTAGGCAGGTTTTCTCAAGGGAACGGAAAAAAATTCGAGTTATCAAAGAATTCGACTTAAATTGAGGTTCGAGTTATCGAGAGTCGACTGTAATAAAACTATGGAGAACCTGAACCTGTGTATTATAAAATCATAAATAATCTGTTATCTTGATGACTATAGTATAATAAGCGGCCACCAACACAATCGGTTTATGGTTATCAATTTTAAATATCGAATACGACATATGACATATAGATATTCTTAACTAATCATTATTAGCTGTCTATATTTAGACTAGTGATGTCATTACTAGCTGTTGTTATTTCGTTTATGTAGGAGAAGGCTACAACGACAAGAAAAATGGCAGGGAATATGTAGATATTGGCTCAAAATTTTTTTATAAACACTGAGCAATGTTTAAAATGGTTACAAGATACTGACCTTATTCCTTTAAATCCAAATCGTCCAGTTTGTATTGGCGAGATGAAAGCTAGAATTAAAGGTGGAAATAAAATAGTGTTTCGCTGCAAGAGAAGTCAGAACTAACACAACGTATCTAAAAACGATCCTGAGAAGACTTTTTTTGAACATTCTAAATATGGTATTATGAATATAATGAAAAATTGTGAACTATTTTAGTTGAAATCAAACACACTATAGGTATAACTTTAAATTAATGAATGTACTTTTGACGGTATCAGTACCTGCAGAAATAGGTACCATTTCAGATCGGCTTAAGTAAACGTAACTACTGCGCTGCTCCAAATGTGTAATAAAGTTTTGTTATTTTATGTAATCTGGAACAAATACATTTATTTTACATACAAAATTATAGCTTCACTATTATACAATTTTAAAGCATAAAATGTAATTCAGTTCGACATTATCGCTCAAAACTAATTCAAAGTAAAATTGTGTTTGGAAATAAATTCAAAATTAAAATCATGTGTTTCATTATTGAATAATAGCGGCTAATATTAATTATATATTATATTTTAATTTGTAAATAATGGTAATAATTATACATTAATTTTTAAGATTGAAAACTAGCAAAACCAAATTGTTCCTTGAAATATCTATTAAGTTATTTCGTCTGACATTTTGCTTTCAGTCTTTTGTCATTAATATTGATGATTTGAATCATTTGTTAATCATCAACCAATTGTGTTGGTGGCCGTTTATTATACTGCAGCCATCTTGACAATCATAGTTATACTAATCAAAGGTAATATGCATAGGAGAAACCATTTACAAATAAATACAAGTATTATTTTTGCATATTCTTTCGTGAACTTATCTTTTCTAATTTAGAAAACACATTTTTTATTGAAAACGACTTATTTAGAGGAAAAAGTTACTTTGAATATAATATACATTGAAGTATTTTAATATGTAATGTACATAGAAAGATTAAAATACATTTTTCATTGGATGTACTATCACAGTGATTACTACATGTTACCCATGGCTTTACACACAATTTTCAAAATCAAATTCTTTATAATACATAAAAGTACTTATGATGTAATGTGATCGAGTCCTATTAAAATTTTCAAACATAAGTAGGCATGTATCAGGTACATATTATTTCAGTATTCATGCTTAAGAGTATCAAAGTTTAACTTGACTCTTTCATGTTCTGAATATGTAGGAGCATTTTGGGTTTGTGTTTCTTGTTACCCTGATCAAAAATACAAATACGCAGATCTTGGAAACCTACTCTGAACTATCATAAAGAGTTTACTTCAATCCTTATCATGTAATTCCAGTCTAAGATATTTCCAGTTCCACAGAAGAGTACTTCGTTTAGAAGGTGTCTACGACTGACCGTACAAAATCACTTATGGTGCTGCTATTTATAGTTTACCTTACTGCCTCGATCAAAAACTTATAGCCTATGTTGCTAACGTAACTCATGTAGCTCTCGGAAATATACTTCAGACAAAAATCTAGTATTTCTGGCTTTGTAATCTACTTGCTACAGGAAGATCTAATGTATTTACAATGCCGTACATACATAGAGCTGAGAAGCTTATTACAGTTTAGGGGAAATCCTACCTGCTTCCTATCTACTTCCGGTATAAGGGAGAAATTCTTATTAAGTTCATGCAACTTTCCAAAATAGCTTTTCATTGTGAAGTCTTCTTGTTTGTTAGACTTGCAAAGAATGCAATGGGAAAGAACGGATTGTTGAGGCATATTTGTGTTCATTCCTCTGTTTTTCCTTTAGGCACTTTTAAAATGCCACGTTACTATGTCAAGGAAACATACCGCTTTGGAGTACTGTATGTGAAAAGATTAACAGCTTTGTTCATTCAATTTGGTCTTGAAACAAATAATATTATTTACAGTGCATTATATATTTTAAATTCGTCACTGGTGCAATCTGGAGTATAATTTTGGTTTTTATTTTGTATTTGCTGTCTGCATTATAAACTATTGATCAAGCACTGCACAAATAACAATTTATAAAATTATTTAAGTGTTAATAAATGTTTCCGCCTACTTGACGAACTTCAGCTTAAACTTTCAACAGGTGTTTAGTGCAAGTTAAATTTGGATAATGACATAATACTACCATTTTTTTTTATGAATTCCAAAGTATTTCAAATAACTTTTCTAATCTTTCTCTTATTATAAACCTTTCTTGGATTTCAATGAATATTTTAGAAAAAGAATTAGCTGAATTGGTCCTGCCATTCTCAAAATTAGTGCTTAGAAGCATATTTTGCGATTAATTTTTATTTATAAGTTACAGGAGGCATTTCCAGTATATATATAACACTTACCGACTAAGTCATTGATATTTCCACATTTTAACTATTGCAGTGCTGTTATCAATGACATGACTGTACAACTAAGTGACAGACTGCAAGAAGACAAAACCATTTATACACTTCATCTTTTAAGTACAGTGGGACATAACTGTCCTTAATATACAGAACTGAATATAGGCTACTAAAGACGGATACAAACTGCATTGTTGTTACATATGACACTGCAGACTGTTTATCTCTGTACCTTGTATACATCTTTGAATATATAAACTGTAATAAGGTCAAGGAATACTCATCGTGGCTCTTCTACTCTGCATATTCCCAGTGCTTAATTTCTAAAATTTTAGGTGTGGGAACTCTTAAAGCGGGAAGCTCAGACCGGTGGGTATGGAATACACCCCAGGAAGGAGGTGGGCCCTCACCCAGGAAAACTTTTGAAAATTATAACTGTAAACCTTTGTTTTTAGGCCACCCAGAGATAATAATACATTCATTTTTATAAAATACCAAGTGATATTTTAATGATGTTTATTTTCTTTAAGGTGCTTGATTAGGATGTAAGAAAATAAAAACATGAATTTAAATTATTGAGTTTACTCTCTACTCTACTCTACTCCATTAACACCTTGTTGCCTACTTTAAATTTCCCAGAAATATTTGGTTTGATTTCATTGACCATTTTGTTTGAATCAATGAAGCTCGCCAATATTAATTTTTTAATGAATGGTAAAATAAAAACAAATTGAGCCTTATTCACAGTTTTATTTATACACATTACAGTAGTAATAATAATACATATTAATATGTAAATGGATGTTTGTTAATATAACAGCTTTTTTACAAGTTTGCATATTTTACAAAAAAATTGCATACCTTATGGGTACAAAACAATATTAATACATTCAAAATAAACCAACTTCTTGGAAAGGAAAAGGAAGCGTTTAATTACACACAAAATAAATGACACACAGAGTGGAGTAACACGGTTTCATTTTTTAAAATTTAGTGTAGTTTTAAAAAGTTAAGGTTGATTATTTTATTTGCTTATTAGTTATTATAACAAATATGTACGGATTTGTAGTATAATATTGTAAGGCAATGCCAAGACTGTTGGTAAACTTAGTTTTAGTTGTTTGTTAATATTTTAAAGTGAAAACTACAAAAGAAACAAAACTAACTGTAAGTACAAAAAAGAACTCAGAAACTTGAGTTCAGAACACAACTATAAGTTAGGCATAGGCTAGTTATTTTAATGAAAACTTAATGTTCTGAAATTCTAAAAGATATTTAAAAAAACAGATTTAGGAAAAAAGTTCCCACAATGCAATGCTGTCTTCATGGTAAGTTTTCTGCCCTCGTTGTTTTGACTTGGTGTCAAGTGCAGAATGGTGTCCCTTCGCCAGCCAGGTTTTGACGTGTCGCTCGGGATTGTATCTAGCCACAGGAGGTCCTAGGAGCCTGATCCGCAATAAATCGCAAACAGTGCTAATGTAGAGTGAAGATCTAAGAGGAGACATAATTAGATTCATTGCAGAAAACCCACGTTCACATTCAGCACTAGACACTGCAATACTATTTATGATGGAAATCAGTTTCTTAAACGACGGCGGTTGCTCTAGAATAGTAGGTTTCTCTCCACTTAACATAGGCTTCAGTCCCTGCTTGAAGTGTCTGAAGTCTCTAATTATATCCTGAGAGCTGCTAATCTTAAATCTATCGCAGATTCGCTGGATCTCACATTCTCCGTAGGTGATGGATAAGTCTTTTGGCCGATACATGGGGTGGATCACTTTGATGTCATTCATGATTTTGGTGTAGTGTTCAGCCGCATTTGAAGATGATGATAGCAACCTTGAAGTCAAGTTGTTAGCGAGGCTCCGATAGAACTGTTTTTCTGGAATACTGGGTATCTTGGATCTTACACAAAGTTTAACATCTTGAAACATCAAATCGTCAATAGCAATTTTAGCTTCCACTGAACGTCTACCCATGTTTTCAACTCGGTTTTCAAACACTTTGATTAACAGTGTTACATCACTGTGGGCTTGGATAAGGTTGAGGCTTGATTTTTGAAGCTGTAAGGACAAATCCGATAACTCTTCTAGAGCATCGAACATCAATGCCAGGTTGTGTACAAAAGTTGTAGAAGATAATGTACTACAAAGCCCTTTGTAAGTTGAACGTTGCTTCGAGTCCCTTTGTTTGTCTTCAGATGCTTCAATGAAATGATTGTACAAAGCTTTAAAATCTGTCCAAACTGCTTTCACCGCCATTAAGCTGGAGGCTACCCAACGAGTATCTAAAACACGGCCGATTTTCAACATTTGCTCCTCTAGTCCTTTAGCAACTTCTGCCAACTCCCTGCTGTTTTTCGGTGAACAACTAAACATGTTTCTAATTTTATCCATGAATATCTTAAAATGATTGATTCCAGCTACTTCTTCTATGGAATCGTGCACGGCAAGCTCTAAACGATGGTTCAAACAATGCCAAATGAACAAGTTGGGGAACGTTTCAGTAAGCTGTATAGCAAGGCCAGATTTCTTGCCTAGTAGCACTGAAGCACCATCACAAGTTAGAGCAATCATATGGTCTTTCATGAATTCAAAGCTTAGACCTAATGCTTGTAACTGATTTAAAAGTTCTTATAATATACCAGCTGATGTTGTGCTATTTACCTCAAAAAGTGTTAAGAACACTGTCATAGGGTTTTGCATTCCCTTTAGAACAGTTCTGATATAAACCACCAAAGCATTTTTGTTTGAAACTGAAGTGGTTTCATCCAAAAGCAGGGAAAATTTAGAGTCTGACTTGATTAGGCCATTTATCAAGTCTGATTTCATTTCATCAGAAATATGATGAATTATATTGGAGCAAGCAACATTTGAATGTAGGATTCGCCCCATATCTAAGCCATTCATTATTTGAAGATCAATTTCAGTTTCAAACTCAAAAAATGGCCTATTTAGTTTAGCTTGCTTATAAGCCGTGCGGAAAATGCGCTCAGTTACAATCTGCTGCTCTTTATGCATAGAAGCAACAGCTTTTTTCATTGTATCTTTCTTAGCTTCAATGAGTATTTTTTCAGCTAAAGAATGAGCTCGAGACCCACGGTGTAAAAATATCTTTTTCCTAAGAGAGGATTGCTGGTCTTTTTTATTGTTTCCATAAGCGGTAACAGTTCCTAAAACCCACTCTTCGCTAATCTTTAGGCCCTTCGTTTTCTCTGCACCTGGAGTACTCACACTACGGCAAACGTTGCAACCTAGTTCTCTGTTCACAATTAACCATGGATTTTTAGCTTTAAATTCAACAATTTGTTCTTCAGACCAACAAACTGGCTGTTCACCCCTATTAACAAAATCATTATTTTCATTACTAACCTTAGCTTCGTCTGCATCAGATCCCAAACCGGTAAATATTAAGATCAGCGACTACCGCTCCGATCGCCGTAAGGTTTTTCGTACTAACACAGGTTAACGTAATTTCACCGAAAAAAATAGTCCCGATTATCGCTAACATATAAAAACCAGTTTTACGGCAGTACAATGTTGGCAATACAAAACGCATAAATAACAAGATTTTCGACTATCAAACTAAAAACAATGGCCGAACATGGACGTTTTGATGAATTGACAGTAGCCACGTGACAAACAGGAAGGTTTCCGATTGGCCGGACGGGTCACGTGACCTATAGGACGGCTTCGATTGACCGCCAGACGTACACAAACAAACCCACATGGACAAGGAATAATTAGTGAAGTTATTGACATGGCTTGCGATGGTTCTTGTACACGCTAAAAAGACCCTAGCTTGCCTATTCAAAATTCAGATCACGCGATGCTTGCCCGCTGCGCAGCGCTTCGCGCTGCTTGCTCTTTTAGAAAAAAAAATTAACTCGAGCTTGCAAAGTCCAAGCCCAGATCACGCATGACTGCTTACACACACAACACTCAGACAGAACTAACGCAGATTTCATTACAGGCAAAAGATAAGCGGCGCGCGTTTATTACTGATAAGATAAGACGAGTTTATACTAGAATAGTAGCCTACATGGACTACTACCCTACGAACTAATAACACCAAAAAAACGAATAAATGCATTGTCAGTCAGGTTTTTTAAATTTTTTTTTCCAAGTTTTTTTTGGGGGGTGAGTAAACGGCTACGGCGATAATCGGGACAACTTTTTTCGGTGAAATTACGTGCCCTACGAACTAATAACACAAAAAAAACGAATAAATGCACTGTCAGTCAGGTTTTTTTAATTTTATTTTTTCCAAAATTTTTTTTTTGGGGGGGGGAGTAAACGGCTACGGCGATAATCGGGACTATTTTTTTCGGTGAAATTACGTTAACCTGTGTTAGAATGCAAAAAATTACGGCGATCGGAGCGGTAGTCGCTGAGCTTAAGATTTACCCCCAAACCCACCAACCTGGATACTATTTTGACCGACGAGGAAGTCGAAGGGGAATGGTAATCGCAATTATCCTCATTGATCCCGATTGCGTCTTCTTTTTTATCTTGATCAACAATTGAAGTTGTAGTCAATGCTTCCGAACTGCAGTTCTCATTATTCGCATAACCTTTTTGTTTCTTAGGGTTAGGTTTAAAGAAATCAACAATTTTTCTGGTAGTCATAGTCAATTAGGAAACTATTTAGCTGCACCAGCACTAATAAGCATAAACACGAACACAATCAACGACCTGCACCTCAAAAACGAACTTAAGCGTGATGGGATGCGATGCAACTTGTAACTTAAACGCGAAACACACCAAGGTCAAGTCAACTAGTCAACACACTTGTGATCACTGGGGCGGTGGCGCGGTGAAGGAATGGAGGGGGAAAGGAAGGGGGTGGGGTGGGTATTGCTTTGTTATTGAGAGGCGCAGCCGCGCATGCGCGAACTAGGATGACTCGCCCGTCACCTTCCTCCTGCCTGATTCCGTGCAAGACTCATCACAGCACAGCTCACAACTGCTTGTACGGGCCCTTACTATCTGCTTACGAGTCACTCGCAAACAAAGCATAGCATAATATTGATCCTACCTACAATTTTTGTTAACTAAAACTTGTACTCGTAGTTTTAAAAGCGTTCCCTTGCGTTCCGGCACTCTTGGGAGGTAAGGGAACGCCGTTCCCTTGCGTTCCCACTGAAATTAACCACTGCATATTCCTCACCATATTCAACGGTATTCAACAAATCTTTTATAATTACATCAGGTCTCAGTGAAAGTGAAACTCAGTATTCCTTCACAGTCTGTGATTCGACTGGTTCACCCTATTGTTACTGACAACAGAAATGTCACAGCCGATAATTGGTTTTCAAAAGAAGTTGTAGATGAACTTGCAAAGAGACAGTTTACCTACGTTGGAACCATGAGAAAAAATAAAAAAACAAAATCCTGAAGAGTTCCTACAAGATTCTGAAAGACCAGTTATGTCTTTTCTTTATGGTATTAGGGGAAATATGACACTTCTCAGATTTGTTCCAAAAAACAACAGAGCTGTTGTACTAGTATCTTCAATTCACCATACCATTGAGATTAATGAGGAAAAGTGAAAGCCAGAAATGATCTGCTGCTACAATAGCAGAAAATGTTATGTCAATTTACTCAACATGAAATGTGCTATATTTACCACAGGTATAAAGACCAGGTGATGGCCCCTGGTGATTTTCTACAGAATGCTAAATATTGACACTGTCGATAGCTTCATTTTGTACATGAGCTACAGAGACACACCTGTAATCACTATTTTGAATTTGTCAATGAACTAGGATACAGACTGATTGTTTCCAACCTTCAGCAGAGACTAGCTACACTGATCTTTATAAAGATGTAAAAGAAGACATAAAGAAGACTTTGGAGGATGACCTGTTACATGAGCATCGAGAGATAGAAAGAGACGTCTAAGGAGAAGAGGTCCCCAGTGACTGCCTTAAGAAGAGAAAGACTTGTTTGATGTGTCCTTCTACCAAAAAAAACGGAAAACTGCTTACAATTGCATAAGTGTAAAAAGGCAATATGCCTTTCAGAGTGTAGTAAAAAAGTGTGTGTAATCTTCTCCAAAATACTTGTATAAATGTTTGTATGCTTACATTTTCTTTTAAATACATTTATTTTGATTTTGATAATCTCGTACAGTTAATTTATTTTGTCAGTACATATAAATTACGATTTTGAAATATATGGTTACATTTATTATTTTAAGTGTAATATTACTTTAAAAAATTATGAAATACTCAAGATACATTAAAAAATGTTGTGGTTTCACTTTAAATACCATTAGTGCAAATTTATATTAGCATACTAATTTGATATAGAAGCTAAATTATTGAATGAGATCTTACAGACAGGAGGTTTCGATATAAGTGTTAATGAATATCCTCTAAATTGATTATGAGCTTTTTAAATTCCAAACAATAAAATTTAATTTATTTGGCTATTTTAATCTTTTGTATGTCACCAATAATAATTAAGTGACTTGATGATAAGTCGTAAAAATCCACCTTAAAATTTGCAGGTTCATCTGAGTGAGTGCCCATGGTTGCAGGGCTGAGCTTGGTGGTAGTTTCTTGTGGAAAAGCTATCTGGTTCTGAACATCAAAATGGCTGGTCGTAAAATTAAACCGAAACTCAAAATATCAGTTCCTGATGAAGCTCCTTCTGTTGTGTAAGTACTTTGTTATTGTGTTCATTGTTTTATCTGTCCATAGTCAGTTTGCTTAATATTTTTTTCTGAGGAGTTATATACATTAGGAAGAGTATTGTATAATGTGTGAACTTTATATAGATACAAGGTATGTCACATCATGTGTTGCGTAGTAGGCTTCATTGAGGATGCATGCTAAATTTCCTAGTCCATAACTCATTTAATTCCCAAGATGTTTTGCGGGCAGATAGACGACAGACAATCATTCAGAAAGTAAACTGACACAAACATTGCGTTCAGCCGAATTCCATGGTTGGAAATGCATCATCATAGAACACATTCTCGTACATGTAGAAATGAAGTTGTATTCAAATTTAAAGCCTACGGAAATTTACAATCAAATTTTTGTTCATTGAGTTAGGTTTCATAGTAAATTTCAAATAATAAAAGTTCTGGCGAGCTAGGGAGGGTTGTACAATGCAAAAGTGGTCTGAAATCAAATATTTTTAACATTCAAGTTTTTCATTTTTCTATGTGAAACACAATTTGTTTACAAATTTATCTATTCTGCTATTTTTTTCGTTGCCATAGTGGTTACCCATAATACCAATATAAACAATATTCGCTATTTGTGAGCCAAATCCTATGAAGTGACATACCACAAGCTTCATATAAAATCAAGCTTCATTTAAAATTTCTAGGTCATTTCATTTTCAAGATATCGTGCGGACAGACAGAAATATTTTATAGACTTCTCTAAAGCTCAGCTAGTAATCTATAATCAACATAGACATAATAATAATTACATTAAAGTTTCTTAACCCTTTTGCTGCCTGACATTTTACTTTGTTACATACAAAAATTGCCAAGGTCCCTTCTAGTCATAATGTGTGGTTTTACAAGAAGTGCTCTAAAAAACCATCAAAACAATTTTATAATAAAACCATGAGTCGTTAATTTACGTTTGCATTTTAGTATTTTTTTTTCCTTTTTAGTAATGAAAGTGTGTTTAAAAAATCATTACAGTATTGCATGTAAAAAAAAAGACAGTATTGCAAGGCAGTATTGTGTATTGCAGTATTGTATTTTAAAGACAATAAATTTTAAAAACTAAAAGTAAAAATTATTTAAATTTTGATTTCAAGTTTGATTGTGGTGCCAAAAAACTATTAGTAACATAAAATTAAAAAATAGGGATTACTAAGGTAAACTAATTGATAACATGCATTCAGAATTTATGGTGTTACCTTCGTAGGAATTTATGGAAATTTTACTTCAAACTAGTAGCAGAGAAACAGATTTCGTGATGTGGAGCTTTTTGTCCTAATAACAGCATGAAAGTTCTTCTACTTGAATTTTTGAATTACCATACACACAAAATAATTAATTTATGTTTACAATAAAGTTTTATAAATTTATTTGCACAATGGTGCAGTGTGAACCAAATACCCTCTGCATAAATTACAAGACATGTTAGAAAAAATCCATAAATGTGTAGAGTTGATTTCATAATGCCATATATGTTTAAAACTGTTTTTTCTTGAAGCTAGTATTTTCTGCACCGGTTGTTGTAGTTTCATGGTGATTGGGCATATACAATATCAGGGTTGCCACCCAACTGGGAAAACCGGGAATAAGCCGGGAATTTTTCTGAGAACCGGGTAAATTTCAAAAATAATTTTTCCGTCTCCTATATTTTACAACGCTAGCGTGCCTGCTGGTTCTATGCGTGGACTTTAGCTCCTCGGTAGTAAATAGATGATTGCTAATTCGTATTTTATCCTTACGTTGTACTTCGCGTAGTAGTACAGTAGAACCCCTCATATCCGGCCACCACGGGACCGAGCCCCTGGCCGGATAACGATTCGGCCGGATAAACCAACCTACAGTACACAGCACTTGACGAAACAAAACAATTGTACTGTACTGTACTAACCGCACTGGAAATAATCAACGAACTGTTTACAGGTTAAACCTATTAGCTCAACTGAGGACAACACAGGAAAATGTAAACAAATAGATACACAAAAATAACGCAAGAGTCGTGGGAGACTAGTGCGTGCAACTGCGCGTCTGCAAGCCGTGGTAAATAAATTTCGATATTGGCTTCCGGGAAGTGGCCGGATAAACCGAGGTGCGGTAAAACCGAGGCCGGATATAAGGGGTTCTACTGTAAATAAATATATTCTCTATAAATATACATTCATACATTTTTACGTAAATGTAATATATACAGTACTACCATTTCTATTATTTAAAAAGGAAAAATGACTTGAACTTTTAAATATATTCATTTTTCTGCATCTCTGCAAATTCCTTTGAAGTAGCTAGGTATTCTTAGTTTTTCCCCCTCCCCCACAAAAGATAAATTAATTAAGTAGAGTTCAGATGAAAGTATTTGGTTTATTTGTTGATTGTACTGAACTGACATTGCATACCGGCGAAATTATTGTCTCGTACTGAAAGTTCGTCCACCGCTACATCTCTGACACACAATACTGGGCTGCAGTCTGCCCGACGGTAGCGCTGTGTTTGGTGTTTATTTGTATTTCCTAATTGGATACATGTATTTTCTAAACATCATAGAAAGGAAAGTTATTAGGTATATACAATGTTATGTCGACACGTTGAAAAAAACAGAGATAAAAACTAAGGAGCTTAAAATAGGTGATAGCAATAAGTCGTCACCGAATTTCTCGCGTATCGCTAAAGACGAAATGCTAGAGCACCGCAGCTTTATGGCATTTCTTGCAAATACTGCTAGTGACGATAAAACGTCATCGTCACATTTTTTTTTTCTTTGGGGCAGCCTACTGCCATGCACTTAAGCCTCAAGGGCTTTTTGCGCACCCCGGAAACACGAGGCCCACCAGTGTATAACTTCAGCAGTTCAACAAACCGCCGAAAACAACCTATCAAGTCCTCCTGGGAAAATTCACCACCTCTGTCCAAACTACCAAAGATGGCATACTGCTCTCTTGCTATTGCAGGGCAATCAAAGAGCAGGTGCTCAGCAGTCTCCTCCTGCTCATTACACCTTCCACAGAGCGGATCCTCCTGAAGGATGCCAACTCTGTGAAGATGCTTCCTCAGGTGACCATGCCCCGTAATGAGACCAATGACCTTAGAAGACATTGATCTGTTTAATGAGAGAAGGTCCGAAGCCACCTTGGAGGAAGGTGATTGTAATACCATTCTACTCACTCTCAAACCCGGATGCAACCTCCACCTTCTCCCATGCTCCGCGCGAATCCATTTCGAGACAACCCTAGAGGATTCACACCTTGGAACACCGCAGAACGGTTGAGGGCCCGTCACAATTGTCGCTGAGCCCTGGTTGGACAGGGCATCAGCTCTTTCGTTCCCAAGAATCCCCTTATGACCAGGAACCCAACAAACGGTTACATTGTTGATTCTGGCAAGGGAGGAAACGGTCTGATAGCAATCCCAAACCAGTTTGGATTTGATCACACAAGAATCCAGTGCCATCAGCGCTGCCTGACTGTCCGTGAAAATGTTAAACGTCTTGCCCCTATATCGCAGACAAAGATTCTCACGAGCACATTCCATAATAGCTGCGACCTCCGCTTGAAAGACTGTCGGATACGGACCCATAGGAACCACCAGCTCCCTACATGGTCTCACTCCCAGAATTCCAGCGCCTGTGCCGCTTTTTGTTTTGGAGCCGTCTGTGAACCATTCGAGCTCCGCTGGTGGAAGAGGTTTCTTCCCCTCTGACCAATCATCCCTTGAGGGTAAAATAATCCTAAAGGGTTTGTCAAAGGAAAATTTTTGTGGCATCTGATCAGAGATCATGTGCAAAACATCCTCCTGTATCAGAGTGCTAATTCTGCAGTGCCCACCGCTGCAACCCGACCAGAGTCCCATCTGCTGAAGACAGTAGGCACTCCTCCTGGCCATAGCTCGAATGACAATGTCCAGGGGGGCGAGATTAAGACAACAGTCCAGAGCCGCGCCTGGCGCACTAGGAAAAGCCCCAGTGATAGCAAGGCAGGCCATCCTTTGGATACCCGCCAGACGAGCTACCACCGTCTTGGCCTCCGTTTTTGGCCACCATACGACAGCTCCGTACATTAGTGCAGGTCTGACCACGGAAACATAAAGCCAGTACAAGAGCCTCGGCTTCAGTCCCCAGGGCCCACCTATCACACGTCTGCATTGCATTAGAGACCACTTACCCCTGGCAATAACCCTTTCTAGATGAGGTCCCCAGTTTAGAACCCTATCTAGGATCACGCCCAGGTACTTGACCTCAGACTTCAGCTCAACGGGTGAGCCTTTGAATAGAAAGGGATCAATGCCCTCCATCTGTCGCCTCCTGGTAAAGGCAACCACAGCAGCTTGGTGGGGTTGACGGTGAGGCCAACCTTATCACACCAGTTTCCCACCATGTTCAGAGCAGCATTGGTCAGTTCCGTGATTGTTGTGTTGAACTTGCCACTCACAAGAATCACAATATCATCTGCGTACCCTTGTGCAAAGACACCGCTGCTATTCAAAGAATTTAGCAGGTCATCCACAACCAGGTTCCACAGAAGAGGAGAGAGGACGCCGCCTTGCGGACAGCCCCTCGTATCGTTGCACTTTGTGTAAGGGTTAAATACAGTATTACAGTTGTCTATTTGGTTTGAAAATAGACTATACAATCAGAAATTTTCGACCAGGATAACTGGGAATTTGTAAAGAGGTTTGGAGTGGCCACCCTGAATATATATAAAAATACTTTTAAATCCAATAAAAATCGAATATTGGGAGTATAGGAAGAAACAGGATGTTTGATATATTGGATGTCAGCAGCAAAAAGGATAAATAAATAGGCTTATTTCAACAATGTAATAAAAATATCCGTCCCCTGCTTTGTTAAAAAATAAAGGAAACAGGTTAAAGACAAAGTTATATAATACTACTAATTATTCAGCTGTATGGGTTGAACAAACTATTTTTTAGCCTTACAGTATTTCTCTTAGCAATAGTTATTAAACGAGTACAATAATTTTTTATTTATAAAAATAATCAAGTAAACTTTTTTTATTTTTTTATAAAAACCGGCTCTGTTCTAAATAATTGCCATAAATATTAAGTCACTTATCCTGAATATTGACAAAATATTCTGGATGGGTAAGGTTAGAAGGTAGGGGTCGCCTCCTGTCGAGATCTATGAAGAAGAATTTAGGGCACTAATCTAAAGTCATGTCTCCTCGGAAGAAGGGAAGCCAGCTTAGAACCAGTCTCTCTAGTCAAGCAGACAGGAGATAATACACCCTTATTTCTTTACTGGCAAGAACATTTGACTCTTAGGGAACGAATCCTACCAACTCCAACCATTATCTCCCACAGTAAACTAGACCTATTGAGTTACCCTTGCACCCCAGAAGCTCAACATTTGTGGTTAGTGATATGTTGCTCCTGGACATCCATGAGGTTGCTCAGATTTAAGTGACACATCGGTCTTTGCTGTGTCCAGTGTGGGTTAAACTGGAAGGTATAAACAAGCCAGAAGTGAACCCTCCTGGGGGAGCGTATGTGGCTTGCTATCAGATGAAGGTAGACAGTGTGCAAGCACGGGGCACCAAATGCAGCACTGCAGCGATGGAATTTCAAAACAGTACTTACTTTAAAAACATGCCTCCTCAGATCAGTGGGTTATGCCAATCAGAGATGTGGGTGAGATATCTAAGATATTTTACTCAAAATCAGTGCTCTAAATTAGCTTGAAGCTGAAACAGGAGTGTAAGTGATTTACATAAAGTTATTGACAGACACTTTTCAATCATCAAGTTTAACTCTGCAGTAATTGACTAATGTTGTAACAGTAGCAATAATTTAGGTGATTATAATAATGTGTATTTTTTTAAGTAGTACTTTTTACTAATTTTTACAAAATAATCTTAGAAAAATAATCTAACTATGAGTATACAGTTGTACAATGAACCATTGGAGTGATAAATTGGTCAGCTGTTATTTGGTGACATGATTCTTGTCAAATTCTCTGGTGAAAGAAACCCAGTAAAGAAATGAAAAATAATGGTATTTTGATCCTTTTATCTTCAATCCTGTATACTTTTAAATCTCAAAATTAAAAACTGTAAATTCTACGATTGCCAGTAATAAAATATTGCTAGTAAATATAAAAACTTTGACAATGATTATATACACTTTTTGGAGTAAAATTTCTGTACATATTATATTCTAAGTAGCTTATTATAATTGTATTATTTTATAAACAGAAGCTGATCTTTATGCCTTATTCTGGCTGTCTTCATGAGCTACTGGCTGGGAGGATCTATCAAACAGAATAAGAAACAGAGTCAGTTCAGCACAAGGTCAAGAGTACTGATAAAAAGTGCTAGCGTTACAAACACAGGGTTTGATTCTGTGTTATGTCTTAACTCATACTCAAAGCCCTGACATCATAGACCATGTGACCACTGTCTCTTGCAAGTTTGCTTTTCATTTTAGCCATCTTCGTAGCTGCCCCATTGTTGTCAAGTATACAGAACATTTGTATTTCAACCAATACGTTGTAATTATTGTTATTATTATAATTAAGTATGATTGAATGTTTTTATTATTATAAAACATTGGTTTCAAATTAAGGCATTGTTTTACTTTAAAAAACATTGAAAAAATATAATTTAACTATAAATTAAATTATTATTTAATTATAAATCCAATTGTGGGGTTTTCAATCCTGATATATCTTAGTGTAGTTATGAGAAACAAGATCTTAGGACCAGAGTCAATTAGTGTTTTGTTAAAGTTTAAGTTTGGGACTGTGCCAGTGATCCATTACAGCTCTGGTCAGTAGAAATGATTTATTGTGTTCATCAGAACTCCTCCAAGGAACTTGGACAAAAGGACAACCATCACCATTGGAGATCGAACATTTGATGTTGAGGCAGATGACTTGGAGAAGATCTGCGACCTTGGGCGTGGAGCTTATGGCATTGTTGAGAAGATGAGACATATCCCATCAGGCACTATAATGGCTGTGAAGGTAAGGCAAAACAAGTTTGTGAGTTTTCATTCCCATTTGTAATGATTTTCATTTGGCAAAAAAGTTATGTGCATACAATTATTAAGTATTTAAAACAAGTTGTCCCACAACTCTCTGGATATATTATTTAGTTGTGCTGTGTCACATTAATTTATTTCAAAAGTATAAATATAAATTTGTTAATGTTCCCATATGTCAATATTTTCATTTTTTAAAATGACTCAGCTGTTAAGGTCACACAATTGTAATGTGATGTAATTATTTGTATTGGTTCTAAAAAAAATCAAACGGTACATTTACTAGTTTTAAAATAATGGTCATTTATTTAAAGTTTGATGAAATTTCATAAAAACCTACATAAAAGAAAAAGTTTTAAGGCATATTCAAATTAGCCACCAAGAAAGACACAATGTTTTACCTTTATTTTTTAGGATGATAAAATGAAGTCTTTGTACAATGTATATGTATTTAGACTCCATTTTCTTCAGTATTGTTCTTGAATATTTCATCTTACAGAACTGTTGTATCAAAATTAGCTTGTACAGAATAAAGTGAACTATAATAATACAGTAATATAATACATTTTACTTTACAAATTACAAAAATCTGGGTTTGATTGGGGAAGTGCACTAGGTGCACAACAGGGTGGAAATGCGGCTGACTCAAATTCCGTGCACTTATTATGTGGATGTAAAACTACCTGAACCCAGCCATAGTCCCTAATTGCTAATAATATAATGTTAATAATTGCAGCCATTTAACAGTGGAGTATTAAATCAGATAAGTAACTGAAATAATAATAAAGTACAATTAAATTTTGGCCTTTAAATCTTATGTTCAGTGAATAAAGGTTTATTTTTTTATGCAGACGGTATTAAAAGAAAACTCCAAATATTTCACGTTTATCATGAAACCCTTAATTTTTTTATGAAATACTATCAAGTATCTGATCTTTGGGAGAGTAGTGACTCGAAGAGATGGACTTGGCGACATACTGTATTTCTTTTCGCCCTATTGTATTATTAAATTTAAAATATTTTGCATTTTATTGTCAACTAAGATATTGGTAACAGTATTAAAATATGACATTAATTTTATAAAACGTTTCATTAAGTACAGTTAGAATGAGATCCTACATAAATATGGGCAACCAAGTGTTTCCAGCTAATACACACATAATGGTCAATATAAGTTGCATGCCTCTCTAACTTTGACCCTACATTGCCCACAGCGAATTGCGGCCACTGTAAACACGCAGGAGCAGAAAAGGCTGGTGATGGACCTAGATATCTCAATGCGGTCGAGTGATTGCCCCCACACTGTCCAATTCTACGGAGCACTGTTCCGTGAGGGGGACGTATGGATCTGTATGGAAGTTATGGACACCAGCCTAGATAAGTTCTACACCAAGGTTTACCGACACAGCCGCGTCATTCCGGAGAACATCTTGGCCAATATCACTTTGGCGGTAAGTCTGAAATTATCTTGTCTGCTGTCTACTCTTTTATTTCTACATCCATTGCTACTTGTTGAAAAATATGTAGATATCTGGATACCAGGGCCTTTTATTACTTCAGAGAGTGCTGCACCATCTATTTGTTTTTAACTCTCCTATTGGCCATCGAGTAGAACCTACTTGAAGTGCCATGTTTTATACTACGACATATTCAATTTAAATATGAACTTCAATAATTTCGTAATCTCTATGTACATATATTCTTTTTTTTGTGGCGTTATATTCGTACACATATATGTCTCTGATGTATGCTAACAAGTTCGCACAATTGCTAACAAGTATTTTGAATTTTCAGTTAATTGTTGACATCTCATTTGCTTGCATGTTTCGTGGCTCGTCTTCAATTTGTGCCTATTCGAAAAAATGGATCAAAGAATCTGTACCAAATTTGTGTTAAAAACTAAATTAAGTGTGCAGACGCATTCCGAATGTTGATTGTGACTTATGGAGAAGCTACCTTGGACCGAAGCAACATTTATCGGGGGTATAAAATGTTCTCAGAGGGCTGAGAAGATGTGAACTATGAGCGTGCCGGACGCTCGAGCACGTCAAGAACAGACGAAAACATTGATGAAGTGAAGAAAATAGTATTGGCTAATCATTGAATCACCATTAGAGAAGTTGCAGAAGACTGTACGTATTGATTGGCTTGTGCCATTTGATTTTTACCAATGATTTGGGCATGAGATAGGTCACTGTGAAGTTCGTACCAAAATTGCTGAATATTGACCATTACCATTGCTAATGAACTGTTGGACCCTATCCGCGATGACTCAAATTTGCTCCAGAGGGTCATAACCTTTAACGAATTGTGGGTTTATGGTTACTCTGTAGAAACCAAAGCTCAATCATCCCAATGGAAGCTGCCACTCGAGCCAAGACTGAAAAAAGTACGCCAAGCTCGGTCGAATTTGAAAGTTTTGTTTACAGTTTTTGTTCGATTGCAGGGGCGTGGTACATCATGAGTTCTTGACATAGGATAGAACTGTCAATGAGTAATATTATCTGCAAGTTATGCGCAATTTGCGCGAAGGAATATGCCAGAAATGCCTAGATTTGTGTAAGAACAAAAATAGGCTTTTGCACCACTATAACGATCCTGCTCACACATGCTACTTGTGCATGATTTTTTGGCCGAAACAAACACACTAATAATACTGCAGTTACCTTATTCCCCAGATCTAGCCCCCTGTGACTTTACTTGTTCCTGAAACTGAAGAGGCCCATGAAACCATGAATTGTATGCTATGCTACAATTGATGAGATAAAGACGGCATCGAAGGAGGAGCTGAACATGATCACTAAAAACGACTTTTTGAAGTGCTTCGAGGATTGAAAGAAACGTTGGCACAAGTGTATAATATCTAATAGTGATTACTTTTAAGGGTACAAAAATTGAGATTGATGAATAAAAGAATTATTTTTGAAAAAAAAAAAACAATAGTTGCAATATTTTTTGAACAGACAGATCTATTTTATTATTTGTGAGGTTGAAGCGGCCCTCTACATTGTTTGACATAATTTGGTGTTACCAATTTCTCAGTAAGAATAATGTTATCTGTCATCTAGCCATTTACAAGAAATATGATTGAGTACTCCAAGCAGAATAAGCAGTTTTTACAGATGCATAATTATCTCACAACAAAGTGAATGTCTGCAATTGATGTAGAAAAGTTAGTAATTTATGCACATGACTTTAGGAAAGGTTGCATAAAATATGCAACACATTAGACCATGTCAAAGATTTATGGTAAATAGTAAAAAGGAGACTGACTTGGCTGGTTGTATCCACTACCTCTACCAGCAAGGTGAAGGATATCCATCGTGATTAAAACACTGAAATATCCCATTGGGAAATATCTTACTTGCAAGCTATGTGTGCATTTGATTACCTCAATCAGCAAGCACTAGCAATACATGTAGTGATTCATTGTGATGTGAAATCCTCAAATAACCTGTTGTGAAAATGTAAACTTAGTTTCAAATATACTATTGTGTTGAGATAAATATGTCTTGCTTACAGGTTGTGAGTGCACTCCATTACCTGTATAGCAAACTGAGAGTGATCCATCGTGATGTGAAACCCTCAAATATCCTGATGAACAGACGAGGGGAGGTCAAAATGTGTGACTTTGGAATCTCCGGGTACCTGGTTGATTCTGTGGCAAAGACGATTGATGCAGGTTGCAAACCCTACATGGCTGTAAGTAGGCTAGTAAAATTCTTGGAAAATTGAATTGAAATAAAATTATATTATTAGATCAATAGAACAGACAGTCTTATATGGTTTGTGAAGATTATGCACTAAATAATAAATAACAGTTAATTAATGCACTAACTAAAACACTAGATACATATAGCTAAAACATACCCTGGTCAATTAGGAAAAAAGTCGGCAGTCTGATTATATATATAAATAAAAGTTTGTATTTTCTTCTATAGGTTTTTAAAATTTGCTATTGTAGTTATCTCCTTCCATGCTAAAGATATTTTACTGAAAAAATGCTATGTTAAGAAGAATATTTTAAAATTGTGTGTACTGTGTATAGGGAGAAGTAGAGAATGGTGATTATGTGTTATGTAGTTATGATATTATGTAAAGGGATCAGATTGTATTCTTTTGTAAGTTTGTGTTAAAATCCTCACACTCAAAATTTGAAGATTAGGAAAATGGCCTCAACGTGATTGGTTAAATTATTAATTTCCTACAATTTGATTTCCTCTCTTTTATTTTAAAAAACGTGGTATTTTAATGGTGAACTACTCCAGTATTTAAATTTTCAATACACACTCAAAATAGCAAAAAGATTGTTTTCCTGTTTATAAATCCATGAAATCATGAGTTTATGAATTGTGTTAATTTGCTGAATTAAGTTTTCCTTTTAACAGACTTACATCCAAAGTAACACCATGAAATTTACAATTACAGTAGAGCGTCAAAAATTCGAACTAATTGGGACTGGGGGAGGGAGGGTTCAGATTTCCGATTTGTTCAGATTTTGGAACCTACAAACTCTAAAAGTTAAGATAAATAAAAATAAACACTTTATGTATTATTGAATGAACCTTACCAAAGTATATTACGTACTACGAACTGCAACATGCAACTACAACTACACTACTGGTATTTACTATGTGGTTAATTAGAACAGGCTTCTCTCATACAAGTATATTATGGGCTCTCCCATTTTAAGCCATGGATTAATTGCTTGGGGGTCATCTTCCCATGCCAAAGAAGTTTTTATTATACAAAAGATAGATATCAGAACCGTGTTAGGAGTGTCTACTCCTCAAATTTCATGGTTGTAGAGAAATTTTTCCACATCTTAAAATTTTAACTTTACTTTTTTTATTTATTCAGCAGTCTTTGCTTTACGTTAGAACCAATTCGGACCAAGTAAGTCATAGAAAAGATATGCCAAGCTACAACATTAGATATTTTATTAATATTAATCTGCCCCAGGTTATGACCGAGAATAGCTATTAGGTTATGTAATAAGTTACCATTATACATAAGACAACTTAGTGATAAGAATTTTAAAGTAAACTTAATAATCATTTAAAAAAAATTCATTGATTGTAAAAGATCATTTTATTCTCTGGAAGAATATATTGACAAAGTTTTGACTATGAGTGACTTTTAGTGTTGTTATGTTCTGGTATAATAATAATTGTGATATGCCAATGTAATTATATGAAATATTTTCTGGCAAAATCAAATTCTTATTCTTATACTGAAAAAGTGAAGCAACTGAACTGATGGTGACAGTGACTCAAAGATGGGATTAAAAATATAGTCACCCGCTGGAGAGAGAGGTTATGGATGGTTCAAAACAATACTCCCAAGGTCATTGTCCACTCACAGCGCCGTGCAAAACACAGTTCACATGTTTAAAGCAGGCATTCGGATTTTTGAATTTTGGATTATTGACTCAGATTATTGACGCTTTAATGTATTTCTGGAAGTTAATTAATTTTTTGAAGTTAGTTTGATGTACTCTCTAAAGTCTTTAATAAAGTAAAAATTAAGCAAGGGCTTTTGAATGTTTAAGAATGCTTGTTAGCTTTAAGCCAGTTTAAATCAAATTTATGTTTTCATGTAATGTTTGAGGTAGGACAAGTTAGCTGTTAGATTTAATCAAACTTGTAATGTCGTCAGCAAAGAGAGTTAGTCTGTTATGTAAACTGAGCTGGTTGAATAAGTCATTTAACAAAACATTAATAAAATATTGGACCTTGCCTCTAAATAGTAGGAAGGAGATGGCTATTTATGAATAGAACCAGCACTTTTTTGAATTTTATTTACTACCTGGGTGTGAAAACTACTAAACTAATTGAGAGCAACTCCTCTGATACCATAGTACTCCAATCTATGTAACAAATTTTCATGGTCCACTCTACACAATCAAAAGCAGATGTCACAGAACAGGCCAAAGGTTGCCTTTCCCTGATCGAAGGTAGTCAGGACATAATCTATTAAATTTATAGTAGTAACTGAATTTGACCCCAATTGGATTGGAACCCAAAATGATATTGATTTATTACTGAGAATGGTTTATGAAAATGTTGTGATTTTACAATAGTTTTACTGAAAGTATGGAGTTTTCTGCCAAGTTCGAGTTTTTGTTTTTAAATATTGGAATTATTTTGCCTACTGTAGAGACATTCAGTAAAGGCTCCATCAATCAGGAGCTATTTGCCAGAAAGCAAATAGGATCTGATAAGATGTGGATGTGTTTCTTCAAAATTTGTGTAGTGGATATTTCACCCAGGCTTGGTTTGAACTTATTTACAAAGTGGTTATCAAAGTGATTATCTCTTTTTCACAAACTGATTACAAATAAACACAATTAACAAATGAATTTAGCAAAATAATTCATATTTTAAATTAAGTAAGTCAGGCTTCTTATAAATAATATCAGGTACACTTGTGAAGTAGCTATTAACCTGTTGAGTCCCGGGTTATGGCAGCACAGGGGCATCTGCTGGCCCGGGTTTTTTCTGGCACTTGGTTACTACTTTGCATTATAGTTATTTTTTGCATCTGCATAATCATATACTCATAAGTTTTATTTTTATGTTTATTTATTTCATATTATTGATATTTCTAAATTCAAATATACATTTTTAAATTTATATATATATATATATATATATATATATATATATATATATATATATATATGTATATATATATTTTGATTCCAAGTGTAAGTTTATTTTTTATAAATCAATAAGACTAGGATAAACAAACTAAATAAATAATATTAGAATTTAATTAATAATACTTATTCCAGAATCAGCATTTATTCCAGATTTTGAGCTGTCAAATGGAAATATGTGCGGAATAAAGTTGGTATCATTCACCCAGGGATAGGTAATTGGAGGTAGCTTTCTACGTTTGGGGTTAGGCCTACATTCAGTTCCTTCATTACCAGTAAAGTCATTTCTGGGATTATAATTTTGAACTACCTCGTTTATTACCAAGTCAACACTATCCAAAGTAGGCTTATTTGGACGATTATTAGAATAAACAGTATACCCTGATGGTCCTGGTACTGGTTCATCGAGATAACCTAAATCGTGGTTGAAGTCTGCATCACGAACTAGTTCACTAAAAATAAAATCACCACTTCTTACACGACTGAAAATATCCACATCACTTTCGTCGTCACTATCAAATAGTTCACTAAACTCACTGCCCAATAATTCATTAATATCTTGATCAAACAACTCATGCTTACGCGAAGCCATAAAATTATTGTGTACAAACAACAGCAACCGGCTGAAACGCCTCGACGTTTAGAGTAAAAACAGGCTGCCAAGTATCGTAGCGCGAAACAAAATATACCTCACGAGAAAGCCAGTGTTCTCCCGAGTAACCCGGTATATTGAACGTCATTTAATTTAGCGAATTGAGTTGAAGAAAACGCAAAAAATAAAACGCTCTGCGCGCGGCCGCAACAGTACGGCAACGGGCCCCGACTGCACACTTGCCTCAGTCGCAACTGTGCGGCTACGGGATCCAACAGGTTAAATGTTAAATATTGCGACATCCACTGGATTAATAATAACTTGTCCATTTACAATTAGATTAATATTCTTTATAAAAGACAAGGATTTCTCTCTAAATTAAACCTGTGATGAAGTTTTTGGGAGAACAATAGAGTTCTAAGCTAAGTCAAATAATTAATTAATAAAAAGCCCTTTTTAATTGATTTATTTTTTATATTGAGTGTGTTAATTACAAATGTACTCTAAAGAGGAAATTTTTAAAATTAACATTATTTATTATAACATCTCTGCTGATCACTAGAATATTGGTTTGTCATTGTCCAGGCACAGAATAGTTTTAATTTCAATTGAAATTTTGAAGAAAGTAGAGTTTATATTGACAAAATTCAAATCTGCTGTGATAGTGGGGTGACTGAAGCACCCACTTGGGTCTAACCACAACTTTTTGTGAAATTAATCGTTCAATAGCCTATCATGCTCCGTAATAACTAAAGCAGACATCCGTCACAACACAGAATATTAATTTACCATGTTAACATATGTTGCAGCCGGAGAGGATAGACCCGCATGGTAATCCATCACAGTATGACATCCGCAGTGACGTCTGGTCCTTGGGCATCTCATTGGTAGAGTTAGCTACCGGTGAGTTAAAGTAACTTTTACATGATTAACATAAACTAATTTATTTAGCGCAAGTATTTTAGAATGGTTTATATTTAAAAAAAGACATTCATAGCAAATTTTCATTTTTTGCAAACTTTACCATTTATTTTGTGTTTTTGTGTGTAAGAACAATATAATTATTTTACCAAATTATGCATGAAAAATGAGTTGGGTGAACATCCCTTTATTTTCAATTGAATTTTCAGCTAGATTTTTATATACAAAATATTTCAGCAAAAAATTTAATAATGCTCAATGTATTAAATAAGCACTTGTAATTTTTATTTCTGTCAGGAACCTTCCCATACTCTTCCTGGGGCACTCCCTTTGAGCAGCTCAAGCAGGTTGTAAGCGATGACCCCCCAAGGCTGCCTGAAGGTCGGTTCTCACCGGACTTTACAAACTTTATTGAACAATGGTAAGTGCGAGAAGTTGATTTCTTGTAGACAGATCACAAGTCTTGTATTATCCACATTGGTATTTTGTATTGTTAGATGAAAATTTAAAAGGATTATGAATCTCCTTGAAAGTGACAAGTTGTTTAACATGTTGAGTACGGTAGAAATAAAAAAACTAAAAGTATAAATTTATATTTTTTGTTGTGCATGACCTAAAATATACAAAATAACTTTTTTGCTGTCATAAATATGAATGTTTTTTAATTGTTTGTATCTACATGAGGTTTTTACGGATATATTTGTTATATAGCATAGATATTTCCAACTGTAAAAGTGTTGTATTAAGTTTAACTTACTATAACACACAAAAATGCTTACTTTTGTCGTGTCTACAGACTCTTCCACACTCAGAGAAAAAAACCAATTATAATATGTTGATTATCCTGAGGTCTGAGAACATTTTTTAGTAATACCCACACAAAACATAGTTTACCACCAAACTATGTATTTGTATGGACCAATCATAGTATTGTAAAGTAGACCTAAATTAGCAGTAGTACATGATTTTTAAGTAATAATGATAATTTCCAATCATATAAAACTAATCACCAACAGAAAACCAACAAGGTATTAACTATTCATAAAATCAACAAACTATACTTGTGTCATCAGCTGCTCACAGTGTTATAACAAAAATGTTGTGTAAAAATGGAACTTCACACCTGAAAAACATTGCCTTTATACAAATGTCAAGGTAAAAACCGCTTTGGCTAAGCTAGTAACTAGATTGACAACTTAGAGTAATAATTTGCATACTTTAATAAAGCCATATGATGTCAATAAGCTTTGATGCACAATATTGCTGGAGTGGCGACATCCAAGTGAAAGTTAAAATAAACAATGCAGGGGGAAAGGATAAAGAATTTACATATTCAGACCTGATTGATAAGAATGAGTCTCTGATATCCTTAGATATTCTTTGAGAGGTAAATAAAGTAACAAAACAAGAATATTTTTTACGAATTTCATTACCACTGGCCATTTTATTTGTTAAGAAATGGAGATATTGATAGAAATTGAGAGTCAGCGTAGGTACCTTAGGCAGTGTTAAATCTTAAATGCGGGAAAGTGCACCCACCCACTATATTTTTTCCAAATCACACTATATTATTGTGTCTGAAAAACTTATCTCTCTGGTTATAATCTACACTGCGTGCTCATGCTCTATAACACAAATACATACTCCCAACTAGACATTACAGCTAAAACAATTTACTCTGAGAACTATTCAAATATGATTTAACATCATATTACACAAAAACATACTATGAGGGTAATTCGGAAAGTAAGGTCCGATTCGCGTTAACCAGACAAACAGTAAGCGAAATGCGCATGTGCCCTGACTCCCGGCATGCATTGCGCGCAGAACGACGCCATTTGCAGTGAAATCGTTGTAGTCTGCTGTTGTCAGTGCCTTTTTAAAATGTTTAAAACTAGTGAACGTCCCGCCGACTATGAAATACGGTCTGTGATACGGTTTTTGACAGCAAGGAACATTTCAGCAGCGGATATTCATCGACAAATAAGTGAAGTGTACAGTCCAAATGCAATGAGTGACAGCAAAGTGTGGAAGTGGGTGATAGCTTTTAAAGATGGACGGGAAAATGTCCATGACGAACCACGTTCTGGTCGGCCGTCAGTGATCACCAAAGCTTTGGTGAAAGCTGTCGATGAAAAAATTCGTGAAGATCGGCGATTCACTGTTTCTTCATTAGCAATAGAGTAGAACCACATTGTTTAAAATTGTTTCTAAAATTTTGGATTTTCGCAAATTGTGCTCACGTTGGGTTCCCAGGCTGCTTACTGAGAAACAAAAAAAAAGAAGAACGGGTATTGCTCTTGAATTTTTGATCCAATATCATCAGGAAGGTGATAACCTTTTAGACCACATTGTTACGGGTGACGAGGCGGGTTTCCCACATAACCCCAGAAACGAAACGCCAGTCAATGGAGTGGCGTCACTCGACGTCACCGGTTAAAGACGTGGGATATTGCTAGTCGAGTTCATGGAGCGAGGAACAACAATAAATGCGACCACTTATTGCAACACTCTGACTAACCTTAGACGAGCAATACAGAACAAGCGATGTGGACTACTGACAGCTGGAGTTTCGTTGCTGCATGACAATGCCAGACCCCACTCTGCCAACCAAATCCAAAATCTCATCAAATCGTTTGGTTGTAAACAGCTAGAACACCCACCATACAGCCCAGACTTGGCACCGAGCACTTGTTTTGCTACCTAAAAGAGTTCCTAGGCGGGAAGCGCTTCGACACTGATGACGAGGTGAAACAAGCAGTACAAGACTGGTTATGGTCGCAGGAGGTCGACTTCTATGACACCGACATTCAAAAACTTGTAGATCGTTATGACAAGTGTTTAAACAAAAGTGGAAATTACTTAGAAAAATAGTGATTGATGTCAAGAATCAATTAATAAAACAAGTTTTTTGAAAAAATCTGTTGTGGTTTTTTTTAAATAAAAAAACGGACCTTACTTTCCGAATTACCCTCGTATTTAAAACACAATTATTCAATAGAATAGTAGCAAAACAGTATTTTATTGCAACAGGATACATGGAGGCAAATGAACTGAGCTAATGTTAAAGTTAAAGATGATCAATTTTTTTTTTATTAACCCTTTTAAACCCCAGCCATTTTTCCATGGATTTGCCAGAAAGCCCATGGCGATAAGGGACCGTAGTGCAGAATTGAGGGAAAATACATCTAGTTTTCTTATTTTTGAAGATAATGTTTAGGTTTTTGTTTTAAATTGTTCACAAATAAGTGTACTCTTAGATGTAATAGTTAAAAAGTACTTTTACAGAATGATTAGTTTTTTCTTAGCGTATTTATACATAAAAATTTTTTTATTTTTTTATTTTTTTTTGGTTTGGACATACATAAAGGGTAGAAAAAAAATTTTAGCCCCTGAAAAATTAAGCATTTTTGTTGTACACATATTTCTTACTAAACACACAAAATTTGAAGAACTTTCCTTGATAAATGCAGGAGATATATCCAATTAATTGTATTGCTGCATAAGCACTTCTTCATATATTTCCACATACACGTCAGTAGAAGTATACAGATATGTGTATACTTGTTTTTGCACTTTTGAAATAAAAACAATTGTAAAATAACACAAAGTAATTGTAATGGTTTGTAAGAACAAAACTTGTTTAATTTTTCAAAAAAGTAAAAGAAAAAATATTTACAATATATACATTTTATATAAACAACTCAATTCATTGTCTTCAAAAATAGCACATTCATCACTAATAATAGGGTACTTTGGGATTATACCGACCACACCAGTATGAAGAACACAAAAATATAAATTTATAGAAACAAACATGATAGAACGAAAAAACAACTCTTTAATTACAAAATTACAAGCATTTCCAGGCATTGTGATCGGTATTGTTGTCGCTGTTATCTTATCTTTCTCGAGAATCCTGATTACGATATAGGCCACGCGGCATCACATGATTTGCACGGCATCACATGATTTGCACGGTACATAATTGCCTTTCCATTACAATTCAATTTATATTTCTGATCAGATCCTCTAGAATTTGATATTTTACTGATAGGTACTATCTCGAGGGATGTTTTTCTTTCGTTGACATCAGCGCGAAGGCGTGGCACTCGCATTTTGTGTGGCGGAGTGTGATCAAGAATAAAAACAAGTTTTGAGTGTTTTTTCAATAAAGAGTTTAGTTTTAGTTTGATCATGTTTGTTTTTATTGAATTTTTGTGTTTGGAGAAATGTAGAGGTAAAACACGGAAGTACAACAACGCGACGCACCAGATGGACGGGCGGCGAGACTCTGCAATCACGTTATCTACTAGACCGCTCGACTTTGACCTCTGTCAGAGGATGGGGAGGGGTTTGCGATAAGACAATTCCTGTTTTATATTGACGAAATATTGTTCTTCGCTAATCTAGTAATCAGTAGAAGCAAAATGTCAAATAACAATTCATGTCTGGGTGTGGTCAAAATAATCCCAAAGTACCAATAATAGTGTTTATCAAAGTGTTTTCACTCACTCGTAACTTTTCTCTACGACGTTTACTCATGTTTTTTTACTAATAATACAATAAATCACACGAAAAAACAACCGCTTTCAATCACGCAAACTAATTGAGTTTATAAGTCAGCATACAACAACAATGCAACTGAAGTCGTCTGACAGCTGACATCGACAAATAAACTACGCTCAATGACGACGAAATACGATGCCAATTGGAAGGTTTATTGTTTTTGCATGTAGCCCGTTTCTTCACCGACTACTATACCGAAACTTATGGCATTTGGACATATTATTAGCCAGCTACATTAAATTCTCGAGATGTCCGGTATATCGGACGGTGGGCATTTTAGCTAGACCACCTTTGTCCGATATATCGGACGCCGGGGCTAAAAGGGTTAATAACATCTATTACTGGTAGACAACATATTCCATATAGTACTAGTCCAAAATAATTCACCAAAATGCTGGCAGATTTCACCACATTAGAATGTCCTAATGACAGTTGCTAGTGATATTTTTGGTTGACAGATAGCAACATTCCTGTTCCAAATACTTCATGGATCTGCTCACAACACAATTTTCAATGTACTTGCACTGTAATTTTTAACTATGAAACTATTACCAAAGCTTTTGGTAGGTGTTGATATTGTGCTAGGGCTAAAGAGTATAAATAAAAACTTTGAGATATCAAGTTTCAGTTGGAACAAAAACGTCATTCAGGATGGTCAATCAACAAGTTTGACATTTTCAGTCTTCCTGGTCAGTGGAACAATTTAATTTGTTAGTTATTTATTATTTGAAACTAAATATAAGAAAATGTAATATTTAGCTCTCTTGGCACCAAAGTGGTCACATTTCATCACCAGGCATTTATGCAAGATATACCGAGGTCACTGCCACCATCTTATTTTAAGTCCCTTTGTTTATAGATCTGTGTCTTTGAATGTTTTAATAACGGTACACACTTCAGTCATAAAGATTTCTTTTACTTTAATATTTTGTTGTAATGTTTGGAAAAGCCAATGCAGAAATAAATTTTAAAAGTGTAAGCAACTACCAAATACAGCTCTGGTATCAGATGTGAGACAGACATCAGTACAGTATGAAGCGTTAAGGGGTCTGTGGTGCACAATAGAACATGGTGTAATAAAAATAATTGTAATCAACCTAAAGCAAGATTGCCTTATCGCCAGAAGAAATATGTTAGGAAAAGCTACCACTAGTTCTAGTTAGTATAGAACTAGAATAACAGTTTGATTGTGCTGTAAGCATGTCATATTTAAATGAACACTTTGAATTCAGTTCAGTGTTTCTAGAAAACTCTAAAACATATATTGGAACTATGTGTTGTAAGCATTGTGATCTAATGTATGTAAAAATGTGTTCCTAACATCTCATCAAAAACACTGTACATGTACAGTGTCTTAGCAGCTTTCTACTCTATGTTGTCTCATTTCCTGATTGAGCAGAGTGGTCAGTGATTATGAAAATAGTAAAAATCTCTTTTTTGTGTATTATATATTTTAGTCGTAATTGTGATCTTTTTCCCACCAGTTTACAGAAAGACTACACACTGAGGCCCAACTATACATCGCTACTGGCTCACCCATTCTGCTCGCAGCAGCGAGAGTGTACCACAGACATCACCGACTTTGTAGGTGAGATACTGGACTTGCCCGACACACCCTGACATGTCGACTGGTACAGACTTCTGGTCGATACGGTGAGGACACTCCATTTTCGGACAGTGGGGTGGCGCACCAACTGATGCAAGCTAGGCTAAGTTAGATTAGGCTAGGCTCGGCTCGATCTAGGTCAGGTTAGGATAACCTAGGCTGGGCTTGTGTAGACTTGTAGCCTATGTTAGGCCAACCTAGGTTATTAGGTTGCATCACCACTCACTCGCATCCTTCAAAATCTTTATTAGCAATGTAACTTTTACCCTTCTTGTCACTTTCTTGTTATGGTGATATATGGATCCTTTAATCACAGAAAAGACTTGTTCTCATTTAGAACACTTTTAGTCTTTCAAAATTAAAAAAAGAAGTGAGATATTTTTTGACTAGGTGTAATAACCCGGTGAAACTACTTTTGTTGAAGAGCGATTTTTGTTTATTGAAATTTAACAAAAATCAGACTAAGGAAGCAAGTCAACTGTCATATAGGTTGCCCTGTAAATAGATATATATACACTTGAGTTGGTGTCTGTTGTATCAACCATTTCACTTTCTAGTAGTGGATCATTTTTTAATTTAATGTTAAGCTTTAAATTCCAAAAAGAAAAATTAAAAAGAAATATAAATCATGATAAAATGTTTTATAACAGGAAATAATATTGTGAAAACATTTAATTGATGTGCTAGTTTTTCAAATTTGTTTAAACAAAAAATGTTTTAATTAGCATGACTATATATCTGAATAAATAACAATTTTTTGTAAATATAAGGGTGGCAAAGCCACTTGTTATATATTGCAGTTTATAACAATGTCATGTATTGTAATATTTAGAACAGTGTTGACATTGGAAAAATGTCTTAAAGTCTGTTAGAAACTTTAAAAAAACTTTATTTTTTACAGTCAGATATTAAAAAAAAAATTTACGGAGTATATTGTGTCAAAAATGTTTATATTTAAGATTAAATATAGATAGGTATGAATATAAAAATCATATTAAAAGCAAATATTCAGTTATTTTTACACCTCAGTCATTAATCTCCATGATTTAAGTAAAAATATGTTCCTTAATAATAAACATATTAACTCATTTAACACTGAAGTATGATATCATTGACAAAGAAGAAAAATATTTAAAATTTTGGCTTATATCTGATGTTTATCGGGATGTCTTCTCATCATGTTGTGTGAAGGGTGTGTACAGAGTGGGTTCGATGTAAGCTCCTGGAACTGGAGTATGTCTGTGGCAGTACAAATTTCTGTCGAAGGCTCTTGAACGTCTCTCGGCAGGTTATGCCATCCATGCATGTTTGCTTTCATATATTGTATTTAACAAAGTAACTGTTATACGGTAATGTAAAGTTAAGAAATTTGTGAAGTTGCAGTGCAATATGTAGTTTTTAATAATAGTGCATCAGTACAAAAATTAAAACCAATTCCGTTGGTTATGACCTTTATTTCACTGTTGTATTAAAACCTATTTTATATGTTTAAAACTGTACAGTGGATTCAAAATAAGCGTTGTTATGTTTGCATAATATTATGATTAGTTGTTGAATATAATCGAAATATTCTCAATTTTTTATAAAAATAGTCTACAATTTAATAAATATAACCCTGGAGGTATTTTTTTTATAAGTAATGATTTCTTTGTCTCTTTTATAATAACCTAGTATTATAACATAAATTCATCTGCATAATATTTTCTAACAACCATCCCATAATTCAAGGTTTTCTGTATGTATAGTAAATCATGTATAAAACAATTTAGTTTATTCTTCATACTACATTTTCTAAATCTATTTACATTCAGTATTCCAAACAATAACAAACAAATACAATTTCATACATTTGCTACTGTTATCGTTAAAGAACAAACAAATGTTTGTTAACACTCCTTGTCCAATTCTAAAATGCTAAATCAGATAGCTAACGATTAGAGTGTGCCTTTTAAATTCATTGTGATTTTTAAGTTGTTTTTGTTTTTAAGAGTGGTATGTGGAAACTAACTTATGCTCTTGAATCTAGCATAGTAACTCCACTGCCAACGGTTGTAATGTATGTTTCCGTACAAATGTAGTTCATTGTATTGCTTTAAGAAAATTAGAAGGCCTAACTGACGTTTGCTCTTTGAGGTGTTGTAGTTTATGTGTTGTGAAGGCATTTGTAATCTGTTTAGGCTAAATGTAGGTAAAATAACGATGAAAATTGTAAAAAAAAAAACAGGATTTTACATCACAATAAATTATGTGAAATGCTTCAAACAATTTATTGAACATATAGTTTTACATAAAAAAATGGATCTTTAGAAGTATTAACAAGTTGTTAGAAAATAACCAAAGAAAATAATTTTTTCTAGTGACATCAATAGTACAATCAACCAAAACCACAATTATTTTTAAATTCTTGACTGTTTCATCATAAAATAATCTTCTTAACAGAAATTTCTTATCAATCAATGATCTAAAATCTCAAATTGAAATTTGTTAATATTATAAAAGGTCCTACAATTTATATAAAGACAAAATCGACTCTTTGGGTTGAAAATAAGTTTTGGTTAAGAGTTTAAAGTATTGGTTACACTTAGTTTCAGGCTTTTTTTTAATTAGCGGTAACACTTATTGGTGACATACTCTAAAAGTGGGCGAGTAAATGTATGTATTTTTATAAACCCAGTTTTAACATAATATATGTGTTATTATAAAGTTCAACAGTGACTTTGAGGATTCTTCCCAAATTTTTAAACACTTTTATGTTGTCACTAGACAAGTTTAAAAATGTTTTTAAACAATCCAAGGATTGAAAATTGGATAGTGAGTAAAAGGATCACTTGTTGTTTTTTTATATCTCACTTCATGTTTTTCTTCAGGCTAAGGGATACTCAATGGGTTTACATAATAATGCATTAAGCCACTTTTTGGAGGCTCTTTTCTTAAAAATGGTTGAGATGCAAAAAATGTTTATAGTCAAGTGGGTTTAAAAAATACATAAGCATCCTGAATTCTGTACTACCTAATAGAACCATCATAGGTGTTATTATCATGAAGATTGAGCTTATATTGGTTGTCTATTAGTTAGTCAAATTAGAACAAATAAAAAGTCTAATTATTTGTTTTTTTTTTGTGATTTTAAATTAAGTAACATTTACAAATAGGTGTTATTATTTCATAAGACCCAGATTCTTAACACTCTATAGGACTGTAACTGACTAATGTAAATTTTGAATTATGTTTTGAACAAAAATTTTTTTTTTACCCCCAAGAATTATATTTGAAAGTATTTATATTTGGTATTGGGTCACTCTATAGAAACAAACCGTTTTATTGTACATTGTTACAAATCAATAAATATGTTACAGTATAATAAGTATTTTTTGTTTACAAAGATGTTGTATATATATATTTCTTGTAACATAATTAATTATAGTAGTAACAATGCATTTGTTCTCAAACAGGTGAGATATAATGGATAGACAGTTAAGGACAATACTAAGAAATATTCTTTCTATTATTGTGGTGATATTACATTGGGTATAAGCATACCATCACAATAAGCAAACTATTTTTAAACACCAGAATCTATAAACCATCCAGCATTGCCTTAGATTACGAGTTGTTATGGATTTTTTTATAGTCAACTCACTCTTTGAGGTATTAACATAATGTATTAATTTTAGAAAAATTTTATTTGTGATGTGTATTTGTAATTTACTAATCAATCAAAGTTGTAAAAGTGTTATGTATTTATACTTAAGTTTTTTTTAATGACCGACAGGGTTTGACTGTAGAACAAATAATAAATGTGTCAAAAACAAGGTTGTTACTTTATTCCTGTCTGTTCTTATTAACTTAGAATATCACAGCATACAGGTACAAAATTTGTCATATAATATTATGTCTTCATCAAGCGAAAATCATCTTCCCATGAACATGGACTCGATAGACACATGTGTAGTTGGGATGTCCATGATTGCTTAGGAACCGGAATTCAACAATGTCAAACGTTTCTTCTCCATCAGTCTGTAATCATAATTAACACATATTCTTATGAGCATAAAATTATACATTAACCTTTGAATTCCACTGGCATTTTCCAAGTCGTGTACATAAAGTGCCAGGCTGTTATTTTTTTTTAATATTTGTAAGCTTTAGGGGGAAAAAAGTTGTAAAATAACTATCCAACAGGTTTTCATAATTTTGTTTTTGTTTTATTTCGCATTAATGAAGAATATGAAGACATATCGTCACAAACAAAATTTGTTTTTATAAAAATATAACATTTTTGGTTTAAAAAATTTGTTTTACTTTTTCATAAAAAGTTAAGTTTGAACCTTATTTGAGTGTATATGGTATTTTTAAGATTTGTTTTCTTTATACTATGATAAAGGCCATAAAATTTGAAATAAAGTCCATGTATAATATATGATTCTACAATAAAAACAAACTTGGCATTATATGTATAAAAAAATGCTAGCCCGGTACCAACATTTTATAAATTGTACTTCATGAGTTTAGAAATTACATAGTAATGGTGCAGTTTTCACAATAGATCAAATAAAAAATCAAGATTAACACAAATAAATATAATTAGCAAATGTAGCAAAAATAACTTGCTTACATTTCTTTTGTATGGGTGTCAGCAACTTTGTAAAAACCAAAATAACCCTATTATATATATTTACACTGAAAACTCTCATTTCTCGCTTGGATACAACTTAAATCACTATATTTCTTTTATAAAGAACTGTATTAATAAGTTACTATTTTAGTTTGTTTTTACTTAAATGCCTGGTTTTCGACACACAAACAACAAGAATGGCCGTCACACAACACAATACATGTCTGCTACGTCGTGATTGGAAGACAAAATCATCGCATAGGTACTTCAGTATTATCGCAGCCTGCTATTTTTGGACGAGTTTTCCTTATTGGAGACCAAAATAAACTTCATTATTTTTTTTTTTTTTTTGTTCTCTTAGGACAAGAAGCTTATAAATTGCACTTAGTCCTCCTGTAAGAACCTTTGCGCTGTTTCCGGAGTGACAGAATATTCAGGATGGGTAAGGAAGGTTAGGGAGTAGGGGCTGCCTCCTATTGAGATCCATGAGGAAGAATTGGGCACTACATCTCAAAGTCATGTCCCCCTGGAAGAAAAGGAGGCCAGCTCTGAACCAGCGTCTCCAGTCAAAATAGGCAGGGTGGCATACCCTTGGTGAGGTTAGCAAGAACCTCTGAGGTTAAGGAATAAACCCCACCAACTCCAATTATAGTCATCTCCCACAGTAGATTAGACCTATCGAATTGCCCTTGAACCCCAGAATCTCGACATATGCGGTTAGTGATGTGCCGCTCCTGGACATCCATAAGGTTGCCCAGATTAAAGTGACACATCGGTTTTTGCTGTGCCCAGTGGTGGGTTCAACTGGAAGGTATAAACCAGCCAGAAGTGATCCCTGCTGGGTATTTCATTGTATGTTCCTAATACTTTCTTTCTTCCATAATGAATTGAAAAATACTCAATGAGTCATACTTCCTATCGCCAAATCGCCTGCAAATAGGCCTAGACTAGCGACCCTTCAAGTAGGCCTATACACACTAATCACCTGTCACTTTCGAAGAATAAATTGTTGTTATTTTAGTTGTTGTTTTCATTGATTGTCATAATGACTTGTAAATTTCAAAGAGGGTTAAATAAAGTCTGTTATTTTTAAGACTATAGTTTATTTTGGTCCCCGATAAGGAAAACTCCTCCAAAAATAGTGGCCTCCTGAAAATACCAAAGTACCCAAAAACCATATCTTTCACAGATCAAAGAGTAAGGAAACAACATAAAATTCCAATTTAGCAATAGTTTTGAACCTATTGAATACAGCTATGTGGTTATTTGGCCAAAATAAATTCGAAACATCAAATTCCGACGTTAGCACTATATACACTTTTTGTACCGTCAAAATTAGCAACGCTGCGGCACTTAATGGGTTAATATGAATTAAATTTTTAGCAGGATTTTCATAATAATTACTAATCAACATTATTAACCCATTATACATAGTTGCTCTAGAAACATTGATTGTCACTAAGTCTCAGAGACTGGGTATGAATAATTCATTCAGAAATCCGTTTTTAAAACAATGCTTTTGTTTAATGTGAAGGAAGTGTAATCTACATATATAAAAGATGTCCTTGACTGATTCATCAACGCCCAGCTTAAACCAATGAAAGAGAGACATGACATTTGGTACACAGATTTATCTTGTGCCCTAGAGGTGCACTAAGGAAAGAATTTTATATCATTTGATAGATTCTGTTGAATGTAATCATTCAATGTAAACTTATTCCAGTACTCAATATTTACCTCACGATATGCTGTTTCAAGGTATCATTGATTCCCGATACCACAATTCTTTTCACTTGATTCCAATACAAAATTAATCATAAAATAATCAATAAAATCAACAGAAATCTTTTGCAATACGATAGAAAAGCAATAATATTTTCTTTATACCCTTTCATCTACAGACATAAAAATGAAATGTATTTCGTTGTTAAGCACCTGATGAGAGCTTGAGCAATGTTATGTTTTGTTTTAAAATGTTAGTAATTATCCAAGTTAAGTTTTTATATAAAGAAAATTTGGAAATATATATAGAGTTCTCATGAAAATGAGAAATTTCTAGTATATTGAGAGTAGTAGTGTACTGCAAACAGTAATGACAATACAATTTTCTAACTTTTTCTGTAATTAATAACCAGTGACAAATTGAAACTAATGTATTCTATTCTGGATAAAACCTTAACATTGCTTTAAAATTCAATTCAATTAACAATCAAAATTGTTAACATGAAATGAAATATTTCTTTATTTGAGGCGAAATTAGGGCCCTTTCTTACATTTAACCTTGTATAGAAGCTAGAACAAAATATTCTTATTTTTAAATAATATAATAATAAATAATTTACTATAAACATTATTAATATGAACAACAAAAAGTACAACTTTATTTAAGAATGTATACTAAAAAAAATGTATTATGATAAAAAGGTATATAAACACATACTCACACGCAAAATAATAAGATGTACTTGTATATAATGAATATTAGAAACACTATCCTCACACACTCTACTCATACCAGTGTAACCGCAGCGAAGAGACCTATGACAACCCCGCCCCAACCATCCACTCCAGATAGTGCACCCTCAGTGACGCCACGAACCGAGGACGACTCTCTAAGGATGTTATACTATGAGGAAGGGAATTCTAAAGACGACATGCCGTTACTACAAAAGACTTGTCATATACAGCAGTTCTGTGCAACGGCATGTGGAGCACAGACAAACTAGAGCGAGTTCTATCCACATCACTTTAAGAGACAAATTGGAAATCGTTAAAGAAATAATATGGAAAGCCAGAATTTAAAATTGAATTGACCAATGTTAATATTGTCATGTCGTTCATCACACTGTTAACAGTAAGAAAAATGAGGCAGTATGAGTACTTTAACGAACAACAATTTTATGTGAAGTGGCAAAAACCTATGCAGTTTTTTTCAGTGAATGCAATGATGCAAAAACTTTCTTACAAGTCTCTGTCACTGCATCAGTCCAGCTAAGAGTACAACTTATTATCAGCCCTAAGTACCTAACTTTGTTTGAAGGTAATTTTTTTTTTTTTATTTAAAACACCCGAAGAAGAGATCAGATTGCAGATCTCGAAATGTAGTGTTACTGATTTCTTGTTTCACTGAATGATGGCAAATGTCCGGAAAAATCCTATTTCCTTCCTAACTTTATCGTAATAAGGTAGTACAGTTCCATTTACAGTAATTTTATGTATAAAACAACAAAAAATCTCCTTTTTTATTTTGTAAAATTGATCAAAGATCAAGAGCGGTAATGAGATATCACAATTGGTTTAGTTTTTCATGGTTTAGTTTAAGTCCATGTTTACTAGTACATTTTGTATGTCAGAGTTTATCATGGTAATGCCATCATCGATTTGGTGTTTGTTAAAGTGGACATATACATATCTGGAGGTCATCAGCATACATGTGGGACTTGCAGTGTACCGGTACCATGCTCAAGTCATAATCGTATATCGTCAGTGACTTTCAGTAAAGCAGTTTCAGTACTATGTCCTGTTCGAAATCCGGATTGTAAATCATTTAGAACGTTATTTCGTGTTAAATAATCAGTAATCGTGGAGTGCACAATTTTTTCAAGGCCTTTGGATAGAGTAGACAGAATACTAATTGGTCTGAAGTCTTGGCAAGATGTCGGAACTGAGGTCTTGTTCAATGGGCGGCAATAGCAGACTTCCAAAGTGAAGAGAAAATACCCTGTCTCAGTGACATGTTGAAAATGTGTGTGATTATTGGGAGGGTTGCAAAAAAAGTTTTTTTATTAATTGAATTTTTATGCCGTCAGACCCTTCAGCATTACTGCCAATACGGCGAATGGCTTTCAAAACGTCTGATTACTTACAGGTTTGAAATTAAATTTTTCATATTCGTGCCGATTGATAGGCATATTTAGAAGTTCTTTAGCATAATCCGTAACTTAGTTTGTATTGAGAACATGAAACAAAATAGTCATTAAGATCATTTAAGGGTAATTGGATGAGAGGAGAAGCGCGATTTGATTTCAGCGCACTCTCAATTCTTACACAGAAAAGAAGGCATTCTTTGATTGGGAATGTCCAACCATAGAATTTGTCAGCGTCATTACAGTCTATCACTCACTTAATAAAAAACTATACAAAACACTAATCATTAAAACTGAACTACGGAATACAGGTCACAATACGTCTGTTTTTTTATCTCGTCCGCTAACCACCTACGACTGACCAGAGGGTCTATAGCCAATGGTGATCGTCACCTCAATGAAACCTATTAGGAGTCCTATTGGTGTACTCCTACTTTGTTTTAGGAATCAAGGAGGTGCAATGAGCCTCTGGCCATACATATCAAATGGAATCAAAAAGCAATGCATCAGATACAACATGCAAATCTTTTAGGGTTGAAAAAAGCATGGAGGGAGCAGTGAGTGTTTTGCACCTATGAGGGATATGATACTAATTAGGTTTATAAAACGTTGTATTATTCCTACACTGAACCAAGAAAACAGGGTAACTTTGCGAACAGAGACTAGAAAGCAAGAACCCTCACTGTAATGTACAAGTTTACAGATACTTATACTCTCCAAGAAAGAAAATTAAGAATACAAACGAGGACAGCTGTAAGCCGGGTGTCCCAAAAAACAGGCAGATGTGTCCTCTATGAATTTATTTTATTTGTATTTATTTTAGATGTGATTTTTTGAATTTTTTTGAAATTTTGATTGCTTCTAGCACATAAACAATGAAATATGTTCCTCAAATGGGTATCACACCTCTGTTGAGAAAGAAATAAATTGCATGTGAAGCCGCAGGTAACTGCTAGTCTTAATATATAAAAGTTCTAAATTTTAATTCTATGCACTTGAAGGCTGTATTTATAATTTGTCCTTGGAGCTTGTATGGCTAGCTCTACTGGCCGCCGTCATTTTGTCAGAAGCTCGGATTAATTTTGCCGTAATGTTATCTCTGCTCGTATGTCCAGCTGTACTGGCAAAGATATTATATATGTCCATAGCTCATAAGGCCAGCACCACTGGCCACAAAACATTGCAGTTATTTTCTAATATTCTCTTTGTTTTATAATGAGTGATGAGCTGTTTTTTAGAATAATTTTTAGGGAAAGCAGTAAATGTTGTAAGAAAGAATAGTAAATGTAATGTAAATTATACAAAGAATATAATTCTTTTCTAAACGTTGAATATGCAAATAAGACGAATATCGTGCAGTGGGCCTATAAACTGAAGTGATAGAAACCTAGAAAAGTTTACCTAGAAGATGTGTTCGAACTATTCTTGACTACACATAGGTGTGTATTTTTAAAGTTTTATTCCGTAAAAAAAATGTAAAGACAGAACAATGTAAAAATAGTTCATGTCTGAGTATAACATAACTATAAATGTCTTCTTTGAATTTAATAGGGTTGATTTTAGCAAATTATAATGTTTAAAAACAATAAATCTCATCAACAGTATTGACGAATAAAGTATTTCAAATGGATAACAAATATAATAATACCATGTCTTGACGAAAAATAGCTCAGAATATAATCTGAATCTCTCCACTGCCTTCAAGGATTCATTAAACACTATTTTCACCATTTGGGATGTTAGAGGAAGCTTCTACAAAGAGCATTCGACATCTGCGTAGGATCTCTGCATCCTTAATTATCAGTTGCATTAAAAAACAATTCAAACCCGTATTTGAACAATAGGTGTATTTTATTATTTATTTATATTTATTATTTTTCAAGTAAAGGTTGCAAATGATCAAGATAAGATGGACCAGGCCCTATATAATTTTTTGATTAGCAGATCCAGGGTTAATGTACATAATCTTCTGAGAAAATAAAACTCTAAAAGCTACTGATTTACATACATTGAGATTGAACTTCTGCCTCCAGGGTCCAGCTTTATTGTACTCGAACTCTCCCACAGTTATACCATTTTCAAGATCTTGTGACCGATGGACCTGTGGAAATGTTTACAATTTAGTAATGATAATGGGGATGAAATATGGAAATCAAGCATTAGGAAGATATATTACGGACCAATTAGAAACAAAGCCATTAGAAAAGAGAGGTCAGTGAGTTAAGGATAAAATAGAAACCCAATATATCAAAACAAGACACCTCAAAGATCTTTGAATAGGGACTTACGATATGAAATAAAAGTATAGTTAGAGGTTACTTTTATTTTCCTCCTACCAAATTGTCAGATAAGTTGGTTTAAATCTTTTTATTCAGTGTTACATTAATTATCTGTTTATGTTTTTTCAGAAAATAAACTTTTAAATAACTATTAAATAAACATACACTGAATCAATGGAAAGACTGATAATGTTTGTTTAAAACCTTAAATCAAATAAAGCATAAAAAGGAGTTTAATTCAACCTGGACGAGGTATGGCATTCTTTTTTATTCTCTTATTTATTTACAGATAAGCAACTTTGACAATAAAAATACAGGTCCAGTATAATAAATATTACAACATTTCATAATTTACCTTATCAAGTACATTGCTTAAATAAATTAATACTCATTCAGGACTCCCTGATTTAAAAGTAAAGGTAAAGGTTTGTTGTATAGAGGTACATTAGGTGTTTTCACTTAAGAAAACTAGTTAAGATATCTAAATGCTTGTTTTGGTTACTTATAGGATAGTTTCTATTCAATACAATGAATCAAGTAGCTATCTTTCATTTAGTAATAAGGGCGAGCATGACATTTTTATAAAAGTAGATGTACACCATTACAGTCGTAATAGGACTCAGGACGGTGCAAAACTACTTTACAGATCGGCACCTGGTCTTTATGATATCAGATAGCAAATGCAGGAGAGAGTCACAAGTGGTGCTGCTCAGGGCTCGATCTTGGGCCCCGACTTTTGGAATGTTTTCTACATGAAATTTTGGATTTGCAGATGTCCCTGGAGGCTTTCATGGTGGGATATACGGATGACCTTGCTGCAGTAATTATTGCTTGTAGTACAGAAGATGGTAATGTGACACGTGAGCTGGGCTCCGAGTACATGGGCTAACACAAGCGAGTGAAAAGACTGAGTTAGTTCTGCTCGCATGAAAAAGAATTTCTACAGCCATCTAAAACTCCAAGCTGAAAGTGTTAAAATACGTAGAATGCAGTGAAGTACCTTAGTTGCTGTCGGTCCACGGTTATTTTGGATCGTACCTGCACAGGGTGGGGAAATGGGAGTTGCCCGCTTGCGTTTTTGAAGATTCACTTTGGGATGACTCAGAACATACCTACTTTAGGTGCAGATGATTGACAGAAGAAAGAAGAGAGCTGTTAACGCAGCTGCAGTAAGAAGATATCCAACCACAGACTACCATTGGAGTTATGCTCCGAGGATAGGAATGCTGGAATATGGTACCCAAAAACATGGAACAATTCCTAAGGACGAAATAAGTGACTCCAGATCGTGAACAATTAATCTAGGAGAAAAGGAAAGCAAACGAGAGCTTGAATAAGGCTCAACCTAAAAGTCTAACCCAAAGTATTGGGAACACAATTTCCAGGTTGGTCCAAGAAGAGGAGGGGATGTTTTTTTAATGGGTATGCTTTAGGTAAACACCTGTCGGAAAGCCCCACATTTGTTTGTTTGGTTGCGGTAAGATCAAGCGTTAATGCAGTCATACATCTTTTACACCCCCTATTGGAAAAAAACCATGAGTGAATTGTGAATTTTTAAGTAAAATTTAAGGACAATAAACGTAGGTAAATGCTAAATGCAGCATTTGAATGTATGTGTATTTTAGGAGAGAAATGCACAGATGGCAAATATAAAAAAATACTGTACTGACCAGAACTTGGAAGAGTTTTGGAGCCGAAATTATGTCGCCAGAAGGAGACAAGGTGACGGGTATGTGGCTGATAGATACAGAGGATAACAGGCTAGGGCGGATCAAACCCAACACCAGTCTTCCCTGCTGGCCCTTGAAGGCCCAACAGTCCCCTACCTCCAATATCAATCCCTGAAACACATTTACACAATAGGTATTGTAGCTGACAGATACAAAGGCCACACATTAGGGTGGATTAAACCCAACACCAGTCTTCCCTGCTGGCCCTTGAAGGCCCAACAGTCTCCTACCTCCAATATAAATCCCTGAAACACATGTACACAATAGGTATTGTAGCTGACAGCTGATACAAAGGCCACACAGTAAAGAGGATAAAAAACCAACACCAGTTTGATAAAGTTTGACAAAAGGATGCACTCACTTCCAAATGATGACTCCAGACCAGTATCGTAAAGGTTTTGAAGTTTTGTTGCATTTTTTACAATAACTGGTGGTTGTTTGTTTGAAAAGGCTGAAAATTTATCAGCTATTATAGAATATGCATCTTTTCTTTCTAGTAGTTAACTTTTAAGTCTGTGAATAATAAGGTAAAATGTTTCCACTTTAACCCATTGAGGAAGACAGACGAGTCTGACTCGATGTCGCTCCTAGCGGACTGAATGCAGACACACGAGCCTGACTCGATGTCTGTACTGCGTTGTTACTTACCAACATAGTTCTATAATTTTTCGAAGATATCGTTGGCGTGTCCTTTGTGAACGTTTATACTGTCTAACAAAATATAGTTTTAGTCAGTTGGCCAGCCTGTTGATTCCCTTTTTATATTATTGTAAAGTGTCATTTGTTTGTTTTGAGGCAGTCGACGCCCTTTACTGTGTGTTTGTGTATTGTTTGTAACTTTTTGGTTATGTGCGCATAATGGATCGTGAAAATTTACGTTCTTCTGAAGTGAACCGTTATTTAGATAGTGATTTTGAGTTTGATTCCGAAAACAGCAGTGATGAAAGTGTTGAGTACATAATTGTTCAAGCTTGACCAGAGCTTGTAAAGTTTGCACTTCCCACAACAAGAGGTCTGAGACTGCTTGGATGTGCGACCGGTGTCAAGTTCCACTGCATCTTGAAAAATGTTTCAAGGATTTTCATACCAAGCTAAACTACTAAAATCCTGAAGAAACATGTGTATATAGTATAAATAATAAGACTTAGTAACTACAGTTATCCAGTGTTTTAACCCTTTCCGCTCGGAGCGGTAATGTTAGAATGTCCACAGAGATCGGATGGGCAGCAGTGTTGGCCACCGCCATTTCCTCTAGCGCGAGCATATATTTTTAGAGTTGCCGTCCTCAGAGATCGGATGGTCAGCTGTACTGTCCGTTGAATAATCCTACTAGCGCTCGGATGGACAGCAGCGTTGACCACAAGTTATAAACCCCTTTTTTTTATTCTGACGAATTTTTTTATAATACAACGCATTAAGATCAATCAGCTGTTTCATTACAAAGCTTTGAAATTGATCATCTATTCAATATTGCATTCTAGGCTTTCGTTTTAGCGCGCTTTTAACCACATTGTCACTAGTGAGTTAACCTACACGCATTATTAGAACGGATTGTTTATTATTCTTAGTATTGCGCAATTTTATTAAATATTAGTGTAAATGAAGTTTTGTAGATATCAGTGTAAATATATCAGTATTAATACCTGGTTTTACTGGTATTATTAATTACTGGTATTAGAGCTTGTTGGCGATGTAAGGAACACAAATAAAAAAGGAAGACCATCCCAATTACAAGACATTTCCCGACTAAATGGGAAACTTCATCTACCATATCCTCTTGAAGGTAGAAAAGTGAAGAATTGCGTCGTGTGTAGCAGCAGAGCACAAGGCGGCACCAGGAAAAGAGTGAAGTTTTATTGCAAAACTTGTGAAAATGAGCCCGGTCTTCACATTGGTGTTTGTTTTGAAAAGTACCATTCATCTCAGATATTTCAACAACAAGATGACAACTAGCCTGCAGTTAAATTTGTATTCGGAACAATAAAAAGCAGTTAAATTTTATTTTTTATCATGTTATAATTATTTACTGTCACATTATTAATACTCATTGTAACTCATGTTAGTTTATAGAAATATAACATTTCCATTGTAATACTTTTCGACTACATTATTATTTACCTTTGGACCTTTAAATCCATTTAACTTTTTAAAAGGCACAGTATCAATGACGCGGCGAAAATAAATCCGAGCTGGTGGGGACGCAACAGTGACATGGCTGCTGTGTGCACGCAGGCGCCATAGTGGACAGCACCGCTGCCCATCCGATCTGAGTGGACAGTACGCGCTAAAATAATACGAGCCTATGAGAAGCATTCATTTCAATGTAGACTAAATTCCATGGCAATCTACAACTGATGATGAAATCGCAAATGCAGAACCGTAAGTGATCACAAAACTTATTGTCGCATGTTTATTTTTACAGATATAAATGTAAGTTTTTGTTTCCACGTAAAAATGTAACTTTTTTTTTGTGAACCTTAAATTTTATAACAGAGAGTAAGAGTTAGATTTTATTAACTTTGGCAGACAGGCCTGATCAACCTGGAAAATCCATATCAGCTGGCTATTAAACAGCTGCAGCTCCAGTTGGCCAAACAACAATTGACTCCTACTTCCTGTTGGACTTTGTGACTTACTGACAGGCTTCACGAGGCTTAACCTCTCTCTCTCATGGCGATAGTTTGAAGATTGTTCAGTTGGAAATTGAGTCTCCACGAGGTTATCTATAATGTCTTTACCTACATTGCTCCCTTCCTGGCCCATTACTGGATTGTTGCCAAGGTGAGGTATTTTAATATTCTTTTTAGTCAAATAATGTGTGCTACCAAGAAATTATAAATACTTTTGAATCCAGATACTTGGAATTAGTTTTTCTTTCCTCAACCAACCAGAGTAAATATATTAGTGAAATTAAGAAGCAGAAATTACTTGAGCCTTTATTAATTTGTAAGTTGTACTCATAAATATAAATCCTTTCAGATTGTAAATATTAACATAGTGTTTTAATGGTTCATATTTTCTTAGATCCAAACATATGTTGTTACAATGGATAGAACTTTTATTTTAAATAATGCATTTTAAATTACAACAAAATGTACTTTAGGTAATATATAGTGTTGTGTGGCCTATAAGTTAAAAATTATCTGTTAGTCTGTTTTATTTTTGTTGTTGTTTGTAAATTCAGGATAATAAATGTTGGTAATTTATGCTACGTGCTTTGTCAAAATGTAAGTAAGAAAAGGCATTTGTAGAATAGGAAACAAATATGAAAAGATGTTTTCAAGTGAATTCTTTTTAAAGCTTATTTTAGTTAATAATTTATTGTTGGAATTTAATTAACTATATATCATTCTATGGACTACTGTAGATTGAGTAATTGATTAATAGTTAATAGCTGGGTAAATTTACATTACAAACCGATTATATATCTCTCAAAATACTTCATGATAAGATTATTTCACGGAATATTTAGGTTTCATTGTTATTTTTGTTAACATAAAATTTTACGTGCTATTCTGAAACAACTATTATACATCTTTTAGTGTCAAATATTTTTGTAGATTCTATTGTCTGAATTGTGCTCAGGGATTTGTTCGGGAGCGGTTTGTGTGCCTCCACATAGGTCTGCGTACCACTACCCACCCAGTGCCCGTGCCATACCTGCTACTGTGCCTTCCTCCCTGACCGTGAGCCCTTACGGAGGCGTATGGTTGTGATCTACGTACTGATAAGTAGAACTTTAATTGTTATACCGACTAATTGACGGATTACCTCAAAATAATAAGGATTAAACTGGTACCAGTAATTTATAGGCCTAGGCTAACTAACTTGCCTCCAGTGAAATTGACTTTACCTCGGACTTGGTGAAATTTATGAAATATTTTCACTATTCAAAGGACATTGCCTGTGCTCTACATCACTGCAGTTACCTACAAGAACTTCAGCGTAGTTGAATAATTACTTATAAATATATTGTTGTATTGGGTAAATACTGATGTTTAATGTGCTTTGTGTAAATATATGTCTAGTTTATGTAAGTATTGTTTGATTGATATCTATGGGTAAAATACCAGAAGTACTAGTGGCCGGCCAAGGTAATGTTGTTTAGTGTATAATTACTGGTGTTTAGGGTATATTGTGTTGATAAATCTAAGGGTTACCTGTACCCTCAGACTGTTGAGATCCAAATACAGAAATGTTAATCAAACCTTTTTCCATGATATGAAATGTAAAATTACATCATTTTAATAAATATTTCATTTGATAAATGTTTCTTGTGCAATAAAAAAAGGCTCTTTTCAACTCGTTTGGGTTTTCATTATCAGCCTGTATAACTTGTCATATCTGGCAAAATGATTATTAAGTGATTAGATTTAAGCCAAACAACAGGCTCTTAGAATTTTTCTAAACTTAATGATTACATTGAATGAATTTAGCTTTCTTACATGTATTTCCTTTTCTTAGATTTACCTTGTATTTAACTCACTCTTACTTTAGTTGGTTACAAGGTCATTAATTTTACAACATCATCCAGTAACGGGTCTTTTCCTTGTTTTGACTCCGTTCTCCTACCACACTACTACTGGAAACAAGGTGGCGCCCTCGGATAGTACCGTTAACAGTTAACTCTACTACGCCGTTAACTTGTGAAAACCACACCTCCCCTTCCCACCCCCCTAGACTGAGCAAACTGGGACCGCTACAATTGGCGCCCAACGTGGGGCCTGGCTTGTGTGGGGACTATATATATTTGTGAATTTATTTTTCTTATTCTGATGGTGATTGATATTGACATTATGGTTGGTTAACTTGTTGTATATTGCAACACTTTTGTTGGAACTCGTAATTATTAGTGGTTTTGTTTACTGACAGTTACACCTCTATTATCTTTTCTTAATTTGTGTGAGTGTTCGTTTTTCACTTTGGAATTTGGTTTCTGCTGTCACCATGAATGCATATTATTTACGTCGTCATGAAAATGAATATGAGTTGAAACTTAGAGGTTTAGCTACTACAGGAAATGCAAATACAAAGGAAGAGCAAACTGGGACCGCTACAAAAAACATTATAAAGTTTCAGAAAATATACAGTTTAGATGGCTTAAAATTTTTTAAATAGTTTTTATAGCAAATTGCTTTTAAAATTTAAAAAAAAAATTATAATATTTTATATTTTTTACAAAATTTTTTTTTATTTACAGTGAGCATATTTTATTTTTAAAGAACACAATGTTTTCTACAAAACAAAACAAAAATTATAAGTTTATCTTTAATAGAAATTATTTTATGGATTTTTTACCAATTGCCTGCAAAAGAGCTGATTTTAATTGCCTTGTACAGGTCAGTTCAGAATCAAGTTAACTATTTCCTTAATGGGTTAAACTTGTCTCTTTGTAAGGACAATTTCCATTCCACTCACTCTCACACCAATCACATCAATCTATTGCCTTCTTTTTATATACATCAAAAATATCACTGAGAAAGTTCATATTATCTACAAGAGAATCATGAAGTCGATTTGATCTCTCAGTGGACGTATCAACACTTTGACAAGTTTCAATACTTTTTCAAACCTTTCTTAGACATCGGTCCAAAACTCCAACATAAATGCAATTTTCAGTCTGTACATGTAATTAAAATACCAGTAGGTTAATCTGCTACAATTGGTTTTTCACATGGGTAATTCTCATAAATATGCAGGACTTCGATTACAGTTTCTCAGTTCTCACACAAGCTTGTGCAAGCGTCTTCACATGCATACCATCTTGTATCGAATAAACTCATTACAGTTTACATTTATGTACCTTGTGCTGCATTAATTTCTCCCAACGTCTTACAGAACCAGTAAAAATATGATATCTATTTTTTACTAAATTTAAAAAATGTGCATACCTTCTGGTAACAGCTTGCAGCAAATGTGTTCACTAAGTTGAGAGAATGTGCAGCACTAAAAATAAAGTGCTTTGGGGTTAATTTCTTTAATACGACTTTGTAGGCCGGAGTAAATCCCAGAAATATTACTTGTGTTGTCATAGCATTGTCCTCGACAATCATTGATGTTAATGGAATTGATTCTAAAACTTTCAACACTGTAACAGTAAATTTCTCCGATTTGTGTCCGGAATTACGAATAATTAGTAAAATCTGTCCTGTGAGATATCTGGGTTGAATCTACTATTGCAGAAAAGTATTTGATACTCTTGATATCATTAATAATAATCTTCTTAACTTTACTAGCTCTGGTCTTGAGATTTTCATGTGCGGACAAAATACAATGTTTTTGTCATTTGATGTGCCTGAAGTATAAAGTTTTGATTTCGTAGGAGCCAAATATTTAGAACCAAAAAGCTTGCATGGAGCACAGAAAATGGAACCACTACTAGGAGAGTAAACTATGTAGTCCTTTGACCTTATCTCCCCATTAATTAATTGACACTGAATAATATGTTATGACAAACATCTTACTCTTCTTATTCTGATTGCCACAACACAATATCACTTCACTATTCAACTATGGTGAGATCATTTACTATTCAATAGGATCATCGCTACTAAGTCCAGTGCCACTTAAATTGTCCACTGGCACACTTGTTTTATTACTATTGCTGGTTTTATTTTCAGGATCAATTTGCACAATATTTGAACATGGTTGAAACATTCTGAAACCAAGGAACTGGAGTAATGTTCTAATAAGTTTGTACATAATTTTGAGAATATAATTAAAAAATAATTGGACAAACTGAAGTTTCTGAGTTATGGTGTTTCCCATAGAAGGACATATTCTACTTGGAAGGTTTAGCAGTCTCACCTGTATGGTGGTCTGGGGTGGATAATGAGGCAAATTGATTTTGAAAGACAACCAACTGAAGACAGAGAGTGAAGCAGCTTCGATGTGTGATGTAGTGTCAGGCGTAGACAATACGGAACCAAAGTTTCCAGCGGAGGCTAGATCAGGTTCAGAAGTGAACAACTCTGAAACAATAAAAAAAAAATAAATAGTGCTAAAATATCACAAAAACTACCTTCTTATTATATACCAAACATAACGACACACAGTTTCCAAACAATTAAAGATTTTGAGGTTATTTAGAAATTAAGATTAATTAACTGGTTTCAGTTATATTTTTATACACAAAAACTAAAATATTTTGAAAAGAAAGCTTCATTGCATAGTTAGTTAATACTAATTTAACCTTTTAAGCTGGTTATTTTCTGTGACGGGCTACCCCAGATGTCATAGTATACTAGCGATATTGGGCCAAATTTGTAGTATTTTAGTAAAACAATTTATTTGAATCTAAACCGCCTGATTGTATATTTCTGTAGTAGATTGAGATACAAAATTTATCCTAAAGATATTTCAAAAATAATATGTTCAATAAAATAATGTATTATCTGTCAACAGTTCAGTTGTGAACTTATTCAATTACATAATAACATTTACAGAGCCTTACTACACTTACTAAACACTCCACTGATTTAAATACTACATATATGCACTATTAACGCGTACATAACCTTGAAATGCAACAACAACAATACATACATAGCACTATAGGTCAACCACTCGTAAAGAAACCTGCGCAGAAGCAAATTTCTGAGCAGTACCGCGCAGGAAGGGCCCCCTCTGGCGGGGAGTTGGGGTGGGGAGTGGGACCAGCACCTTCTTGTATCTGTTTATCAGCTGTGTGAATTTTGTCTCGCTTTCACAGTTTTGTTTACACTGCAGCTACTTTACCTGTTCTATAACTATATTGTATTTTTTGTGTAGGCATATACAAGTGTCGCAGTCTAAGCGTAAGATACTAATTGAACAGATTAATGTAGCCATGCATGTATCCAGGAAGCTTGCATTTCGTTTTGAGGTTAGCCGTGCAGTGGCAGTGACCATTAGAGATGTGTTGTTCAATTCGAACGGGTCAGTCAAGTGATCCGGATCAGAGTGTTTCAAAAGACCAGTTCACCTAGAACGTTTCGTTCACTTTTTCCTCCGAACTAAATAAATTTTATATTTTTTCAAATCAGATATTTTTAATGATCGGTAAAACTTACAATATTATTAAGTTCATTTAAGAACTCTTATCCATGAAAAATAGCTTAACACCATATGGAACTAACTAAAACTATAGAGTTTATGCATTAGGTTACACTAGGTCCTCAACATTGTTCAGTCGTTACTTTCGTTCACTGCTAACCGATTAAGAATAAAACCGTAATCATATAACTCAACGGGGAGAGTAGGGAGTCTCCCCATTTGTAGGGAATAACCTTACTTATGATAAATCAAAGCCATATCAATCAACCAAGTCCATTGATTAACATTTAAAATATTTAGTAATGTATCTGGTAACTTACAATTAAATTTTTTAAATATGTTTTAATAGATATATTTGCATGTACTAGATTCCTGAAATAATACATTTATTGTTATATATCTATCCATTCAATGTACGATATACTGTTTCTTCCTCTATTCGAACACTTTTTTACTAGCAGATCCTTTCGTTCACTCGGTCATTACATCCAGTCATTCATTCGTTCATTTTGTTCGGTCAACAGGATGACCGGTATAACACGCTCTAGCGGGAAAGCTCTGTAACTCTGTACTGACCGGTTCAACTGAACGAATCGCAGCAGTGAACAAGACCGACTGAGCTGGATCAATCAGATGATCTAATACAGCGAATGTTGAGAAGTGGTGGGGATACTGGGAGAGGGCGGCATCACAGCGTTGGAGGGGTATTTACCCCGACCTCCGTGAACTCAAATCATCCAGGGTCTTTTTGTAAGTGGTTTACCTATAACTCAGTCACCAATTCGCCCAGACAAGTGATCGTAAACAGCAACCTTTTTCTGATTTATTTTCGTCAATAAGATACATATAATATAATCCAATAGTGATTACTTGAGCTCTTTCATTGAGTGTGCTCTAAAAAATTTTGGTACAAAAAATTTGAAATAATTTGGTAAGGTATCCCTTGTCAGACTGGCAGTGAGTGTAAAATTTAGGGCAAATAGTGGCTAAGTGTTAAACCATTCAGTGAACTTTAAATAGTGAATATTTAATAAACACTTTTAGAATGTATTAAACACATTTATTTTGGTGGTGTAACAAAAAACAATATTTTTAATTTAACTAATATTAAAAAAATTGTATTATATCTGTTTTATTTTTTAAGTAAAATAGATTTTTAAATATAAAATATCTTAAGAATTTAAATAGTTAAAACAAAAGGTTCTATAAACTTATACCGACTTAGTGCCACGATTTCATTGAAAGAGATTATCTATACAGTCTTATTCACAATGCAATATAATCTCGTTTATCTGGATTTTCCAGAATTGTTTACAGAGTTTTTGAAAAATTTTTTTTTGTTTTTGTTGGCGTAGAATGGGCTATAACTAATATGCAAATAAACAAAACTGTTAAGTTGAAAATGAGTAAGTAGTTAGATTTGCCATGAAAAAGACTCAAAGTATTTTAAAGTTTTGTATTACCTTCCCAAATTCCTCTTGGTGGTATGGCAATTACTTTAGTTTCTATTTCCTGTAAAAAATAAAAATTACAAAAATTATTTTTCAATTGATTACTTCATTACAACTATTGTACTACACTTGTTAGCTGGTAGAATTATGACAATTCATTAATAATTTAACAGGTATAATGAGAAATCTGTCAGCAAATGTTGAGTTAGATTTCATTGATTTGTTGAAGTTCAGGCTGGCAGTACTTGATATACAAGGTAGGAGTATGTCAATCACATGTTGCGTAACAGGATTCTTTGAGGTTTTAGGCAACATTCCAAGTCTATAGCTACATGTGTTACTATGTCACATGTTAAAATATCACATGATTGAATTCAGTTTGTTTACAAATATATTTATTCAGCTACTTTCTAATTGCCATGATGTTTACCCATAATATCAATGTAAAAATGTTCGCTAATGCTTTAGACTGACACGCACCTTCATCAAACGTAATGTTGCCCACATATAAACATATGTAAAGTTTGGTCTTGATATATCATGCGGACCGGCAGAAATGAAAATTTTCCAGCCCCTTCAGTGATAGGCTTTACTAACTTCCAGTCCAGGCTTTACTAACTTCCAGTCCACTAAGGAATTGAACTATCTGATGCTGAGATGGTAAAGGAAAGGGAAGGGTTGTCAATCAATTTGGGGAACTTTCAAAAGAAAAATACGAATCGTATTAAAACTAAAAAATATGTATTTAGGTTAGTTAAAGATGAATTCTTCATTCTCATTTTAAAAGCAAATTTTAATACAGTAGGAGGCATGTAGCTGTGCCCGTGACCAGATCAGGCCAAAGTTGTACAGTCATGTGTACAATCACCAGCGAGCAGGGAAGGTAAGCGGTGGTAGGGTCTAGTCTATATTAATACGGAAAACGCACATAATTTTCTTCCGTATTAAGCCTCACCACCTCCCTCACTGGCCAAGGTTGCAGGCAAAGCTATATGCCTCCTACTTAGTGCAGTCATTGAAGCGAAAAATACGGTCTTACCTCCGAATTTTTTTACTGTGAACCGATTTGCATGAAATTTTGGAATTAGGCTCATCTTACCCTTAACTTCAAAAGTGAAAATGATCTGAACTCTGCCTATTATTTTTAAGGGGTGTAAACAACCCCTTAATGGAAAAATTGACATTGAGCCATTTTATCGCTAGAAAACATGTCTAATAGTAAGTGATGAAATTGTAAAGTGTTTTCTAACACAATTACCTCATATTAAAATAATTTTCAACCCCTTGAAAATCTTACAACCCTTCCAAACAACCCCTAAATTGAAAAAATCACAAAAAAAAATACTTTGGTATGACATAAAAAGATGTAAGTATAGAGTAAGTAATATTTTATAATCTCTATAACAATTATCAAATGTTTAACCCCCTTTCAACCCTTGAAAGCTACCCCTTGATAAAAAATTGTTAAAAATTTTTTTGATAAAATGAAAAAGATTTAAATATTATTCCATACTCTCGAAAATGATTATCATATTCTTAAGCTTTTCTACCCTTAAAATTACCCCTAAATTAAATCAGTAAATAAATATATATGATTACATATTTAAAGATAATTTAATTTAGAGTAAAAAATTGCCATTTATTAAAGAAAATATTTACAAATTATATAAAATTCACTCAAATGTGTTATATACATATAAGAACGTTGGTATGTATTCATGCCTACGTTTCCAAAATATATGAGCCATATTATGTATATATATATATATATATATATATATATATATATATATATATATATATATATATATACACACACATTACAATAGTTTTGGGTCTCTATTATACTGCGTACTTTCACATTGCTCCAAATATTCACACTGCAAAATTTTCAGTTACTAAGTAGAAAAAAATATTATAAGTTTTTGGACCATAACTCCTTCAATTTTCATGCTATCACAATTTTTAAAAAACCATTGTAAATGTAATTAAGAGAGCTACAACATCCTTCATTGCAATATACAGGGTGAGTCAGAAATATGGTAAAATATTTTAAGACGTGATTTTAGAGCTAAAAATAAGAAAAAAATGTTATATGAAGGTAGGTCCGGAAATACTCCATTAGTGAGTAATGGCTGCCGAAAGATTTTGCTTTGTTTTCAGTTCACCTGGTGAAATTAGGTGATTCTGAAATGTTTTGGTATTACTTTTTAACTCAAATAAGGTGGATTTATAAGGAAAATACCTGAAAAATCAAATAAAACTAGTCTAGAGGTTGTAGTGTGAACGGTTTTTGAGAAAAAGTATGAAATTTGCCAAAAATCTAATAACAAAAATACCGTCTTAAATGTTTGATGTCCAATAACTTTGTTAAATGACCAATAAACACATTGTTTTTCCTAATACAGATTGTAGAGAATTTAATTCTGAAAACAACCATAATAAGCAAAGTTAACTACATGTGTAAAACATTTATGAAATTGACTCCTCACGTATTACACTACACAGCAAACTTTTACTGTTTTATAATAAGGAATGAGTATCTGATTGGTAACAGCTGGTGAAAAACAAACATATTTTTAGTTCAAAATTGTATTTTTAAATACAATAAACATATCTACGATTGCTAAGTCTCACCGGAAGATTAAAGATGACGCTCAAAATGACCTCCGTTATTTAAAATTCACGCGTTCAGGCGTCTTCTCATCGAGTTTCGGACCCGTTAAAAAACTCCAGGTGTCTGCTTAATGGTTTCTATTCCATTAGAAATGTTTAATCGGAGTTCTTCAATGGTATCTATTGGGGAAGAGTAAACTAATGTTTTTAAATGTCCCCAAAGTTAAAAGTCTAAAGGATTTAATTCCGGTGATCTTGCTGGCCATGAAACTGGTCCACCTCGGCCTATCCATTGATTTGTGAAACTCTCATTTAGGTGTCCACTAACAGCCAGAGAGTAGTTCGCAGGTGCCCGTCATGCATAAACCACATGTTTTGGCGCAAATGCAGAGGTACATCATCAAGCAGGTTAGGGAGCTCGTCTCTTAAAAAGTTAAAGTACACCACGCCATTAAGCGAGGGAGGAAGCACGAATACGAGTAAATGATCTGCTAAGATTCCAGCCTAAAAATTTACTGAAAACTGATGCTGTGGGCGATTAGGTTTGATAGCATGAGGATTTCTGTCTGCCCAAGTGTAGTTGTTATGGAAGTTAATGATAGCTGTTCTTGTAAAGTGAGCTTCATCGGTAAACAAAATTGTATTTAAAAAGTATGGATCAGCACATTTTCCCAGAAGCCATCAACAAAAAGCAACACGGGGAGCGTAGTCTTGTGGCAAAAGAGTTTGGACATGCTGGAAGTGGTATAGGTGTAACTGGTACTCGTATATTATTCTTCGAATACTAGATTGGCTGACATTGAACTGTAGTGACAATTCTCTAGTGCTCTTTTAAGGATGATCAGAAGTTTCATTAAGAACCAACTATGCTGAAATGATTCAATGCTGTATGATTCAACAGTCCTAAATGATGCCTGCATTACTATGCTTTGAAGACTTCAAAGAACTTGTTTCAGATAGGCGTTGATGAATAGAGGCAAAAAATCTTGCGCTAGGACACCTGCGGTTAGGAAAGTTCTCTTCATACAGACGTCTTGATGCAGTACTATTGTAGCGTCCCAAACCATACATTAAATGCGAGTCTGCTAATTCAGAGTTTGAATACACATGAATATTACCTTCCATTTTTAATAAATGAAACACACAACACAAAATCACTAATAAATTGATGAATACTTAACACAAAAATACAGTATCTTTACAGTTTGTGATTTTGTTCAACAATGAGGTGACATATGTCATCTAATAATAAATGCCCAGCTGATTATTTATTATTTAAAAATGTTTAAACAGCTGTTGATTAAATGATTAAAATGGTCAGATTAAAATGATTAAATGATGAAATGACCAGCTGTTACCAATCAGATACTCATTCCTTATTATAAAACAGTAAAAGTTTGCTGTGTAGTGTAATACGTGAGGAGTCGATTTCATAAATGTTTTACACATTTAGTTAACTTTGCTTATTATTGTTGTTTTCAGAATTAAATTTTCTACAATCTGTATTAGGAAAAACAATTTGTTTATTGGTCATTTAACAAAGTTATTGGACATCAAACATTTCAGACGGTATTTTTGTTATTAGATTTTTGGCCAATTTCATACTTTTTCTCAAAAACCGTTCACACTACAACCTCTAGAGCGGTTTTATTTGATTTTTCAGGTGATTTTCCTTATAAACCCACCTTATTTGAGTTAAAAAGTAAGAACAAAACATTTCAGAATCACTTAATTTCACTAGGTGAACTGAAAACAAAGCAAAATCTTTCGGCAGACATTACTCACTAATGGAGCGTTTCCGGACCTACCTTCATATAACATTTTTTTCTTATTTTTAGCTCAGCAATCACGTCTTAAAATATGTTACCATATTTCTGACTCACCCTGTATAGTAAAAAACCTTTTTCTCAAACGATGAAGGGTTAAAGGGCTTAAGAGAGACTGTGATTGCGCTGCCACGCGCTCTTTAAACAATCATATCTCCGTCAATTTTTGTTTGACAGAAAAAACAAAAAAACCAAATCGTTTGTCAGAAAAATACCTAAATTTTTTATCCCTACACTTTTATACGTATCTGTCGTCATTTTTGAGATATTATGAAAAAAGGTGGTTTTTTTTAAAAAATTTTTTTTTAATCGTGACTTTTTTGAAAGATATGTGTCCTGAAGCAGCCAAACTGATAAAATCTATCAAACTCTTCATAATAAAGTTAATTCTAGGCGGAATACGATTAATTTTAATTTTGGTGGAAATGGCATTTATGAAACCCATTGATTTCAAAGAAAAAACATTAGATGCTCCTCTTATTTGCAATACAGCTCACTTATTTTACGTGCAAAAGACTTTTAATAGCGCTCATTTTAAAGCTCATTTCAAGCACTACAAAATCCTTTTTTATTAGAATGCCTAAAATGCATCTGCTCGCCGCTAGATGGCATTGATCACATCGATTAAATTTCAGACAAAATAGAAAACGGCTTTGATCTTTAATATCTAGCTTAATATTGCACTTAGAATACTTTATAAAAAACCAAATTGTTCATTTTGTTACCTGCTACAATTTTGTTCTTTATACAATTTTTGATAAAACGTTTATTTTTGGAGATATTTGCAAAAAACTAACTGATGAAAAACGTGAAAAAATTGCGAATTTTCAATTGCCAATAACTTGAAAAGTATTGTATTTTTCAAAAACTTTATAGATGATGTTTTGCTTAAAATTAGGACTTCTATCGATATCCGAGGTTATTTTGAAACAAAAAAAAATTCACCCCCGAGAAGGGGTGGCAACCACCCCCAGGGTGGTTGCGCAGGTCAAATCATTTTCACTTTTGAAGTTAAGGGTAAGATGAACCTAATTCCAAAATTGTATGCAATTCGGTTCACAGTAAAAAAATTCGCAGCAATAATGCTTCAATGACTGCACTAACTGTACACCAGTAACATGATTCATATATGCCTCCTACTGTACACCAGTAACATCATTCAAAGTGGTATTCTCCTGTGAGATTGTACATCGTCCACTATATTTTAACAGCATACGATTACTCTTGATAAAGTTTTAATGACATTGATTAAAAAAAAAAAAAAACACAAAACTACTTTTGTGTAATTTTTTTGTAATTTTCTTATATTAATGTCTGGCAATACACAAACTGTGGCACATCTACTTATTAAAAATACAATAAAATTTTGATATCAGTACCTAATTGTCCATTGAAATATGTATTTTTTTACATAGTCAGTGTGCTTTATAAAAATAATATACCAAACTATACGGCTGAGGTGGAGAGGTGGAAGTGCAGTCGTGAGTTAGTGGTTCTTCCTTGTGGAAGGTGTTACTTTGCTCATAGTCTTGTAAATAATTGAAGCTTCTTAATTAAGCTTCCTAATAACAGTTATAACTGTGCATTCCTGATAAAATGTCTGATGAAGATTTAAGCATTAAATTGCAATAATAAAGTTTACTGCCTCCAGAAAAATAAAAAAACATTCTTCATATTTTAAGACATGCAATTTTGTAGCTAAGCATATGTAGTTAAACATTTTTGTACTTTATTTTACTCAAACCTACATAATGAATTTGAAAACAATTAAAACCACACATAGCCAACACCTATACACGAATTCAGCCTGTTTGGTTACTTATGCTCACACATGTATAGATGGACATTTTCTGAAAACTTCTTTTACTTTGGATGATTGCAAAACAAATTTTTATTGAAAAGTACAAATTGTTTTTTTGAAACCACAAGAGAAAAAGTAAAACATTTGAAATTATTGTAAATAAGATGGACAAAGATTATGTGCATTTCAGTATTTTTGTGTAAAATAACAGCATTTTAAAGCTTTTGGCAACAGTTTTAACTAAAGAAGTAAAGAATTTCAAAATAAAATTCAGGAATAACTAAATATAAAAGTGTTGCATTTACCTTTTACTTTGTTTTACACCTATTTCTCTTTTTGTGATAAAAGCTATTTCTAAAAATTACAAAGGTATTTTAATAAAAAGTTTGTATTAAATAATGCACCTTTCTTATATGACTTACTTATACATAATCCAGCTATAAAAGTCAAATAAATAAATAGTTGTATGTCTCACAACTTACTGGAGGCTTACTGATCTTTCCCCGAAGAGCATTAATATTCTTTGCAAGCTCTGCCATACAACTCGAAATTTTCTGGATTTTCAAGTCCAAGTGAGAATATCTGAAAAAGGTAGGAACTGATTAAATGAGAAATTAATGATAGAAAAGAAAAGAGTTACTGTATCATGTGAAGTGGATTCTTTCTAAGTTGCTATTACTGAAGCTTTAAAGCAGGGGTAGCAAACATCACAGTGTTTATCAGATACAAAATTAATAGCAGATGCTATATTACAGCTATTTCCATAAACTGCTTGAAATTGCCACTGCTGAATGACTCACTCTCACTTCCACTCTACCCCTACCCTTCCTTCGCTACCATGTGCCATTGTCACTCTACACGTAACATGCACTCCTCCCTGTGTCAGTCTGTTTAGATATTTGTTCAGATCATATATATACAGTTGTTTCCTCGGCTTGATTGTTTTTATATTATAAGTACGAGTTATTGATAAAAAAGCTTTCTCAGCATCAATCAATTAAGATGTCTCAGATCGAGAAGAGGAAACATGTTGTGCTGTCTTTAGTTAAAAAATTAAAAATTCTTGATGTGCTGAAAGTTGATAAGGTTGCTTCAGTAACTAGGAAGTTCACACTGAATGAGTCGAGTATTCACAAGATTAGAAAAACATGGAAAAAAAGCAGAGGTAGTATAAAAGAAAGTGGACTTCTCTATGCCAAAACTACTTCTGTTTCTCAATACGTGAGAGTTAAAAAAACTGAAATGACATTGAGCATATCGATAGAGGATCAAACCAGGAAAAGAGATCCGAAAAACGCTAAACAACTGCACAACCATTTTCAAAGTTGTTACAAGAATGCAGCAAGATTTTACATCCACGACAATTCCTGTGTAGAAAGGGATGGTTTGAAAGGTTTAAGCTTTGCTTTAGCTTTCACAATGTGAAGCACGTAGGTGAGGCAGTGTCTGCAGACCACAAAGCCACAGAAAAATTTCCAGCAAAGACCAAAGTAGTCTTAGAAGAGGGAGAGTTCTGTGCTGAAGAAGTGTTCAATGCTGTTGAAAGTGAGCTCTTTTGGAAAAGGATACCTTGAAGAACATTTCTGTCACAATCGGGAAAAACAACGCCGGGCTTCAAGGCTGCTAAGGATTGACTCACCTTATTACAAGATCTGTTCAATAAGTATCAGGGGACTCATTCCAAAAATAAAAATGTATTGCAAGTATCATTACAATGAATCATCTTCAAAATACATTCCTCCTGTATTGATACACTTAGTTTGGCACATCTGCCACTCGTCAAAAGCCTGCTGGAAGTTGGTTTCTGGAAAACTGTTGAGAACCTCTATTGTCACCTCTTGAACTGATGGATTCAAACTGATGTCCTTTGAGCTCTCTTTTTGTTTGCAGAAACAAGAAAAAGTGTGGTGGAGCCAGGTCTGGGCTGTAGGGGTGGGTGAAACACGTTGCCACACCGAATTTCGCCAGCAGCTGCCGCACAAAAATCACACCATGGGATAAAGCATTGTCATGGTGAAGTTTCCAATTCTTCGCAATGGCCTGTGTAGCACACGTGTTACGTGATTTCGCAGGTGTGTCAGCACTTGCACGTAAAATGCAGCATTTATAGATGTTCGATTTGGCATGAACTCTTTGTGAACAATGCCACGTTGGTCAAAAAACAATCGGCATAGTTTTGATTTTTACATCCGAGCTTTTTGATTTTTCCATTCTGAACTTTGACGTTTTATTTCCAGGTCATACTGGAACACCAACAATTCATTGCCGGTAATAATGATGTCGAGAAGATCTTCATCTTCCTCAATGCAGTCTAACATTTCTTGAGAAATTTCCACCCATGACAGTTTTTGTTCCTCGTTCAAGACTTTTGACACCAGCTTTATGGACACTTTCCTCATCATAAGATCCTCTGTTACAATGACAGATCCGACTGAAAGTGCGGTCTCCTCACTAATAAGTGCGATGGTTAAACGCCTGTCAGAGCCCAATTTTCCACTTAAGATCTTCCAATATGATTCACAAGTCTAAGTCACTCCTGGATATGACTTTGTAACATTTCAATAACAACAGGATTCATGGTACACCTCAAGCTTTTCAACCATTACCTCTCAGAATCGCTTTAGAGACCATTGAAAAAAGCAATTTCAACATTAATGCAACTTCTATCTACTAGTTGGAATCAACCAGATAGGATGCTCCGGTAGATAGATATTTGTTACCTGTCATCTTTCATAACAACATCCAGATAATGGTGGTTGGAGAACACACACCTGGAATCTTGAAAATAGTGATAGGTGATGTAGGCGTAGCAGTAAGCACCTGAAACATAACTTATAAAGTCATGAAGAGTTCTCAAATATAATATCTGTAAAGCACACACATATTGAAGTTATTTTGGCTTTAATCTGTTAAAAAATTAATAATTTTATATTAACATACTTAAAGTTTATAAATTTAATCCATTATTGAGTCACCATTTGTTAAATTTATATTAAAATCTTATTGAAACTTTAGCATATAACCATATTCATAAAAACCCTTTTAGCTTTCTTTGGCTAGTTTCAAGAAATAAATCTGAGGAAAAGAAACTATATTATGTGAGATCAATTCCTTCCTAACATTAAAATTTCTCCAAAGACACCAACATAAAAAATTTCAATCTTCCTTCCCAAATTCTCTTACAACTATACCCTCACTTCTTCTAATGATATAGCCCAATATGATCATAAACTTCCTATTTCCTACTAAATCAACTAATTTTCTCTCTATCTCTTCAATTGCATTTTCCCTCCATCAGGTCCCTAAATTACTGTCCAAACTTTGTTCTTAAAAGTAATTATTATCTCAAGGTATTCTTCACTAGAGCCTATAATTATGATCCATACAATAAAAAATCTAGATCATCACCTCATATTAGATATAGATTTTCATCCAAATATATAATCATTTAATTTAAACTTTTACTTAAAACGACACCCAAACACATATATGGAAGTGTGGTATTTTCTTACAGGGCCCTTATATTTTTCCTCAGTGACCTGCTATATTTTCCTTGTATTTGGCAATATCTGAGTGGAATCTCTTGGATACAATTCATAATTATTACTTATCATGCAGCCTCTGGAAACTAGAAGAGAAGAAAGAGGAAAGAATGATGTTTGAGATGATTATACTTTATAAAAATAACAAGGTAGAAGTAAGCCAGGCCACATGTTGTGTAATACCCTTTGCTTAAGTTGTGTAAATAAAATTAGTCTATAGCTCATTTCATTATCAAAATATCCTGTTGACAGAGACCAGAGACTATCAGACAGAAATGTTTACAACCCCCAAACAGACAAAAAAGAAATGTTGCCAACAAACTGACTGATAGGCTTTAACCTTCGACTGGTGGGTTTTTTCTTAGTAAGAGTGCCCTAAAAAAGTGAGTTTTTTTAATTTTGGTTTTTGTTTTTTAGGTGATTTGGGTTTACTGCAGCATGTGTTGTAAAAAAAACCCTCAATTAAATGTTTTTGAAATTTTTTGTATTTATACAGAAATTAGTTTAATTATGCACAAAAGTTATTATATTTACAAAATATGAGAATAAGATAATATATTCAGTATTTTCTCATAAACATACTAAAGTACACATTAGGTACAACTTCATAACATTACATAAGTCTCCTCAAAAATGTTTGATGGTAGCGAAAACAGTTGGAAACACAAAGTGGAACGTTGCTATTGAAACTGTTTCTTATTTATTCCACTAGATCGCATTTATATTCAAGCGAGAGATTATTTATTATGAAACATTATTGTGAAAACTGTTTAGCACTATAGTGCTTCCTGCATGGCTATCTGGATTACTGCTGACAGCATGTAGGACGCTCCTGAGTTTGTTGTGGAATTACTAGTCAAAGGATTAATAACACTTAACTAACAACCCAGCGATGCACTATCACCGAACTCATTCCTTTCTATGTATAATGGTGGAAGTGTAATTTTGCCTGCTACTCTGAGTAGTAGTCTTTGCTAACGTTCAGCTAGTGATAAATGTGGCTATTATCATGAATCAGCTACTGATTCTGATGTTTCAAAAGCTTTTGGAGGTAAAGAATTATTTATTTTTTTATTACACTCAATGAGATCGATGAACCAAACGGCTCTCAGACCCCTGTAGCAAAGGAAGCCCACTACAAAAATATGTCCCTGAAATCAAACACGGTCAGCCACTCAGCTCGTTGCTATCTAATGCCCAATCTAACAATGAGTCGACCTCATTGACTTGCACACACACTCTGAGATTATTGTAGTCAAACCGATTAATACACCAGTACTCTGATGGATCCTACCCAGTGCTCAAAAAGAGAAAACAGAACTTCTCAGGGGATAAACCTAAATCAACAAACAGAACGGATATTTCTGGATTTGAAATTGCAGAAATCCAAACTGGAAGAAGTGATCAAATCCTCAGAAGTAAAAACTCACCGTACACAAACCGTTGATGTTGAAAAAAAATCCCCAAGCGACAAAGACATAGACTAAAACTGCAGAAATCAAGAATCTTCATCAACTCTGCATACAACACACGAAAACAAACAAACACCCACTGGGGTCGGACCATATACAGCCTTGCACACCCCCAAACAGACGAAAATGCTAATAAATCATTGTCCAAAGACTCCAGGAGAAAACCGCAACCCCAACCTCCTTGCACCGCCTATAAACTGACCCAAAGATGAAACTTTCAGCAGCGAGTTTTTTTGACAAAATGGAAAAAAGCACCTAAAAAATTTAGGTAAGGCTTCTTCTCCAACCCTTTCATCACGAAAATGACATAGGGAGAGCCAGTCAAACTCCCTTGAACAACAAACTGAACTGCAACATCTTACCCCAAGATGGACAAATGCCTGATCAAGATATAGGGAGAGCCAGCCAAACTCCCTCAAACAAAAAACTGAATCGTAACATCCTACCTCAGGACGGACAAACACTTAAAAATGACACAGGGAGAGCCAGCCAAACTCCCTCAAACAAAAAACTGAATTGCAACATCTTACCTGGGGATGGACAAACACCTGAACAAGACATAGGGAGAGCCAGACAAACTCCCTTCAACAAAAAAACTGAATCCTATAATGCAATCACAGGACATATCAATAGATCAAAGGAATAAGGGACATCAAGAAATACAAAACCACACAAACACCCAAAACAATAATTTTTTAGAGCCATCTCAATGGAGGAAGAGCCGCAGAAAAAAGGACCGACAGACTAAAGATCTATTTCAAGTCAGGCACAAAAATAAAAATACCAAAACATATAAAAATAGTTCACCAAAACATAGATAGAATATCGAATAAAATTGAACAAATAAGCCATTTTCTTGCATGAAAATAAACCAGATCTTGTCATCTTAACAGAACACGGACTCACACAAGCAAATCTGAAAAAATACCAGATTGGCTGACTACTCACTGGTGGGAGGTTTTGCCAGGAAAAGGCATCTTAAAGGTGGCTGCTTATGTGAAAAAAAAGAACTAGCTGACCAAGTCAAACTCATGGACACCAGTGGCGATGATTCAGAACTAATATGTGAAGCAGCGCTTTTCCAGATAAAAAAAATGGAAAAAAAAAGATTTTACTCGTTTTAGGTGTCTACAGACCACCAGGCTCAAATATAAATGACGCAACTGATATTCTTGGTAACATTCTGGGATAAAGCATTAGAGAAAGAAAAAAAGTTGCTAATCATGGGAGACATTAATGTCAACAACATTACAGAAAAGTAATGAAAAATCCAAGCTTAATGACCTCCTAGACTTGACCTTCCCCCAACAAGAATCACACCAACATCTGCAACCTCTATAGACTGGGTCTGCGCTAATTTTGAGGAGAACCACCTTGAAACACAGGTGATACAAACCGGCCTTTCAGACCATAAGGCACAAACAGCTACTGTATACCTTTCTAGACCCTCTATTAAAACTCCAAAAGAAAAAAACCCGAATCTTTAATAACCGCAACATTGGAAACTTAAAATCACTCTTGAAACAGCAGAATTGGAGTACAGTCCTAAGAATGCAAAATACTAATGAGGCTTACAACACTTTCAATGAAATTATGCAAACAAATTTAAATTCCGCGCCCTGTCCTCTTGTGCTTAAAAGAGCTAAAAGAAAACAGAACCATTTTCTGTGGGACCAAGAAACAGAACATCTAAGACAAAATTACATCAAAGCACTTGAAAGGGAATTGTGCACAGGATTGGAAAATGACAAGAAGGAAAACAGCTGAGAGAAAGAAAGTATATGATATTGAAATTAAAAAATCTTTAAGAAAACAGCAAGTAAGTCAGCATATAGAAGAATCTGGCAACAAATCAAAAGCACTTTGGGAAGTAATTAACAAAGAAAGAGCAGCTAAAACGATATCTAGCAACAAACTTGCTCTCATATAGATGGGAAATTCACAGAAAATCCCAGTAAAGTTGCCAACCATCTCAATTACTTCTTTGCCAATATTGCTGATGAAACACTTAAACAGAACACCTCAAAACTTGCAAAACAATCACAGCACAACTTCTCAACAAAAACCCAGCTTCCTTTTCACACCATCAACACAGAAAGAAGTACTTGCCATTATAGATAGTATGAAGCAAAAAACATCAGCAGGTCTGGATGATATATCCTCAAAACTCATAAAAAGCTGTAAGAGAGGAAATCATTGTCCCCTTCACACACATCATTAATAAGTCACTACAAGAAGGCATGCTTCCAGACAAACTGAAAACTTCAAAATTTATCCTAAGTATTAAAATGGCCCAACCACAGAAGCAACCAGCTATCGTCCCATATCACTTATTCCAACATTTTCTAAAATAATTGAAAAGGTTATCCTAACAAGACTTCTTAATTACTTAAGCAATAACAATCTGTTGACTGAAAACCAACATGGATTCCTGAAGGGCCGATCTACCACAACAGCCATCGTACAGTTAGTTAAGTATATCATTGACCAAATTGAAAGTGGGAAAAACTGTTACAAAGCTTGTTCCTAGATTTTAGTAAAGCATTCGACTGCATATGACACACTCATTGCTCCTAGAAAAACTACACCAACTGGGAATCAAAGGAACATCAGCTAACTGGTTTCAGGACCTTCCTCAGTGGAAGACAGCAGTTAGTGGAACTAAAACACAACCTGAACGGAACAACTACCAAGGTTCACTTTCAGGTGAATAGAGGAGTACCACAAGGGACAGTGCTTGGACCTGTCCTTTTCCTCTTGCTTACAAACGACCTACCTCAGTAACCTGACCACCAACCTCTGCCAAACAATAATGTACGCAGATACTGTTCTAACATTTAGCTAACAAAAATAAAAATCAAACTTGAAATAGATACACGAAACCATCCTCAACTCAGCAAAACAGTACTGTAGGACAAACGACCTAGCTTTGAATGAGAGTAAAACTGTACAGATGACGTATAGCGCAAGAGGAAAACACACAGAACTGGGAAATACCTGACTTAAAAGTACAAGATAATTTAATAATATTTGGTATTAATCTTGACATGACTCACTGAACCTGGAAGCTCATGGTTGATGTGCTGTGCAAGAGACTTGCATCGGGCACCTATGTCATAAGAAGGATAAAAGAAAATATGCGGAACATCTGCAGCAAGAATTGCCTACTTTGCTCTTTTTGAGGCACATGTTAGATATGGCATAGCAGGCATGGGGTGGTGGAACTACTAGCTCCAACATGGAAAGGAGTTTTCTTGCAGCAGAAGGAACAATAAGATGCTTAACAGGCCTTGGATTTCAAAGCAGCTGTCGAAGAGCATTCCAGGAGCACAAAAATACTTACAGTACCTGCACTTTACATAAGCGAGGTAATTCTACTAGTAATCTCATCAAACAAGCCAAAACTTGGAGATTATCACCAATATAACACCCAGGAAATGCCTCAGATTCTCACTTCCAGCACCATCACCTGAGCTTTTCTGAAAGGAAGCCAACCTTCAGGGGAGCACGGTATTTCAACAACAACCCTGCCAAAACCACATCAACAGGGAAAGACTTCAAGGGACATTCAAGGGAAAACTCCTTCGATGGCTTGGAAGATCATCCCTTCTATAGCGAAAAGGAATTCATGGAGTGGAAGACTTAAAGATAAACACTCGCAAGATAGAACTTCATTTTTATGTAAACATTGTTTTGACGCCAATACCGATCTCTATGATTGTGTTAAATAAAGAAAGATTGTCTATTGTCTCCTAATAAACTAGGTGAAATGTAAAAATTCTAAAACAATCAATGGAAAAAAGGCCAATAGCAAAACATATCAAGTCAGTTCATTGTGTGGTAAAGGAAAACATATGAGCAACTAGGTATACGCAGTATGCATGATTTGACTGGGAGCACAGCAACAGAAATATTTCTATACTTCTGGCACAAGCAGCATCAACAACAATAAAGATAGAGCCATTTATGTTTATTTAACCATAAAACTTTAGATTATAAATAATAATTCACATAGAGTAATAATATTGTATAACTATATGCAGCCTAATAATAAAATAGAAAAAACATGTTATTTGTTTAAACAATTTTGGCAAAATAATTGATTTTTATACAATACTTTTAACTTATTTACCATACAAAACATTTGCTTGAATTAAGTAAAGTTTTGATGTTAAATTAAACAGTAAACATAGAGTTTAGTAAGTAATAGTTTATAATAGAGTAAGGATTCTCAACAAATATAGTATTCTTAAAAATAATAAACCTTAATAGTCAAGCTTTATAATTCTGTAACCAAAAACAAGCAAAACGTGATAATGTTCAAACATAGAAGTTATTTAATGAAATACTGTTACAGACTTGACTCCTGAAATCTGGAGTCATGTTCGTCTGAAGAGATACAAACAAAGTCAGTGACGAAAAAGCTGAAAATTAACTTGTTACGTTGTTTCGACATCAGAGTCAGCTAGACCACAAGATATAGTGTAATATAGGTGAAGAAGTATTCTGTCTCATCAGGTGCAAAGTTTAGTGCACTACAATGTGATAGACACGATCTCTAAGCAATGTGGAGCAGCCGAGTTTTCTACACACAAAGTAGTTATGGTGCTCACTGTGTACTTTATGTGCAGTAACGGTTGTTATCTCCAGGTTAGAAGAAGCCCCTCCAACATTCACACTTGCAAACCACCATTGTATTTGCAACAGGCCAAACTGTTGGTAAAGGTAACGCAAAAGTTAAAAAATATGTTATACTTTAAAGAATCACTTGTCACATACCTAAAAATCCACTAACCACAATTAGGGAAATGAGTGCTGCTATGTATTTGATGCTCTGCCAGTTGATTCTGGAGGATTCTGTGAACACAATCACAACTATCAACACTTGTGCAAGGTATTTAATAGATAAATACATTTTCTCTAAATAATAAATTAAGAGCTGTCAGTCATCTAAGATTGTTAACTGGAACTTTAGGACTATGTCATATAATATTTTTAAGCTGTATTATCCAAGCGTTTGCTGTTACATTAACAATAATTTTTGTTTCCAGAAAAGAAATTAAGGATAAACATATGAAAAAATTTTATGATATTTATCAGATGGATAACAGCAGCAAAATTTATTTTTATATTTGTTTTAATTAGATTTCAAGGATTTTAATTTTGACAACTGATTTATAAAGTAGATCATCATAAAATTTGATGTATAGAAGAATTTTATTTATAATGATAAATTTATTGTACACAATTTCTATTTTAAATCTGGAAATGAATAGTTCTATTTTAAAATCAGTTGAATGGTTTGATTACAATAATTTATTTCCATTATTTGAGGTATATTATCTCTCACCAGATGCGCCATCACCACCCTGTACTTCCCGGTAGTCTTTGATTCTTTTAACATAGAGTTCCTACTTTTTCAACTATTTAATATATTTTAATAGAATATAAATAATATACAAGCGTTAAGATTATGAATAGCAATACTCCATCATCTAGCTTCATTTTGAAATAAATACGTTTTCATTAATAATGTTTTGTTAACTCAATCAATCATAACTGTATGTGGTACTCCAATTTATTGGTTGAATGTTAGCAAAGCCTTTAACTTGGGGAATGGAAAATTTCTCTTCTGTTTTATGTCTGCAGTGTGTTTCAAGAATGAAAATAAAAAACCACCTAACTTAAAACATTTCTGACACTTATGATTTTGGCATTTAGTCCTAATACCACCTGCCGTAGTATGAGAGCCAGTCATGTCATTATCACAATGTTCATTGCAACATAGTTCACTGATCTATAACATTACACATAACTGCATTTTGAAATAACTTAGCACTATAAATGAAATATCGCATCAGATTAGAATTCCGAAAGCTGTTTGGTACTAAACGTAGAATAATTTGATAAAAAATGTTTTATTTCAAACAAAAAATTTCAATCCATTATTTCAGCATGTACACCATTACTATGAAAAAAAAACAATAATTTCATTTTTATGGTGCAGTTTGGAACTAATTTTGGAACGTTTAACCTTAATTTAATTTTTCATTCTACTTCTTAATATTGTTTAATGGTATAAGTTATAACAGCAAACACTTTTGAGAACATTACTTTATTACTAAATAAATTACTACTCAATAATGTATTTAAATATTCAATAATTACTAAATAATCTAAAATTATAAAAATGTATTTTTAAGTTTTATTTTGAAAGTTAAATAATTACAACAAAGGAAGTTTAATTGAAAAAACTCTTTCTCATGACTAAACACCTTAATGAAATTTAACTTCAACTGCTGGACTCACCATCATTTTATTAAGATGAGTTCAAGAAAGTTAAAGAACACATTTAAATGTACACAATAAGTATCTAATTTGCATAAAATACCATTTATTTAAAAATAGAAAGAGGACAGACCTTTTAAGAAGATAGTTGCTTTGATGTGAGAGTACATGTGATTGGACAAAATCCATGGAGAGATTACAATATGTATATCCTTCTTGCCCTTTCACAAAGATCTTGGTTAGCGTCTTGATCAGTTATGTATTAATTTTTGTATGTGTACTTCTTGCATGGTTATTATAACTTTCTAGCTACTTAATTCTAGAAGAGGCAGCTGTTTAATTTTCAAAAGACGACAGCATATACGAGGGTCATAAGGAAACTAAGATCCGATTTCTTATAAAAAATAAGTAAAAAAATAATAAAAACTTGTTTTAGTTGATTCCCGACGTCTTTTTTTTCAACATAGTTTCCATTTTTTTTAACATTTGTTATAACGTTCTACAAGCTTTTGAATGTCGATGTCGTAGAAGTCTGCTTCGTGTGAGTATAACCAATCTTTAACTGCTTCTTTCACCTCATCATCAGTATTGAAGCCCTTACTGCCGAGAAACTCCTTTAGATAGCAAAACAAGTGAAAGTTGCTTGGCAACAAATCCGGGCTGTACGGCGGTAGTCAATCTTCCCAATCAAATGATCTGATCAGATTTTGGGTTAGGATGGCAGAGTGGAGTCTGGCGTTGTCATGCAACAACAACAAAAATCTAGATGTCAATAGGCCATATCGCTTATTCTGTATTGCACGTCGAAGTTTAGTAAGCGTATCGTAATAAGCGGCTGCATTTATTGTTCTTTCTCATTCCATAAACTCGACTATCCACTGCTGGAAGGTTCCTTGCTATCAAAAACCGGATAATTTATCGCATTTTGCAGTCTGTAGGTTGATCATTTTTTTTAACACCTTAAATTAGCACAGTAAACGGCACTCTAGAACAACTTCACTGAAAATGACGTCATTTTGTATGCAAGGCATGCTGGGAGTCGCTGCACAAGCCTATTGCTCTGTTCACTCTCCGTTTGAATACTTACCGTAAAACAGACCTTACTTTCTGGATGACTAGTAAAATTAGATATGAGAAAGATTTCAGGCTAGGCTTACATTTTCTTGAACAAACCATTAGAGAACTTATATCTTACTTAAATAATAGTAGTAGTTTTTAATTACAAAGATTTACACTATTCCTTTTGTCTTTCTGTGATTGATGTATAATTAAATATAAACTTATTAGTTACATTAAATATTGTACAAAGTCTATTTTACAGAGCTTACAGTCATTGTATGATAATAATAACATTTATGATTACATGTTGAATTGGTTTAATAGTTTTTGTTGCAAAACAAATTTATTGATTTTAACATAAAAAATATACTGGTAATATGTGAAATTACCCTAATATTTTTAACCACTTGTTCTCTACACAAAATAAATCATATTTTTGAGGTCTGTTTGGTGTTCTAAATTTTTACATCTTTAAAAAGTAAAATTTAGTTTTTTACAAAAGTTGGCTCTAATTTTGATAGTTGACAATAGCTACTCAGCACTTCACTAATCTCCTTGTTTTGTTAAAAAAAATACATACCAACAAGATGATTTTATCTTGAATAGTTTAGTGTTTTAAAAATTAGTATAGGTTTCATAAGTGAAAGCTATACTATAAGTATATAATTATACTTATTTTATCATTTTAATATTTTAGGATTTAAATTTGAAACAATATGAAACACAGTATTTGTATTTTATAAAGGATTTAGTGAACCTCTGACCTGAAGTTATAGAAAAAGTACTGTTGTTTATGGATTTAAATACCTTTCAGAACTGGTTTCTGATAATCCTCTTTCATCTTCTGTTCACCATTAGAAATGGGCACATGCAGACGATCCTTCTTGCGAGGACATGGAAACCCCCATTGTTTGTACAACTCATCATCTACACAAATATACATTAAACATTCACACATGTGAGAGAAATTTGATAAAAACTACATTTTTTAGTTATTACAAAATCTTGACAGATTCATGATGGAAAGACTCATCCTTTGCAATACCTCTGAGACAAGTGTGAGGCTCTTCCCCACCAATTAAAACAAGAATAATAAAAAATATAAATAATACTTATTTAATAAAAATCAACAATAAATAATTAAAACGATGTCTACAAGAATAAGTTGAAATTAACATCTCAATAGCAAAACATTATAAGCCAAGTGCCTCCATCGCTGTTTTCAAAGACGCTGTCTGAGTAGCCCCCAGGCTTCAATCACAAATCACATGCATCTGTTATAGGAAATATAGGGCAGAGGTCTACATGCAGTGATGTTATTTATGGGTGGTGAACAGAACTTTATGAGGAATTAGATATACACAGTAAGGTGGCCTATGTTTTATAATCTCAAAATTAACACACACACACAGTGTTTGAAAAAGAACTCCCTAGTTTTAATGAGTCCCAGAATTTTTACAGAGTGACATACACTAATCTAGTTTGTGGTGTTTGATTCATCAACGATGCTGTTTTTGTCCTCTGTACTCTTCAGTTCAGTCCACGTGTGCGTGCAGTGCAGAGGAACTCATTAACAATATGTACAGAAAACGTAGTGTGTTTTCTTGCTTGTGAAAACTGAGTTAGTTATAACAGTGCATTGTAATTTTAGATGTCAGTATGGTTGTGAATCAGCTACAGCACAAACAATCCGCCAGTAGCTAAAAAGTCTTTTTTTACTTTGGAGCAACATAAAAAAATGTTGCATAGAGTGAAAAGATCGTAGACATCAATCATGTTCGGGAAAGAACTGTCGTTGTGGTTGCAACAGTTAATCCTGATATGTTAGTGAATACATGCTGTGAAGTGAAATATGTTTCAAAGTGTGCAGGGCAATAAATAGATCCCACGTTGAAGTCTACTAACATTAAACAAAACTTGAAGGAATTCTCTTTCATATATACTCATTGATGTAATTTCCCATTACTCATTACTTTCCCCATTAAAATTATACTTAAAAGTAGGAACTAAGGTAAAACATCCTGTATATATATATATATGAAATTTTTCAAACTGTTTTATTAGACTGACATCACTAATTCTAAAGGTAGAAGTAGTGAGGGCATTTACACGCCACAGTACGGTTTGTGTAAGTAAAGATAGGGCACTCGGTATAGGGTTAAAAATACAATTTTTAATTTAAACTAAACTGCTAAATATCATTTCTTGCTAAATTGCAAATAGCATGCATCTGAATAGAGCAAACGTTTCAGGATATCAAAGAATACTGCTCAAATTTACCATTTTTAAAACCAATACACAAAATATCAACAAAACTAACAAATTGTTATAATTTCCTGAAGAAATTTTCCAGATTACAGTTTAGCTAATGACATGCATACATAAAAACACTGTACTTAACTAAGAAAGGTGAAGAATTAATATTCAATATAAAAAATAATAATAAAGGAAATAGTAAAAATTACAGTTTAAGAATAATTAAATGTGCAAGTTAAAAGAGATTGTATTAACAAGTTTGATACCAACCCTCAGTATAGGATATGATAGGAGTTGGATGAGTCAGCTTGGAAGATCTCCGAGCACCAAGCAGCTGGTGTCTGGGCAAACATGTAAAAGCTGACCTGCCTATGTGTTGACAGACGAGAGGAAGAGGATGTGTTAGTAGAAGAAAGATAAGAGAATTAGAGTTTAAAATATATAACAATACTAAAAATGAAAGGTTCTTCTGAAAAAGCCCTCGAGTATCCATAAAATTGAACAGCACGGGTTCTGCAGATAAGCGAATAAGCCATAACATATTCAACAATAGGAGCGAAATATATTGGTTATTGGCTAATTTATATTGGCCAACAGTTTATTTTTCTATTACTTGTAATAAGGTAGAGTATGTAGAACTAGAATTAAAATGCTTTATACTTCTGTATTTTTAAAGTTTTTAAACTTGTATAGTCTAAAATATTTACCATGTTCAGCATGAATAGTTAATGAAACTCCGCCTATGAATAATCAAAAGTTTACTGTTGTATTAATAAATTATTTAGACTTTCAGATGACAACAATTTGCAAATTTCAGTAGAATCTACTATATTACGTTAGATTCTACAATTGCATTTCAACTAAAAAAAAATCACTGTCTTCATGTGGTTGTTTTAAGATTAGAAAGACTGGTGGAGAGGCACCTGAGAAAGGGTGGAGTTGCTTTAAATAATAAATAATACTCTTCTCAATTAGAATTGGAATTAAATATTTTTCCAAAACTGCACAACTAAATTTGATATTCAAGTATTAATAAAAACCAATTCAATATCAATAAACCTCTCTCTCATTTTCACATGCAGCTCATATTTAAAAATAAAAAAATAAATATATAATATAATACTACTAATACTAAATCATAACTGTTTGATGAAAATTATATTTTTTAACTAGATAAACACTGTTTTGCAATAGGCATAGACTTCATTTTTTATGTTTTTTTTATAAGGTAAGGATTATTATTAACCATCTCCCTGGCAAACACCATGGCAGGGGAACCTGGCACTAACGTACAATGGCCACCAACTGCTTTATTATTGCTTTCTGCTTTGTGTTACCACCATACAGCTACTACTTTTGGAATTGCTAATGGAACAATTTATTGGCAGTACAATTATCCTTGGTTATTGCATTTTTATGCCTTGTAATGCTATCTAGCAATAATAAATAAAAAGTTTTTATTGATTTCTTCATTGACAGTGATTTAGCCGGTTTTTCATCAAAATCCCTTTCCAACTACTTTTGCTATTTTATATAATTACTAGACCTGTCTGTAACCTTCTGCAGCTACTGTTTAACTGACATTGTTTATGTTGTTTTATAGTTATTCGTACAAGACATGTAGTTTTAATTTAATTTGACAATACAGACAAACCTTTTTCTTATACAAATGAGTATTCGTTTAGATTTAGTTAAATCTTATACGCTTAATAATTTTTCAAATACCACCCACCATACTATGGAGAATTTAATAACATTTACAATTATGTATAAATATAATAGTTTTGTTTGAATAGAGTTATTGAAATAATAAAAACACGAATATTTTCCCCTTGACAGAGCGGGTAGTGCCTAAGGTGTGTTGCGGTAATTCGAAACCCAGAAGAGGGTTAAAAACACTCCTGTGTTATCTCTTACTGTCCCAAATTATGCATAACACTGAAATTATGTTTAAAAAGCATTTCAAATTAAACCTACAGCTGATAGTACAGATATCCCCAAGTGGGTTGTTTTATTTTGATAATTTTTAACAGTTAAAAATGAAAAAGGAAATTTTTGACTTGCCATAAACATTTTCAAACTCCAACTTGTGATTATTCACCAATTTGTATAGGGGAAACAATTTCAGACTGAAAAATAATGTAACAAATTTGAAGTAAGCTAGTGAACAACATCTGAAGCTTTAATTTTCTGTCCATTCCAAAAGTAAAAAGAAAGGGGGATGATTACTTTGTTTCTACTCTATACATATAATTATTTATCATTGATAAATATTTTTTCATATATTTAATTGTTTGCTATTTTGAGTTTACTGAATATAAGGAGTAATTTCAATATGTGATTTTTAACCCTTGTAGTATCACTATCAATGCATTATGGTTGTAACTGTAACTGGGAGTTTGTACAAATTGTCATTGCTTTCTTTTGTATCAAAAATACTCAATTAATACAAATAAGTGTAAAAGGCAAACTAAACATTTTTCAAGTATTCTTTAGGCAAAAGCTCTTTCATTAACTCAGTAAATATGTTATTCTTGATAATATAGCCAATCAAGTGAATTTGATATCTAAAACAATCCCTAACAATTTCACATTCGTTAAAATATGCAATATAAAATGTCAGACTGTAATGTAAATAATATTTTTGTGTCTTACATTCATCATATAAATATAGTTCTATATAAATTCAATACCCACCCTCAGTGTAGGAGGTTATGGGAGTAGGATGAGCCAGTTTAGCAGATCTCCAGGTACCAGATAGTTCTGCTTGGACTGATAGAGAGGAGAAGGGTGAATTAATACAAAAAAATTAATAAAAAAAACAACAGAGGCAGACACAAAAAAATAACAATAAAGTTTGAAGCATAAACATAAAAATATAGTGATTGTAGTATGATTAAATTAATAGAGAGCAACATTACGGCAGAGACTTTCTCACTTCATATCAGTGGTATAGATAAAATACAAGAGCTATCTAGAAAGTAGATGACGTTTTGCTCTATAGCCGCTAGGGGCGGGACTATCAAGGCCATTATGATGTCAGGGGCGTTTCTCCATTCGATGGCTATCCAGCCGTACTAGTGAGAGATTACTTTCGCTACTTGTTATTTTACAATAGCATTTTAAAATGTGTACACAGTTGAAAATCCCGCACGTTGTGAAGTACAATTGGTTTACAGCTAAGCAAAATGAACCAACTGAGACTTATCACCAACTCTGAGGAATTTATGAGAATGATGTGATTACTGAAGGTGGAGTACATCAATGTGCATTAGGTTTAAAAATAGCCGAAACTAATTGTGCATGACGACGAACGAAAGTGAACAGCCAAGCATTGTGACCGATGAAATTGTCTCTAAAGTCAATGAGAGTATTAAAGAAGACCGTGGATTCACAATACTAGAACTCTCACTTAGTTTTCCTCAAATTTCAAGGAGTTTGTTATATGAAATTGTTACACAGAAGTTAGGTTACCATAAATTTTGTGCTAGATGGTAATCTGACTCGATAAGTCCTGGACGCTTTTACGTGGGAGGTGTTTCCACATTTGCCTTACAGTCCACTTGTTTCCAGCAATGAAGACCTGGCTTGCAACACAGCACTTTGATGACTGCGGGAGATGTGACTACCTAGTTTTTTTTTTTTTTTTTTTTTTTTTTGCGTTGGGGTATTGGGGTGGATTCACAGATCCTCACACGTCAACCTGAGCTTATTGTGTGCCCCTTTGATGTTAGAGGGGTAAGCCTATCTTTGTGCCCTTAATTAGGCTAAGAAGCTTTTCCCCGATACTAGCATCTGGTTTGGTCGCCTGGTTGTTTATCACCGAAAAGAGCCCTTCTCCTTGCTCCCAGTCTCTCACAGTCCAGTATTATGTGTTTTGCAGTCTCTTCAGACTTATTGCAGAGTCTACACTCGAGTCCTCATTTCATAAACCTAGAGTGTTTAGGTGTTTCCTGAAGTGGGCGTGTCCAGTGATCAAGGCAATCACTTGCTTAAACCGATCCCTGCCCAGCCCCATCAGCCATTGGTGAAGCCGGGAGCTAGAATCAGAAAGCAGTCTTTTGCCGAGTGCTTGTCCTTGGTGACTCTGCCACCACACAAGCGGTGTGTCTTCCTGGACCATTTGTTTATACTTTGGTAAGCGGCTGACTTGCTTATACCACAACTCGGTTCTGGGACCGGTGTATGGCATGCTTGCTCCGCTTTTGGCAAGCCTGTCGGGCGCATTCGTTGCCACCTATGCCTGTGTGGCCCGGTAACCCAACCAAGACGCACAAAGTTGCGTGATCCAAGCTTGCAGAGAGTGTTAAAGCACTCCCACACAAGCCTGGATGAAATGCTGTTGGAGTCAAGAGCTTTTAAGAGCTGCCTGACTGTCTGACATTATAACAGATGTTCTTTCCCTGGTACCCTCTGGTGAGGCCTAGGTTGGCACAGGCTAGGATACCATATGGCTATTTCAAGAACGGCTTTGAAATATGGAGCAGTTCCGTCCCAAACTGCCGCAAAGGGCAGTTCTAGGGGATTGACTAAACACTCCATATCCAGTTCTGCCCTTAATAAGCGAGCCATCCGTGTACCAGACAAAGCTCTTTCTTATTGTTGGGATGTTATCTTGCGATTTTCCACTCATCTCTGGAGTAGAAGTCAACAGAGAATGGCTTATTGAATACGAAACTCCGTTCTCATTATGTCGGAGACCATTTCGAGAATAGCGCTTGGGTTTTACAGCTTCAGTGATGGTGCCATGGCTCGCGTTTGACGCGCCATTCCTCCACAAGCCAGCAACCATCAGCTGATAAGCTGACTTACGCGCTTCAGCTTTTATATGGACATCAAGGGGTAGAAGTCCTAAAGCCACCTCAAGGGTCGCTGAGGGGAGACTGCTCCTAAATGCTCCGGTTGCAAAGATTGTGCCAAGCCTTTGTAAGCTTTCGAGCTTGGCTTTGGCAGTTACCTGATTCACCTTTGTCCACCAGACTAATGAACCATAAGTGATTTGAGGGCCTTACAACTGCTTTGTAAAGCCATAGTGCTATATGGGGTTTTACGCCCATGAGATTCCTGCAAGTCTCCTGGACGTCATGAGCGTCCACTTTGCTTTGTGCAGGATATTGTTAAGATGATCATTCCACGTAAGCTTATGGTCTAGAGTCAGTCCTAAATATTTGACTGTCTTTGACCACTCAAGCTGTGTGGATGCGAGTTTCAGTCTAGAAAGAGACTCTAGGTTCTTTTCCTAGTGAATGGTACAACTACTGTCTTAGAGGGATTTACTTTCAGTCCCTCTCCATGACACCAGTTGTGTACATGTTGAAGGTTGGTATTCATGATATCAACAACAACATTTGTATATTTTCCCTGTACCATAAGGACTATGTCGTCTGCATATCCTTGGACATAGATTCCATTGTTAGTAAGGTCCTCAAGTAGACCACCTACTACTAGATTCCACAGTAGAGGTGACAGGATGCCTCCTTGAGGACATCCCCTTGTGGGTGCGATCACAAGCGATTCTTCATTGAGATCGGCCCTGATCCGTCTGGAGCACAGCATGGCCCTAAAGCCACCGGCACCGGCACAGAGCTAGCTCGAGGCCACGTCGCTGTGCTCCACTTACCATCGCAGTGAATTTAGCATTGTCAAAAGCTCCTTCAATGTCTATGAAGGTGCACAATGCCAATTCCTTGGTGGACAGGCTATCCTCAATCCTACTGACTAGTTGGTGCAGTGCTGATTCACAGGATTTGCCTTGCTGGTATGCATGTTGGTTGCGATGAAGGGAGTGTCTGAGAGAACTCCCTTTCTCAGGTGCCTCTCCACCAGTCTTTCTAATGTTTTCAGTAGAAACGAAGATAAACTGATGGGACGAAAAGATTTAGGGACAGAATAGTCCGCTCTCCCTTTTTTAGGGATGAAGACCACCCTGTTGAGACGCCAGACTTGTGGTATGTACCCATAAGCTAGGCTCGCCCTGAATAGTTCACATAGAAGGGTAAGGAGATTCTCCGGCCCTTGTTGAAGCAGGCCCGGAAAGATTCCATCCCCTCCTGCAGATTTGAAAGGGGCAAATCTGGAAATTGCCCATTTGGTCATAGTTGTAGTCTGGCAGCAGAATTTTATAACGCTAGAATTTCATAACTAGTTCACCGCTATGACTATAAGTGCCTAAATTTGTAGGGTGACTATGTTGAAGAATAGTACTTTACACATAAAGCAGCTATGGGAAGGGCTGATTCAATGTGAATGTTCAATTTAGCTCCAGTTCACCTTCCTCTTACGTGCAGCATCTGAAATCTGCTGTTGTGCAGACTTGACTCCTGAAATCTGGAGTCATGTTCATCTGAAGGGATCCAAAAATAGTCAGTGACGAAGAACAAAGACTCTCAAAACGAACCCCCGCATCGTTTTGACATCAGAGACACACAGACAACAAAAAGTAGTGCAATCTAGGTGAAGAGGTATTCTCATAGTGTCATCAGGTGCACAATTGAGCGCACTATGATGTTGACTGACACGATCCCAAAGCACGGGGGAGCAACCGAGTCTTCTACATACAAAGCAGCTATGGTGGTATGGGCTGATTTGAAGTGAATGTTGAATCTGATGCTGAAATCTGAAATCATCTGAACTCTGATACTGTTGCAAACTTTTTTTGGATCCCTTGCAGATTTCAGATGCTGCACGTAAGAGGAAGGTAAACTGAAACTTAATTCTACATTCACAATAGTACTTTAGTTGTCACTTTCAAATGTATACAATACAATTTATTTTCTTTTTTGTTTATATCATAACGTAATCTACTTTCTGGATGGCATTCGTATTTGTGTCTACATGCAGTAAGTAGATCAAGACATAAATTAAAATATGGAAAGAAAATACTAATTACAAATTATGTGCAATCAACATGTCTTTGATTTTCCAAATATCTAAAACTTGTTTAGCACTATTTTTGTACAAGGCTCAGTAATCCTACATTTTTTGCATCCAGCATGTTGCAATCACCAAAGATGCCGGATTAGCAGGCTTTTACTGTAATTTAAATCAACAGTGTTATTAGCACTAAGCAAGAGCAGTAGACTAAGTTTGAAGAAAACATTTCAGAAAAATGTACAATTAAAAATAATAGAAAATTAATAAAATTAAAAAAATATTGTTAATTAATTACTATATTATAAATAAGATGATTTATAAACAATAAATTAGAATTCATTTAAGCCTAAATAATATCTTTGATTGTCATTAAGAATGGTTAAGTACTTCACCAGTTTGATATGGAGGGCCAGATTTAAAACTAATGTGAACTAAATTATTTAAATATGTTTACTTAAGTTACCACTGTTTTCTTGTGAAGTTTCGGCGCTATCTGATTCTTACGACGAGAGGAACGATTAGGGCTCATAGTCTCTGTCTGACTTTGAGTTTGGTGAATAGACCTACGGCTTGACATTTCCTATGAACAGAGTTAAGATTTAGAATAGGCCAGTCAAACAGTACACTGCAAAAAACTTATCCTATGGAAATCAATATTAGTAGGCTAGAGCATTGATTTTCTATCCAGTCTTCCACCTGCCCAGGTGGTGCGTATGACATGTGTTGTTTGATATTCTAGATTTTGTGCAATGACACCGATTGGGTTCATTCTCATCACTCTGAACCTCGTAATGTTGGTTTACCAGTCAAGTATTACTTGGAGTTGAGTATAACTCAACTCAACATCAATTATCTCAAGTTAATGCATATAGTATTAAAATTAAGAAGTAATTATGGTTGCAGTTCCATGTCAGATCATTAAAACAGTTGAATAAAAATACTGAACTAAAACTAAAGAACAAAATAATCACTATTAAACATACTATTTTCATCTGTATTATCACCAGCTGTAGACTAACTTTAGTTCTTTTAATATTTATATGTAATAATATTTTTTTAATAAACCTAATAATAACTATAGATATTTCTAATTTAATGTCTTTCTTCATCAAAAGTAAATTTGTTAGATGTTTTATTAAAATTTCAAATTAAATTAAATTTTATAACACATATTTTCCAGTAGTATTATTTAAAATTATTCACATACGAAAAAGAGACATTTTAGATTGAATATTTTAGTACCATAAACATTAAAATAATTCATAGAATTATAAATTAAGTCATTTATTTCTGTAACGCTTACAAAAAACATGGGTGCAGTTTACCTAGCAAAAGTATGCAGATTATCCAGTAAGTTAAAAAATTAGAATATAACATTTTACAGGATGTATTCTTTATCTGGTCCTAAAAGCTTTAAGCTATAAATATTAACAAACAATATTGCTTTACAACAACCATCACAGTAATAAACTGATAATAATTAATACATTTGAAAAATTCACTAATTAAAATAATTTGTATCAATTTTATACATTTTTATATTGTAAACATAATGTATGAATTAAAAGTAACTTCATCTAAATAAAACATATTTGTTAATTTTAGAAAACTAAACTAAATAGACCTGATTATTTGTTTTGTTCTTAAGGTTTCCTTAATATTTAAATGAGATACTTTTCTCCATTTCTAGTCATAATTGTTTTGTTTGTTTGATGGTTATAGTTTCTTTATTATTCATGAAAGTATAAAATACTAAATTAGGCCTAATTTTTTAATTTCAAACATATGATTTTTTAATTTCAAACATATGATTTTTTATTTTGTATGTGTTAATATTAATAGATAGGGGTAGAGTATCATAAGCGGACCCGGTTTTTTATATTGAAATTATCAAACAATATTTCATCGATATAATCAACCAATAGTAATGAAGTTGAACAATAAGTAAATCATTTGCACCAACTGTACACACATTTTCATATTCTAAACACAATTTGTTCTATAAGTAACTTCTTTTAACTAAAATAAAATAAGATAGTTAAATTTAGAAAACTATACAAAATAGCACTGGAAGATGATTGACTGTGTCTCTCGGTTTCAAGATGTTTGTTTTGTAGTTACATTTTCTTTATTATTTAAATGACATTTTCCCGATCACCGTTATTAATTTTTCATTTGAGTGATGGTTATTGGTTTTTTATTGTTTATGACATTGTATAATTGTTTAAACTATATCTATTAATTTGAACCATAAGACTTTGATTTAGTATTTTATATATGTTGATATTGAGTGATAGTTCTGTTACTCAATATATAAAGTATCGATGATTATAATAAGCGATATAAAAACCGGGTCCACTTATTGTACTCAGCTCATTGATAGTTCTGTCATTCGATACTAATTATATATGATTATACTAAACGATATAAAAACTGGGTCCACTTATACTCTGTCCCAGAAATGCAGCCATTATATCTTATATCCAAGGTTTGTTTGTTCAATGCTTTATTATCTAGGTGATAATTGCGAAGAGATATAGGCTAGCTAGCTTATATAGAAAATTTAAAGTAGCCTATTATAATGTCTATGAGATCTATGTGTTAACAAACTAGGCCTACCTAACCTAGGTGTAATCTATGATTGTGCTAGTTTGTTCATTTGAATTCGAAGATCTCAAAATTACTAACATAATCTCAATAACCAATGCCTATGTAAACTCTACATGTAGTCTAATTAATTCTAAATGCCTAAATGTGTAAATTCTGATTATGCATAGCATATTAATTTAGATGAACAATGTACATTTTTTGGTTAAAAGTGTCAAAGAATTTGGAAAACTGCATGTTAAAATAAACTTTCAGTAACACCAAGTTTGTTGTATTCAGTAATTCATGCCCTGAACAACAAATAAAATGACACTATCTTCTAGATGCGAATTCCAATTTTAATTAATCATTAAAATTATTATATACCGGTATATTAATTTTCTTACCTAAATTTGATGGTTAATGATAATATAGTTAACTAACTGGTATATTAATAATAAAGATAGCATAAACTACTACTTATCAGAAAAGTAAATTTAGAACTTGACAAGTAAGTTAACTCTGGAAAATCTACAACTTCACAAAGAGAGATAACATTCGTATTACAGCTCCAACCAAAACAAAACAATCACAGAAGTATGGTTGACGGATACGGATATCAGCTGATCCAACAGTGTTTAATACCAAAGAGTACTAAAGGTAATGTGGACGACGAACTTCAGAAATATCACTCGATTGAACGTTATACTATATGCACGCACATCTTAATCTTAAAGTAAGAAACAAATTTTACCTTCGCTCTAAATACACGTTTCTGTATTAAGTTTGAATTTAAGGATAGATTTTTATTTACAAAAGGCCTGAATTAAAAGAAGTGCATGTCAAGAATTGTAATTAATTATTGTTCTTTGCATTATGTAAATAAAGTTCAATCTAAGGGAATTACGGAGGACTATAAATAATTACAGTAACATTCGCAGACGATACAGATCTGTTATAAAACTCCCCCTGAAGCATCACACACATATAAATTAAACTTAAAATAAATAAATTTAATTTAATACATACAACTTTTTCCAGGTAAACGGAGTATAGTACGTATATATACGTGAACATCAATCAATCAAATTCTGTATTGGCAGTACATATTATAATATAACGCACGGCTACCGTCTAGTTAACTTACAATTAACGTACGAAAAACGACCATTAATTCATCCTCATTCCCACTCCAGTCATTTTGTCGTCACTTCAAAATTCTCTGGACGCTAAATGCATTTGGCAGTGTCTTTTTTACAGTTTTTAGCGATGAAGCATTTTTACATAATTTGGTAACCTTTTTTTGAAATGGACTCAAACCTGCGATGGCATTTGTTCATAAACTACCGTCATGCGTCTCTCAGTCTGGTAGGTAGTTAGTTGTCCCTGACAATGTAGTTTATGTACATTAAAAGCAAATTTGACTCAAAACAAACTGGAACCATTGAAATGGCAGTTCTCAGATTTCGTGAGAATCTAGCTTGAAAAGCAATATTTTGTGATCAACGCAGTCAAACGCTTTAATTAAAACAAGAATCGCACTTAAGATATGTTTCTATCATCTAGTCCCTCTACAACAATCTTTATCAGTTTTATTGCAGTATAAACTGCCTATTTTCCCTTGCTGAAAAAACTGTTTCGCAACGAGTTGGTCGTTTTTTCTTAAGAAAACGTAGCATTCGTGCGTGAAAAAGTGTTTCAAAGATTTTACTCAGATCCGGTAAAATTAAATAGAGACTAGCCTGTAGTTGTAAATATCAAATGGATCTTGCTCTTTAAAAATTGGTACCGTATTACTTTTGGACCTTTATAGGAGCAAGGGAGATCCCCTGATTGAAAAGTTAGGTTAACTAATATAGTAAATGGGCGTATTATATGCTTTGATTACTTTTCTACCATCCACATTGATAAAATGTCGTAATTTGACTCTTTGGCCAGGAGCTCTGGATAATCAGTTTAACCAATTCTTCTCCAACCATCTTCCATGGCCTCTGGCAATGGTAATCTACAATACTGTGCTGACCACTAATACTGAAACGTTTGACATGGCATTATCGATTGCGGCTTTAATTGTTGGAGTTACTCTTTGGGAGTTGGAACCAACAACACCAGGTCAAAGGGCCGTAGCAAATCGACAAAAAGTTTCGTTGGTGGGGTTTTTGTTCAATGTGTTGATGATAACATATTTCATAAAAATTAAATTGTGTAAGTTGAGTCAATTATATCAGTAACTTAACAATTCAATATTAAAAAGAATTCGGAGACTTACTCATTCTAAATGTGGTTAATATTGATATATATCAATGCAAAATGATTCCAGCTGCTTCAAATCTTTCTAGGTCATTTGCTTGAATTAATATTGTGAGTAAGCGAAATTATTTTCTGCATACATCTCAACACTACCACCTCCTTTGGGAAATTGTCAGCCATGGAAATCAAGAAGTTGAAAGCCTGTAAGTTTGCATAGTTGGATATTATTGTTGTTAATCGGTTTCTGCCCACAAAAGAACGTCCGGGTACAACTATGCATACAACAGTCTTCCATTTTGTGTATTGTGTGCTCTGTGAATTATGGCAAAGTGGTCGGCTGCATTTTAATTAGTCAATTTAAAATGTTAAAGTAATTTTCACTATATATCTGTCAATTTTGTCTCATGAATGGATGAAGGGGGCTCTAAAACCAGGTTACTTTGATTAGAATTCTTATTAATCTGAAAATCAACCTGAAACTCCTTAAACGGTTTAAGGTCGTTGGTTGGATGGGTTGCTTCGACGGCGCTCGTTAAGGCGTAGGCTGGTGCCACCACTTCAAGAGATGTACCGATAGCCACCCACAGTGGGCTCTCAGTCCACCGCCACCCTTTCAGTTACCACACCGACACTCTTCAACACTGGCCCGACCAAAAGTCCTTTACTCCACCAACGCAGGTGTAAGCCATGACCAGTGAAGTGCTGCAGATTGATCTTGTTAAAGTCAAGGAGATGGAAGCTTGGCACACATTTCATTTATGTACGCATTCATAAGGTCAACTTGCAGGCGGTAGTGGTGTTGGGCGGGTAGGTATGTGCCGGTGAGGGAGAGTGGCCGCAAAGTCATCGGTGCCAGCCATTATCTCACAGTTGTTGTCTGTGGGAGCAAGTGGAATGACTGAGGTGACTACGGGGGGGCCTGCAAAGGCCGCCCAACCGCGTCTCAGGAGGCACCGAAGAAAATTATCGGTGTTTTATTATTTATTGTTAGCTCGGTTATTTCGATTATAAAGTTATATTGCGTCTGGTAGAGAAGCGTGGTAAAGAGGATTTTACCCTATTTCAGATGTTACTTATTTTCTGGTATTTTCTTTTTTATTACAGTCCTGACGACCGAAAGCATTTGTAACAGCACTGGGAACATATTTTCTCCTGTCTGTATGTTTGAAGCTCAGATTCCAAGAATACTACAGTGGTTTTGAGACGGATGGCTAGATCGGGGACGGCACAGCATATTATCGCGTCGTTGTAGACAGCCGGTTCGTCGCCGGTACGCCATAGTCCGCCATCGACTCGCGAAAATTGGTGCTTGCAGTAGAGCTTCTTGCTAACGTTTTAAAACTGTTTGTCCCTCTTTCACAGAATTATATTCTCCCCTGAGTTTAGAAATTTCTTTATCCGTGTCTTCTTTATAAGAAAAAGAAGCATATAGATTTACGATTGCCATTTTAGAATTTCACTTTCGCGATTTCAGTGCTTGTGTCAAGCCTCAATATCATTAGTTTTGTGTATTAACATCTCCGTGAGATCGTCATTTACTTAAAGCATATTTTATTTAAAAATTTAGTTAATTAACCATTTTAGTTCCACAACAGCTTCGTTTGAATATTTAACCGAGGCTAAAGCATTCCTTAAATTCGGGATATGATATAAAGAAGTAAGTGAAATGCAACAACCACCATAACTACCACCAGAAAATTCATTAGGACGATAACAGTGATGACAAACCGATAAGTTACAAAGACACGCACACGCACACAGCATTTCAATTATTGAAATAAAAACAAATGATGAAAAAGCTTCTATATTTAAAGAATGTAAGAATATAAAAAGAACAATAAACACAACAAATAAGAAAATAACCATAATAATATTTACATATTATGTAAATACGAAACTAAAACATTCAAATACCCAGCTGGGATATTATTAATGGCTCAGAAGGAAATTTGGAAAAGTTTCTTTTATCTCATATTTAAACCAATTGGGTATTAAGATTGCATAATTGACTGATGGGCTTGTTCGAGATTTTTTTATTTTAACTTACAGTATTTAAATTTTGTTCAGGACCAGGGAAGACCTTATTTATTCCTTGAAGATCACAACATTCTTCAATTTATCTTTTTTTGTACTCAGAAGTATGTTTGGCAATACAATTTTGGGTATCTGGAGAGGAACGTAAGATATTATGTGCAATTTTCACAATACTGTTCATTTTGTGTAGTCCAGGAAATACTTGTGTAATAAACTTTGGTTGAGTTTTATAGTTAAAGCTACTTGGTAGATGTTTTGATTAGTTTATTTGAGTTTTAAAAATTTGTCTGGGTACATAATTTAAATGTTTAAAAGTGTTGCTTAATTATTCAATGTAATTTAAGAATTCTATATCGTTGCTACATAGCTTCTTCGCTTGTATAGACAAACTCTCTGGAATAGACCTTTTATATACATTGGCAACTTGAAAATTTAGATAGTTCATTGTATTTTTTGTTTCAACATGTAGTTTTGTTTTTATGTAGCCTGATTCGAAAAAAATGTCTAGATCTTTCTTCACTGTTAATACTGTGTGGAGCTTTGAGAGCATACTACGAGTATATTTAAGCGTCACGGTCTACTTTGTGTGACCAATTTTCAAATAATTATTTCTAAACTTTGACTTCACTGGCACCTCTGCCTCACCAGTGTCAAGATGATTTTACAAATACAGAAATGTTATCAACAACCTTATAATGAACCACATTATAGGGTTAGGACACATTAAATTTCGCAGGAATCTAAACCACCAGTTTTAGGTGGTGGGAATGCATTGACATCGGTAATTTTTCTTGTGAACTTCGTTCTCGAGAAATACATGCAAATCTCAACTTGGTATTAAGAAAACAACGGTTTGCCGGAAATCCTCTTTCATCAGCCTCCAAGTAATATTTGGAATATACTGGATCCGCAAACAACCTTATCTTATTAATCTGGTGCAAGAATTGGGCTTTCAGTAGCTCAGCAATTACATCTCATCTGCCTTATAGTATGAATAGAATATTTATAGTTCCAGTGTACACACATTCTGCCAACTAGCCTTGGTCGATATAAAGATAATGAAATAAAAATTGTGTACCTGAAGTAAATTTAATTTTTTTCATGTTGATAACTTATTTTATAAAATTTACAAAATTGGGTGACACCTAACCTTAGTATCCTTTGAACGATGTAGATTATCCTTCATGTTGTTGTGCTACGTTGCCAGTTTAAAAGGTCATAACAATAATCCACAACACTTTCCTGGTCTACGGTTTGTGGTAAGAAATGCAACATACATACTGCTTCATCAGGACCACCCTATACCACCCATTTAATATTGAGGACCTATTATTTTCATTGTAATTTAACCCAAAATGTAGACTATTATTTAATCTTCTGTAACTTTTAAACCATACTTTTATTTGTTATTACGAAAGTGGTGTCGTATTCTTAGCCCAATATGATTAGCTTTAAGCTGAAGAACGTAAGTAATTGCATAGGGAGCAGATTTCCTTTGGTCACAAAACATTGCTTCAGAATCCTTGGTTAAAGTTAGTGGAATTTCATCAGTTGTATTTAGCAGTCGAATTGAGATTGATCGACAAATGCTTCCATTAATTGACAGGTTTTTTGAATACTGAAAAATGTATATTTCTTATTGAAAGCAAGAACGAATGGTAACTGCTGCCAAGAACTTAAACTTGAACGGAATAATGGAGTCTGCATATTGATCCAAATAAGTTGGTACAAATAATTTATAGTTTATTTATATAGGTATTCAAATAATATATGGCTTGTATGGAAATGTATCTTAACATTTTATGTCCAGTACCCATGCCATGTCTTTCATCCGCAATTAATTACTGAAAGCACCTTACTATCAGGGTTAATACAGTTCAAGTGGCGTTCAGCAACGGTACGACAATTGGCGACTGCGGACCACTTTTTATACAGAGGTGGCCTCATTGTTGGGATCTTTTAATTGATCAGCTGTTTATCGAGTGACAGGTGTAGGCGAGCCACAAGTGGAAGACAATGATCGGTTAATGTGTGGGCCTTGTGTTGTGAGAAGCGACTTGGGACGCCGACTGAGACACAACTGTGACGTCCTCTGTCACATTTAGCAAATAAAGATGAGGTTTACATTAAATTTTGAAATTTTAACCTGATATACAAATAACGCACCGTGTTCACATTGTATTGGATATTATATAATGCTCATAACTTTATAGTTCAGTAGCCGGCACACTTATCCAACCGTAAGACACATCAGCGTTAACTAGCCATACACATACCGATTGTTTGGCTGAAAGTTGTGTGACGGTAAGTTTTAAGTATGGCAGGCTAATCAATATGATCTGGGAAATAAAGTATCGTTTAAAATACTCTTTCGATATCCTGCCACTTCGACCACCACTAGACCTATCGATTTACTTCTTAGGACAAATTTCTTTGCCGATTAAAAACCAGGTTGGGTGCTCATACATACAAATTGGCTCTCGGCTCCTAGACTATTTCTTAATTAATTGCTTACACCACATTGATAATTGGTGGCATGTCTATGGATGATTAGAATTAGATTAGATAGTTGGTTCTTGTTTTTTTATTGTACCGCATTTACATGTAACAGTATTATATAAAAATGTCGTTATAATTTAGAAACAAATGAATTGAGTGGATGAATTGTTTGTATTGAAAGGGATATTTATGAATTTTAACAATTCAGAACTGTTCAGTAGCTTTCTAAATAATGAATTGTAGATAGGATAACGTAACCTTCTCTATAATACTATCTGCAAAAAAATACATGTCCACTCCTCGCTTTATCGAGGTACAAATATAGTTTAAAGCTGTTTTAAAGTAATATAATTTGAAATAATTTCTTATATTTATTGTAGACTAAGTTAACAATAATTGGCGATTGAGAATTAAAGTGTATTATCACGTAGCGGATTAGTTTTGGGACTTTGTATCCAGAGATGATGATTAGGGACGACGACTAGATGTATACAAGGAGTCAGCAGAGAAAATTCGGCGTAGCTGTGTGGAACTATTGGGATTGGAATTTTAAATAAGTGGAAAAAATTGTAGGTAATTAATTTAGTCTCAATATTATAAAGTTTAGGATGGGCTATATCTCCGCCAAGAACTATGTTTAAGTTAATAATTCTTCATTTTGAACATGTTGCAGGTGTAGGTGATAATCTCCATCAAGGTGATTTTGTTTATGTAAATGTCCATAAGTTCCAATATAACATCTGTACTAACTCTCTACTTCGGAGTATTTTCATCACTACCCGTATTTTCATGAGCCAAAAATATTACGGACCAGCATAACAAATCCACAGAAATTCATGCAGCGTATATGGTCTTTAAACAAAATTAAGAAAAAAATATGAAATTGTTATAACAGATTTCACTTCTATTTAGCCTAAATAGTTGTTATGTAGGATGCACAAGTAAATTTGCATTGTAAACTATATAACATTCTGTCAAGTGTAAACCTGTAATTAATTACGCTACACGACGGGTTGGGAATAGAAGTCTACGATAATCGATCCTGAGGTGACGATGTATACTATAACCTCTAAACGGAGACGGATGCGTAGGTCCTTGACAAAGCGGTTTGTTTGACGAAGTGTCACTAGCTGTGTACAATAGGGAGAGGAAGAGGAACATTTAACCTCAGCACGTGTCACATTACTGTTCCAACAGGCGGGCCTATTTGTTTAGGACTACCGCAAGGAGATTCTTTGCTCCCTTTCTGTTCTTTTCAGTCTCTGCTTGTACTGTCGCCTACTCTACTTTCTTCGCTGAAGAGCTAGGCTAGGCGATTTGTTTTGGTCCGTATGCACTTACACACACGCACACGCACGCATACGCGGTACCGGGAATTAGTTTAACAGGAACTGTGAACTCTTCTGGAGTTGCTTTAACACACATCAACTCTTTTTATAAAGTTGATTTTAAGCAGTACAATACAAGACTATATTAGACAATATACAGTATTCTTTATTTACATATTCATGGAGAACAGCAGAGGAGATAATGTAGTGAGAAATAAGTGAACTGTATACAATGGCTATCAGATACTTATTTCTACATTATAACAAATAGTACTACTTTGCTTGTCATTTAATAGTCTGCGGTTTTACATGTGGGTGGGAATTTATTCTTTAACTTCTTGTGAAAACTCGGAAGTCGTAACCATGATTGAAGGCAGATTAGAGTAACTAAGACTTGTTCAAATACTTAAATGCTTACAGAACATATCATGATTGAGATCTGAAGACTTGGGCATTATAAATAGTATTGTAATATTATTATTTTTTATTTGTTTTAGTTCTAGAACAAGGTGTTGAGATTTGAGATTACATACGTGTACGGTGGATGCGTTTGAACGAAAGATAACTGTTATGGGTTTAGTGTTAGTGATATTTACTTGTTAAGATCGGCTCTTTCTTAGGAAGTAAATCACAACTAAGTTCAGTCTTTATTACTCTATTTTAGAATTAGCATAAAAGCATATCTTAGAAGTATGCAATTAAATTGTGTTAATGACTATTCATGAGCATTTAACCTCAATAAAATCCATGGAAAACTGTTTTTGTTTACAGTTTTTAATTAACGATGGACGATTTTAAAGGATAACAAGATTTCGGACCATTATATGTTAAAAAAGAACACCACAATTTGAGGATTCTGGGTTCTGTTATCTTCTTTAGGTTTCAAAAACCTCAGACATAAGGTTAAACAACCATAAATTAATGTATGAATGCAATGAGCTCGCCAAAACCAAAATTGATAACAGAACAGATTGTAAGTCAAACAAGTAACACTAAATAAACATGTAATCTAAATAAATCTGTGCCAAGATTGGGTAACTCTATGGAATCATTCAGGCTTCAGTCCACCTCGCTTCAGATTTGCTAAATAAGTATCTTGAGTTTACGTTTGAGAAAGAAATATATGTCGTTTAGAAAAAAAATAGACATATGATTACTCAACTTAACACTCCTTTTTTAGTGTTGTAAGACGGGTCTCGATTTAAATTAAATCGTTTTCTGTCACAAAGGCATATAGGAAGACTTGTGTTACTTTTCTACCCCCCGTTTTGGGATTGTTGGTTGATTTAAAATGTACAAAACATTGGTCACATAGATATAAGATACATACAAACCATATTAATTCTTTAAAAGCAAGTAAATAATTAATAATTTATTAAATTTTATCGTATTATTTGGAATTTTTTTAAATTGCTAAAACTAGGATTGTTATTGTGAGTGATCTTGTTTATTAATAAAACAATCCAGAGACTTTCAACTTTCAGTACGAGTTTATTAAAACCAGCGCATCTCTACCTGTTGTCTTAACAAATCTCCATTCAGTGGGATTTCGATTCTTTGCTACGAGAAACATTTTAACAATAATTTATAGATTAACAAATAACACAGATTGTCAGAATCAGTTTGGATTAATTTCATTAACCCATTAGTTGATTAAAATGCCAATGATGTATAATGAGTATATGTATTTAATTTATTATTGTAATAGTCTAAAACTACTTTACTTGATGTATACAGTACATTAACGAATAATATCCTCAAGTATAAAAAAATCTCTTATCACCTTAATTCCACAACTTGAATAGTTACAATGATTTTCATTCTGATAAAAGCAAATAATGATGAATTTTTAACCAAAATTAAATTAAACTGTTGAAAGAATACGTACCCAAATCAACTACAAATCGTTTGATTTTAATATATTAAAAACAATTGTGAAACTCTTGAACCAGTAATATAGCTATAAAATAATCGAGAACTTCTCTGGTCCGAATAAATTTTGAGTTGATTTTATTCTTTTTTACTTTCTCTAAAGTAAGAGACAGCAACACAATGATTATTAATATCAGAACAATATAAACTAGAACAGTCCCATGGAATAAATCATTTTCTTAAAACCAGAGTGGAGACGGAAACTCAATGTTCATTAACGTTAAAAATTGACTATAAATCGCGTTGTATTCCCGCGTCACCGTATCTCCCTACTGACAGGAAGCGGAATGTATTTATTTCCGGCACTCACCATGTGACGCCACTTTTAAATTATATCGTACTAAATTGATTCTTAAAAAAACGAAATAGTCTATTAGATTTAATTTCCAAGCTCCAATTATTTATTTTCGGTTGCAATTTGGTTTAATTCCATACATCATAATGGTGTGAATAAGATATTAGAGAACAGAACAGACAATTTATGTTACATAACCTATTTACATAACATATTTAATAAGTGTTTCTTTACGCTAACAATAATTCAATATGAAAATCTGTATGAAGTTGTAGCATTGAATGAATTAATCTTTGTCCAACAGTTGTTGCGATGAAATCAGTAGAACAAATATAGAATAAAATTATTAAAACGCGGTGGCAAAACTTAATAATCATGCGCTCCCGCGTTCTGGTACCCCTGACGTCACCGGAAAAGTGTGACATTCATCACATGTAGCCAAATCTAAATTTCATAAATATTATTTATAATTAATGAAATAAACAAATCAAGAGCTTCCTTTAGTCACCCATCTTCGTCTTGCTCTTTTAATTCATAGTACAAACCATTTTTATCTTACTATCAGTCACTGTTCCTTGTTCATCTTAGTTCGATTTAATTCTTTGGTAGCCACTTTTTTAATAGTTTTAGAATACATAATTGTTGATAGTATTCTATTCTGGAAAATTTGGATTCGTCCAATTTGTTCATAATATGTTGTTTATATCATAAACTCATATGTCACAACCACATATTTAACAAATACACTATTCGTTTTATTCTATTGTTACACATTTGTGTGTTTTTAAGCTTTTTCAGGATTTACATTATACCTTAATTAGGATCTCAATATTGAAGCTCTGAAAATAACAATTTTTTGAGTTAACCAAGATGATTTGCAGGTGCTTAAAATTTAATTCGCCATCTGTTCTGTGGGCATTTTTTTATTTTTTCGCAAAACATGATAGTTTTACACTCTCTGCAATTAGCATCAATTCTCTTAGGTAACTCATTTGCATGATATCATGTTCATATTCTGCTTTCGTGGCTGGAAGGACTCCGCTAGACGTTCAGGTAAATGCCTTAGATCCTACAATCAATAAATCTATTTTACTCCTCTTTGTACTTCTTTAATATAAAAGCATACACACACCTAGTTCAATTGTGCTTGCAAAATCATTCTAATAAATATAAGCTGTATTATCCAATGGCAACATCTATTGGTTTTAAGGTGGCAAAACTATTCCCCCTGTTTAAAAAACACGATCCTAGGGAGCAGGGGATTTCGTGTGGTGTATGCTACCCTTGTATGTATGTAAACAAGTTTATTATGTAAAGCAAACACTTGATTATTATAGCATTGTTACCGAGTTCTCAGATATGTTCCAAATTTGAAGACTCTCGGTCTTCACAAAGTTAGTTTAAAATAGATTAAATATTTGTCCCTAATAGGCAGATAAGAAAATGAGTTCATAGAATCTTTTGTACTGCCTTACGTGTGAGATTAGATGTGAGGATCCATGATCCGCCCATTCAATTTTCATCAGTAATCCCAGTCAACATGAAATAATAAATAAGCCCTTTACCGTTTAGTTATAAAGATGGTATAAATCCAACAAATATGTGTTAATAAGATACTGATACAAGTCATACCATTAACATTCACAATATACTCTGTTTACTAATGTGTTTATTCTGGGTTTTATCGCTGCCAACATGGTTATCCATAAGACAATATATCAAAAGCCACTTTTTACAGGCAAATATTGCGACTACTATAGTCAACTTTTTAAGGTACGGGAAGATAAACAAAAATTTCTCTATTCAAAATTGAAATTGATCAAACAAGTATAAATTGAGACATAAATTATGTTGTGAAATTGAGACATAAATTATGTTGTGATGAAAGAAAAATGGAGTTAAATAGTTTAATAATAAAAATATATAAATAGACATTGAAAATGAAACAAATCGTTATCAATATAATCGCACTTATAAAAATGCATGAACATAACATCTCAGAATCGTGGACTGTCAGGCAATTTAGGTCGAGAAATAATTCTTATAAATTAACTATGCTCTAACAATTTTGAAATTTGAAAAAGTATGAATATTTGTATTAAAAACCAGCTCACAGTGAAGGTGCTGGAGTAATAACTGAATTTACATTGAAGTAGCTCGAGCTCTTCACGACGTCGAAGTATGATGTAATATTCATAGTCATGTTTTGAATTCCTAGACAATTTCAGATAATAGTTGTGGTGGGCTGGTTCCTTTGGGTATTTGATCTGCTTGATAATTGTAGCGCAACCAAGTCGAATGTTCCAATAGTTGAATCTGATTCGATGTCTTGAAGTACAAAAATGATGCTTAGGTACTATCCGGAGGCCACTATCTGTCCATATCTACCACCTGTTACTATGCGATATAAGTAGGTTTAGATGAGGTTATCATGAATATATTATTAGTAGTACCAAAGTTAGCCTTTACGAGTGCTCACGTGATTTGAGCTTGAATTTTGGTACTATATCGAGGTAGGCCCTAAGGTTTTCTTTCTTCGCCAGAAGTGCCTCCGCAGTCCACACTGATGGCCAGGGACATTACCGGACTTACCCGACTTCAGACCACGTGCAAGATTGTCCAACTTTAGAAAAGTTGATTGTAGATGGGGACAGAGTGGCGTCCGAATTATGGTAAAGTACATAAACATGTTTTAGTTGGGGTATTCTCTGCAATCACGGATAAGAGCTCAAACATTGGTAAATTCACAAGTTGTGTAACACTTAGTTAAATATTAAAAATTGAGCGGAAATCAGTTCAAATTTTAATCAATAAAGGATAAAAAATTATATATTGAAATGTTTCTGATAACATATAAGTTTTGAAATATGTAAAATTCTCGTAGTTACTAATTACAACATTAAAAAATACATAGGCTCAACAGTTTACGTGTCTTAAACACGTTAAATTTCTCTCATAACTATTTATTCAACCCAGTGTGGTTGACAACTTTGGGATTTATAGTTTCATACCAAATATTAATCCACTAGGTAATATTGTTCGACAGTCGTGCTTATAGAGTGACAGAAATAGGAATTTGTCACTAGCAAAAGGTAGAAAAGGTTACGTGACGTGTTGTATGCCAACTCTAATTTAATGTCTCTCGTAACAGGTACGTTTTTATTACTTGAAAAATGTTAATGTATTTATGGTCATTTTTACGATATTTTGAGTAGCATATTGTAACAGTGTTGTGAATACAACACCACTGTCAGTAGCGGTAATTGACTTGTTATGGACTTATCGAGCCTTCGTATGAATGCACTGCTTCGTATTATCCGCCTTGAATAGAAGAAGGAAGGACAGACGTATTAATTATGAGATTTGTGTCCTTGTAATGAATGTCATTATAATATAACTATTAGTTTAGTATTCTAAGTTTGTTGGTAACACTGCCTAATCGCCTAGCACTACGTGACATGTTGGCGCCCTGCTAGACCCAAACAATCAGCTGTGAATGTAGGAGTGTCACTAACATTGTCATGGTAACCGGACCATTATCATAACCTCCAACCAGAATTGTTTAACTTGCCGTGTGGGTGAAAGTGCCTTACACCTGTAGTTTCTGGCACAGAAAGGACTATCATCATCGTAATCGCTTGCCATCTGAGACACTCATGTTGGTTTTATTTCAAGGTTAAATGTCCTGATAGACGGTTTTGGCTAATGATTGAATTATTCAGAACGTACCGCTACCTTTATTGAACCGTTTTCTAACGCTCAAATTTAATCAGATTACAAGGCTTTGTCTTGTGGTTAAGGGAAGATAACGGAGTCAAAAATCAAGCGTTGCTGCTGTTTCGGTAGTTGAACACTGAGCTGTCCTTCCCCTGGAAAGTCCCTTTGATAGTGTAACAGAAATGTTGTCCAATTATCTGCTGAATGCTACACGATGCTAAATATTTTGCTTGGAACTGTGGTACATTTAAATCTTTGATTAATGATTTCATTCTGGCAAATTAAATTTAAATAGCATTCATTATTTCTACGATGTCCTACACTTATTGAATGTTTAAAATAATAATTACTTTTCTGGAATATATGTATAAGTGTGTTTGTCGTTTGCTGCAAAATAGCATTTAATAACGACGCTTCCAACGATCTCATACTAGTAAGTAAAACGATACAAATTGTGGACAAAACTAATCGTCTGTTCCTTAAATGGACCTTCCATCTCAAGCACCCACAAACCTATCATTTATAATATAATCATTCAGCTCGTTTACACAAATACGTATCTAAATATACAGAACAATATAATATTTTAATTTATATGAATTATAACAGTTTTGATTACTAAAAGTGAAGAAAACTAACAATATATTTTAATTCTGATAAGTACTAAAATGCAAATGGTGATTTCATAATATTGAGATACTTAATACGTCATTATAAACTTACGTTGAACACATATAGTTCTAACTTATTTATAGTTCTAACTTTATTCCAAAAACACCAGCCAGCTGTAGTAAAACAACCTTGAGATTTTCCACACCGAATCAATGTTAAACCTCTAATACTTTTAAGGGAAGCATATTTAAAATGAGCTACACCTTGATGTCCCATTAAAATTATATAATTAATACGCACTCCAAAGGTTTTTTTGCTTGTAACTTGTAGAAGTTGTTAATATTTAAATGATTAAGTATAGCAATCAAAATATCAAAAAGTCTAAACTATTGTTTGGATGCGTATTAAATCTTTAAAATGAGAGACATCATAATTATTTGATAAACATAAGGACGTAAAACTGTTTAAGGATTGACATTATTATTTTAGCTATAAAATAAAAATGGCCGCCAGGACAGCTATAACCAAGTAAAACTGTATTCTAGATTTTAATTTGCACAAGGGCCTTCATTAAGGGCTTAAATTCCCCCTATTGTACATTATGTTTCAATAAAGCGATTTGCTAATTTCACATCTGGGAACGACTTTTAGACCGGACTTTAATCTCGTGATCTCTTATGTTTGTGACACAAAAATAAACATTTGTCTAAATATTTCCATCGATCAATGTCATGTACAAATGAGAGCACTTTTTGTAATGCCACTGTTGTGTATAAGGAGCAACAGACACAGCAAGCCGAGACGGAGTTATACCTTGAACCGGGCACTGGTGATCCCTAGTATCCTAAAAAAATCTTGATAAACAATTATATAAAAGCAACACAGTAAGATTTTAACAACAATGTTTAATAAAACCACAAATCACACTGACTTTATATCTGGGACACAGTTCAAAGTTTAAACAGACGATGTCATAAAGAACGCAACAATGTGTAGTTTCACTTTGAGAAAAGAAAAGAAATTTAGGGAATAGCAATGCACTACGAATAAAATGAACAATTCTTGTGCTGGAACCGTTCCAAAAACGGAAGTCAGTGAAAAGAGAACTGGAGTGCGAGGCAGAAACCTTGTGGAAGTCCTGTACAATAGCACATTAGCATAAATGATTAAAACTGAACTGGAGTTGGGAGCACATATTTTCCATAAATAATTTAAATTATCTTCGCAGTACATTTGTTTTCTCTGACCTAGATGGTTAAAATCTGTTATTTTTTATAAAATAGAATTAAAAATTAACAACTTTTGTTTTCGAATTAGTCGGAAGAACTGGTCTCTTGCGGTGAAAAACGTTAAACTGAGCCTAAGATGAGGATGTTTACAAGTAATCTCCAGGTTATCTATTTATAATGTAATGTATTAAAATTAATATAATCATTTTATATTAGTTTATATACATTCTTGATTGGTTGAATTTCTCTATAACGTAATTAGTTTATTTTATACTAGCAGTTACCCGTGAATTTGCACGCAATATTTTAGACTTTGCACGTGTATGAGCACTTGTTGAGTTTGCCTTGTTGCCATGATCAATAAATCTGTCGAAAAGTGCATATTTATGGTCATTGTTATTTACTACGGTGTTATTTCTTTTCGTGCCATAGTTCTGGCAAGCTTACTTTTGTTAAAAGACAATAAGATTTGTTTTATAACAATGTTTACATTTATGTAGTCTTTCATATCTGCATTAGTACTGACCAAGCACTGCATACTTAATATTTGTTAAAATGTACAATTAAAAGTATATTTTTACTAAAACTTTCGTTTGTCTTATATGAATATATTAATAAATTGTGCTCAACAGCGGTTGCAAGAAAAGGTTGAAACAACAAACAAATTGAAAATAGTGGTTAAATGAACCAAACATATGGTTGTAGTGTCATAAAACAACGTTTACACGAAATATTTAATTACATTTAACGGGCTCTTTCAATACTAAGACGGGCGTTTTCGCAACTTTACAGACTAATGACTCGTAGTCCGCAGGGATACTTGAATTAAGAGTAGGCCTATATGTTAACCAGGGACCCTAAGAACTTCCATGTAAAATTTCCGTACAATCTATCAATTAGTTATTACGCGATTGAGTAACACACACGAACACACAGACATACGCCATTAGATTTGTAAGTAATAGCATAGATAACCTTATTTTTGTAGTTTCCTTATATACAGTAAAAACACGAGTTTTTGAAAAATACTGTCAAGTTATTAGCTGTACCAAAGGAATCTATGTAAAGAGGGTTGTATTTAATACGAGTATACTTCTGGTATCAGATATCAAAGGGATTGTACAGTAGTAAGAAAGAAAACTCACAGAAAATAAAAAATAACCTAAGCCAGAAAATGAGAGCATAAGGGCCAGGTGAACTAAGAAGAAACTTAGAATCATAACTAGAAAATAACCCTTGCTAGAACCCTTGCTTAACTAGAAAAATAATTATTCTATGTTTGGGGTTATAGCATCAGGAAAGTTAGAGATACCATTGATGGCTGCAAAGCTAGTGACTCCTAGGAACGAAATGGTCCCAGTGCTCTATGACCCAGAGGTGTAAGGGGTTGGTACCTCTTAGTACAGGCAATACGATCTCAGACGCCCAATTCTTCTAGCAATGTTGAGCTTCCAGATACCAGATAGTTTAGTTTTAGTTCAGTTTTAATGATTAGTGTTGTGTATAGTTTTTATTAAGTGTATGTTTTAGAGTTAGTGAAGTTGACACACAACATGGTGGGTGTGATTCCTGACAGGCGTGCCACAACGCTTTGGCATGATTTGTTTATTTTAACCTAGTTTGTAATTATGTATTAGTTTAGTTATTTACCTGAAGAAGAGATCAGATTGCAGATTTCGAAACGTGGTGTTACTGATTTTTTGTTTCGCTGAATGATGGCAAATGTCCGGAAAAATCCTGTTTGCTTCACTGTCGATCCACTTTTTACCCCCAACATATCAACATTTGTGGTTAGTGATATTCCGATCCTTAACATTCATGGGGTTGTCCAGATGTAAGTAATACATCAGGTTATGCTATACCCAATGTAGGATAAACTGGCAGGTATAATTTAGCCAGAAGTGTAACCCCCTGTGGGTACCAATATATTAATTCCTCTCCGGAACAATTCGCAAAAAATTAGTAAAGTTTAATAATAACTTTAAGTTGAACCTGTCCCTGAACATTGTATAAGCAAACATATAGTGCTTTAATTTATTTTAACTTTTGATGACGATGAGTAAATTTAACAGCTCATCCTTTTTATAATTGTTAGTTTTTCTTTTTAAACGTCATTATTATTCATTTTGGCCAACTTGGCCTTAAAGTTATTGATAACGACCCACTTTCTTAAATTTGAACTCAAGTTCGCCAAACATATATTCTATAGGGACCGACACCTAAGTAGCAGTGAAAGTGTGATTACAGCACCGGTATATATGGGTGGACCTGGCGGCGCGCGACACTACTCCCTGTACCATGTCGCTGTGTCTGTCGCTGTGCGTCGTGTGTCTCACGGTGTTCCCGGGCTTCGCCCTCGCCGACACCTGGCAAGACTCTGCCGGCTATCCCTCGGCCTCGGGGTGGCAGTACCAGGGCAACTACGGCCCGCCGGCACCCACGTATTCTACAGGTAATTTATTCAACCCTTTAGCATAAGCATGATTGGTTGTGGTTTGAATCACATTACAATGCCACACCCCTGATTATTTAATTTTACAAGTTATACCACTGACATGAAACTTAATAAAAAAACTAGAATAAAAAATAAACGCTCACACTTCGATCTAAAATTCCTAAGGTTGAGACTTCGTTCTAATTTTGTTTTATATATAGAGTTAATACTACAGTATTTTTGAGTAATTGTTACTGGTTTAATATATATATTTTTAATACCATAGTCACAGGTCTGTAGATATTTTATCCGAAGAGAAAAAAAACTCTACACAGAGAAAGTAGCCTATATGTATAAAAGTGGTTATCCTTCACAGTTTAGTAATCAGGCTCATGGGTAAACGACTAAACATAAGCGTATGACATATTGGCCGTTTTATTCTACGGTGTTGCTGACAACTTAAGGATGAATCTGAAACCTTCCGCCAAAACTTTTTTTGTATAAGATTCTCCCTCTAGGAGTTTAAGTCCTTCCAAATTAGAGAATATCCATATTTTGTCAATGGTGTATCTTATAATTTATCCACCAGAATTTAAATATTAGTTTTATATACAAAATCCTTTCAATAAATTTCTGATACTTTCAAAAGGAATGAACTGAATGAATATGGTGAATTCTCAATTGCTAAAAACCGAATGTTTTCACTTGTTTTATAGAACAGCTGTTATTCCTGTACAGTCGGAAGAAATGTAGATTTCACGTGAGGCTGTTATCTGGAAACATCAATTCGAATCTTCATTAATCAACGTTATTAGCTTTTAAGAGTAATATTTAAGATGTTGCCATATGACTTTTCACAACTCTTTATGGTTGGAATGTTAGAATATTCTTTTCAAAAATAACATTTAAAAGTTATAAACACAAAAAAGAAACTATACAGTTATTATACTTTTGATCTATATAGGGCTAGATTTTATTATAATGTTATATCATTGATACATTCACAAATTTATGTTTAGAGAAAACAGAATAATGTAGTTACAAATTTATATAAAAAAGCCACTATATTGACAATTTGAATTAATGAACAACGACCTAAATACATGTAATCTGTCGGGTTTGGTTGCAATCAGTTACACATTGCAGCAAAGATCGAGTTTATTGCTGCTATAATATCGTATGCGTATTTCTCAAATTTTACTACACTACTCTAAAATCGTATGAGTTATTAATAATCTTGTGTGATAAAAATTTATAGAAAATTATCTGTAAATAATTGTAAAAAAATATCATAGTAAATATCTTAGATAAGAAAATTACCTTTCAAAATTTGCATGGCCAACATCCAAAAACCTGAGATTTACATAATGAACAGACATAACAATTTTTTAATTCAAATACAAACCTATTGCAGTATACGGTATACAATAAACATTATATGGCAAAAGTCAGGCGTTTAATACAAAATGTTGTATTCATACCACAGTGTCACATTCACACGTACAAATTTTGCACTCATTCATTCCGGTCACTCGCCAATTTACTATCTTCAACGCCAAGGTCAGTTTTCAAAATGGGTGGTCTCCCAGTTGCATTCTACTAACACCCGCCATTATAAAATGCCATTGAAACTAACACGCTTTTAAGATGGAGGTTTTAACGCCATTTTAATGCAAGCTGGCAATCTATTAATATTAATGAGTTGGTAGCAAACCTTTTTATCTAGAGAGAAGTATACCACACGACGTGTCGTAACAGGCTTCGCTGAGGTTGCTTGCAGAATCTCCAATTTATAGACAGAAAAATAATCAGACAATCACACATAAAATAAGTTGACACGAAAATGTCGTATCATAGAAACCATTCACGTAGAAATAAAGTGACATACAAAATTGAAAGTTTACACGTGAAATCTTTTTCAACATATCTTGCAACATGATACATTTAGATTTTGTACTTTAAATTGGAATTCATATCAGTATTTAAAAAATAATAGTCTACTAACCAAGTTACTATAAAATGATGTATGTGTGGGATAGTTAGTCTACACGTGTTAATGTGTCACATGTTTGAATGAATGTCTTAGAGGGATATCTTGAGTTAGTTTAAACATTTATTTAGCTATTTTTTTCGTTGTCATCATAGTTAACCACAAGACTAATGTAAAATATTTACTAACGCTCAGCGGAATCCCATGGAGTGACATGCAACATCGAACTCAGTTTTCCTCATACGGAAATGAAGCTTCGTGCACAATTTATTCAATTCTACAGGTCAGTTAGTTTTTAAGATATCGTGCGGACAGACAGAAATGAAATGTTTCCAGCCTACGACTGAGATAGGCTTCTCTAAAGCTCAGTCATCAACCGTTATTCTAGTTTTATTAATAAGTATAGGAAATAGAGACATGCTAGTTATGAAATCGGATGGTTATGGTTGGCCATGATGTGTTCTGTACGGTCACGGTATCCAGCGCGTTTCCATTTTTGCCAGCGACTTATAATACAATAGGCAGATGTGCGAATTATAAATTCTATATTATTTAATTCATACTGCTAAAAGAATATAGCGTAAAATAGCATTATTTACTTTAATCTAATAAAAAAGACAAAATTCTAATATGAATTCGTAGTTATAGTTAAAGAATATTACCCGACCGGAATTTTTGGCGGAGCGTAAGCGAAGCAAATGACTTCGGTGAAAGATAAAATCGCCCCTGTCCCTATGTCGGCCTGGTTTGCCCAGCGCTATGTTTCGAAACAGTTTGAACGAGAGTCTTGTAATTATATTGAAATTTAATACGTGTACGCATGTCTTTACTAGACTTCAATTGATTTGCAACACTCTTTCACTTCAAAGAGACGGTCCAGGAGAAGTCAAAAAAAGGTTAAATGTAGGTAAAGATCGTGTGCTTGTACATAATTTTAAAAAGAGTTTGATAATACTGAAAAACCCGATATGGAAAGCGTGATGTTTGAATCACCTTAGTGGTAATAACAAATGTATATTTGTGTTCAGTTTGACAGTTGATTACTTATTTATATTTCTATATATGTGTTTCCAAACTTATACAGGATGCAAAGATTCGCACCTTTTTTACGGGCGAAAAATACTTTGGTTATCAACGCCCAAACGCACATTCGTAAAGATCACACAGGCAGGAACAACTAAGCGATACGATAAAGATTTACCAATATATACTTTGATCGCGAAATGGCTGTAAAGGGCCCAACTCGATCAAAATAACAATTATTAATAATGACAACAAACTATAGATAATAATGTCGTCAATTGGTTAAAACTCAACTACAGACAAGGTTATTAATTAGATCACATTTAATGGTGATTCTTTAAGGGAACAAAGACACCTAACTTTATCATCACATACAATAATATATTTAAATCGCCTTTAGAGGTGACAAATAATAAAGTAAAGGTTTTTATTTTTTGGATGTGTTTACTTGATCCCAAATTGCTTTTTTCGAAACAAGATGAATTTCATATTAACACGAATAGTTCAGATATGCTTGACTATTGCTGAGGTTGAACTCAGATACATTTGACCTTCCGCTTGGTGCAGCGTCTGAAACCTGACAGTATCACAGACTTGACTCCTGGAATCTGGAGTCCATATCTGTCTGAAGCATATGCGTACCTGGGGGAGGGGTTGGGGGTTATAAGCCCCCCACCCATTGATACAAATATTCAAGGTATATTTTAACTCGAAGTAAACAGAAAGTATATTTATAGTCGAACAATGTACCGGTAACATACTTAAGTTTTGTTTTAATTTGTTTGATATTTTAACTATAACCACATGACTCATGCTTCGTGAGTTTTCGGAACGCAAGTCCGTCTGCGACCCGTGGGGGTTGTCAAACTTAATACAGACCTCACTTCCCGCGCTTCAAGCGAGAGAGACAGCGAGCAGTGGCCATGGACGCCTGCCTACCAGTAGTCTATTTGAACCACTAATTTGTAATAGTTTTAATGTAGTTCTCATCGCTTTAGTTGTTAGCGCTAGTCGCGTATTGGTGACTTGTGTTATTAATGAATACAGATAGTGGTAGCACTAACTAAAATTAATTAACATAAGCACAAAACCTCAAGATTGTGGATTTTACCATTTAGAAATATTATAATTCTTAAAAGTTATTACATTTTACTTTCTGTGGCTGTTATACACTTCTCCGGCATTGTATCAAATCAAAATTGTGTGAAAGACGCATACAAAATTAGATGCTTATCAAAACGTGTTTTATAGTTGACCTAACTATCATAATAACACAATGAACTTTCAACCCTATGGAGGCGAACTTCTGATATATCTGTGGTTATGAAATAACACTTTTAATTTATTTTTACATATTATTATAATCAAATGTTTTCAAAAACTGTAAATCCATAATCAAAGCAAAGAAATGTCGTGATAATTTTAATAATGTCTTGCTCAAAGTTTGTAATTTTTAATGTTACATTTTACACACTAGAACACGTTTTGTTTACATCCATTTCAGTGATATAATATAAATAAATAATAATAATAAATAGAATAGGCGATAATTTTCTAGGTTGGTAATGAAGTACTTGGTATGGTCAAATTGTACTCTAGCAATAAGTTTTATATTCAAAATGTTTTAATTTGTAAGAACTATTAATTCTGGTGGGCCATTGATATATAAAATAGAAGCATTTTAAAGCTCTCGTTTGTTAATTTTTAATTTTCTGATTAAGAAACTTTGGCTATCAAAAATTAATGATTTTCTTCATCACCTCTTTCATTTAATACTTTATTCCAGTTTTCATGTTGCAATGTTCTTCGATAATTTTCATACTACAAATTATCAGTTTTACTTTTTTAGGTAAAACGTACTTGCTTCTAAGAAACTGCTAAATAAAAGCCACATTATGTGAAATATAAAAAAAAAATGTTGTCTATACCGTGCCTCCCCTGTCAGATCTCAGGTTGATGCCTGTAATAGTTTTTCTATAACTGTAATCCAAATGAATGTCTAATATGGTAATAGAGTCCTTGTTATCACTGGTATGATGACATTAAAATCCTCAAAAACAAAATAGATTTTTGTGGATTTATATTCGTGTAGATTCATTACTTAAGATAGTTACTAACCGATCGCTATAACGTGATTCTGTCACAATTTGTGCATGAAAACCCAGAATGACACAACCAAAATAAAGAAATATCGTGCTTTGTAAATTATATTTAACTTGAAGTTCATATTTTGTATGTCTATATTTGTTCGTCGCCGAGCGTTTGTTGCGTCTATACGCAATGCACGTAGTGGACGTTAACCGCTCAGCCGCGGTAAAAAACACGAATTAATAATTTTATGTCTCGAAATTTGTGTAGTTGTATACGCAGTAAATATATCATCTATAAAAATAAATGTCAATTTATGTCCCAACATTTTGTATTAGGGATGACATGGTTTGAAATTAAAAACATTTAAATGTCAAATACATATAATTTAAGTAATACAAATACACGCCCATAATTTTAAATAAAATATATGTAAACGAAATGTATCTTGAAAGCCCATATTAGAACGTATAAATTCTAGTTAACAGGTGGAGGCTGTGTCTTTTACTTTTTAAGATATAGCTATTTTCCCGAGCCTTTGTTATTCTCATTAATACAGCGTCATTTTCTTGAAATTCTTTTTTTGTTATCGGGCAATCTCCAAAAGGGCACGTTTCGCTTGTTATAGCCGTTCTTCTAGAGCATAAAATAAGAATAACAATGCTCTCGAACGGCTTTCAAACTTACAATGTTTAATGTTCTTAGCAATTAACATATTGCGGTTGTGGGGAAAGGGCTCCCATACTCCTGCTTGCCTGGGAGGTACGGAAAATTTCTAGTGGTAGCCCCCCATTAGGTCATCCTAGATACGCCTACAGTCTGAAGATCCAAAAAGTTAACTTAAAGAGAAGTTTAAAACGATTTCTATGCTTAGTTTCGACATCAGAGACAACTAGACTACAAAATATAGTGTAACCTACATGACCGATAAAATCTTACTTATCCTGGTCTGTTCGCTGCATCTCGAACAGTTTGAGCAAGAGTAGGCTATTGAAATTTATTATATAATCATACTGTATATATTTACCAAAGGAACACTTCAGTTGCTTTGCTGTTCTTTTTCACTTCAATGAGTCCAAGAAAAGTACTCAACATTCGCGTTTTATCAGTCCTCCCCACCATAGTTACGTTATGCATACTTGATCAAGTTGTGTACAATTTAAAGATAAGCAAATTATTTTAGTTAACCGAGGTGATCAAAGATCTTATAAACCCATATCATCTGTTCTTTGCGTAGTTTCGACCATGTAGAATGTCAAAATATTATATATGTATGTATATTATAGTGTGTGTGTGTGTGTGTGTGTGTGTGTGTGTGTGTGTGTGTGTGTGTGTGTGTGTGTGTGTTTGTGTTTTTGATAATAAATGTACACCATCCTGTTACCCTTAATTTATTCATCGTCAGCAAATGTCTACTTTTTCGACAACATTTCATATTATAAAAACATTTCCTTTTATCGAGATCTCTTCTAAAATATTTTCCCTTCCGTAAGTGATATAAAACGGTGGCCTATGAAGCTTCCAACTTTCTATTCATATTTAAAGTGTGGCAACTACTGTACTGTCAATTTCTCTAGATACTTTGTTGGAGAGAAAATATTTTAGCTAACACACTTTGCTTTCACGTAGTCCATCGTCGTTACATTTCTTTGACCAAAACAGTCCACCGAGTCGTCCATATTCAGTAGCTCGTGGCTAGAATATTCTATTGATGTGTTCGGCCCAGTTTACCGGTGTTCCGCTTCGGGTTCAAACAACCTAACCTCAAAGTTACATAGCTCTTAGTAAGAAACGTGTTTTCCTATCGGTATTTCAAGGTAAATATTGGCAGATTTTAGCTCTTTATTTATCTAAATGAATAAAGAGTAACAAAAAAGACTTGATTATTTAAAAAAAAGAATATACTTTCCTACTCTATATAGAATTATTGCATATCGTTGTAGGTATCGACATTATAAAATAGGTTTGGAATGTCAAAATTAAATTGAATGGAGAACTCATATAGTTCTAGTCTCTATAGAATATTTCAATACATTTCTATACAGTGTAAGACTTCAAAATAAAATGGACCATATAGGTAAAACACCGTGAAAGCTCTTAAAAACACTTTGCTAAATTTAACTTTAGCAATATTAATTTTATTAACAGGCTAATAATAGTTACTTTTGGGTTTAGAAATCTTTAAAAGTGTAAAAACAAACATTGTTCAGAAATATTTATTCCATTCTGCAGATGTTGAACGGAATTGTATATCAATCTATGAATAATATTATTTGATTTAATTACAAGTTTGAGCAAAAAACCTGTGGATGTTTTGAACAGGGATGTTATATGCTATCAAGGTTTTTTGCAATTTATTAAGAATCTAATGGGCAATTGATAAGCAATAAATTTAATTCTTGGCAAAATTCCATGCGTATTTCGATCTTAGACTAATACTTGAAGAAACAAACTGTTTACAAAACACAGTATGGAGTTGTTAGCAGACATTCAATACCACATTTCCGCCTAGTCAGTTCATTGCTCTGTAGGGCCTCCATTGAAATACCAGTGTATTCGTGTGGGCACAATCCACAATCTTTCATCAAAATTTCTTCGATAAATTCACATTTTTGCACTAAGACATTAAAATATACTTTTAAAACTGACTGCAAAAGGATTTTTGGCGCAAACAATTTTCGCTCACATATTTTATGCAGGGTAAAGCATAAAATATAAATTACCCTTTTTAGTTACCAAATTATTAGGAAATATAGTTTGCATAGACAGTAGTACATTATAAGAAGATATCGTTAAAATTTTAGCTTTTTCTTTTGAGTTTCATGAGCGATCGGTCTGTGATTTTAACTTAAAAAATAAATCACATTTATTCAATTAAACTGTATAAACAGTTTACCTGTATTTGGTTTTATATATTAAGTTTATAGATCTTCAAACTTAGTGAAAACATATATAACAAATTAATACTTATGTAACTGCCTAAAAAACTGAAGCTATGGTTCAAAAGATCTCACATGTTTTATAAATAAAAATATAATCAAGCTTATTTTAAACGTAACTCTCGTTATTGCATCTCTTTAGGCTAATTTGGAGTTGCTTCAAACTTGGTTGCGATCGATTCTTTAAAAATGTTCATGTTTCGTTTAAATGTTTGAAGGTTGAGATTGAAATTCATTGTGGAATATCAAGAACGTTGTCAGATCGGGACACCTTTACATAGTGCAATCGATTCTGGGTTTGGGATTTTATTTGACTGAAATGCACAGCCCTCTATGATAAACTCCCTGAATACTGAAAAGTAGAAAGTTTCTGTTTCTGTAATCACATGAGATTATAGCCATTTAACGTTAGCAATTTATGCAATTTTGTAATCATGCCCAAATAAAAACTGCTGAAAATAAAAATGTGAAATTTTTACAGTACGTACATGAGTTTATAACATCAGGTACTGACATGATTTTTATTAATTCGATTTAAGGAAATTATATTTTTTAATTAATTCTAATTTAAGAAAAGAACAAATATTTTAATGTAGCATATTTTGTTTTATTTTTGCGAAATATTTTATAACATCAAAAGTACTTTCCAATCTCAATATTAATTGCACCACCTTAGGGTTAAATTCGATATTCTATTTACACACTTCTTAATATTTGCCTCTATTTTATTATTCACACTATTTTGCCTCTATTTTATTGTTTAACGAGTATAAAGAGGTTTATTTCAAAATCTGTAGTACAAAAACGTTTTTGCAAGGTATATATATTCTCTTAATGCTGATTCAAACGCATTTCGTGATTTAGGTTGACTTCAAAGCAAAATTAAAATTCGAGTCCACTTAAGTTTGAATATACGATCACCATTCCAAAACAAGTCCTCCATTGTCCATTTATGGGTTAGTAAAAAATCGCTATGTACCCCTCAACAATTTTGAATATTTCTAGGCATTAGTATTTGCATTAATGAGCCCTTCGTGGAGGAGTTTGAAACGGAAGATTCCTGGAAGTAATAAAGTACAATAGCTTACATTCAACAGAAGCCCATTAATTGGATAAATTTTAAAACGGGCGTTTCAAGAATTTATAACAGGTGTTAGATTAAAGAATATTTATAATATACAATTATTTATACAAGAATTAAAAACTAGAACAGAAAAATATGGTATTAAAAATAAGAATTTTAATTCATGAAGAAATACACGTATAGTTATATACACATATAGTTTTAATACCAATGAGTTACAAATTCTATTCAACTTAACACATTTGAATAAGCATTTGTAAGATTTTAATAAAAAATGTTGAATGTATTGAGTGGCTTCATGCTATTCCATCACCATATTCCATGGTCAGAAAGAGTTCGCCATTTCTGAACGTACCCGTGAAATCATTTTTATTTTTACGTTATAATAATGGAATTTTAACAATAGTTAAATGCTATTTAACCGGATTACAAGGATTTGTCTAGATAAGGTGGTTTAGTGGCGATAACAGAGGCAAACACTGAGCGATCCTGCCCCAGCAAGCAGCCCGCCATTGATGGTGTGGTTCGAAGCCACCTTTAGGTAATGGACCACCGTACATTTGATTTAAAAAGAGAATTAGACCTCTCATGCATGAGGATTGTTGACAGAAGTTTTATTTGGTAATATCCAGTTATGTGCTTAACTCTACACAGTGCTTTTTTTGCTTGAGCTGTAATAAATTAGATTCTTCAAGTAATGATCTCATTCTGAGGAATTAATTTTATTTATTGGTTATTTTGTATTAATTTCAAAACGTGTTCAAAATAAATATTCAGTACTTTTCTTAGGTGTTTAATATGTAATTATAAACTTACCTTTAACTCATACTCTCTATTGGTGATCGCCAAGAGGTCCTGTCTTTGAAAGCAGCATGGCTTTGATCGTCGGAGATGGATCAGGAATATGTACTGTATAGTAGAGAGGGGTTCTTATCTCAAGCATCGCCAACAAGACCCAGTTTACTATAAATTTTCCTTTTGCCTCCATTTCAATGCTGGTAAAAATGTTTATTGTTCACACTAAGATTACAAAATATTGTTAAAACGAATACTTCAATCGTTTGTATAGTTTGAAGAGTTTCCAGTTTTGAGAATTATGAATTAAGCCTCTCTATTTTAGGAGGCGGAGGAGGGCAGTCCATGAAGCCTTGTGGATCGCCGTCAACAGATATTCTTTCCGAGTTTGGTAGCTACAAGAGTAGCCTCCTGCAGACTGGAGCCTCAGCTGCCATCGCTGCCCTTCTAGCCAAGCTCCCCGCTCTTATTTTTCTCAAGGTGAGATAGTATGATCAAAAGTTGGAAGAACGTCCCACCCCCCCCCCCCCCCACCCCCCCCCCCCCCCACCCCCCCCCCCCCCCACCCCCCCCCCCCCCCACCCCCCCCCCCCCCCACCCCCCCCCCCCCCCACACCTTTTTGCTAATATTATGTGTCCAATACCAACAATTAAACATTCAAAATCGTTGCTCGACATTCTTAAAAAGTTTTTTTATACTGCCATCGCATCTCAATTCTCCCGTCAAAGGATCTGTATCATCTCTGTTTAAGTCATTCAATAGATCGCTGCCACTATACCTTGCTCTTGCCTGCAATGAAGGTCGAACCCAGAATCTTCTCCGTCTTCTCAATTTACCTAGAACAACACACGCTGCCGCAGAAAGTACAACCTCTTCCGCACTCGACATTCTATATACTGTCTAATTTTTTGGTTGCAAGTTGCAGTAAATATTAAGCAAACTGTGTTCATGGTTGCAGATACAAATTGCAAAACTTTCATCGACAACTATCGTCGGCAATCGGAGTTGGCAATTTTTGGTTGCCAATTCCGGTGTAAACGCGGCTTGTGTACCTTGACTGTCCAATAGGATATATATTTTAGTACATTCCGATTCCTTGATATGTTATCCAGGCATACAGATTAGTTTATCATCAGCGGAACAGAACAGAATTTTAAGGCACCGTACAGGGCATTTTTCCCATGTTTGGATAATACAACCAAAAAACGTTGTTGCTTGTATGTTCCTATATTTAAAAACAAAATACAGTGTAAAATATGTTTCTACTGAAAATAAAATCACGTCTCTTAATATTGTTCATAAAATCCATTTAAAAATATAAATTATGAAATCGGAATGCTATGTCTATTACCGTCTTGAATCAATAGATACTTTCAAATAAGGAACAACAGTTACACAAAATTCTTCAGATGTTTGTTTCCCTGTTCCTGAATTATGGTCATCCACATAAATCGAGTCCAATTTAATAAACTGTTGAGCTTATTTAAAGAACACTGACTTAAAAGTATGTATATTGGAGTATTTGTAATTACAGTATTACATGGTTGTAAGAAATGAATGAAATGTAAAAAAGATATATGAACTAGATGTTATTGATATTATATCCTCGTAATCTTTTAACTCGTGATTGGCATAGTAACTAAATACATTTTTTAGTAAAACAACACGTTGAACTTGACTATGACTTTGGACTTGAAATTTAAAATGAAGCTTTATTTTTATGTAGACAAAAAGGAGTTCGATGATGGTACTTGTTACTCCATAGAATGTGGCTGAACGTTAGCAAAAACAGTTTTACACTTGTTTTATGATTAACCATGATAGCAACGAAAACATTTTAGAATAAATAAATTTCTAAGCAAACTGATTACAATGATGTAAAATTATAATTTATGAGATAAGTAACACATGCAGCCTAACTATTTGCAAGATATCTCCAGAAATTTACAATTTGTGGACTTTAACTCTCTACTTGTATGTAGTAATGAGTCATACTAATGAGAGTAGACACAGACAGGATGTAGGAGTAGCTAAATGGATGCATGGTGTGTAAAGGGTTTAATTTTACAGAAACTCTATTTCTACACAGAAAAGAATGAGTTTGATAGAGTCATTGAACGCTATCAATCAGTAGCCTAACAAAATTTCTCTTCGTCCACTGGAGGGATGTAAAAAATTATTTTTTTGTATTATTATCTATCTGTATTCCCACAGAACGTATCAAGAATGAAATGAGCTGTAATATACTGCAAATTTTGCACGCAATCTCAGCAAAGCTTGTTATGCTACATGTTATATGTTGTGGCTTAATCACCTTGTATTAAGTTCTTTAAAGTATAATATGAACATTTAACGGATTTTATTTTAAAATACAAAAAAATACTTAAAATAGGTTACTAGTAATGTATTTTTGAGTACCTAAAGTTCTTTCATTCAGTATTGGAATTAAAACATCTGGACTGTCATTCCTTTAAAAACTACTATAATGTCAAATACATTAAAAAAATAAATAAGAGTAGTAGTTAACTTTCTAATATTTACCGTAAATAAAAGAAAGTATATGATTGAAGCAACTGCATCCTGATTCAAACTCTACCTGCATTAAACCAAGAGCTCAAATACCTGACCTAAGGATGTTGTGCTTGAAGCAAATGATTCTAAAATTAACATTTTATCTTTTATTTCTAATAAACTTATTAATTTCTACTCAATTTTGCAAGACATTTTGAAATCGATGTAGATTTTGACCATAATATCATAATTAAAAACTTCATAATATCACAAAAAAACCCTCTTTCTTTTCCCAGAAGATTCATCAGAGATTTTAAAAGTAATTAACCAATTGAAAACTACGAGTCCTGCAGACTGATATACCAAGTTCTGCAAAGAAAGTTTTGGAAATTTTATTGCCAGTCCATTTTTTCAATAAATATATATATATATATATACACAAGCACTTTTCCTAAAAAATGTAAATTCTCTTATATTAAACCAATTTTTAAAAGTTAAGATAAGTCTGACATATCTAATAACTGCTAAATTGCCCTTCTTTCAATTATTACTTCCAAAGAAACTTTGATGCTACAGCATATATAGTAATGGTTGGATCTGGATAAAATCATGTCTGATAGAAAGAAAAGTGATCTACATGGACAGCAAGACTGTAGCGAATCCGTTTATGAGGGAGAATAATAAATTTGGTATACTTCAAGGATCAGTGCTGGGGCCGATTGGTTTCCTCATAAATGTGAATGAGCTCCCGTTGGTCCTGACAAATGCTAACACAATCAACTTTACGGACACCACAACATTTTTTGTTTTAATATGATATGTTTCGAAATATAAATGTAAAAACTAATGTGTTGTCTACTGGCTTTGAAATTAACACTGTCTACTATGCTTATGCGTGTGTGATGTGGGTGGTATTCTAGGTAAATTTCAATGATTCTAAAGAAGTTTTTAGAATTAAAAAAAGAATCGTAAGAATCATGTTTCATATGAATACATCGTAGTCTTGTAAACCATGTGTTTTAAATTACAATATTTTAATATTACCTTCAATATACATATTTGACACCATGTATCTCCTGAGATCATATTTTCCAAATCCTTTTCAGGCTAAAGAACGTTATTCAGTTACGCCAAAATTCACCCCATTATCCAATTTAGTGGCTTTTAATGTGTAAACTAGGAGCATATTACTCAGGATTGAGCTTATTAAATAAAAAAAATATTCCCTAAAGCCCTACTTCAAAAACAATGTAAACGATTCGTTGGCAGAATTCCTTTATACATACCTGTAAAGGCAGAATTACACATAGTAGCCTATAGTATTACATGCTGATATCAACTTGTATTACTGCAAGATGCTCGTGTAATACAGTACAAATGATGGGCGCAAACTGGTCACAGCGTGCTGACGAACATTGGGTCGTTTTTATATTTTGGAACCATTCACACGAGCAGGTGAGCATACTGTTGCATGATATAGGCCTGTCACCATGGTGACGGAAACTGTGTTTACTACTCATGTGCCATGTCCCCATTTATTCCCATGTTTCCTGCTTCTAGGAGGGGTAAAAAGCTGCTTCCAGAGTTTCATTTACACCTAACAATCAGAGAATTGGTTTTGCACTCAGACCTTTTTTTAGCTATATTTAATTGGCATTAAGGGTTTTTAATTATGCATTCAGAGTTGGGGAGTATTAGCTCTCTCTCCAACCCCAGCCCACAAGCCACAAACATATCCATTATAGGTGCCATGTGCTGTGTGTACTAAGTTTTACAACATATCCGTCAGCATGCATGTCATCTTGTAGTGCTACAAGCTGCTTCATGTTACAAGCTGAATTTATTTATGTTATTGTTTTAAGATAAGTTCAATATTTTGCTATTTTAGTTTTCAATATAATGACATGTTTACCTATATTATGTAAAATGTAAACTTATGTGAAAATAAACAAATACAATTCAACTCAATTGAAACCATTCAATTTTAATTTCATATGTAACAAAAGTATAAATTTAATGTACTTAACATTTATACCTTCAAGCCACCTATAGAAAGCAAAAGCATAATAAAGGCTTGATCAATTCTATCATAACTACTTTACACATCTTAAGCTCGAAAACCGAAATAGCTTTACTGTATATTTCAATGGTCTAGGATATTAAGAAATTGTTTTGTTTAACTATTGAGGTTGAAAATTCAAAATTGGGAAAGTAGTGATAATGTCTCAACCCATAATACTCATCCTATAATAAAAACTATTGCTAATTTCTGAAGGTTGTACTAATGCAAACTCAGAATCCATTCTATGTGTGGACATTATATAATTAAAAGCTGTTTTACAACAATCTTGGAACAGCACATATTTTTAGAAGTTAAATGCTGACTCCACAAATTCTTGAAAGTTGGATAGAACAAGGGTGGAGTTGCGTGTCCTGTAAAATGTTTCATTGAAGGTGCATGTAAAATTTCAAGGCTGTAGCTAATTTCATGAGCCGTCCTGCTGTCGGACAGACATTCAGACAGAAATTTTTACAGCCCACAGGCAGACAGAAGAGAAAATCTGCCAGCCTAGGAGTGGACTTTAGTGATGGTCAGTCAAATCCCATGGGTAGACGTGACCACGTTCATCTTACTCATTCACTATTTGTTTGTGTGTGAAAATAAAGCTCATGCAAAATTTGAAGTCTATAGATAAAATCGTTTTGGATATTTATAGATTGTTAGGCTATGTTAAGGCTCAGTTAAATTCCAAAGAGTCCATAGAAGTGTTATCATCTCTAAAGGGCTCTCTTTATAATCTCTTTAAAGGGACATGGCTATCATCTGGCATTATGTTGCCTAAGTAGAAATGAAGTTCGTCTATAGCTCAATTCGTTTTGGATAGATCGAGTGGAAAACAGACATAGGTAGATAGACATATAGACAGACATAAGAATTTGCCAGGATCTTTAGTAATAGCTAAGCAATTTTCTATAATCTATAAACTTTATATTTATAAAGTTTATAGATTATACATTCTCGCGATATCAACGTGAGTATAGTTCACTCAAGTAAAATTCCATTGAAGGACATGTACTATCATAATATTCTATCTTGTCTACATGATAATAAACTTATACAACAGAGTCTTGAAGGACCCAATAGAATATAGTGAAATACATACAAACTAAACCACCAAATATAACATGCTAAAACATCATATAATTGTCCTCGGTTTGTTTACAAATTTATTTATTTTAAGATTTACTGTTGCCATCATGGTTACCCATAAATGTAAAAATGTTCACTAATGCTCACCCAAATGTATGTACCATCATTAAAATCGATCCTTATATAGAAGTGAAGCTTCATTTAAATTTCAAGTCTAAAGGTCAGTTCATTCTTGAAATATTGTGCGGACAGACAAGCAGAAATGGAATGAAATATTCCTAACACCATAAGTAAATGCTCCTCTATTGCTAATGCAATAATTATTTCAATTAAAACTACATAGAATTTTCAAATCAATTTGAGTTCAAGGTTGTATTTATTACTACTGACTAGATTTGTTAGATTTGATTGGTGCTTTTATTCTGGCTCTAAAATGTACATAATTTAAATCCACTTCATTATCTCTGCACTCTAAAAAGGGAAACAAATTTAAATTTCTAGCCTAATTTAAATCAAAGTCTGCTTCCTAATGACTTTAAGGGCATCATCGTTGGAATTTTCAATAATGGTTTGATGTAGATATAAATCTTTTGAAATCATCTCCCCTTCCAGAGTTAACCTCTGAATCTTAAGCCACAATCTGTCGTTATCATTACAAATGTACTATGTAATAAAATTGTAACCAAAGTCCAGAGGATCAAGGCCTAAATTTAAATTTTGTTTATACTCCTATTAGTTTGAAATAAAACTGCATCATGAACCTGTGATATGTAATACAAATATTACTCCTCTGATATGGGCATGAGCATTCAGTGTTAACACCTTCACTGGGACTCTATAGTGAGAGGTCTTAAGTAGTTTAACACCACAGCACACGCATCATGACGTTTACTACAACTAAACAAGTTAATGCATCTGACGGTTGATCCCTTGTTGAGGGTTTATTTCTCCATCGAAATAATGTGAAATTAGGTTGTGTGCTTAAACAATGTAAAATGGCTTTCGGCCACTGGAATGTAAATCTACATAGTTTTTCCCTCCTTTACATAGATTTTTCACAATGGTCATTATCTTCCCACAGGAAATGTAAATAATCTAAATTCAAAAGCCCAGTGCATACCTAAAGGGGGCTTAGTAATGGCTTACTCTATTGATTGCCACAGTATAAAATATGTGATGTACTAGTCCAAGGAGAAAATTAAAATATGAATTATTACTTTGTAGGATTAGATTGTCATAGTTGTAACTAAGAAGTGAATAATATGTAGTTATAGAAACATATTAAAAAAAAACCCTAATATTAGTTATAGAATAAATTTTTCAATATAATTCTTTCATTTTTAGTATTTGAATTAGTAATTTATTTACTTGTACAAGTTTTTAATACTAAAAGAATTATTAAATATTTACTTTGTAGAAAATATATTTAATTTTAACTATTTATGATGTTCAATGTGCATCTTATAATTTCACCGTACCATGTATCAGTAAATACTCTTTTAAACGTATCAGTTGACTAGAACTTTCCCGTTCATTATTGTAAATAGTAAAGCATTTTTAACCAGTGGTACCAATGTAGTCTACACAAATATTTTTTTTAATGGCACTTAGGAAGTTAAATCAGTTATTAGTCTTTCATTTAACAGTGCTCAATTTGGTTTTAGATGTCATTGACAAAACTACCAGTGGAACTGTTGGAGGAGATATTCCAGTATCTAGATGTAGAGGATATGGTGAACGCTTGGGATGCTGTGAGTATGGATGGAGGAGAGGTGTTCTGGGCTAAAGTGTGTAGGAGAAAAGGGTACATCAAGCTTGAAGGTGCTGAAGACAGTTGGAGAAGAGTAATCCTGCGTGAATTAAACTGGAGGTCCGGACACTTTGTGAAACGTGACTGTCTTCTGGATAAGCCAAAATCTGTAATTCATTCAATGATGTGGAATTCAATAACGCTACATCATGAACATTTGCTGTCGAGATATACCGCTAAATATCACAACTCTGGTTTGGAAATATTTAACATCGATGATACTCCTACTCTGACCCAAACAATCAAGAATGTGATGAAGTTTCAAGTCTGTGGCTCTAAGTTGCTAGTTAGTAATCAGCACATACATAGAATATACGAGTTAAAGCAAGGTCAATACATTGAGATTTACAAAACAGTACATTGGAAATTATTTCCATCTGATATATCCAATGACTTTTTCGTTTTTGGAAACAAAAAATTAAAGGAATATTGCGTAGAAATCGTGGATTTAACTACATTCAAAGAATTCTGTTGGTCAAGTAAAATATTTTCAAAATTTACAATAACTGCAATCTCTATATCTGGTCCACTGTTAAACTTTGGTTATCTCGTGGGAAATACTTATTGTAGAGTAAGATACAGTTTGAAAGAGGAATTATGTTTACTAGAAGAGTTGATGATAAGCAATGTTACCTTAGATACTCACAACTTTGGTCTAGTTACTACTAATCAACTTGAAGTCCACAGAATTGGCAAAAATGCAGTGGGTAATAGTTCCTCTAATCTGTTTGTCATTAGGGCAGGTGGAGAGCTTTTAACAACATTGTGGGTCAGTTCCTTGATAGCCGTGGTAGGAGAATATATTATTTATACGTGCAACAGTAGAGCCAAATTGTACATATGGACTAGTAGCAACCCCGAATCTCCAATTCTAGACGAACCTAAAGAATTGACCCTTAACAAAAATATGGATGAATGTATACAGAAGGACATAGTATGCACAAATGAATCTCACCCATTGTTGGTTCTAACGTTTCCTGGGCATTTCAAAGTGATAGACATTGCAAAAGCGACTCATCTGTACGACGTGGAGTTCGGAACGGTTCACCTAGACCCGAAACTAGATCTATTTTCTGACTTGGAAGTACATAGGTACTTTGTAAATCAGTGCTTTTACGTATTGTATCAAGTGATGAAAGAGAAAAAACCACAATCCTGTTCTCCTGCCAATGAATGCACCAGGATTCTGGAAATTGAGAATCCGTCCATGTGTAGGATTAATCAACCATCAATTCAAAATGAAAGTGTGCCTCTGGTTATTTATGATTTTAGGAATGAGGTTAAACCCTCAACACTTGGATTTCCCTAACATTGTGTACTTTAAATAGTTTTGAATTTTCGATTAGTGCTAATTTATTAAATAATTGTTATTAACAATAAGTGAATTATATCATTCAATGTTCATTGATTTCATCTTAGTTGACATATATAGAACAGAACTATCATTTTATTTTAGCATAACCTATATATTTTAAAAATAGATTATAAGTTTATTTGCCTAACACTTTATCTATGTTTAGTTAATTTATGCTTAATTACACTTTTGAGAGTTATCTACTATCTAAAATCGTAACTAACTTGGTGAAACGTGTTGTTGTTTGGACTTAAAAAGAATGTAACATTCCTGCACTTTATTATTTACATTGTTTTATTTCACCAAATCAGGGACATCCACATGGGAGGGGAAGTTAGGGGATTTAACCTCTTAGTGTAAATGTAGCATGTAAAGAATGCAAACGCAAAAAAATTATTATATGTAAAAGATTATTTAGTTCATTTATGTTTAATAGGCGAACTAACCAAAAACCAACTTCTTGCTAATGCCAGTCTGTAAAGAAAAAGATAATAGATATGAGTTGAATATGTGTGCATTTGTCCAGTTTATATATTTAATAGAAATCACATTTAATTGTTGTTAAAGATGCGTATAAATTGGAATAATAACCTTCAATCCTTATAATTTATTAAAATTAGGTACATACAATTAAGAACCCAAAAATTATTTTATGCTATCATACTAATCACTGTGTTAAATAGAAGAAAACAAAATAACTATTTTTCACTTCTATATTTCGGGGGATTTAATACCCCCGTCTTCAGGAAGTTTTAAATAAAAATGAATAGAGAACTATAACATGTAAACAAAAATTTTATGCTATCATAAAAATTTACAGAAGTAAATTTTGAGATGTCATAATTAAAGTTTTCTTAAAATGTGATATCCACCACAAGCTCTTAAATGTAAGTAAAATTTGGTATTAGAATACCCTGCCGGTGTCACATTAATTTAACTTTTAGCATTTTGTATATCAATATAACTAGTTTTATGGATCTGACTAACATTGTAATTTTGAACACCTTGCTTTCCATGCGATTTTGTCTAGTAAAAATCTCCAAATAATTTAAAATAGATCTCAAATTTCCAAAACCTGCCTGAAAGTAAACACCAAGAACTCTCCCTCAAAGATTGAAAATTGTATTCATGCCACTGCAATTGCTTGTAACAGCTGTCATCTCAAGATGCAAAGAAACTTCATAATTGTTTTGAGAAAACTGAATAAGGAATGTCTCTACTTTTTGGGACTCAAATAGAGAAAACATGCTCTGATTACGAAGGTACAAACCAATAGTTGAAATATGAACTATTAAAATGATTTTTAAATTTTACTTTATAAATTATATAGAAATTTCTATTTATTTGTTATAAATAATCATAGTCTAATAATTGAATATAAGTATTTTCCACATTTCTCACCATAATATAAAAAGTTATATATTAAATTTTAAGTTCTCTCTTATCATGTTGTTTTTTGTACAATAACACAAACCAGCACAATCTCTAAAGCGTGTTTAAAGATAAATACCCTTGTTCAACTTATTAAAATTCCCTAACAAAAGTATTCTTCCTACTTATATTCTTTGTTCCTGTTAATAAACCTTTCTTTTTTAATTTTTAAAGTTATTTATATTACATTGAATAAGAAAAAAATAATTTTAAAGCATTATAAAAATGTGTAGTTATTAATAATGTATTGTTAAAATAGTGTTTGTATACAGAATTGTGAAAATAATAGTAATACATTTAAGGTTTATTTCATTATAGATTTTTTTAAATTATTACGAGTATCTGGCTTTAAATGATTCACCACCAAAAACATTAAAATCTTAATTTGGGTTGCACTTCAATCGCTAACAACAGACTTATATGCACTAGGTGCTGACAGTGATTTATCATTGCAAAGAAGACCTCAACTACATCAAATCTGGAATACATAATTTTCGTACATGTAATACAAAGATAGGTCTATAAATAGGTAAATAAGGATATTATTTTGGAACATGATTTCAGTAAAGCCAATGCTGGTGAAGGTAAGTTCAGTGGTACAAGGTGTTCATAAAATTAAAAATGATGAATCAAACAAAAACAAACAAGGCACCATATTCATGCATATATGTAACTTAAATACCACTTACACAGCAAATTTTAAACTTTTCACGTATTTTCTACTTGTCAGGATAACACTACAAATTATGTCACCTCATTTCAATATGGTGTACATAGCAAATTTTGAATTTATTTTTAAAGTTGTTTACATTTTGTTATGATTTTTTATTGGTGTAAAAATTTTCTAAATAAATATACTTGGGTAGGATCCTAAACATGAACTACAAAAAGTTTGGTATTTGTTCTGTATAACTAATAAGAATATGTATATACAAAAACTAAATAATGTTTAGATGCTTATTAATTTTATATTTTGAATAAGACATCTCCCATAATTCTAAGACTAAAAGTTAGATAGTAATAGTGCATGAAGTTTAGTATTGTTCTATTGTTATTAAAATCAAGATGGCCACCACTATAGGCATCTCTTTATAATTTCTGTTAAATGAAAATTAAATTCTTTGAACAAGTTAAAGCTTGTTAGCAACACAAGAATGAATATCGATAGGCAATTCTTATTCATGTTCTTAAGCATGTGATGATTTATTTGTTTTTTAATTGATTTTGAGTTATACTTAGAGATAACCCAGCATAAAAGTAAATTATGTGATATTACAACAGCTAGTTAGTTTATGGATGAATCACAAGAGTGTTCATGAATCATACTACACTAAGAAAAGTTATCTTACAAACAGACAGATTTATGTAACACTGTTTATAACAAGTGTACTTGTGGATTTGGACATTAGAAACATCACTACCATCACTACCATGATCACTACAGTATTGTTACTGATTTCTTAAAGACTTTATGTTTTTCTTCATATTTATATAATATTATACTTTAAGTTCTTTGAGTTTTAAAAGATAATATTGTGGCTGGTGTAAATATCACTATGATTTAATAATATGGGAGAAGGAGCTAATATCGGTGATTTCTATAATTAGAACTGAACATTCACAACAAATGAAATGAAAAATTGTTTATTTAAACAGGCAAAGTTAGGGCCTCATGGCTCTTTCTTACACTTAACCTGTACAAGTACAAACAAGCTACAAAACAGCTAGTTAAAAATCATCACAAATCATCTGTACTTGTATACTTTTTTGATCTGAGTGTAAATTATTTAAAACATTTTTACCAATTTGAAGTGTAGAATTTATATATTACTAGACATTTTCTAAATTTAGAACAGTTTTAGCCATTTGCTCGCAAAAGGTGTCATATTTCAGGATTTTGTTTTTTAAATATGCCAAGACGAAAACATTAAGAAACATTAGAAGTCATAAGTAACAGTTTGTCAATTATTTTCTTGAGGCATTGAAAATTTAATAAGCATACAGTGTTGATTGCTTAGAAAACCGTGTGATTGAATTTATAAATTAGGAATAATATTTTTTATATAATAATAAATATTTGATATAAATTATACAATGAGTAATTTTATAAACATGAACATTTAAGTGTTAAAAAGAGTAAAATATGTAGAATCAGTAGTCATAAGGATATTATTAATAATTTAAAATGGCGTCATTTGACAACTAAAAAAACTTTTATTTAATTCAAAGAAAATAATTCTTAAAGAACAGCTTTAAGAGCAAAATATGCCAATCTCATGTACTACGTTTTCGTGTACTTGTAACTTGCTTTTCAATCCATTATAATCACTAGATTCGTTAATTTACTGAACTCAGAAGAAAAGTGTAGATCTTGGTGGAATCTGAATAGAATGAAATTTTTCCTCCCAAGCTATTTGTTTTCTGACGATCTCTAAAATAAAATTGAGTAGTTATGACCCTTTATACCATCAATTTGTTTATTCTATCAATTTTTAAAATTTAGGGATTAAAAATACAGTATTATAAAGTGAAAATACAGTAGCCATTATTCAAATCACGTTACTATTCAAATAACCTATGCACAAAAATATGGTCAATTGGAATTAATTCGATTTCATTAATAATCTACATATTACTGTGGCAGTAATACGTTACCAGCCGAATCATGAATTACCACTGCCTTTTTGATAAACATTTTTATCAGTAGAAAAATTGATTAAGAGTTTATCAATTTTAGCTTCAACAATTTATAAAAATGTATTGTATACTAAGTTCAGATTTGGATCAGGCCACCTCTTTCATTAATGGAACTGTTCAGTTCACATTACCGAATTTTCCGCAAGAGCATGTCAGGTTATTACCCTTAGCTGTACAACTAAACAAAATATAAAAAAAAAAATAGTCTTAGCGTAAAGTACAAAAAGATATAGCAAAATTGATTTGAAGGTAACAAAATGATAACCTCGCACTCTCACTTTGCAGTACTCTCCCTAGATATTATATAAACAAAAAAGTTAAGGGGAGTTGCTAAAGTAACTTAATGTGTATATAGTTTAGTCAGACTTTTAAGTTATGAAGGCACTGAGCATTTTTGATAGTCACCAAGAAATAGTGCTCACTGTGAATACCTGCAAATAAACTTGATGGCCAAATCATAACTCTATTTCAAAGTTAACACACCTTTCATAATACGCAAAAATTCATCACAAACTATGTTTAATCTGGAGAACTAGGGTTGCCATTCCAGCCTCACTCAGATTCATTTCATTTCAGGTTCTGAAATGTATTCACGTATGGGACATGAGGGCATAGTTCGATCTCATGTGTTAGCACAGAGTTATTTTTGGTGGCCAAAACTTGATGAAGATAGAGTTAATGTTAAAATCTTGTCAATTATGTCAGTAAATTCGTCACAATCCTCTGAGGGCATCAATCCTACCTTGTGAAAAGACAAAATAACCCTGGTCTCGTATTCACATCGATTTTGCTGATCCTTTCCAAAATAAACTGGTTTTTATTATCTTTGACTTAATAAGTTATTAGTGGTAGTTTTGGCATCTTCTACAGAGTCTAGATTAGTAAGAAAAGTCCTTCGAATTATGTTTGCAACACATAGTATTCCTGACAAAACCGTATTCTGATAACAGGTCGGGATTTAACTTAGGATTGATGTATTGATTGATGTTGACTTTCAAAAAGGTAAAATAAAAAAATTTAAGAATACTTTCAGATATTTTAGTTACTAGTAATGGTATCCGTCATATCTTAGTTGCTCCATATCCTCCATCATCCTATGATCAGGCGTAGAGAATGGTTCAAATAACAAAATATTTTCTAACGAACAATACATGGTGATAGTGGCAAAAGAGATTAGCTCCTTATTTACTTTTGTCCCATTTGACACCACACTGCTCAACCAATATTTCTCCATGTTAGCTACTTTACGGCAGGTAAATTAGAACAATATTAGATAGGATTCGCCCTGATAATAAAGAAAAAAGTAGTATGTCTTAAGAATTTCACAATTACTCAAGGTCACCACCACGAAGATTTGAATGAATATTTTCTGTGAAGAAATGCAACCAACAGGGACCAAGATGGGTTCCTTCTAGAATCACTTGTGTGGCTGGACCATTATGGTACCGTCTTATGACCAAAGATGGAACTAAAATACACCATATTAACTCAGACTTCGTGTAAACACATGAGACTTATTCCACAGCCGATTCAACCATATGTCATAATTAGGTAATCAGAATATTCTAGGACTTGTATTGCAATAAACACTGTTAGAGAGAAGTGCGTCCTGTTCCAATACAATTACAGCATCACGGCGTGAACAGGCTGAAGCGGGGTAAAGTTGACCAGGATATTCCTAGGTTAGACCATGAAGACTTGTAGATCGGATCAACCTAATGTATACTCTAACAACAGTTTTAGAAGAAAACCTCATACTTTTTGGATACGTCAACTCCCGGTATGTCTCAAGTACTACTGTCGGGGGAAGGAGTGTTGTGTACTGACGAATAGATCAGTTGGAATTGTATTAATGATCATCTAGAAAGAATAAATTTTGTTTTCATGCGTTTTGATGCCTGTTTAAACAGTCTGTATCTCATGAAAATCGATTGTAGGACTATTTACGTGTGTTGCAGAGTAACAGACGCATGGGCTGAAAGTGAAATGTGGAACAACCTTAAACATTGCATAATTATACCAGTAAGCGAGAGTTGTTTGGTGTATACCAATGAGTTTATGCATTGTTGGGACAAAGGATTTATTTGGTTGGTAAGAGAGGAAAACTGAAAGGGAACAGCTTTGAAGCAAACTAATTAAAACTGGGATGGGATGGGTGAAACCATTCTCTCATGGTTGGTACAATACAATACAGATTGTGAGCCTAGCAACTTGTTGCGAAACGCTTTTATTCTAACAATCAATACCTGTTTCACGTTGTTATTAAAAATCACATCCAATGATAATGTGTTGTCAGATGTAGGACCACAAACAGTATATTTGTTCAAACCAATTTGTTTAAACCTTAAAATTTTCACCGCAGTAATAATCATACTCGAGAAAATTATTTTTAGTGCAAGAACAGTGGTCTATATTCTGGTCGATTGATTATGTCGATCTCCTTTCAAAAAGGTAAAATAAAGAATTTGAAGATTACTTTCAGAGATTATTTTTTAAGTCAGTTTCTTGATACAGGTGCATCAACGAATCTTGAAAACGTAAGTCATTAGCTCCTCATGTATCCTTTGCCGTTAATTTAAGTTTGACCTGTAATTATTTTTGTGCCAATGATAGTTTCTAGTGGATACGGTGGTTTTCGCATAATCGAGGCGAGCATGGATGCTTGCAAGCAGCCTGAATTCCCGGCCAAACTTCGCATTGCAAAATAAAACACTCGCTTCGTTTGATCTTTATTGTTCAAGTTTACTTTTTAATATAAGAAGTTGTTTTTTTTGCCAGTAATTAAAAATGATTTGATCACGGGAAAGTAACGATCACAAATTCGCACATTGCAATGTTCAGTGGCGCCACCCTTCACTGCTGGCAGATAAAGAGATACCTCGAGATAGTATCTAAAAATCAATCTCAGATCACGTAAGCGCTATAATCCCTCGTCAGGAATAAAACTAATTTTTACAGTTACCCATAACAATAAATAATGTTTTATTTAATACATAATACTTGTAGTAATAATGTAGTATTGAGTTGTCTTACAATTGGCTGAAAAACTACGTGACTATAAAACATTTGTATCTTGCAGTATCCTTTTAAATTAATGTCAGTTTCGAAGTTATGTGACGTATGTATTTGCGATCATTTTGTTTATTACATAGAATTTAGCGCAGCCAATTGGCGCGGTCTCTGCTGAAGTTTGTCAGTTGTAAACAAATCCCTCGGTAAAACACAGAATACTAATTTGGACTGAAGAGTGTTTAGTTGCAAAATAAAGTATCACTGATATTTTAACGTTATAATTAACTATTTGTATATTGTATTTAAACAATTCTTTACTTCATGTTTCTACGCACGTAAAACGCATTATGTAAATCCAGAAGATGACTCACAGACCCGAGAAACGATGAGAGGGGAACATGATGACGTCATTCAGTTCTGTCACAACTCCACAACTGATTTGTCCTTTGTCCCCGGGCCCGTTACTGAGACGTCTTTCTTGGGTCCCGTTCAGTCTTCACATCAGCACAAAGTATGAAGTTCCCACAATCCGGTGTTAGCAAAGGGGTGTGGAGGATTTCAATTTTTATTTTGAGTACTCACAAGTCGCTCATGGCCAGCATATGCCAAGCGTTAACTACAAGTGCGTGCACATTTATTCCAAATACCATGTATTTCATATTTATATAACCTCTGGTAGTACTGAGTAAAAATGAAGTAAAAAAGTATGCTGAACTCTAAACCCACGATCTACCTACAATAATCTAAAACGTATAAGAGTGGTCTATGCCATCGCGTGGTAAATAGAATCTCTTTAAATATTGCACAAGCGTAGATGTTAGGATTAAAGTTTGTCTGGAGCTCACCAAAATAGTCCTGATCCATCCAGAATTCTTTGTCAATAATTGCAACGTTTCAATTTTCGTAAAGTTTAAGAATACCCTACAGTACTCACTACTTTGCTGAGAAGGAGAATTCTAACTCTCTATCTTCCGTAATGTTAACTTTATGCCATTTATCTCTGGAACTAATCGAGAATATCTTTTATAATATTTTTTTTAATACTTAGAATTATAGATTTTTATAACCCTTATGTCTGTTATCAGCTCATGTTACAAAATACACGCGGTAAATATTACAATGGTATACGGTCGTCCTGAGTTCAAAAATGGCGTCAGAATATTTCAAACATAATTTTCGAAATCGCAAAAAGAAACTAAAGTAAAGCTATGTATCTGTTTAATAATGTCCAGGGCAGTATGCAGGATTATCTGTATCCTCCTGTACCTTTTCATCAAATAGATCCTGTCTGATTTTCTTTTCGAGGTCATTGGCTGCTTTTTCAGCTTTTTGCAGTTTAATTCGCTCGTAAATTTTGATCGCATCCACTAGATGCTTTCCTGCACTCAAGTCTAACTGTTCCATAATTTTTCCTCTTCTGATGCAACCATCATTAAATGCAAAACCTGCAGTAAAACACTACACTCTAGTGTAGGTAATGTTACAAAGGCCTTTTTGGGATAACAAACCATATGTCATTATTTGACGATTCATTCCGATTCTGTGTTTTGCCCGATACGTTTCCAAAAGCTGTTTGTCTGTCAAGTCTAGAAATATAGGTTTAATTTCAGTCATAATCTATGTTGATATGTATAAATGGTTTTATGGTCATATTATATTTGGTCTAATAAAAATTGGTTTTATTTGCACCAAGTACATACAGACAAACATTCTTTCATTCATATACATATAATGAATATGTTGTATGTAAGAGAATCGTAAACTATTTGACCGATCAATATGAAAATTTGTATGTATTTCTCCACGGAGAAGGTTTATATGCTATGCCCATTGATCATTGATGCAACTCGCCAATACAGACTCGCAGACGGCGCTGCAACAGATAAAATTTTTCAAAGCGCCTGCACACTATAAACTTCAATTACGAGTCAGTTACGTAAATTAAATAGCCTAATACTATTTGAAGGCGTTAAGTTATGATGTGTATTTGTCTTTAGGATAAATTTCTGGTTGACTTCATTGGTTACGTGTACAATGGCTATAAACATACACAGATTTTCTTGATCGTGGCAACAAGGCAAACTCTACATCGGCGTTGGAAAATATAATTCACTTGAACCAAAAGTGCACATGCACGGGCAAAGATTAAGAAAAGCGTGCAAAAACCGCGGGAAACAGTTAATGTTTAAATAAATTAATACACTCCCGATCTGCAAATAAACAATTGCAGGAAACAGAATGTAAAGATAACGAATTCAACCAGATAACGTCTTTTTAAGGAGTCCGAAATGTTATTTTTTCTAATTTTGGGGAACTCTTTGGATTCTCAAGCTATCTTCATTAGCTCATCTGTAAAATAATGGTGCCTTAGAGGCAGGAAGATGCTGAAAAGGAAACAACTGTAAGTACGTACTATTATGCTTAAAGGGCACAGAGTCTGCAAACCTGCATTTTATGAAAATCCTTGATACTAGTAACAAAGGTTTAACAATGTTGTTAAGGGAAAGACTCATGAAAACATTTCCCTACCAGATCAAAGATGGCACCACAGGGCACCAGCAAATAAAACTATCACACAGAATAGCATTAGTTTAACGTCACATCGAGTCCGTTCCGTAGCTTAAGAGCCACTACTCTTGAAAGAATAACTCTAATAGACAGCATTTGTGTAAAACAGGGGTGCCCAGAAGGGGGGGGCATGGCGCAATTTGCGCCATCAAAATTTTGTGGGGGGCATGATTTTTTTTTATGTTAACATTTTAAACCATGACGATAACCAGAGAAATGAGAATTATACTCAACAGTTAAGTTAAAAGTACTGATTAATCATTTAACCATATCATCAAGATTCAAGATCGAAATTGCCATAGCTAAATATTATTCCGCCGTTTTAAAAACTAACACCAGGATCTCCGTGTAAATCCTTAAGAGAAATATTTTATTTGTTTAGGGCGATTAGGTTGGCAGTGGCTCAACTGGCAACACTGTCTTGTCTGCCGTCTGCTGTCTGTCACAGTCACATCACAGCCGTTAGTGATGTAGTGATGTGAATGTGAGTCGTGAGTTTTGAGTTTGAGTACCTATTGCAACAGAACAAAAACTGTCTCGTTTGAAGAAGCTCGGATACGGACGTTAATGAAGGTTGAATGTGCGTGTATTTGTTATGCGTATGGTATGTCTTATGTTATGTTGTAGATTTGTGATTTGTTCATAACTAAAACTAAAGATGCCTAAGAGAGCAAAAACGTTGTACAAATTTAAATGCCTAGAAGTGATGTGCAACACGATCCATCGCAAAGACAAATGGTTGGATCACTGTAAGAAGAAATATAGTTACAAGTTTAAGAACAATTTAAAAATCAATTATAAAGTGGTTGAAATAAAAGTCGACAACGGCCCATGGCAAAAATACGTTCCAGACCCAAGCCCAAGCCAATCTACATCCCTGGATGACATCCCTCATACTTTGACGAGTAGGCCTACCCAAGACCAAGATGAAGATGTTTTTGAGCCAACATCAGAAAGTTTCCAAGATAAATCTACCAGCGAGATCGAGACTGATGCAATTACTCTACCACTACTAGAAGTCACAGACTCTGAACTAGAAACACAAAGGTAGGCCTAACTTTGTAATAACTAACTAATGTAAACCTAAGGGGCAAAAAACGGTTTTTACTTAGTCAAAATTTTAATATGTCTAGGCCTAGGCGCAGGGCGCAGGCTGTTATATTGTTTTATAGAGGCAAACACGATTAACACGAATACTAAGCCTTTATGTATCCAACCTACCTAAAAACATAATATCTTGTAAAATGTATGGTATAGCCTAACTTACCCAAGCTTGTATTCTGAGGAGTCAAACCAAAGTCTGATTTGGTTCTGCCGTATTCACTGTTATAGGTATTTTGGTACTGTTCAGCACTCTGTGGAGTTAGGTTAGGTTATAACATAGGCCTAATAGTTTATGTACCCAAATAGTTTGACCCAAATACTGAATACAAATATAACCGTGTACAACATTCTTGACGTTCTTCACTGTCTGAATATTGTTGTAGTTCGCCAAAGTCCCGTTAGAGTTCAGAAGCTTCTTGGTTGTTTATCTATCGACGGGTAGAGCATAGAATTGGCGTGCATAGAAGGGTTAATTTTCTTCAGGCATATGTTGGAAGTTATAGGCAATAGGCCTACCATTTTTTTGAGAATTTTAAAACCTATTAGCTTAGGGCTTAATAACTTCTCACAGACTAAACAAATTTTGTATATATTTGTAGATCAAACCAAGAACTGGAAAGAACAGGAACCTGACAATTTTGGAACAAGTGATGTAAATGAACCAGACTCGGATATTTCATCTAATGAAGATCACAGTGATCCAGCTTCATATGCTAACCTCAAGCTCTCTCCTGAAGACATAAATGTGGCTCTAAATTTGGAAAATCAAGACTTATCATCAATAGAATTTCCTTCAACGGGTGGAAGAAAATTTTAATCCTCTGTGGAAAAATTGTATATTGCCCAATAACAGTGTGAAACCTAGGAAGTGGCTAGTGTACAGTAAAAAAAGGACGCTGTATTTTGTTTGCCTTGCACACTATTTGCACTTCCAACTGAACGGTCTGTATGGGGAACAACCGGCTACAGAGGGTGGACAGAGCATAGAGGAGAAAGAGATTTTTTACTCCACGAGACTTCCAAAAATCATATATCTGCAAAGGTTGCCAGAATTCAATGGATCTCACAAAAGAGAATAGATTCGAGCCTTGCTCAACAATGTAACAGAGCAGTTGACCAAAACCGAGAAGTCCTGTCAGTTGTCATTAATTGTTGTAGTTACTTGAGTGAGGAAATGATTGCCTTTCGCAAAAAACGATGTTTTAGAAGGAAAGCTGTTAGGGTTATTTAGACTTATAGGAAAATATAGCCCAGATGCGAGAGTTTACCTTGAAAAAATTGATAGAGCAAGGGCTGAGAATGTAAGACTGGGATCTAATTTCTTGAGTTACAGGAATATTTTTGATCTTATCAATACAATGAGTGACGTGGTAGTTAATAAAATTGTAACAAGTGTGAATTTAACCAACATTTATTCGATTATACTAGACTCTACCCAGGATGTAAGTAAAAAAGAATGTACCACTATCATAGTTCGCTACATTGAGCACATGGATGATACACAACAAACTACAATATCAAACGTAAAACCAAAAGAGCGCTTGGTCAAGGTTTTTACAAGTGGGGATACATCCGGGGAAATGTTGTTTAGAGAGCTAAAGAAATGCTTAACAGCCCTAAACCTTGATCCCAAAGGTATAGTGGGCCAGAGTATGGACGGTGCAGGGAACATGAGAGGGCAGTTCAAAGGTCTCAAATCACTAGTCACAAAAGAAAACCCTAAAGCTTTTTATGTATGGTGCTGCTCTCACAGGTTCGCCCTTGTTGTAGAGCAGTCCCTTGATATATGCTGTCAAATGAGGAATTTGTTTTCATTCTTGGAAGATTTGTATGTTTTCATGTCAGGCCACAGGAGACACCACCTTTTGCTCGAAAATCTAGAAAAGGGGGAAAAAAGAAGCAAGAGACGCTTAAAAAGAGTACAGACTACTCGTTGGTCGAGTAAAACTGACGCCCTTCAAACCATTGTGAGTTGTTTTGAAACAATAAGAGATACATTGCAAGATTTGTCGACTGACAAGAATTCTGACAACAACACCAAAGCCAAAGCAATAGGCCTCCTAAAGCAAATGACAGATTTTGAAAATATAAGCACAATATACATAGCATCTTCTTTGTTCAAAATATTGTCTCCCATAACAATTTGTTTTCAGTCACCTACCATTGATTACAGTATAGTCCCAAAAGTTATTAAAGAAACACAGGAAAAACTGGCGTTCATGCGCCAAGATTCGGCGTGGGAAAAGATTGAAAGTGGCATGACTTCCTTTGCTGAAGAACACAACATTTTCTTTACCCACCAGACAACGAATCAGAAAAAGGAAAAGATTCATGGACGAGTTGGCAATTGAGGAATGCATAGAAGACCCTATTAAGAAAGTAAAGGTTGATATTTATTTCAACGTTCTAGACTCTCTCTACAACCAGCTAAATGGCAGATTTCCAGAAAGTTCTCTGGCTATGGTGTCGCAGATGGGATATTTTTCTCATGATGGAATTTTGAAGATGGTAGATGATAAGAAAAAAGGCCTAAAATGTAATCCATCTTCAATTGAGAATCTTTGTGAATACTACAATCTAGACAAGGAATTAATTGTAGATGAACTAGACATCTTCATTGATGTTTACAAAGCTACTCACTTGGACATAGATATTTCTGATGCCATGTCTGAGAAGAAGAAATCAGAGAGAACCAGTACTGCTAACCCCGAGGATAGTTTAAGTTCTGACCATGATGAAGATGAAGAACAGGAAGACGTTACAGTGACTGACAAGTTCAGAAAAAGAAAAATGTTGACGACTGGGTGAAAAGAGGATTTATTAGACCATACAGGTGCCTATTGAATCTATCAGGATTCCCTCATCTCAGTATACTTTATAGGATACTGTTGTCTCTGCCAGTCACAAGTTGTTCTGCTGAGAGAACTATGAGTCGGTTGAAGATAGTTAAGAATCGTCTAAGAAGCACCATGGGGGATAGTTGGCTTTCAAGCTTGCTCATTCTTTCTTGCGAGAAAGAAATTCTAAAACAGATCTCAAATGAAGAAATCATCAACAGGTTTGCACTTTCAAGTGTGCAAAGAAAAAAACTTCTTTTTGTCAAAAATTTAAGAAAAGTATCAAATGAAGCCAATTTCAACCTTTCAAATTTACACCCTATTTACCACACAGTAATCAAGTAACTATTGTAATGTTTTATTACTTTTTTCTTTTTTGTAAAAGTTGTTATTGTTATTGGTATTAGTAGATAGAATTTACAAAATGTACTTGTTCAGATGATATCTTTATTCCAAAAATCAAACCATTTAATGATACATTTTGTTAGATTTTTGTTATTTACTCTTGTAATGTAAAAGTAAATACAACCTACAACACAACATCAGTAACAACCTGTTCCAATTTATAATAATTTAGAATACCTAAACTTGCCAACATTATATATTAATTTACAGCTTATATTTATTCCATTCACTTGTGAAAACTCTGGTTATTGTTAAACATGATGCCTCCACCATAATAGAAACAAAATTAAATTAATACATTTATTAAACTTTTTAATACATGCCGTTTTATGAAATAAAATTTACAACACTATTTGGATTATAATATGTTGTACTATTTGGATTTTATTGTATGATCAGCTGTAAATTGTATCTCATTGTTTTCATGACAGCAACATACTAGACTAGTGACTATAATTGCTATTGGAACTACAGTATAATTACTTATAAATAAAAGTGTTTAAAATGACATATACATTGAAGATTGAAGTGCTATTATTTCATTGCCTTAACCTTTGATAACCTTAACCTTCAGTTCTTCAATTCTTTTTCAATCCTTTTTTGGTCTTTTGGCTGGAATCTAACTTTTTATAAACGTTCCAAAATTGTATGAATGTTTACCAAAGTTGCTATGCAATATTCTTTTGCAATAAAGAATTATCAATGATATTATTATTCAACTTTTTATAAGTAACCTTAACATTTAAAAGGCAAAGCCTCCCTTACTGACCTTTTAATATCCCCCCCCCCCCCACCCCCCCCCCCCCCCACCCCCCCCCCCCCCCACCCCCCCCCCCCCCCACCCCCCCCCCCCCCCACCCCCCCCCCCCCCCACCCCCCCAAGTGCATTTGCATTTAATGGGGAATACTTTGAAGATGAAAAATTTGATGTAGATCAGAATTAAATAATAAATGTTTTATAGAAACAGTCTCATTCTTTATTGAACAACCCTCGTATTTGGTAGCTGCTTCGTTGTCAGCTGACAGGTTCTCCTCAGCAACCGTGAGCTGTCTAATTCCATGCTTTTTCTTCCAACATTCCAAAACACCACAGCTAGCTATAAATGAAGGATCACCATCCATATTGTTTTAGTTGAAGGGCCTTTTCTTTTACCAAAGGACCATAAGTAGGGATTTCTTTCTGTCTCTGTTGAGTGAACCACAAGAATAAGGCCTCATCATGTTTTTTTTTTCATGTCACCAAAGTTATCATTCTTCCACTTGTATATGACTAAGCCCATTATTCATGCACAAAGATATTAGTATAAGCTCATTATTTCTGGAACATTGTTAACGTTAATGAATGGTTATCTTGCTACTTAGGTACTAAGATTTATGTTAATATTTTTATATAATTTATGGTAATGAAGTTTTCTTCTTGTAGGTGTGGATCGCCTGGAACACTCTCTGTGCTCGTGCTGGTGCCAAGGTTGGGCTGAAATATACATTCGTAGGCCTACAGGTACAGGACACTATTTTATATATCACATCCAGCCAAATCTTTAAGTTCGGATTAAATCTTTTTATGCCTGTACATTCAATAGGCAATAGTTCAAACATGAATATGGATAATTTTGACATTTTAAATAATAGACATTCTGGATCCTATATATATATATATATATATATATATATATATATATATTATATCAAATTATGTAGAAGGTAGAGGATTTGACATAGTTCTTCAAATATAGCTATTTCTTTGAATCTATGCAAATCATCTGTGCATTGGCATTGGAAATGTAATTCATTCAAACCAGAAGTGCTTATACCACCTTCAAAGCTTATGAAATTGCATGTGAAGCCGTGGGTAACTACTAGTTTCTTTATAGAACTGCATAAAGGAAGTCTAGCAATTAAAATGAGTATATCTTGATGAAACCTTATCTTCGAAATACCTGACTTGCTACTGTTTAGTTTTTATGTTATTTTTAACAGGTGATGTGTCTTGGACAATGCGGCTACAGAATGACCCACATTCGCAGGAGCTGCTTCCACTCAGTGACATTAACTCGTTGTTCATACCAACTTCGACAGCTCGCAATTCTGTCTTGTCTGACAGTGAGGGTGAGGTGAGTTTTTGGCAGGGAATGATCAATACGAGTTTGTTCCTGTAAAACAAAAATATTAGAACATTCATATAAGTTATCAATTAGTTCTGTGTATAGCCATATCAACCAGTCATCCACAGTATCACCATTACAACCATTACTGTAGGACACAACTTGTACATTCGTACTAGACTGAATATTGTTCAGACTACTGACTTTTTGGGTCAACCAAAGTAATTTTAAATGAGTTGGGAAAAATGTAAATTATTAAAAATGATATAATAACATTTTTACTGTTTAAGAAATATTTCAGTTTGTTGTGGTACAATACATAGAATTATCAGTTCAGTTTAGTGCTCATTGTTGATGCAAGGTTTGGTTTTAGAACTATGTTTTGGCAGAAAATTGGTATCATTAACATCATACATTTGCAAAGTGTTGCATTCTTTATATACAATATTATACCATGACCCTAAGGATCTGTTGTGACACAACTCTGAAATCTAGACAGCCCAGGTCATCTTGAAGCTTTTCATAATCCCAAGATATTTCTCCCATCAGTAGGTTTAAGAAATGCCCTGTGAAGGTGTTTCAACCTTGTCAGGGCAATCGGTTCACAGTCACAAATGACGTGCATCACAGTCTCCTTGAACTCCTCGTATGAGATAAATTGGATAAGGACATTGGTATGGGATCTATGACAGCTTTTGCTTGTCTCAGACCTGGGAGGCTTTTTAAAACATAGAAGCTTCTGCAGTCACCCATTATTTCTGTCACATCATATTTAACCTTAGGTCTTAGCCAAGTCACAAAAAGATTCCAGGCCTACAAGATGCCCCATAGTTCCGCTCTCTATCTGTTGTCTCATTCTCCGTAACCTCCTTATGTATTTTCACTCACAGCAGAATAAATAATAGTAGACTATTATACAAAGGAGCCCAACCAACTTAGATACAAAGGTACAGCTGCTGAGAGGCCTCAGTGCAGCTTGCCTGTCTGATTGGATGTAGACCTGCTGCTTTGTGTAGGCATGCCCTTCGCCATTCACTCATTTTAATATTGTTCTTTTTCTCATGAGATGAGAATAGTATCTGGTCTGTAACACCAGTAAACTTTCCTATTATATTACACACTTTTTTAGGGATTAATAAGTTGCTGTTCTATTTCATGTGTATCTGCACTTGTTTTTCATAGCTTGTTATCATGTTTTAACATGAATTCCTTGCTTTTTATGACATAAAAATAATTATTTTCATACAATTTTGTTATTACTGGGAATTATGTTACGATTAATTTATGTTTCATTTAGGTTAGTTTTAAAATTACGATAAAGTATGTATTTGAATATGTTTTGGTTTTTTATTAGTTTTATATTGTAACTAATCAAAACAAGATACAATACCATCTTGAGTTATAGCTTAGCTTAGGTTAAATTCATCAAGTTAAGGGTTAAGAATATGGACATTAATGTAATACAAATCAGTTGTATATATTTATTTGAAATCTGTATAATTTCAATTCATATTTTGTGATTTATATGGAACAATACAATTATTCAAATCTATAAAATAGGCTCATTATGACTCAATCTTAACCTTATTTTATACATAGTTTTTATTGATATAATACATAATGGTATTATGCCCAATTCCAATTCCAATTGGTATGATGTCCTTATTCTGTTTTCCTGTTATATATGATAATCTTAAAGCTAAACATAGATTTATTTTCCTTTCTCAATATTGAAATTTTGTGAATAGGCAAAAGCTCCAGTTTCTAGCGTAACTGAACGGGTTGTATCAGACCCTGTCAGCATACCCGGCTCTCCAGTGCGGCCCAGTCCGTCGCGCCACAGCAGCCGCGACAGTGTGGACACGCTGGGAGACGACGACCTGGGTCAGTCATCATGCTTATTACTATAAGTCAACCAATTATTACTCTCCACCCTTGTAAAATGTACAGAAGAAAATCATTGTGATGGTTCAAAAATTGAATTAGTGGGAAAGTCTCTTTTAGTACTAATCGAGTGCAAAAATTTAATGCAAATGTTTCCATTAGGTCTATGTTCAAGTAAGCATTGGCCATGTCCAAATGGACAGTCCAGTTATGAGTTTTAGTATAGTTGTGATTAACAAGATAAATTTGTTTTTTCCATGGCTTGGAATTTTCTTTATAGTTTTTACCAAGAAACAAAAGTTTTTTTAATAAAAAAAATATAAAATGTCATATATGTAATTTTTATTGTATAATACTGATCTTACCATGAAATAACTTAATATTTAGAATAAAATAATCATGTGTTTACAATGTTACAAATTGAACAAATGTGTGTAACATACCTTATCTTCCTAAATGTTCTTGTCTATAAGTTATATAATAATTAATTTAAATATTTTATTAAATGCAATTGAAATTGTGGTAAAAGACTAATGGATTGTTCAATAGTGATAAGTTTCAGATGAACAGTAAGTAATTTTTTATAACTCCAGGAAAGAATTTTTATTTCTATTTTCAATTTTAAACATTTTAAAAAGTTTAATAAATTATAATTTGTACATCAAAGTTTAGCTTAGTTTTACTACAATGACAGTAGTAATTCAATCAATCAAGTTGTAGCCCACATCATCTCTTGGATGCAGAGTCATTGTTACAGTGTATAGTGCTGTTGGAAACCAGAAAAGAGGAAAATGGTAAGTGAAAAGATAGATAAGCAGGCAACAATATGATTTCACTTGTTTAGTCAAAATGATGACAGGAGGGCCATCATCATAAATAAGCTGCCGGTTCTCATACCTCAGATTGTTTGGAGTCCTAAAAGACCCAATTTTATTTTTACAAGAATGTAGTGTCTTCATCTTGGTCTTATTCCAAATTGTGTTTTTTTTTAGAGTGTCAGTTTTATTCTTATTAGAAATACCAGACACCCTGTAGACAGGAGAATACTAACAATGCCAACCTCCTCCAACTGCTTGCCCCTTCAGCCCCACATGCTGTAAACAGCTGGAAAATGTAGTGTACCCTTTCCTGTCAAAATAACTGAAACCATAACCAGAGTCCACCACAACCTCTCTAGGGAGTATTCAGTAAATTATGCAAAGAGGTAAAAACTTCTTCATAACACAATTACATTTAAAAATATTCAAATTTTGATTTTGTAATGAGATACAAATAAAGTAATTGAAAATTGTCAAACCAAGTAACCAAACATTGTCCCCGAACTACCTCGACTTTCCAGAACTTTGTGGTGGAACAGTAGAGAAATATAGGTATGTTAAGAAACAATATTTTTCATATTTACTCATACATTTGTCCATAGCTATTATACTGGTGCTTCAATCTAGTATCACCTAACTGAAAAATATGTGACCTATTCATAATCATATTTACTCAACTGTTTCATTATTTTTGCCTCACCTAACTCTTAATAGCCCCAAAATTAACTAATTGGTTTATTCATACTCGAGTTAATGGATTCTTTACGCAGAGTACGATTTAACGGGATATTTTTTTCTATATGTGGATTTGATTATCAGGTGATGTGATTATTGTTTATCCCCTAGAGGATTAATTTCTAGTTAGTTTAAACCTGCCAGTAGAATCTGCACAGGGTAAATCAAAATATCAGTGTGTCACTTACATCTGTTCTACTCAAAGGATTTCTAGGAGAGTGGCACATAACTACCACAGATGTCGAGATATTGGGGTACAAAGGACTGGTCGATAGATCTAGTTAACTGCGGAGAATGACTGTCGGAGTAAGTGGTACTCCCTTATTGTTAAAGGCTTTTTAAAGCTAAATATGAGGTAGTATGGCTTCCCCTACCCACTTTGACTGGAAGAGACTGAAACATAGCTAGCCTTCCCTTCTTCCAAGGTGACAAGACCGAGATAGTGGCCATTATCCCTCCTCATGGGATCTCAACAAGAAGCAGCTCCTACTCCTAACTTTACCCATCCTGAATATTCTGCTATTCCAGAAGCAGTGGGAAGGTCCTTTTAGGATCAAGTAAAATTTCCTCATCTTCTTATTCTAAGTAAACAGGAAACAGACCCCTCTTTGTTTGGTATTTGTTTTAGGATTGTGATTTGTTTGCCCCTGGAATAATAAAAGTTTGGTCTGTTGTTGCTGGTTGGCTATAGTTTGAAAACTTCTGTTTTTGTTCTACAATTGTTAGTTCTTCATTTGATATTAATACAAAACAACTAATCTAATTTGGAATGAATTTATGTATTGATTACTTGCCTTTTGTCTTTAAAAAATATGTATGGAGGACTATTTCAGCTAATTTATATCAATACGCTGTATTATGTTTATAAAAATTACTACAGTGTGGTTCAGATCACACAAAGTAATTAATGTAGCTATTATTTGATCTCCAATGAGACTGATTTATGTTCAGATACCGGAAGCGGCAGATCCAGGAACCCTGTCAGAAGGTCTAACTCCAGCCCAGAAATGAGTGCTAGCTGGAAGAACCCCTTTATGTCCAGCGGAACTCAGGGCACTGAGGAATCGAGCAGTAACCGAGATCAGGCCTCTGCCAGCAGTGAGAGCAAGAAAAAACAAAACTACACAAAAGATCTTAGGCAAGGCTCTGTAGTTTCTTAAGTCAGCAAAGTTTACTGCATTACAATTTTGGTTGGTATGAATGATAACATCTATGGTACAGAAAGTTAAACTCCAAATGACTTGATAAAAAATTCTGTACAATTCTTTGTATGATCCAATGCAAGGCTTTTATATGTAAAAGAATGAATGTTTGTGTGTTTGTCCTTAATGGAATCGCAAAATATTAGACAGACCATTATGAAAATGTGTATGTATACATATTTTTCCACGGAGAAGGTTTATAAGCTATGCCCATTGATGTAACTCACCACCAAGCGGCGCTGCAAAAGATAAAAGGTTTCAAAGCACCTGCACACTATAAACTGCAATTACAAGACAGTTACGTATATTACATAGCCAAACACTATTTGAAGGCGCTAAGTTATTATGTATATTTATCTTTATGATACATTTCTGATTGAACTTAAAGTTTGAGTGTTAGACCACTTTATAATAAAGTACATGTACATGCATGATGGCTATAAACATAAACATATTTTCTTGATCGTGGCAACAAGGCAAACTCTACATCGGCGTTGTAAATATAATTCAATTAAACCAGAAGTTCACATACACTGGCAAAGCTTACGAAAAGCGTGCAAAGCCGTGGGAAACAGCTAGTTAAGTATATTTTTTAAAAGTAGTCTTCAGTTCACTCTGATTTTTAAGATAACTTGCAGCAACAGTTTTACAGTAAAATTATACCTACTAAGAACAACTAAAACAATTATTATAATCTTATTTCCAAAAGTATTAATTCTACAGCAGGGACCTTCAGAGAGTGCAGTTAAGGGAGGAGCCTATTTGTCTCGTGACCTTGGAGCACCCAACAAAGATTGAGCTAACTAATTCATTACGTTTGTTTGAGGTTTGTACAGTACAACACTGTGACAACCATCTGTGTTGGCCGCAGCGTGCCTTGCCAAGCGGCAGTTTACGTGATATGTCAACTGCACTCTTTTGTGGCCTCTACTGTAGTGGAAATTAAACACAGACTAATCGGACTTCTGGATTATTTTGTAAAATAAATTAAGTTGTATGTTCAGATTTAATTCTTAAATTGACATAGATTCTCATTATATTTAGTAATAACTTGTAATGTTGTTACATGCTCTGAATTTGTTGTAAAATAAATAACTTATTAATTGGTATAAAAAAACAATACTAAACCAATGTGTAATTAGATTTTGGTACTTTCAAATCCATTTGTTTACTACATTTAGTAAGTTCCACTAGTGACTAGAGATTATTGACATATTTTTTGTTGACTTCAGAGTAAATTGTGAAGCCATACCTGAGGAGATGGGGACAACCCCGCCTACTGCTGATTTGACTTTGCCAGTTCCCCCCACTCCAAGCCCAGCCCCCACTCCAGCTACTCTCTCCCCTCCCCCTGCTGCTGGTTCTGACCGCAAGATGTCGGCTCCTGCTGCAGTGACAGAATGGCCTTCATCTGATAAACAGGTTTTGTTAATAATTCATTTAAATCTGTTTAATCCTCCAGTTGCATGTTTTCATCTTCATATTGTTTCTTGATAATTTATAATTTTTATAAACAGAGTTAGTTATATTAAGGACTTAAGAGTTGGTTGAAGTGAAACAACCCTGGGATTTCTTCATAGGAATAATGTTGTCTCATGTTTTCTTTTTGCCCGTATTTTCATTGTGGTATTATGGGAGATATCTAATTTAAAGATCTTATCACTATGCATCCAAACACTTTTTAGTTTTCATTGTTAAGTGTATACTATTTTAATATTTAAATCATAAAGTACAAAAAGTGTTGACTTTTTCTGAATAACCAATAAAAATATAGGAAAAGTTTGGATGCGTACTAGTCATATCTTTAAAGTGATACCTCTCTGATAGTTCTGTGACTAAAAATAAAGTTGTAAACATGCATGAGGTTTAACATTGTTCTGATGAGGCTAAAATCAAGATGCTGCCACTTCAGCCAGTCCTTAGCGGAACTTTTGGTATTGTAAATAGAAGGTCTACTCAAGATTTACATATTGTCAGTTTTGTTGTTGCTCAATGCTTTTATTGTTATGCTAAGTCTAGCTGAACCAGTGGCTTCATCCACCGTATTGTACATCCTAATGATATTTTACATGTGAAAGTGCCTTTGTTTGTTTGTTTTGCTTTCACATGTAAACTGTTCAACCGATTGCCTGTCAAATGTAATCAATTTTCTATGTAAACATTGTTTTATGACAACACAACCATATGTTTTGTTAATTTAATACGATTACATTTATAAGTAAACTCTAAGGAGAAACCATTAGTTTTTAGATTTCAGCTATTAGGTAAGTACTCATTTACCTTAAAAAACTGCCCTAAAACATAAGATGGTCAGAATTTGACTCCAAAGACTCGCTTTGAAGCAGTCAGCAAGAACTATGCTAGATGAAAGTTCACTGGACTATGCTTTTGAATTAATGTACTAATTCCAGCCCTAAACGGTAAAACCTTTAAAATATTTTTCAGTTTAAAAAGAAACAAACACGTAAATAGTGTCATTGTTATTGTAAATTTAAATTTACATTTTTAGCAAATATTAAGTAATATATATGAAGGACAAAGTTACTATATATGTATAAT